>NC_136247.1:12742500-13400000 GCF_053564925.1 Oryzias latipes | reverse complement strand
TAATGAGGCAGGGTGGTGTAGAGTGGGGGTGGGGGGTGGTGCTTATTGGCTTCTCAGTTTCAGGACAGATTGAAGTTGACAGATTTTTACACACCGAGGCCGCTTTAAATTTAAACACCAGAAACCAATTAAGCAGTTCTCACCTCCGTGTTGCATGAGATAACAAATATGTCTTGTCAAACAGGATGATTTGACACAAATTGAATTAATTTGAAATCTTTTTTTCAGGTCTCAAAGCTGCAACAAATGTCTGTTTTTTGTGTTTTTGTTGTAATTTGCAGAGTCCCCTGATTCAAAATGAAAGTAATCGGAGCTGCGGTGTTTAGCGCCCTGTTCTGCACGGGTAAGCACAAACATGATCAGCCACCTGGGAGAAGACTCACAGAAATGAAAATTTAAACAGGCTCTCTGCAGAACCAAATTTGTTTTAATGTAATTACATTGCAAGAATTGTTTAAGTTTTGTTCAAAAGATGCTGCACTCTAATCTGGCTGTTTTTTTTGCCATTATTAGAGGAAACATTTACATTTCAATAGTTTTTCTTCTTAGTTTGGCAGCTCTTGAAGCAAAATAATTATTTTTTTTTCTCTTTTTTTGTATTTCACAGTTGTGCTCTCATCTTCAAAAGGTAACATATCCTGTTGGTGTGGAGCTTAGTGCAGGAATGGTTTTTTTTTTAATTAACAGGTTGTTGTTTTCCATTCAAAGAAGAGCACAGGACAGCCTTCTTCGGCGAGGACGTTCACATCGACATTTTATCCCAGAATGACTCAGAGGTGGTGTTCAAACCCAGAACCAAGCCCTTACTGGAGGTGTTCATAATGCGAGGAGGAAAGCCGGTTAATGAATCAAAGGTCCAGCTGAAATTTGACGACCTGGTGCTGAAGGACGTGCAGGAGGAGGACGAGGGCGAGTACATCATCAGAAGCAGCAGGAACGCCAGCACAGACAGGCACTTCATCCTCACAGTCAGGGGTAAGCCTCCTCGTGCTGCTGCCTTCTTCCAACTTTGGGCTGAAAATGAGTTCTCTAAAGTTGTTAATAGAAAAACAGCAACTGAAAAAGGAGTTTAAAGTCTTTTTTACTCATTTTTTTAAACATCTTTTGGTTAACTGATAATATGTTCTAAGTAAGAGATTAGAGGATGTAAATGTACAAATAATCATCAGAATGAGTCACCTTTTGCTAAAAGTTGTAAACTGAATAGATTTTGTTAAGTTGCCCCATGGAGAAAACAAATTCTCAACTCTAACCTCTCATCTTTATCTTTAATTCTCTGGTGTTGATGAGCAGACTGTTCACTAGAGCAGATGGTGAAGTATGGAGAAAACTACATCATCCATCTCAAAGGACTTGAAGGCCCCATCAGTCTGGAGTTCAGGTAGAGTCAGCAAAAGTTACCTGCATCAAACGTGGAGTTAGTTGATGGATCAAGACAAACGTTTATTAAAATAAAACTGTTTTGAAACTGTCCTAAGACCCTCCCTGATTAAAGTCAACCAGACTCATGTGCTGCATGTGTCCGAGCCTCTGCCTGTCCTGCTGTACAACAAAACCTCGGTGCTGGGGGAGGATTATGCAAGCCGCCTCAGAGTGACAGAAAAGCAGGTGGTTTTACGCTCAGTCAGGATGACAGACGAGGGAAGCTTCACCGTGATGGACCACAAGGGCCAAACCATGATGAAGAACTGTCTTAACGTCAAAGGTGAGCATGTGAACCTGCTGCCACCTCACAGCTGCAGGGCATGCACCAGCCTCTCATGTACAAAGTTTAGCCTCAGGTTTTGGTTGATCTGCTCCTGTTTTTAGTCACAGCTTTTGCAATATTGGGACGAATCTTGATTCCAAATTCAAAGGAAAAATTTCCATCATCTTTTATGCCTCCTTCTGGTCTTCCCAGATCACCAGACGTTCCTGCGGCCCACCGAAGGGGAAAACCTGAAGATAAAACTGTACCAGCATTATTCCAATGTTAACGTTGTTTACAAACCCAAGTCAGACAGTCAGGACCGAGTTGTCATCAGTCATGGGGTTCTGGAGGAACCTCTGGATCCTCAGCTGGACGGCAGACTCACGGTGGAGGGCTCGGAGATCATCCTAAAGAAGGTCAACACAGCCGACACAGGGATCTTTAAGGTCACAGACCTGGCTGGTTTTCCCGTGGCTCACATCTACATAACTGTGGAATGTAAGGATAAAAAGAAATGTGTTTATTCTATTCTCTCAAATGTTTGAAGGGGAGCTGCTGCTCCTCCACATGAAGTGTCAGATAAGGTTGTTGGGCTGAAATTCCTTTCTGAACCCCTTTCTGGTGCAGTGTTACAGTCAGAGCAGGACGTCCAGATATTATATCTCTGCTAACCCGGACATGCCCCTATGTTCTCCTGGTGGAAAGGGAGGTCAGGGAGACCGGTTTGCTCAGATCGCTTCCCTCCATAATCAAAGGGTTGCTAATGGATGGATTCTTGAAAAAAATAAATAAATGTTACAGTGAACAAGGTAAAGTTATTTTAGATTTTAGTAAAGCTTTTTCTTTAATGATGTAATGAACCTTTTCTGCAGCAGATTTGAAGCTGCAGCTCAGCAGATCCTTACGCTGCTGGGCTATGAGGCAGGAGATTGCAGAGGAACATGTCCGTTTTGGGAAAAAGGCACAATTTCTTTTTATTCTGGAATCTATTTGGGTGTAGTTGTCTCGTATTTTCTTACAGAAAGAAAACAGGATTTGATGTGTTCCTGTTTCTCCTAAAATAATAGACATTTTCTAGATGTTCTGTTATCCATGAAGATGGACTGAAGGCTAGATACACTTAATCACTTTAACACTTACAAGTGAGCCCTGTGAGTCTGAAAGGCTTTTAACCATAGTTTTCTGTTCTTAGCTGAGCAATATCTGACTTTTTTTCTCCTGCCAGCTATAGTTTCTGTTTCTGTTTATCTTACTTTAGCCTTTTTGTTTGTAATCCCAACCCTGTTTTTTTGCGTCTGCTTTCTTATTCTTGGTAAAGTTCGAAAACACCTTTGACGCTTGTTAAAAAAAACAGATATTGTCTGGCTTAGCCTGCCAGAAGGATCTTCATTTTGTTCATATACATTTTGGTACTTTTTTTAAAGATTTGGGGTAAGGTTCTGCATGTCATCCTGACGACGTTCACATCTCTGACAGCTAATGTCCTGGACTGAATGAACATTATCTTTGTGAAAGTAATTTGAACTTGTGGTCTTGTTAAAGTATAAAAACGTACATGTTATATTTCTCCCAAATAAATAAAAAATGTCAGCATTTGCCCGTTTTACCCTTTTATTACATATGCATGAAAAACTTACAATAAAGAAAACATTTACAGAGAATATCATCCAAACTGAGGTTTTTTCAGATTTTTCAGCTTTCTTGTTATTAAGAGAAGCAGTCTGCTGGATGTTCTGCTCAAACACAAATTAGGGGAGAGGAGATGACATCTACCAGCTGAGTTTTCACTACTGCAGTCACAAAATGCTCATTATTTTTGTCTTTCCTGTCTTTGTCTCTGGCAGCATATAAGTTGCCCCCCCTGACTGTGGCCATCCTCGGCCTGCTGAGCCTCGTCGCCTTCATGTTGCTGATGTGCCTGCTGTCCTGCCTCTACACAATTCACAAGAGGAACGAGAAGAACAGGAAGCTGATGCTCATCGCTCAGCAGGCGGGGAAGGGAGACGGCGAAGCTTTCAGACAGGTAACAAGCTGCCACACTTCCATTTTTCTCCATTTGAATCTTGTTTAGTGCAGTAAGATTGAGGGGACTTGGGGAAAGGAAGCACGGATATTTGCTGGGTAAATACTCAAAGCTCGTTTTGAAGTCCGAGTTAGGCAGATGGAGTGTGTTAACGGATCCAAAATGATTCTGCTCCTGCTGAGAAAGGTCTGTTTTCTCCCTGCAGAGGTGCCCTTGGAAATAAAGCACAGTTTCCAGAGAAGAAAGTTTTAATAAAGCAGAAGCAACTGCAGCACTCCATTTAAAACTTACATCCTTAGATCCAGGTTTCTGAACAAAGTTAATAAATGACAAGTACATTTTTTTTATCTTAAAATTGTATTTACTTACATCTTTGAATGTGATTATAAACAATGTTCTGTAAAAAGAGTTGTCTAATTTGGATACAGATTGTAAGAAAAAAGATAATGTTTCTACTTGGAAAACAATACATGAAGCAACAGTAGAATTATTTTCTTCTTTCTTAAATGGTCTTGTTGAAACAAGCTTAGGTGCAAATACAAGCAGATTGTTAACAATTGCAAGTTTATTGCAGTTATGGACTTAAGGCTGCCTAAATTTACACAAAACAGACAAATATTTGTGCTAAAAAACAGTACAGAGATTAATCTACCAACTATCTCCAGTATTTTTTATGAGACTAAACAGTCTGATGCCATTTTATTCTGATATGATTAGTTATTGGTTGGAAACCTAAACAAATAGCTTTCCCACTGAAGAAAAAAGAAATAAACATTGAACCTATATTACCCCACTTTCAGAAATGCTTAATTTAACAGCAGTAGAGATGCATATTTTTCCAAAATTTGTAAAATTCTGCAAAATGTTTGGCATAACTTATTTTAAACTTGTCTAGCTAGAGTTTACAGCTGATTGTTGACATGTGAGGTTTTAATTGTCAGAAGATAAAACATTTAGCTGAAAGGAATTCCATTAAATGTTTTTTTTAAATTGATTTCTTTATCATTTTGTCATTTCAACCCACCACTAATATTTTAGACAAATTGAACATCCATCACTGCGCAACTACTGTCTGTTTTTTCCCCACAACTTTCAAATGATGTTTTATGTTTTTGTCTGAGCTGAGGATGCCTTTGTGCACACAGCTGGATGTGTCTAATGTTTGGCCCTGCTAACGCTGTTGCATGTGCATGTTCCATCTCTTCTGACTTTAAGGAGCCTCAGACGGAGCCTCTTCTTGGTGAGAGAACTGCGTTCTGGCCTCTCTGTTTCTTCTCTCCTTCCCTTGTTTCCATGTTTAAAGAATCGACCTGCTTTTGTTGCAAATCAGTTTCTTGATGAACTTACTATTTGTGTAGCAAGAATATTGATGACGGTTTCAGAAAATTGTGTGCTCAGTTTGTGTGTGTGGTGTGTTTGAGTAACATGAAGCCAGAACAGATACTAAGCACTTGTTAAATCCACAGACGCACACACACAAACACACACAGACAAACACACACTGACACACACACACAAAGGGGAAACTGCTGCCATCAGTGAGAAGGAGGCAGCAGAAGCTGATCGAAGACCTAATTTGACAACAAGTCAATAAATTACAAAAAGGAGATCTGGCACTACGACTTGAAATGAACTGTCTCTGTAATCCTTACAGACTTATCAGGATTGATGGAGCTGGCCTGAATGCAGACTTTATCCTTTATTCATGTAGGATGGGGTGTGGGATTTAGAGCACGAATAGCTAACCAGGAAGGAAACAAAAATCTTTATAAAAACTTTTAAGGTAACAACAGTATTGAACGCCTCCTAACTAGATTAAGTTAGACTCTTCATAGCAACCACTTCAGTTTTTTTTAAAGGAAGTCTGCATTCATTTCTCTTCTACAGACTGACAGCAACTGAGCTTTGATTGATGATATCATGTCATGACTTATTGTGGTCAGAAAAGACTGGGGAGAGCAGAGAGCAAATCTGACAGGATGGTAGAAATAGTTCTGGTTCAGGTTTATGCACAAAAAGCAAGCAGGTCCCTCTCAAAATGATCTGGGTGAGATGTTTTTCTGAAGACTTGTTTTCCTCCAGTGTGGCTATACAGTCAGCCTTTGTTTATGGTGCAGGATGCAAACATTTTCAATTATAATATTTTAAAGCTGCTTTTAAATCAATCTGCACTTTTTTAGCCGACCAACAAAGCAAACAAAAATGACAATCGTTGCCTAAGGTGTGATTTAGGTGTGAAGTAGCTCTGATACCAATTCATTCAACTCAAAACATTTGGGATATTTAAGAAACCAACAGACATTAAATGCCTTGTTTCAAGAAATATTTGGTAGGTTTACATTATTTTTGAAAGGGAGCTTCAGTGATCTAGAATGACCTAAGACCATTTTTAAAGACGTCCTTAGTGTTGATGATTAATCTTCATCTAGGTCATATGTTTTAAAGAACATGTGATGTGTGTGAGGGTAAAATGTGCGTTTCTTTGCAGATTTTGTCTCTCAGCAGCTGAAAAAATGTCTGCAGTTTCAAACTGTGGAGCAGTGATAAGTGACTTTAAAGATTCTCCAGCAGAGCAAACACAACTTATTTCCCACATGAACATATGTCTTATGGTCCCGTTATGATACTTTGTTGGATAGTTCAGCTACTGAGTGTAGATGTGTCTGTTTAGTGCTTTTGTTGCTTTGCAGCTGCTTTTCTTTGTTCTCGAAGAATCAGAAAGTCAGAGTGTCGTGTCAGTGTCTTTTTCGCTGTTTGTATTTGGCTGTGTGAAGTCTGATGTGCTTATTTAGCTGTAAAGTCTGACAACAAAGAAGAAGAAATGTCCCTGTGTGATACATGCTTTAACATTTACTCCAAAATATAAACAACGAGGAAACATTGTTAAAAATTTGATAATAATACCCCGATTTTTCCATTTTTACCTAATAGGTTATTGTGCTTTCAACTGATGGAAGAACTGCCATTATTTAAATATTATAGGTTTTAAAATGCTTTGAGAATGTTTATAAACTTTAATGTTTGGCACAAACTTAAACCCCCCCATATTTTAAATATTTTATGGACTTAAAGAAGCACAGCATGCATATGAAACAAAAAAATCAAATTCATTTGATGACATGTCTTTCATTTAATTTGAGCTTTACATGACTGAAGTTGATCACATTAATCATTTCTGTCTTTGGGCTTGTTTACTCATGTGCACATGCTGCTTTTGCTTTAGTGCGTCCATCTTTTAACAGGACATTCATTTATGAAATCTGATTTTTTAGGTATGGCGCTGAGCCTTGTTAGATCTTTCCTTTTTGATTAAATAAGTCATAAATTAACTAATGCTCCTCTCTTTTCTGGTAGACTCAAAGGAAAGTATTTGCAGTTATTAATACTTGATGCAAAACAGAGATAGTGCAGATGAAACATTTGAATCTGGTTGTCAAAACACATAATAAATGTATTTTTTGTGAGAACTATGACCTTTTTAACCACAACAAAAGGGAAGTGTTAAAGCAGTAGGTTGTCTTTTTGTCTTTGTGTGTTTTTCTGTTTGAGTGTGTGTTTTGTGTTTCCCTGTGCGTCTAGAGCGGATATTCATTGTATTTGTGGACGTTCTAACAGGTTGTCGTGTTTTTACATGATGTAGTGTGGTTCTTGCATTGTGTGTGAGCCTAATGACAGTTTTGCATTGACGGTGGTGGTTGAGGAGACAGCAGCTGCCCTTGTTGGCACTGACTTGTACAGAGTATTGATTTTTTCATATATTTGAGGACACCCAGATCCTGTCAACAGCCTGTCCAGATCTTCCCCAGGAGACAGATGGAAGACACATTTCAGTCATTAACTTTCACCTTGCTTCCAGCTCAGTGTCAAAACAACCGTGTAACATAACCAGAGCTTTTTAAAAGTCTTGTATTTATGGATAAACTGAATTTCTGAAGAAGTTACAGGTAGAATGAACACAATGTGCAATGTAATTAGAGCAATTAATTGAATTTTATAGACTTTTATAGAAGTTTGTTTCTTTCTGCGCCCATCTTTAAAGTCCCACTCTGATTTATGAGATCATCTTTTGATCTTTTATAAAAGTGTTCCCAGTGCTCTTTTAGTTACAATTTTCCTGTTTTTAACCAAATTTTTTAAAATTGGTGTCGTTTGCTAGAATATAGTTTCTACAGAGCGGCACGAGTTCATAAGAAATTCACCTCTGAGCTGTGAGCGGGACTGTTGGCGTGGAGTATTTCCAACTACCCTAATGTTTACATTCTTTCCTGCCTAACATTACCGGTGCAACAAAAATGGTGAGCAACATAGTTTTGAGCCAGATGCCAGCTCAGATGAGGAAAATGAAGAAAAACATGGATCCATTTGTCGGCATCAGAATGGAGCGGAGCAGGGAGCTTGTGGCCTGCTTATTGCAGTTTTTTACCTAACAAGTATACGCTTTTTCAAACGGCATTTTTTCATCTGATTGTGATTCACCTCAAAAATACTCAGAAAGACAGTTTTAATCTTAACTTTCTTTAGTGTATGTCCTCCATAAAGACGAAAATGCTATAAGAATGTGTTAAAACAACAAAACACCATTTTATTGGAGTGGGTCTTTAAGAGCCTGACATGACATAGATGTAGCTGTATTACTGTATAAAACAGGCACTGTTCAGTTCACAACAATGTAGTCGAAGGTTACCTTCAATTGATATGTATTCTCATGTATTATTTGGAGTATTTTTATTGTGCTGAAATATTTTTGTCAGTCAACCTGAAAGTTCAATTTTGCACCTAAGCCAGCACTATTATTTTGAAATCAAAAAAGGATTTAGCTAAATGTTTCTTAGCTGTTTTTCCCATAAGCTCTTTCCTGTTAGATCTTTTTGGTCCAGTTTTTTTCAGGTGAATGGCTAAACAAAGAACTTATAATTAATCTTATATTTGCGGACAAGTTCCCACATTTTTATTAAAATGGTCTGTTTTGACTTACAAATTCAGACAGATGAATTTTTAAGACTTATAAAAACTTTATTTTTGCTTACACAGATTGTATTATTTATTATTTTGTCTCACAGTGTCACATCCCAGAAACATACTGTATCACCACAAAATTAATCTTTATAATGAAGCTTCTTTGGTTTCCACATCGAGGATCAGCACAGCATCAGTGCTTGGTTTAAAATGGGACTAATTTTTCTCCTCCTCTTTCTCCTGCACATCAGATCTCCCAACTTATTTACCTTTCCATGTATTTTGACTATGGTTGCAGCACGAATCACAATAAAGACAGTAATTTTAATGAAATGTGCTCTTAAAGAATTTTGAAGTATCCAGGTTCCACTTTAAATATGATCAACTAAATATAAACATTCAGTAAAAAAAGAAAAGCCTCCACACAATTTAGTTACTGTACAAAGTTGGGTCAGTTTATCAGTTTTTGTTTGCTTTCCCTTTCTGTGGTCCTGGAAAACCTGGACATTTCTGCAGAATTGTTGCCAGGCAGCATCTGTCTCCTCTCAACCTCCACTCAACCCAAAAAGCAAACACTGTCTGAGAAGTCTTCTCTTTGAAATCTGGATGTAGGAGCTCCCAGTGTGGCCTGTGTGAGCGTCCTCTCTGGCAGCTCCTCTGTGGACTATAGAGGCAAAGCTTTGATGTCAGTCTGCCGTGGGCAAGCGTTCATGTCTTCTGCATGTGTGTGTTTGCAGGTGGTCGCTGAGGCATACAGCAGGTTCACCGAGGAGTCTCTGACACAGTCGGTGTGTGACAAACCGTCGGAGTGCACAGAAGTCACCATCAAGGTAAGTGATTCAGCCAAGAGGACATTCAGAAAGAGTTCCCTTAAAGTGGCTGTAAAAACATTTGTAATCCCTGTGACCCCTCAAAGCTGCCCTCTGAAATGAGGAACTGACACGCTTATAAATACAATATTTGACAGAAAAACACTTTTTAATGCACATGTCTAAGAAGAAAACAAAATGCGTTTAGATCAGAAAGTAAGAAATAAAACGAAATGTTTAAACAAATATGGGTTTCTGTTTTTTTAAGTTTAAAGTATTTTAGCAGTTTTTAATGTGTTTAATCACTTCATTTTCACATTTTGTCTACTAAAATGTGATGGTAGCATAGTTAATGCCATTCTTTGTCCCAAGAGTAATTTTTGAAATATTTTGGTTTTGACCAATTTAGATAAAATCAGAATCTTAAACTTATATGATTTGTTAGACTTGGAAAATGCAAGAATCAGAACTGCAATAAACCCTGAAATATTTTTTGGGTGGGTAATTTGAGGTAAATAAGCAGCTCTTGTGGTTCTGATTGGGTCATCCAGCAGCCTCTAAATATTTTAGCAGTGCCCGATAAAGTAATATATCAAAAACTAATTTCATTTTTTTCAGTCTTTCTTTTCTTTTTGTGTCAACAGTAAGAAGGCTAAACTGTTGTTTTTGTCAGAACAGAAAATAAAAGATACAGGCTTCTCATATAAACACACACACACACATTCTTTAACTATAAATAGCCTCTAAGGGGACGTTTTGCTGTTATGTAACTGGAGTTCAGCTAAAATTAAAGAAGAAATGAGTCAGAAGCATCATATCCACCAAATCTGCTCAGTCTTTGAGTTTAAACTGTTACAAAATGTAAAGTATTCACCTTCAGATATACACAAAGCAAGAATAAAAAGAAGTAAGTCTCCAACTAAATACCAGGAAAAAGGCCAAGGAAAAGAAACATTTTAATATTCAAAATGCAAAATTTATGAGGTGATTTACTAGAATTATTTCATAGAAAAACTGTGTTGTGTTAAGATTTTAAAGCAGAAATATTAAATTTGCTCACACTCCCAATGTAATATTTATGGCTATTATGTAAATATTATTTGGACTTCATGACTGGCAACAAGAACAACATCAAGCGGACACAGGATACTATTTACTGTCCCAGCAGATTACATTGAACTCATACGGGCTTTTTTTTCTGTTTTTTGTAATTAAGTATTTAAAAGTATTTTTGGACTTTATTACAACTTAATGATTCATTCTAATTGGAGGATTGAGGAAAAAACTCAATTTGGATGATGTTAGAGTGACCACATTACAAATATCTGTACATTTTAAGTCTATATGGGAATTTACTTGATCTAATTAACAAAAAAGCAATGAGTTGAAATCAATGAAAAAGCTTCTGTAATAGTTTTCTTTAAATAAAGAAGTTATTGAGATGTTATCTTACATTTAGATTATTAAAAGAGACGCTAGGGTTGACAAAGCTGAACAAATAGAGAGAAAGAATTCTGTCCTGGTTTTGTTAAGCGATAAAAAAATGCTTTTTTTTAACCCCTCAAAATTTTACTGAATAAAAATCCAGGAACTCAAAGTTATATGAGGATTTTCCAACCAGATAGAGTCCAACAAACTGATGAAAAGATTGTGTTTTCCTTTGTGGAGCTGTCATCCAGAGACTTATTTGGTGAAGCAAAGCCTCCAGGTTTCTAAATCACCAACACAGTTTCCAGACGAGTTTTAATACCAAAAGTCGTAAGAGCAAATATGTATGAACAATCTACAACAGAGGTTTTGTACAATATTGGATTAGGAAATCCTTGCATGCCGTCAGGGAGGTTTGCCCTCAAGTTATAACTTCAGATGAAGCATTAATCACCCTTAAGATTGCTCAGCACAAGTCCTGCAATGAAATGTCTCGAAGTGCCACGTGTAATTAAAAAGCAATCATGTCTGCCTGCAACAGTCAGCAGAGGAGCAGATTAAAAATTATAGCGAGGACCTTTTATAAAAGTTAAAAAAAAGAGTATAAAAGTGAAGTGGTCAAGGTTCAATGAGCTGAACTGGTTACAGGACTCAATTACTGTTCCCTTTTGTTGACTTGTCTTTATTTTATATCATGTAAAATCAAATTTTAATACTTTAAAACCGTTTATTTTTATTTTTTAATTTAATTATTTATTGTATGGTGTAGATTATAATATATAAGCCTACAATTTAGCATAAAGTAGTTGTCAATGTTAAAGTCTCGCTCCAACTCTATTTTTATCAATTGTGAAAGTGTTCCCAGTGGTCTTTCAAATGATGATAATGCCGTTTTTAGCCAAACTCAAAAAAACTGTGTTGTTTTTCAAGACATGTTTTCTGCAGAGTGACAGGAGTTCAACACAAATTTTCCTCTGAGATGAGGGCGGGACCATTAGCCTCCACTTATATCCCATCTTCCCTCTGTTTACACTGTTTACGCTACCTTACAGCCCCTCATAACCTCAAGGTAACATTACCGGAGCAACAAAAATGGATAGTAACATTAAAACTTTCCAGCCGTACAATTTTGAGCCAGATGGCAGCTTGAATGAGGAAAATGAAGGAAAATGAAGGAAAATCTATTTGTCTGCAAGTGGATTGCATCAGATGGGGCAGACCAAGGAGACTTTTTCTCGCCCATTTCAGATGCTGTGTTATAGCAGACCTTTTTCAAATGGTGGGTCTTTATCTGGTCCTGATCCATCATGATTTGAATAAAGAAATACTTACAATGCAGTTTTAATCTTATTTTTTTATCCTCCATCATGAGGAGTTGCTTCTTATTTAGTTTGAACATGTGACCCAATGTATCTGAAACTGACTCAACAGAAAGAAATGTTCTTATTTGTCAGCTTATGTGTCTTTTCAGAGCATCCCTCCTCATTGTTTTTTCTCATTTATTTATTCTTTTTTGGCTCTCTTGTAAAGGGAAATGAGCAAAAACATTTCACTTAATGTAAAGGCATGACAAATTAACAGTGACATCCCTTTGCAAACTGGTTTATCTTCCCACCTTCAGATTAAATCCAAACCAAAAGAAAAATCCTCCTTAGTTTTGCCGTAAAAACTGACCAGTCAGAAGTGGATTGTTAGATGCACATTTTTAGCCCCTCCAAAATAAAGAAATGGTGTAAAAGTGTTTCTTTGGTTGTCACCTAAAACTAATCCTCTCAGCTTCCTTCTTGCTTTGAGAAGCCCTTCCATCACATTGCAGACTTTCTTCGCATTTACTTTGGTTTAATTATGGGAGTCATTAGTGTCTTTGTTCCTTTAATGTTCATTCTGTTTGAAACAGAGATGTTAGGCTGCGCTGGCTGCAAAGGAGTAGATGGTTATTCTATAAATATGGCCTCAGGAACATGAACATGAATTATTCACATTGTTCGTTCCCTGACCTCATTTTTTTCTCCACTTCCTTCACGCCATCATTCCCTCCTTTTTCTTCTAAAGTCATTACCAATCATTACCACTAAATTATTTTTAATTCCTTCCTTTTTGCACTTTTTCCTCACCCCTTTTCCTTCTGTACTCCCTTTTTTCCATGCAGGGACTTGAAGTGTCCAAACCAGGCCGCTACCACACTCTCTCCTCTGACAACTTTCTAGAGATGAGTGATTCTGGGGTTGAGTTCAACAGCTCTGGCCTCCCATTGGACAGCGACACAGATGCTGCTGTGACTTACGCCTCCAATAAGCCTCTGTTGAATGCCGCCTCCCCTCCTGCCGTGACCAAAGGAGTGATCTGTGGTAGCCCGGAAGCCACTGCAGTCCCTGACGGCGATCTCAGCGTCATCCAAACCCCTGAATCTGTCACCAGCGCCAGCCCTGCCTCCAATCCTCACTCACTTACTGTTGTAACCCCTGACGGGAGCCAGCATGGTGCTGCATCTCCAGGGGTGGCCTCTAGGGGCACTGCTGGGTCAGCCAAGTCAGAGGAAGAGGCTGAAGGAGAAGCTCTGCAGAAAGAATAATCCGCTGCTGAGAGGAAGCAGCAAGGCATGCGTTTCCTCTCCTCAAACATGACAGGTTTATCTTCATATCTTAACATGGAAAGTCTTTCATCACTGTATTTGAGGCACCACAGACAAAATATTGATGCTTTGATGCAAATATTAGAGTAGAACAAAAGAAAAGTCAGTTCAACAAAATTCATAATGTATAATTTAAAGTGCTCTGCATAGAAAATGAAATGCACAAGAACAAAGTTGAATTCTAGGAAAAGAACAAAGCAACTCTGTGCATATAAAATGCATGCATTTCAATTAAACATGAAAGACATCCAAAATCAGATCCAGAGGAGCATGCAGACATTAGTCAGCTGCATGGCTGCTACAGGACTGAAAAGAAAACAGCAAATGTTTCGTCAAATTGCATTCATATCTAATAATATACCGGCCAAAATGTTTGTTAGATTTAAAAAATTGAGCATGTGTGGGGTTTGGGTGGAGCCGATGTGCTCTTAAGACTCACAAAGTTACACACAGAGTCACACAATTCAGAAAACAAGAATATAAAAGCAATTGAGCTCTGCAGTGATGTGCGGTGCATTACTTCTGGCAGCACTTTTGTCCGCTCTGAGCACCGAACCCTGCAATGATTGCATTTTAACTCGCCCACACGCTCCATTATCAACCGCACAAACAAGTCAGAAGGCATCTGAGCCTTTCAGACAGAGCTGTTCCCCTCAGCACTCACTGTTCACTGCACAACTTATTTAGGTGTTATTTTTCAAAAACCTGCAAATTGAAAAGAGCTTGTCTGCGTCTTGGTAGAACCAAAAAAGCTGTTTCATTTCTCACACATTGGCTGATAGATCAGCTGTTTTTTTGTGGGATAGGTGCACAAAATCTGTTTGTTATTCACATACACACAAGACAACACATTTTATGAGTAACATCAATTTGCTTTTCATATACCCCACTTGAGAAATTGTTGTCTGCCTCATCGGAAGAAAATAAAATCTACAAAAATCGGAGAGGCTCTCGAGAGCACAATTGTGTCTTCCTCTGCCGAAGAACCCCTACCTGGACATTGTTGATCAGGTTCCAGCAACAAAAGAGAGGACAAAGATTGAACAGGGTACTATTCAGGGAACAGATAAATGACTTTTATGATTTAAAGCTTCCCATTTTCATCCCAGTGCCAATCTGTCTCCTGCTACTCTGGTCATTGTACCCCAGTAGTTTGTCAAAATGAAATGACTGAATAGATTTAGTGAGATCAGTCTGTGATAAAGATTCAGAGGCTGCAAAAGAAGGATATTTGAGATGTTTGTAAATCCCTCAGAACTACTTTATGATCCAAGGATGTCCTTTTTTCCAGAGCAGCTCTGGAAAAATCAGCCGTCTCCTAACAACATGAAACGACTGTGGAGGGTAAAAGCAGGACAAATTAAGCAAATTTAAAAAGGGAACGCGCACAAGAGATAATTAGATTAAGCTCTCACCATCTTAACCGCTTTTGACTAATTGGTTCTCCTTGGGTGCTGTGGAGGTAGCTAATTCAGGTCACAGAAACCCATTTCCATCTTTTAATGTCTCGCACTGCTGAGGAAGTACCGTGATGGCATCTGTCACGTCTGCAAACGCTGTTTCTGCCTCAGTATTGTTGTTAATGTTGACACCTGGCTACCTCGCTCTTTATTGGACCTCTTGTCAACCCTGGACAGTCTGAGGATTTTAAAAAAAGCAGTACCAGGTACAAATGTTCTCAGTCGAATGTACTCATGTCTGATTATAGAGATGCTAACTTTGCCTTTTGCTCTAAAATCAAGTAATTTTTTTTGTGTAAAGTCAACCAGTCCAGCCTTTTAACTCTAACCAGTCCATTCTAGGGAAACAGAGAGAGTTTCACAATAGATTACACTCTAATGGTTATTTAGGCTGACTATCTGACATGAAAATGCTATGTTGTTTAGACTGTGCACCTGTAAAACGGTCTGAAGTGTTACTACACTGGATATTTATGTCAAGTAGACAAAAAAAGCACAACATTTTGCATGTTTTATTATAAAAACTAAAAAATAAGCAGTTATAAATACAACATAGTGATGAGCAAAGAAAAAATCTGTGAAGTGTGAACTAAGTTTTAGTTGTGTTTAAAAGGACGGACGCATCCCATCAAACAGGCGGAAAATACATTTCCACTGTTTTCAGGGAAATCTTATCTGTTCACAATGAAAGGGGCAGTTCAACTTGTAGAAACGACTCTGTATATCTTGTAAATATGAATTAATATAAAATAGCAATGATGTGTCTTTATACAATGAATGGTAGTTTGCATATTTGTAGTGAGATAAGAAGCAATATTACTGATAGAAGCACTAAAGCATCCAACTACCACTCTAGATGTTCTGATCTTTACTTTTGTAAATAATTAGATATGAGCTGCATGTGAATAGCATAAAAAGTTGTTTTTTTTACTGTAAAGGCTGCAAGACTTTTTGTATTGTTGAAATGCTGAACCTTTAACCGCATATCCGCAGTAGGTAGAGGACTTTGCCTTCAGCTGGGAGGAGCTCTGCCCAACTCATGTGGAGTTCTGGGTTTCAGCGAGCCCCTGTGAAATCCTTTCATCAGAGTTTGCCTCAGCAGGTGTGGAGATGCAATCACTGCAAAGCCTGCAGTGAATCACAAGCCAGGTCTATGTGATGTTTGTCTGGTGCTTATAGTGTGAGCTTCTGACTGAACGTGAGGCTGTCTATGTGGAAGAATGGTCAAATTCTCTTTAGGAGGAGAAGCTCTTTTTCACTTTGTCAACTTCAGCAGCGCTGACCTTTTACAATTGTATGTTTCTGAATATGAAACATTTAATCTGTGCAATCACCACTGTTTTTATGGCAAGTTAAAGGGACACGCGCCTCATTTGCGTTTCTGGAAACTCCTGCTGGAATAATAATATGGGGAGTTCAGACAATCACAGCTGATGAAGGCTTTGTGAAAGGATTTCACCCTCTGTCATTCTCCCTCGCTCTCATGCTTCCTGTTTCATTACACACCTGAGCTACAATTTCCAAAGCCTTTCGGGGCAGAAGTGCTGATCTACAGTGTAGGCAGATTGGCTCCTCTGTTAATATACTCTTCTATGTAATTCCAAAGCAAACGATGAAAAGCATAAATCAAAGTCTCCACTTCTACACTTTCCTAATATTTATGATTATTATTGGAAATGGGGTTTGACACAAATTTCACCATCTTCTGACTGGGAGAGCTGTTAAACTGAAGGATTTCCAGGACAGATTCTGGGCTTTTCTCGCCTCTTTGATTTGTAAATGATTGTGGGAGAACCAGCAAAGCTCTCATCCCCATGACATTTGGATCACTTGGTGAGCACAATATTTGAAAAAAATGTGAGTTTTCTGAGTAATTAAAGAATAAATTATTCACAGTTCATCAGAATTCCTTCTCCAGGTTAATTTAGAGATGAATTAAGGAAAACATTAAGCTCTTTTTGCTTGTAACTCATGTTGAAGTCCCATATCTGCCCTGCATCATTACTCCTGGCTGCGGGTAATGCTTATATGCAAAAGCTGAAGGGAAATGTGTTTCTGCAATCATTTTTAATAGAATTAATGTCTTTAAACAGGTAAATCTGCATGCATGAGCGTTAGTGTTGCAGCAGACTGTGGGACAGCCAGAAAGTAAACAGCTGGCCTCTGTTGTGATCTGTGATTTCCCATGATCCTGAGATGATGCAGAAAAGCACCTTTCACAGCTAGAACTCAACGCCATTTCAAGTAGCTGAAGGTGCTGGCTGTAATGTGTTTCTGTCTCATTTACCACAGAGCAGAACAGACAGAGCTCTTTTCTTCTCGAGGAGCTGGTTTCCCGCTGTTGAGGAATGACGACATGTTTGAAAACACCTCCAGCTGACTTTGTTTTTCTCCTTCAGTTTGTCGCTGTGACTAATTCAAAGTGTGCTAACAGCTTCTCAAAATGGATGTGCTCACTTTGTTCACTTTTGCATCCAGTCTTTGTTGACCTTGAATTTGAGATTTTGAAAAAGTATTTCTATTAGTTTTGTTGGAGTTTGGAAACTGTTTTATCCGGATTGCAGGTGAATACAATATTACACTGAGGGTGTTTTGAGATTAACATGTTTGGTGGATTTTACGAAACCGTCCAAAGTGCGTTCCTGTTACAGGGTTTTTCACTTATGTCAATCTGTCACTGGATAGGGTTTGTATTCCTTCTTTTCAAAATCTGCAGCAGCAAAAACATCAGAAACTCAGTAAAGAAAACAAATGTACCCACACACTTTATTAGAATGGAAAATCACAACGGAAAAATATTAATTTATTGATCTGTCAGTATGTTCCATTGATTAAACCTATAAATTACTTTGGTAAAGAGAAAAGATGCAGTCTTCTTTATTCTAATTTATAAATAAAGGTTTGATTTTGCTCTCCAGAAAAAAATAAATTACTTATTTATTAAAATTTTACCAAAAATAATAAGTTTGTGATTTTGTTGTTACATTTTGTGTTTGAGAAGTTGCAAACATGTTTGCTAGAACCGTTTGTTGTTTAAGGAAACATGTGACCTGTTTAAAGCCAACAATTCAGACTCCACTGTTTCTTTTCCAAAAATATTTATTGGCATTCATGTATAACCCTTGTTTGCTTGAAAAAGAAATCAGTCTCTGTTTATGTGCAGCAGTCAACATGGAACCTCCTGACATCCTGCACAGACTTTTGTAAAGCTTCTCTTTTTCTGTAATGAATGAATGATTCAAATAAATACATTTTCAACAGAGAGAAAAGCAGAAGGTTTTATTTTTGGTACTGTTTTCATTTCATACAGTGACACTCGTATTTCTCATTTGAGCTTCAATAGAGGATTAGTGGGCTGGAAAAAACCATCACCAAAGGAAGAAAAGCAGCAGCCCATTCAGAATTTCAGCTCTGCACTTTTCTCTGAAGTACCCAGAAACAGAGAACTGCAGATTATGATCAGTCAAATGCAGCTCTTTGTGAAATTAAAGATTGTGGGATTTAAAAGAGCTGCAGGTTTTTGCACGACGCGATTCTTGTGCTTTGAATTAAATTTTGGTGTCTGTATGTGAATTTCTATCACCAGTGAAACTGTTGCGTGAAAACACCTACTTGACTCTGAAGACTAAACAGAAAAAAAAAGACTTGAGAACGTGTTGCCAGAGAGGGCTGATTAGAATTGGTCCCTAAACATCCAATAAAGGAAAATAATAATATTATTCACCACCAAACTGTTTTTAATGTGTTTTCAATTTTTAATTTATAGAAACATATGTTTGGTCTATTTGAAAAACAATGCAATTTTAATGAATTAGTTATTTAACACAGGTAAAACAACAATTCACAAAGTGATCTGTTTGGTTCAGTTTTGAGGTTTTTTTTTTGGTTTGACAGCATCCTATGAACAGACGGGAATATTTAATTGCAGCATGATCTTGAAATAGATCAGAATGCAAAAACAACGCATTGCATTTCAAGTGGCAACAATGTTAAAATACAAAAGATAATCTTCATTTCTGAGTAGAAAGTTATAGAAATACAGTGGAGAGACAAAAAATGTAACCAAAGCTCCTCTTGTGTCTTTTCAGCAAAGAACCAGAAACTTTGTCTACAAGCTGACAGATTTGAGGAATAAAACTTTAACCTTCACTGACCTGTAAATGACAAAATGACAAATCCCTGAAACTCAGAAATTTTAAACAGCTGAAACTTAATGTTCAGCTTGACTCTGTCTTGAAATTTAATTTAAATTTTTTAGCACTTCCATTGTCTACTTTTTTTAAAACGTATTTTCTTTTCATTTCATGCGGCATTTTTACTCTATTTATTTTGGATGCATAAATTCTTAATGCTGAGCTCATTAATGTGTAGTTTTATTTGCATTAGGAACAGGGGATGCTACAGTGTGCAGGTTCGATTATTTTATATAAGACACAATTCTCCAGAGATCTGCTAAATAGATCCTAACCTTGTTAAGCTTTGCAATCACCGTGAACCTGCAGAAACTAACTGGCACAAGTGCTGCAAAAGAAAGAGCTAAACAACAAGAGCTGAGGTAAGTTTTAATTGTAATTTCACAACATGGTTGCAATATTTAAGACACGTGAGCAGCTCCCAGTCCAATGAATTTTTCGGCTAAGTAGAGCATTTGACCTTATTGACAAATTAAATTAAGTATAAATAAATAAAATATGTTCAAGCTATCTTAAATGTTGTGTAGCAGTTATAACTTAGTCCTGAATTGGGCTCAGGTTAAGAAAGTACTAAATGTATATAGTTTGCTTACTCAAAAACAGTTTTTGGCCATGGTTTGGTTGTGATTTGTGTTTCACAATGTCAAATATTTTAAAATAATATTAATATGTATCATAGATTACATATTGTGGACAGAGTATTGAGGCCATTGTAAAATGCAGCGGTTTTTCCAAGCTACCAGTAGCTTTAAAAAGCTTTAAAATGTGTTTAACATTTTAAATTTTTTTTGTAGATGTGAGCTGAGTTTCATCGCATCACAAATGTCAACCTGCAAAATCAGTTTTATTTTGACCTGGACAGACACGGATGCTGATCTTGTTGAGACAGAAGGCAGCACGAACCGGAAGGCTCTATGCGACTTTCTGCACATCTATGATAACCGGGTGAGGTGTAACTGCATGGCATAATCAACATTATGCATTAGTATAGCTAAAATAAGGGACTGACTTGGGTCGGTTCATATTAATCACTGAGCGTTTCTAATTCAGTGACTGTAAATGTTTACTTCACTGGAGAAAAAAAATTCAACGTTGATCCCAATGCATTTGTAGTTATAAATGTAATGTCATCTTATGTTTAGTGTATTTTTTTAGATAACAGTACAATTTAAAGATAATTTAAAATACTAGATGAACTGAACTGAGCAAGACAAGGGTGAAGTCATTTGAAATATGTTTGCCATATTAATTTGTATATGTCTCTGTGCAGCAAGAGCAGACTGCTGATGTCAAACGTACTCCTGTCCTGCACTGGCTTCCAAAATACAAATGTGAGGAGGACCCACAATTCTTCAAAGTTTGGAATGTAAGTACTTTATGATGGATAATGGTTTATTCACTAAATAGTACCAATGACAGTGTGCTGGTTAATACTCCAGCCATGTAGGCAATATAACTTAACCAGAAAGTCTTGCCAAAGCAATGTTGTGTGGCAGAGCACATAGTCTCCAAAAAGTCTTGGAGACTTTTTGGACAAAAATGTTGCACTCCAGCTCATCTGTACCTGACCATGGATCCTGCCTCTGGCTCGTCTCACACCCCCAGCCATCCCCTATTTCATTTGGATGAAGCCAATCTGATGGACTTTAAATATGTAGTTGTTAAGATAGAACATTTAATTCTTCGACTGTCCGTCCTGGGGGAGGATCCCTCCTTCATGTGGACACTTAAAATCTCTTTAATTATCTTAAAATGTCATTCAATATCAGGTTGTCGTCTTTTCATAAAGTTTTTTCCCTCAAACGATCAATTCACTCTCTTTAATACTACACTGTTTTTTTAAAAATTAAAGAGTCACCAAAGCCAGACATCAGCGGCACCTCTGTTGGCATTTGACCGTCAACAAGAACAGTACAAGTTCAGTGCATTTCTGTCAGCTCAGTACAGCAGTGGTGGAAGATGAGCTTGTGGTAGGCGACATTCCCAAATGGGTATTCTTTTGAGTGCCAATGTTTTTTGGGAAAGGGCAGCCAAAGAAAAAGTTTTATGAGGGAAAAGTGTAAAAAAAAAGGCTGATACTCAATTTTTGCCTTTCTTGAAATGCAGAATGTTTTTTTTTTTAATAAAGTTGTATAAGGAAATGGTGTAAAAAAGATTGGTGCTCATTTGTTTGTTTTAAAGACTGATGTATTTTTTAATGGCTGATGCACTTTTTTTTTTACACAAATTGTGCAGTGTTATACGTTTTCCACAAGTTGTTCAAATGTTATTGTGCAATTGTTTTATTTTATTCAACTCAAACATTTTAAGTTCAAATTAACTTATACTTTTTATGTAAGTTAACTTAAAAATTATTATGTAATCGATTTCCTCAAATATTTTGAGTTCACTGAACTTATTCGGGTTTACAGTGAATCTCTAATCTTTATCTATTAAGTTTGACGACAGCTTGCAGAGAGGTGTCTGCCAACATCCCCACAGTCATTATAATTTCCCCCTCAAACCCCCACAGGTATCTAGGACAAAAAGGTCATTCTTTGAAATGACTTTAAGTTTGTAATTATCAAGAATTTGATTACAAATTCGAAATACAGTTAATTTAAATGTCATACATTTCTTTTAAAGTGTCTGTAAAAGATTTATTTTATATGTCTAAACCCAACTTTTACAGCTTGGGAGCATCATAATTTCGTTGCGTTGCACACAATGACAATCAAAGAAATTTAGATTCTGACCAAATCTAATTCTTAAAAATCATAAATTTAACTTCCATTACTGTGTTTGTGGACATATTGTTTTAAATGTACAATGTAATCTAAATTGTGCATAATTAGATAAGTATGTTAAAAAACAAGATCCTTTTTGATATTAAAATATATGTCAAAATTTACACCCTACTTAAAATGTAAAGAAAAAGCTGATGCATAAAACGTGATTAATTAAAAAAAACTTGTTTAAAATTAATAGCCAGAATATCCAAAATAGAGGCGATGCCATATATTTCACATTTTCCAAACAAAAATTGAATAAATATTATGTAGATAAATGCTTTAATGGGAGGACTGTATAAAGAGAAGTGTCGTCAAATAACCGGTATTTCAGCTAAAACGGTTCTATGGACTTGTTTAAGAAATTCAGAGGAAACCAGGAAGGCGCCATCTTGGCTTTCAGCCAATTGGGACAAAAACCGGAAGTGTCGTCATTTGAAGCGCACGGAAGCATCGGGAGTGGCGCGCCAAATTTCAAAGGACTTCCTCCCGGGAGGGCAGAGGCGAAGAAGTGCTCCCCCGCCGGACGGCAGCGGAGATGAATTACCCTAAAAAACTATTTTAATACAAAGCTTGTGAGTTTATTTCGGGAGCTGAGTGGCCAATGAAGCTGTTCGGAGTCTTTCTGGAAATGATTTCCCGTGAAATTGGCGCGTTTTGTCGTAAGTGGGCGCTCTGACTAACTAAGTTGTAGTACAACTACTAAGTTAACGTCAGCTAGCTGATCCTCCTTCTGTCGAGCCACGAGCCTAAAACCGTGACCAGGAAATCTCCCAGCCTGCGTAATTTCAGATTCATTTCGATCGCTTAAAACTATGAATGATATCAATGTTTTAAGAGGTTTTGTTGAGAAAATAAATAGTTTTGAACGTTAGCTCTGATTTAGGTTAGTTTCTGTGTCATTCTTTGTCTTGATCCCGTTCGCTCTCGCGAGTGGAGATCCTCCTCTGAAAATCTCATTTTTGCTCACAGTTTTAGTCATGTGATGTCTTTAAGTGGTGAAATGGGTCAAATATTTAACAAAACTCAGGCAGGTTTTGACATTAAGCACAGCAAATATTCTCATTCTTTTGTTTTTCTTTCCCCTCCTGTTTCTGCAGATCAGACAGCTGTTGAAGCCTGTCAGACTTCCCACCCGTGACTTGGTGGATGACTGGGACTTTAATCCTTCTAACCCCTACAAACATGCAAAAAGGAGCTTTCTGCATCCTTGGACATTAAAAAAGAAGGCGCCACACAAAAGCTTCGTCTGTCAACCTTTCTTAAGGCTTTAGTTTAGTGCTCCGTTGCACCTGCTGTCCACATCAATGCAGCTCCTTCTGTTCAAACACAGCCTCATGGTTTACACCCCAGGGGGGATGTGGTGTGTCTGAGCCGGGGTGCATTTCCACCCTTCGCTGTCCTATACAGTGGTCTAAATCTTCATTATTAATTCATACATGCACAGAGGGACAGCAGCTCTGCATACTAATGCAGACACCTGTTGCTGGAAGCTGCTGCTCTTCTCTGTGACCTTTTGCTTGTGTTGCTTTCACTTTGTTTTTATGAGGCGGCCTCCTTTCGTGTCAGCTGTCAGCTCCAACACTTTCAGTTTAGCTTCTCCTCTACAGTAGAGTTGAATCTAAGGATGGATCACCTCCTGTAACTAGGAGGGGGGGGGGGGGGGGCTGTCACAGCTTGGGGGTAGCCCCAGGACAGAGGTGGGAGGGGGGGGCTTTTAAAGTTGGCAGAAACATGAAGTCTGCAGAAATGCTGTCCGGGGCGCAGCCGTGCTTTCAGCTGCTCCGGATCGGGCTCTCGACGGGTGACTCTGCCCGGGACTTGTACACGTTCAGGCCGGCGCTGAACCAATCGGTGTTCCGCCTGGGACGGGCGGCGGAGCTGTGCGACGTCACGCTGGAGTCGGCGCTGGTGTCCCGCATCCACGCTGAGCTGCACGCCGAGAAGGAGGCGAGCGGTGATGACGGGGAGCAGCAAGAGGAGGGCTGGAGGGTGCACATCAAGGACAGGAGCAGTCATGGTGAGAGGAGGCATGGGTC
Organism: Oryzias latipes; assembly: GCF_053564925.1. NCBI lineage: Eukaryota > Metazoa > Chordata > Actinopteri > Beloniformes > Adrianichthyidae > Oryzias > Oryzias latipes. The sequence continues at coordinate 13,376,002 of NC_136247.1, read as the reverse complement.
TCACACACAGATGTGGAGATGCTCACACAAGTCATTCTGATAGTGAAAGAGACAGAAACACGCCTGCTTATAGGAAATATAGGCCCTTCTGAGAGAAAGGAAGACCTCACCGTACCAACGACATTAACTGAAAGGCTAAAAGGATAAAAGGTTCAAGCTATTTAGTTTTGCTCATTTTCACATGAAAAGTGAACGGTGGCAGCTGATAAACAAAAATCTGCGAAACCTTTTCCTTTGCAAAACCCTTTAAAGTTTTAAAGACGCTTTCCTGCCACTTCAAAGATGTGCCGTCAGCTTGGTTTCCTCTTTTTGTTGTTTGAAACCACGACTGAAGTTTGTGTTTGGCCCTTAGGTAACCTAAAAACAGAAGCCCCAGAACTGCTGGAGACCGAACCTTGAAAGTGAAACAGGCACCATCTGCTTGTGCTGCACTTTATTTATTTTATTTCTCCCCCCATCAGCCTGTCAGGCGTTAATCATGTGGGAATTTGGAAGCGTACCGGCTGCGGGTTCCCACTGTGCACGAACATTTAAACTGGTTTGTTATTAAAATAGTGTTAAAGAGCAACATGGATGCTGCATTTGAGGAGAGCTGCTTCTGTTTGTCACATCATCAGATGATGCTAAATCACCTTTAAGAAGACAAAGAAAGAAAATCTTTGCAGCTTCTCACCAGAAAATGAGGGATATGTGATGAAATAACTGACAACCATTTAAAAATCGATCAGTTCATCAAGAAAACTTGATGCTAATAACGTTTTTTTAATTGTTTGTTGGAAATGAGCAAATTGGAAACAAAGGCATTAAACGAAATTTAACAGATGTCACAAAAATTCAGTACAAAATTGAGAAAATTTAAAACGGTATACCTTTAAAATATATAGGTTATTTTAACTAATCAAAATTACAAAATGAATAAAGAAAACTGTTGTTTCAAGCAAAAATATTTCTATTGCATACCAGTATGCTTTGGATGGAAAGGTTAAACTATTGTACCAATCTGAGAGTTATTTGTTTTAATACATTAAACCATGGCTAGTATGAGACAACTATAGGCTTTTTCCTTTTTCCTTACTTACTTATTTGCAAATTAAAAAAAACCTTCATTTTTCTGACTTTTTAGTTTTTTGTGCTGTTTTGTAAAAACACAAACCCAAACCGAAACCCAAATAGGAATCGAAGTTTGAACTGGATTGTAGGGAAAGTGAATCGCAAGTGTGCACACAGACAATTTGGAGCAATTAGTGAGGAGATATTAGCAAACAGATGAACAGAACCAGAAAAAGAGAGGTGGAAGAAAGCGGTTAGGACACGTTTGGAAGCAGCGCACATCTCTGAAAATCAGATGTGAGCGATGAATGCGGAGAGTGGAGCGTCCCGCCGTCACTGACTGACAGACTGAACTCCACTCCGGCTGTCTAAACGCTCAAGTAATTTCACAGTCTGTTTCCCCCGTTTGCTCTCGGACCTGCTTTGGTATTCAGCGCCGCGTGTGGTACGGCTGCCGCTGTCGCGGACGCCTGATTGTCTTGTTGCCTTCCAGCTCTTTTGGTTTAGTTCCGTCTCGCCGGCTGTTCGACATTTGCTTTGAGTGGTAAACAAATTGATAGTCAACAAATGATCATTTCAGAGCTCCTCTTGATGGTTTGTCTGACACTTGTATATTAAAATGAGTCTGATTGTCTGGCCTCCGGCGACTTCCTGTTCAGCTGTGACTGTGATTTCTGCAGAGAATCTCAAAGCTTCTCCTCATGTTTTTAGGCACATGGGTCAACGACGTGCGCCTCCAGTCCAGCATCCTGTGTGAGCTGTCCGACGGCGACACGCTGGTCTTTGGGGGTCAGTCCTCTCCAGGAAGCCCAGAGTTCTACTTCCTGTTCCAGAAGGTCAAAGTTCGGCCACTGGACTTTGATGCCATCACAGTTCCAAAGGTAGCTACCGGGTCAGAGGAGGATCCAAACGCAGACGAACATCAGAGATTTAAAAAACCTGCCTCCGTTGATGCAAATTATTTCTTTTTATTTTTTTATTGTTCTCTACAAACCAAAAACACTTAAAAGCTTAGTCCTCAAAGTCTAACAATTACTGATTATTATAAAACATTTTCAAAAATGTATGTCAAAGTGTTTCAGAATAACTTAAAAAGGTGCATCTTATCTTATTAAAGTCCCACTTCACCTTTTGATTTATTGTGAAGCTTTTCCGGTGGTCTTTTTAATAATAATGATGTCGTTTTTAGGCCAAAAGGAAAAATTCTGTGTAGTTTTTTTAGGACATAGTTACTGCAGAGCGGCAGGAGTTCATTAGGAAATTCACCTCAAAGTTGTGGGTGGGAGTGGTAGCACGGAGTAAGCGTGACCCCGTTTCCCATCATCTGAAAGTTTTTATCTTGTAAGATAGTTTAGATGAAAATCTCTCCTTCATCACTGCTCGTTTTGTGTTCCTCCTCTTCATGCAGCTTCAGTTGCGTGAAGAAATTCCTCTTGTTTGAAAAAGCTTGTTTGGTAAAAGCAGATGAGGATCAGCAGAAGTGAGCGATGTTAGAGATGGAAAAAAACCTGGTTTAAAACATTCTGATCCACAGAATGTAGCCGAGCAACAAAACAATTCATTTATGAAATGATCATTCTTATTTTCCAGCAAAGAAAAATCAGGTCATTCACTTTTTTTGGGCCTATTTTTATTATAATTCTTTTAAAATGTGTATATCTCTTGTTTTTCAGGCAGGAATGTTCTCCTCCGACTTACAGAACCGGATTCGAACCAATTTAGACCGAAAAGTGACGGCAAACCTGGACCTGTCCAAGCTGTCCATCAACCGGGCCACCGTCATCCTCAACTCCATCGGCAGCCTGAGCAAGATGAAGGGCAGCGCCTGGACCTTCAAGAGGAGCCACAGCCAGGAGGGGGCCGTCTCTGACCCCGGATGCTCCTCCCCCCCGCCTTCTGTGGGTTTCACCTCCCTGCTGCCTCCCTCCACGCCTCCGGCCGTCTCCCCTGCAACATCGATGTCCACTGCAAAGCCTGTGCCGGCGGCGTCCAGGAGCAGGAGGAAGTCGGCGCACACCGTCCTCCTGGAGGACGACAGCTCGGATGAGCCCAGGAGTCGAGGAGGTAACGGCCAAAAAGTTCATTAGTAGTTTTGACGTCATGTCTGACATTTTTACCAAGTTGGACTAACAGCAACATTGTTGAACCTCCAGAAAAAAAATCAAAGATTTTCTCTTTTGGTCAGCTTTGACGAGAATCGTGGATGAAGCGCCGAGAGCGCGGCCGAAGAAGAGGCGGAGGCTCTACAAGTCTGAGTCGGAGGGTTTCACTTCCCCGGCCCCACCCCCTCTCCAGGCCACGAGCCACAGCGCCATCCGGAGGTCACTGGAGGTGAAGCCCTTCCCCGCGGGCATCAGGACCATCGGCAGCTTCCACGGCGCCGTGACCAACAGCCACCTCAGCCAGCAGGTCCTCCAGACCTCCATCAGCAGCCTGTCTGTCAAGCAAGAGGTGGAGGGCTCGCAGCGCGTCAGGATGATGGTGCACGGCAACATCAGCGCCTTCCGCCAGCGCAAACCCGCCCACTGCTCCCCGGCGGCACAGAGAGGGAGGCGCAGGGCCAACAGCGCGCCAGTCTTCTCCCCTCTGATGGTGGGCGGGGAAAACTACAGCCTGGCCCCGCCTTCCGTGAGCCGCACAGGGGAGAGACGAGGCAGGATGCAGCTCAACAGATTTCATCATCCGACAAGGTGAGATCTGTGATTCTAAAAGTGGCGTGACAGATGTTGGTACGAGGTGGTGTCTCACCTCATGCCCCAGGTTAGGAGCTCCTCCCCCTGTGGCGTTCTGTTCTGCTGGAGCGTGAGATATCACAGTGAACGCTAACAGATGGCGGCTTTAATTAAATAGATGCAGCTATTTTGGTTAACCTCCTCTTCCTCCATCTTCCTGTCTTTTCAGTAAACGACGAGGCCGCCCCAGAAAACATCCCCTTCCCCCCTGCCCGTTCCCGCCCTCCCCTTCCTCCTCCTCCTCTTCCTCGTCCACATCCTCGGCCTCCTCCTCCTCGGGTTCCTCGACTGGCTCGTCTTCCTCTGATGACGAGGATGAGGAGGAAGAGGAGGGTGCGGTGGGCGGCGTGGTGGAGCCGTGTGCGGCGCCGCGGTGCCGGCTCCCCCAGCAGGACACGGTTCAGTGGATCCAGTGCGACGTGTGCGACGCCTGGTACCACTTAGACTGCCTGCACGTGGACCGCAAGAAGCTCCTGAAGGACCCCAACGCCGACTTCCACTGCGGCTGCCGCTGACCTCCCCCCCCCTCAGAGACCGAGCGTGAGCCTCTACATCCCAAAGCTGCCGTGGTTGACCTGTCAGACATGTATTTCCTGTAGTCCTAAAAGTAGAAATCTTCCTGCTGTGGTCACTAAAGATGGAAACGATGCTCTCAGTTTCTTCACAAAGCTCAGGTGCAGCTCAGGCGGAGAAAGAGAAGGAGGAGGAGGAGGAGGAGAAGGAGGAGGAGGAGGAGGTGCACACTTAATAATAGAAGGCTGGATTTCATTTGGCTTTCACTGCCTGGAGAGGCCGGATCAGAAATAAAAAAAACCAGAAGTGGCTGAAATCTTCCATCTGTGGCTGCTTGGGGTCAGAGGCGGAGCGGCATTCAAAGGAACTTATGACACCTTTCTGAACCAGAAGGTCCCATCTGCTCGTTCTCTGTAGGCCAGCTGTCCTCCGCTCGGTTCTTCCTCTGCGCCTTCAGTCATAATCAGAAGCTTTCCAGTATTCAAACATTAAGAAATGCTTAAGGAGGCGCCCTCTGCATCATCTAAAGACGTTTGGACTGTTTGTTTCTTTTACAAACGTGTGGTGACGAAGGCCCCAAACGGCCAAAAGGAGGCCGACACCCACCACCCATCTGAACCCCCTGACCCGTATGTTGGTTCTGACTGCGCCCCCCTCCTGAATGTACCCTCAGTAGCTTTGACTTCAAGCTCCACTGAAGAGACTGGTGTCGGCTGTGGCCTCACACGAACGCTAACAGGGTTTGCTCTTATCACCTGTGGCAGAACTGCGGCTTATTTTAGAGGAAAAAAACGCCTAAACTAAATCAACTTTAGATTTTTAACTTGTTATTCCCAACCGTTCACATACAAGGAAAGAAAGAGAAATAATTATTTCAGAGTTCAGTTCAATTTCACCCACTTTGGCCCGATGTCGTTGGTGTTCTGGCTTTCTCGTTTTTCATTTTCATCTGCGTTTTACACTGAAATGATCTTTTTGCATTAAGTTGCTCATAAATCCTCCTGCTGCTGTCGTCACACCAAACCACTTTTGTGTGCAACACCACCAAGACCTCAAACCGTCTAAACACGTCTTCGGGCTGTTTGGTTGACTTTAGTTTGGGTTTCCTAGTTGTAAATGAAAACAAAATGATCTTTAAGTAAGTTTTGAATGTTTTTTGCTGTATAGTCTGTATGTGGGCATCCTACGTTCCGTGTCTTGTTAGATTTTGAGCTCTTTGCCAACTTTTAGGGGGGAAAAAAAACAAAGTGTGGCATCTTCACCACATCACTCGTTAGCGCTCCTGAGTTAACGCCCGCCGTGCTGCACCTGCTCTCTGCTCTCGTGTGGCAAAGCAGGTGTGGGAAAACCGCTGGATGCAAACTGCATTAAAGAGGCTTGAAGCCCACTGAGCGCTTTTGGCTGCAAAGAGAACCACAGGAACCACAACCTAGACAGGTGGAACGGTCCATTTTTGAACAATGGGAGTTTGGATCTGCACACTGTATTGGTATTATAAAACTGTCATCTCATTTGGTGCACTTAAAATGTAATTTAGCACCGATAGCCGTTTGGTCTAAAATATTACAAGCAGAAGAAGAACAAAAATGTATTTTATGTTTTGTTTTTTATATTCCTGCAAAGATACATTAGCACAAAATTTAGAAAATTGTTTAATTTCATCAGCTTTTTGTCATATTTGCATTCAACAATCATTGGGAGTTGATGAATGATTTGCTTAAAAATCTTCAAAAAAAAAAAGCTCTTTCTGTGCAGCGTTTTACTCACTAAAGCCTCTAAGTGCAGGGAAAATTGAGATGCATGCTTCCAAATTAAATGCACAACACTTCATGAATGTTTAATAACGATAACCCCCCCCCCCCCCCCCCCCCCCCGCACCACTTAAAAGCGTCTGATGAATAACTTCTTACTTGGGCTTTCAGGCCTTTTCACAGATTAAATGGAGTCTTTGTTTGGAGTAATGCAGTTTGATTCTACAGTAGGATGTTTTTGGTAATTTAAAAAAAAAAAACCCTGCACAATGCTCCACTTGTGAGGTAAAAAGCACGGAGCTAATCAAAAGAGTTGTTTTGTAAATGGGCACATGTTTCATAAATCAGTTTCTGCCAGCGCTTTGATTTGCAGCTTCATAGCACTCCGCTTTGACACCGCTTTAATTATCAGGAACACAGTCTGACTGTTGGTTTTCTGGGTTTGTACAGAATTTAAACGCTCGTCATGACTCTGATTTGCCCCGAGCATCAAAGTTATCAGAAGAAAAATAAAGAATATTCAGAAAGTAAAGCTTTGCATTATCTGTCTGCATTATCACCGTCAATTTTTTTCTTCTTCTTCCTCTGAGACGAGGAGGCTTTGATCAAAAGAACATTTGAGTTGTGGATTTCTTTAAGCATCCTGCCTGGATTGATGAAACATTCAGATAGATGTTTTTCTTCAGTCTTTTGTGTTTAGTAGAAATGATCCCTGCGAGCAGAGCTGTGATGAATCTGCTTATTTTCCGTCTCTTTGAAATGGGCATGGAGGAGAAGAATTCGGGAAGCAAAAGACGGCATTTGAAGCTCATTATCTGTCGGTTAGACTTCATACTGGCACCTCTTATCTGGCTTCTCCATGCATGAAGACTCTCATTCGGTCGGAGCTGAACGTAATGACCACGGGCGCAGATCAGGCAGCACCATCACCTCTCAACCAGGAGGTCCACCTTTGAGTTCTTTTCTGTTAGGTTGTTTCCACAAGAAGTTTGTTGGATCCTGCTTTTTCTGCAGCTCTGAGTTTGGAGGGTGAATTAAAAAAGCATACAAACATGATAAAAAGAGTAAAAAACACACGTTTATAACATTGGATTGATGTTAAAATGATGTTCTTTTGATCTATTTTCAAAGCTTTCCCAGTTGTCTTTTAGGTATGATGCTAATTTGAGCCAACATCAATAAACCGTTGTCTTCTGGGACATAGTTTCTGCAGAGCAGCACTAGTTCATTAGAAGTTGCTGGTGGGAAAGCAACCCCACAGCCCTTCCCTTCTCTGTTACTCAGAGCTCTGAAGGCTTTCTCGCTAGCTTATTGCTGGTGCAACAAAGCAATATTCAACCAAAAAAATCACCAGTTGGGTAAAACGAGCCTCTCTCAGGACGGTCGAACCCCGGCTCACGTTCCATATTAGTGGGTGAACAGTGCCAGCGCTGAAGAGGACAAGATTGGAGCGGCGCAGGGAGCTTGCGGTCTGCCCAACATATTTTCACCAATGAGCTCTTTGTCTACTGATTCACAATTTGAATAAAGAAATACTCAGAAACGCAATTTAGCGCCCGATTTTCTTTCTAACGTTAACTTTTTAGTTGCTGATGAAGAGAACTGTATCAAGACTTGAAGGTTCATGGGATTTCGTCCATCCGATCCCCGTGTGTTTATGGATTTGGAGACGTTCAACCTTGTCCCCTGGTCTGTGGCTGGTTTAGGACCCCCTGCTAAGGGCCGTCCAGCCTCTCTACAACCAGAACTCCAGTTTGGTCTGGAGGTCACACCTGTTCTCAGTGCCTGTTGGATGCTGGTCCTTCGTCACTGGTTTTGTTGAAAGTTTTTATGGACAGTATTTCTAGGTGGAGCCAGGGGCCGGAGGGAGTCTGGTTTGGGGACCTCAGGTTTTCACCTCTGCTTTCTACAGATAACTTCTTCCCATAAGGACCTTCGATGTTCACTGTTGAGTCTGAAGCGGCTGGAACGAGAAGGAGCATGTCCAAGTTGGTTCTTGACCAAAAATGTGGTTTGCCCTCTCCGGGTAGAAGAGAAGCTCCTGTCACAAGTGGAGGAGTTTAAGAATCTTGGGAACTTATTACTGAGTGGAGGTAGAAACATGCAGCTGCAATAATGCAGTCACTGTTGTAGGGAAGAAGTTGAACCAAAAGGCAAAGCTCAGTTCCCAGTCTGAATTCCAAGCATATCCCACCGGAATGAGATCCCAGGGAAGACCCGAATATTCTGGAGAGACTATAGCACCTTGTGGTTCCCCCATAAGGAACTTCTCTGCTTAGACTGTTGCCTCTGGGATCTAGATCTGGATAAATAGGCAAAGACGGACAGATGAATTGCTAAAAATATTATTTATTGACATTTCCTCAGTTCACATCAATTTTGTAAGGTTTTTTTCTTTCTGTTTTCTGGCCAACCCTCAACTCCTAAAGGTGTCTTGTTTAAAGCTCATAAGTTGGAAATTTGGTTGCAGAAATCATAACCAAGAAGAACAAAATGATTAGGTACAAAACGTGGAAAAACACTTTTTAGAATTCATATTTTATCTATTTTTGGGGGGAATTTTTACATATTTACTTCTGAGAAGCTGAAATCAGCCAGGTAGGAATAAACCCTTAACAAACAAGGACCCCCCCCCCCAGAAAAACACATCAAAAAACAAACCAAAATAAACAGCTGATTTCATGGAAATCTCTGTGAGACAGGAAAGCACAGAGTTCCAGTGTGCTGGCCCTGCAGGTAAAAGCCTACCCACACTGTCACAGTCCACTTAGAGCCCTGAAATGCAGCATGACACCAGGCAGGAGTCATTTGGAGCTGGTTTTACGGCTCTAAGACCAACGGGGTGCCAAATCCAACAGAACACCCCCGGGACAAAAGCTGAACCTTCCTCTAAAAGATGAGCAGAACACAAGAGCAAAGTCTTGAAAGGTGATGCATGGAATCCTGTTAACAAAGAGGAGAATACCAAAGCGTAGCTGTTCCATGTTTTCATGTCTAATCTACCAACTGAAATAAGATTTCATAGTTATTGTAACAATCGTATCACCATGCGCAGCTTTACAGCTAAAAACCCACAGAGAACTGTGTTCTGTTGCTCAGAATATAAATAATACAAACACATTTTGGAGAAGTTTGACTGAAAAAAAAAAGTTAATTTTTTTTATTAGAATTCATCTGAAACTCCAAGTGTATTTATCAAATGATAATACATGCTATTGCAGTGTGGACACGCCTGCACTCATAGATTTTAGTCCTACCTCAGGTGTCATGCAGTGCATTTGTGACTTCCACCTCCCAGAACGCCTGTGGACAAATGTACACAGAGTATGGGGAGATTATGAAGCAGCAATGCCCGCTGCCTTGACCTGCAGAGATGGAGGTAGACAATAGCAATTGTCTGAACTGTTTCCATAGCAACATTTCTTTTTTTGTCACATTTTTCTCAGGATTGGGGGACTGAGAGAAACCAGTCGCCGCTCGATCCGGTAACACAGGGTGATGCCGCCTTCTGCTGATGGTGCATGTACCAAAGGAAAAACAAGGTGCAAAGCTGATGTTGCTCGACTGAAACAGAGCTGGAGAAGTGTGTGTGTGTGTTGCAGCATCGGTCCTCACGGTAACGTTGCTTAGTCCCTTTCATCTTCATGCTGCAGGCAAAAAGAGGGGTCACAGTGAGACAAAAAGCAAAAATCGGTTGAATCTACAGGCAGGAGCTCTTTGGCTTGTTTTGTTTTTTTGTCTTTACACAAACGCACACACACATGTGCACAAATAAACAATTATTTTCTTGTCTGTCCTGAGTACACCCTGTAACAAGCCTGCACCCCCAGTAAAGTGGTTCATGCCTCTGCTGATTTAATGTTCTTGCTGGAATTTGGGAAAAAAAAAAAGGTTTCTTTTTTTCAAACCTCCCTTCAGCCTGACAGGCTGCAAACGTTCACCTCTGTTTTATGGATAATTAATGTAAAGCTGCCAGTTTACAGAATCAGTTCAAATCCACAAAAAGTCAAAAATATTTTTCCTTTTGTTAAAACAAAATGTTAATGCGTTTAAAGCGTTCAGCGGGACATGGAAAAGTGAAATGGGAGCAGGGAAAGAGAAAGTTTCTAATGTTGTTTCATCGATTTAAAGCTCCTTCACAGCTGCCTACATTGGTCCACAGAATGCATTTTATTGTTATGAAAACAAAATTACAAGTCAAACTTCATTTTTTTAAGTATCTTAATAAACGGCAGAGAAATATATTCCACAATTTCCACAATCACGGATTGTCATTTTTGAAGCTCCTCTGATGATTCCAGCCTTTGTATTTTCTCTGAAGATTTTTGACTTTTTTTTAATATTTGGAACAAAATAAGAGACAAAAGTGGTAAAAAACTGGCGTCATATCACATAAATGCTGCAGAACGAAAGCAGAAAAAGACACGAAACCTTTCAGTTTTATGTTTGCCACAGAAAACATTCAATGAGTATAAATAAAACCTTATTGTGCAGAGTGCACTCACTGTCTGTTAAACTGATAGAGGTAGATCTCCATCTAAAGCCAAACGTCCCCAACATTGCTGCAGTTGTTGTTTGCTGGTTGCCCAGCAGGGGGCAGTGCTGAAGCGGCGCAGGCCTGCAGACACTCACGGAGGTCAGTCAGCAGGCAACAAGAGGATGAACGGTCAGAATCCCAAGGAGCCACTCCCTTAGCAATCCGCCCACCGTGGAAATGATGCTTCTTTTTATTCCTGAGGATCATGAGTGAGAGTGGAGCCTGGAGTGGGGGCGTGTTGGTACGGGGGGGGGGGGGGGGGGGGGGGGTCAGACTCCAAAGCAGCCTCAGTTTGTGCATCTCATGTCTCCTCCTCTGCTGTTGACTGCACAGCTAAGTGCTGCTCATGCCAGTGTGTGTGTGTGTGTGCATCCTGTTTGAGTCTCTGCGCACTCTCGCTTCACAAGCGCACAGGGATTGTTGTGATAAAGTGAGTTGTGCAACTGCACGTCTGTTTCAAGTTGAGCTCTAATTGGATCTCGGGAGCAGATGTCGATTTGTCCCAATAGCTCCTCACTTTCCCATTTAGCTGCTCACCTTTTCATTCCTTTGTTAGTTGTCGTCTATTTTTGTCACCTCCTCTTTCTGCTCTTCAAATCCTCTCGTTTCACCTCCTCTGCTCTGCACGAGTTTGTGAATTTCTCCTCCTTAAGCTTTATTTTTTTCCTTTTCCTCTTTCTTTTTTGTGTTATCCCTTTGCCTTTTCTCAATTTTTTACATTCCTGCTCACACTCTTTTGATATTTTCCCCTCCTTGCTTTGTTTTCTTGTTCCTTTTCTTTGTTTCCTTTCATTTTCTATTACCTTTTACCATCTTACCGCAAAAGAATCTCTTCCATGTTTTCTCTTTCTTAATCTGATTTCCGCTCGATTCCCTCTGTTGCCCCAAATTTTCCCTCCTTTCTTCAGCTTTCCTTCCCTTCTTTTCACCTTAACACATCAAAGTTTCCACATCTTGTGTTATTTTTCTTCACCATTTATTTAAATTCTGCCTCCCACTTTCTTTCATACTAAATTAAATTAATGACATTTTCCATTTTATTTTCTTTCTTTGCCCTCTTTTAAATGCCTCCTCCTACGCCCAATCCATCATTCGCTCCTGCAGTTTGGAGGAAACTAGATTCTAGCTTTTTGGCTTATTCCCACCTGTCCCCAGTTTGACCTTTGCCTATCACACACTCACAAACACACACACTCACTTACACAGTTTGGTCATCTTTACCAACATTTGTGGGTAAAGGTGTGCACCCTAGACACCTTCACTTACACAGAATTTCACAGTCACACAGCCTCAAACACCCAACTATTGCACAACGCACAGAGACACCCCATGCTCTTATCTGCCCACGCTCACGCTCATGCTCCACTTCATTCAACTCCATTGTTTCACTTCACTAATCAGCCTCAATTGGCTCTGGCCACAAGAACACACAGCCTCTTTAAACTTTTTAATAACGTCATTAATCATCACATTCTGAGCTTTGCCACAGCCACCAAAGTGGCCTCAGAATGAGTTAAAGGGGGCTGAACTAATGCAGCTCACTCAAAAGTTCTCATTGATTTGATGCTTTAAAATAGTCTAACATGGTGTTTTGCATTAACTTTAAACAGATTAAGAACTTTATAACTGAAGCGGATGAGTTTGGTACACAGCAATAAGCAAAAACATAAAAACTGTACTTTTCAGTTGTTTTACTGTAGGAACATTTAAAAAGCTCCACTTAGCCTGCAGTGAAAGATATCAAGCTTTGGCATCTTAAAGATGAAATACAGCTTGGTGATTAAGGGCCTATTAAAAACTAAAGGGAGGAATATTAAATGTTCCAGGTTCAATAGTGAGGCATTAAAGAGAATTATGATCTCCTCAGAATGCAGCCTTTCTGGATCCGCTGCAGGCTTTGAAGAAAACCTCCTGTCAGCCTCATTATCCTCAGACAGGATGCTAATGACGCAGCAGTATGTACATATTTATCTTTATGCATTTTACACCTGAAAGTAGTCTAACTTATAGCTGACTCTCAAGTTGTTCTAAAGAAAGTTAGTTACATATATGTATCTAAATAAACTACAAATTATAAATAAATTGTGACATGATCCAACCATTGACTGTGTCAGTGAACTGGACTGAGTGACCCCTCCCTCTCTTGCAGTCCAAATAGAAATAGTGGAATTCCAACAAGCTCACTCTTGACTGGTGAGGGTGGTTCTCACAGAAACAGTGACTCAGACCGGCTCAGACCAAGCACTGCTTACTGACGTCATCAGGCTCCAACATGCGTTGTCCGTATTGTGAAATATGTTGACTGAATTGACTTCATTTGGTTGGACCAAGAAGTAAACCATTTTCTATGGGTGACATCACAATAACTTGGTCCAGTTCTTATATACAGTCAAAAACAAATCCAACCAATCCAAAAAAAAGTATTAAAGCGCTTGTAGTTGTTTAAATACAGAACCATATGGAACACCACCAATTCAAAAATGGTTGGAAAGCATTGTTAGATGTGAGGAGCTTGGAAACCCTGAAGGAGCGTCGTTAGAGACCCCAATGTCTTTTGTGAAAACTCTGCTTTTCTGACTGAAACATTTTTCAAACGTTCATAGATCCAAACGTTTTGTTTCAAAAAAAATCCCAATAAAATTGACTGAGAATTTAACATGTTCTTGTACCATTTTTCTCATGATGAAGGACACGTAATAAGAAAATTAAGCTAAAAATTGCATTTTGGAGTATTTCATTATCCAAATTGCTGTGAATCAGAAGCAGATGAATTGAATTGAAAAAGGCTCCCTGCACCACTCCATTTTGATGCATCCACTTGTAGACAAATACACCTTTTTTCCTCGTCTGAGCTGGTGTCTGGCACAAAACTGTACTGATGAATAGCTCCAATATTGGTCGCCATTTATGTTGCATCTACAATTTGGGGTTCAAGGGGCTGTAGGCTTGCGGGACAGAGAGCTTTTTGATTTTAAATAAAAACAGCCCAATCATAGTTAAAATATCACTGGGAATGCTTTTACAATATATAAAAACAGAATCAGAGTAGGACTTCAGAGAAGACAGCAGAAAGATACAAGCTTATTGAGAGTCAATGTGATTTTACTTCTTCAACTACAGGAGGTCCAACAGCAGGATTTTAGGAAGAGCACAACAACGTCATGCAAACTCATTTTTTAGGCTCAACCCACCCCCTGATGCTTTGCCCAGCTCCCCTTTAAACTCAAGGTGCTCCCAGCAGTCTTTGGTGCTCCTTATCATGCTCTTCATGCTGCTTTCAGATGTTTCATGTGTGCCTCTCCTTGAGCTTCTCTTTTGGCCAATTTTCCTCCAATTTCAACCAGAAACCAACAATCTGGGGCTTAGAGGCCCCAGAACTTCCAGTGAAATGCAGATTGAAGTGCAGAGTTTCTGCAAAAATATTAAAGTTTTGATGTGATGGGATTTTGAAAAACTCTGTCTACACCCGACCACTTTGCTTTGGTCATTCTTTGAAGTGTGTAATTGATGCATAACAGATTTCTTTCAGACAGACTGCAATAATTGCCATGTTTTATGCTGTGCTGTGTTAAATCACTAATAGTCAAAACACATTTACTTTTATGCGGAAGGGAATATGGACTTGGTCAGAACGTTTTCAAAACAATTCATTCTTTAGCCGTGCTGTAATCGAGTTGTCTCTTTTGTTTCACTGCCTTTCAGCTCATTTTCCTACTAAAACAAACACTAGCATGCTTCTTGATCTGCCGTCACATTTTCTGTTTAAGAATTTGGTCAAATGAAACAGCAGCACGGCTTTAACCCTTATGCTACGTACACACCAGACTCAGTAACGCGTGTTTAGGCAGTCATTTCCAATGAAAAGTCTATTTAAACACGCGGTAATGCGCGCTTCTGGCTTCCATGTTCAAAACTTTTGTGTTCACGCGTCGCTATGCAAGTTTTTAGTCTGTTTCGGGCTCTACATACAAAACGTGGTCTCATTGAACGGCTCTCGAAAGTTAAACCAGCTGAACTTCGACCAGTCAGGGACTTGACTGTGGTAGTGACGTATAGCGTCCTTTTCAGAACACAGAAGTACCAACCGTTTGAAAATGTTACGGGGGGAATAGGAGGGAAGTACCCAGGCGCAGAGAGGAGAGGAGGCAGGAGGATGCAGGGAATGGGGGTTTTAATAACAAAACTTACAAGAAAAAACCAAAACCACTGCTTAAGCAGGCTCGAAGACTCGAAAGACAAAACGCTCGAAAACAGGCAACAGCACAAATACAAACTATCGACCAGCACAGGAGGAGGGGAAAGACAAGACTTAAATACATACAGACAAACGAGACACAGGTGAACACAATCAGGCAGGATGGGGAACCAAAGTAAAACTCACAAAAACAAAACAGGAAACCCTACAAAATAAAACAGGAAGTGAACTGAAAACATCACAGAACAAAAAGGAAACAAACCACAAGGGCAAAGAAACAGAAACCGTAACAGAAAATTGATCATGGACGAGAAACTTATAATTGTGCTTTGTGCCCAGATGGAATTATATGACATCAAGTCTTTCTCATATCGGAATTAAGCTGTGATAGAAAAAGCGTGGAGCAAAATTCATGAGATTTGCACCGCTTTGACATTTTGCACCAAGCCTCTTCCCACTGGGAGTACATGCACCAGTATTGGCTGGCAACAATCCAGTGTGAACAGCATAAAAGCGCTTTCAATCAGCCCGGTGTAGCTTTACACAGCTGTTCAGTTTCAACCATCCAGGGACCCATATAAGACTGCAGGCGTCGCACACTGTGATCCTTCTCATGCTTAAACACACTGACATCCTCCTTTTTGTCCTTTGAGAGTTTCTGGGCTGATTTGCAGATCTGACTTGACTAGCATGACCTTTCTGGTCGGAACAGAACAGCCTGAATGTTTGAGGTTAAGTTTCAGAAACAGTATTTTTGAAGAAAGTAGAAATGATTAAGCTGACAGTTTTAATGTTCTGATGTGCAGCCTATTGGTCATGTTCTTTCCTCAGAGTAATGGTGGGGCTCTGTCTTTGGTTTGTCTGGTTTGCTTATTGTTCTCTCTAAACTCATTTATAGTTGATCGTTTTTGTTACCAATGTTTAGAATTTTGTCTTTTATTTTGTATTTCAGATGATATATGTTTTTGTCGCCGATTCTCCACACCAGCATTTTCAAGACAAAAAGCATCAAACCAGGTTTTTGTGTTGTAGCAGCTGCAACGCGTCATGTCCATGTCAACGCCACAAACCATCTCTGTTGTGGTTGGGTTTGTGGAAGGATTCTTTTCCTGTCTTCCTGGTTTGTTCTGAGGAGGTCTCTGCCTGCGGAGAAGCCTTCTCAGGGATGTCTGCCCTTTTCAGCCTGACTCCATGAACACTGTCCTGCCCAGCACGACCACTGTTCCCTGACTGTTTTCTGCCTTTACTTTTGGTTTGCTACTTTTATTGGAAACTTGTACAGGTACAGAAACAGGTACCAAAAGATAAATACGCCTGCTTTTGTTCTTTTTTTTTGGGGGGGGGGTTCAAGGACGTTTAAAAAAAAAAATCAATGTTACAACTTTTTTTCTGTTTCCTTTAAAGAGCAGCTGTGAGATTAAGTTAAAGTTGGAAAAGAAAATGTGCTCTGAGTTTAAAAAAAGGTTTGCTGCAGTTGCACATCACCTGCACCTGCTTTAAGGTGCAACCACTGTCAGATACACCTACATGTGAGAAGCATGAAAACTAACGACCTGATTAGTCTTTTTCTGTCTTTAGTGGAGACAAATTAAACACAGTTAATCAGTTAACCAAAATGTGAGTGAAGAGCTTGAACATACAGTGATTGCCTGCATGTTTTTGAGATTTATTTTTACTAATTGAGCTGTGAGATACTGGTGTGGCTTTTTGAGTTTTCTCTAAATATCGGAGTAAAGTAAAACGGAAAAGCCTGATCCCCTTTGCCGTTTCTAGTTCTTTGCCTTCTTAAGTTGTTTCTTATTGGAAGTTCTTTATCTGTTTATGCTTTTATGGAAAGCATCAGGTAAGTAGGACACCGCAGAAACAGGTTTAAGATGTGAGTTCATGGATTGTGTCTTCTCTTGTAAGCATACAATCTATAGACTTTTTTTTTTGCATATTTTGCTTTTTTCTAACGATTTCTTTAAAATCTGTCAACGCAGAGGCAAGAAGTAAGCAAATTAGGCCCAGCAAGGAAAGGATGGAGCAGAATATCAGCACGGTATCTGGAATAAGGCACACTTGAAGCTTTCAAAGTTATTTAGATCAACAGAAATGAGATTCTGCTTTGTTGTAGAGTGTAGTTTAGCCACTCGGGAGAAAGCCAGAGCAGAGTTGCTTCTTCTTCATATCTTCTCATTAGGTGATTCTGACTTCTGATAAAAAACTGCCACCTAGGTGCCCTCTCAGGATGGTATTCCAAGCATGTCCAGTCAGAAGATTCCCCACAGCAGACCCAGGACATGCAGAAGATATCACATTTCATTGCCAGCCTGGGAATTCCTTGGAATCCTCCAAGAAGAGATTAAAGAGGTGACTGGGTACTAAAAGATCTCTCTCTCCACCCAAACGTCAGAAAAACAGAAGAAAATTATTAGATGAATGTTCTAGGCTTAAATATTTAATATTCTTACCAATTTTATACCTTCTATAATTAATTATTAGATGTATTCAAACATAAGCAACAATTTCAATTATAGTTTTAAGGGTTGTTGTGCGGGGCTTTCTCTGTCGCTGCGTCTTCCTGCCTGGAAAAGCTGCATTCCCCCCGGAATATCCCACAATGCACTCTGCCTGGTTAATTAAATTGTAAAGCAGCATGTTTGCTCTCAATTCTTTAAATTGCGATTTCCTCAAGGATGTAGCTTCAATTTTGCTTCAGGTTAGGAAAGAAGATCTGTAGACAGCTGACTTGTTTACATACAGTGTAATTTTTGACTGCTCTGTTATGCTGGTTTAGAATGTAAATACTTTGCAATTACAGTACTTTTTAGTTGAAATGTGGTAGAAACACAGTAATCTAAATAGACTTTAAATGTATCATCAAATAAAAGCTGAGTATATAATGAAACCACATGAAGTGTTTTAAAGTTTAAAGTGTTTTTGTGAGACCAATATCTATCTATCTATCTATCTATCTATCTATCTATCTATCTATCTATCTATCTATCTATCTATCTATCTATCTATCTATCTATCTATCTATCTATCTATCTATCTATCTATCTATCTATCTATCTATCTATCTATCTATCTATCTATCTATCTATCTATCTATCTATCTATCTATCTATCTATCTATCTATCTATCTATCTATCTATCTATCTATCTATCTATCTATCTATCTATCTATATCTATATCTATATATATATATAGGTAAATAAAAGACTCAAACTGACCAGCAAGGAAGCTGAAGATTATCTTAAATAAAAGATAATCTTTTATTTGTCTTTAAAAAAAACACAATCGCCCTAGAGCGTTCATAATGAACATTCAGCTCATTTAAGAAATAGAAAGGGGGATAAAGACTCACAAAATAACCGAGTGTAATAACCCCAAGACCCGACAGGGATACAGTGGGTTAAGAAAATGGATGGATGGACATGTTTGCCGTTTTCATTTAAATTTTTTCATTTGTAGTTAGAAATGATTGCATAGGGAATCTGCAGAGACTCAGAACAGAAGTCCACTCCTGAAAGGAGAATTTAATCTAGTTTTCTTTCCTATTTGTGTTCATTACATTGAAATTTAGCTTTGAAAGTATTGTTAGAACAAACAGAAGAGTGAGAAGATCCAGTGGCAGAAAGAAGTGAACTGATCTAAAGGGAAGGTACTTTGGTGTCAGAAAACCCCTCTTTTCACTGGCAGAACATGTTCCCGTCAGTATGCAAAGCCAGGAGCATATAAGGAGCATTCACCAGTGAAACAATCGGTGCGTCACATTCTGCCAAAGATGTTTTGAGAAAGTATTTCAAATTGAGGCTGCAGCATGTGAGGAAAACTTCCCCTTCAGTGCAGGAACACAGCAGGTGTTGTGTACATGCTCTGCTGCGTAACTTCCGATCCCACCTTTTTTTCCGAGCACTGTCATTCAACAGGACGCGTCCACAGCAGAGTTCCAGTGTAAACTTGATGTCCATCATTAGTGCAGCAGCGTGTGGCTCAGTGGCCAAACCCACAGAGTAAAACATGTCCTTTCCAGTGCTGGTGAAACATGTCTCATCCAGTTGAAAGGCAGAGCTTAAGACGCACAGAAGACACATCAGGTTTGTGCTAACTATTATATTTAAAATGACAAAGCAGAGAAAGCCTTAGAGTGCACATCTTTACCTGTAAAAGAAACAGGTGAGTGCTCTAGACAAAGATTTAACCTGAAGATCTTTTCAACTGAAGACTAACACAGACAGACAGTTAGATTTAAATTAGCATTATTTCACTGGGCACTAGTCTTTTCTTTGATTAACCCTTGTGCTATCCTAGGCACTTTACCATTAGGAGTTGGGTCATCTAGACCCACTAGACAGTGCTCTGAACCCGTTTTCTTCCATGATTTGTGATCTTCACTGGTGTCCATGGATTACATGAAATCTTTCCACCTTTATCCACCTTTGTCATGGTAGGGAGAACACGTCAATGTAAGGGTGGGGTCATCTAAGATAGCACAAGGGTTAAACTAAAGCTCTTTTAGACAGTGTTAATATACTTGCTGACAAAAGCAAGAGAGAAAACAGAGTATGGACTACAATTTCTCCTAATTAACGTGAACAGTTGTCGATATTAAAAGAGTAAATAGCTACAACTCTGCGCTTGGATTAAAAATGTGCACATGGCAAGTAGACTGTCTGTTTATGCATTTAATCTTAGGCAAAACTGTGGGAAAACTGAGTTCACCACAGGATTTGCTGACATTTCAATCAGTAAACCCAGACTTTTTCTTTTCTCTAAACCAACTCTTATGTTACTCAAACTAAACCATATGTGGAACTCTGACTGTGAACCATAAATCCAGCTTTTTACTAATGATGCAGCACAACATTTTCAATCATTTTCACATCTGCTTTTTTCCCCCATGTAGTTTTTAAAGACCCATTCCAATGAAAATGATGTATTTGGTGTTTTCTGACATGTTCGTGTGGCTTTTCTTTGGATTATGGAGGACGTATATAAAAAAGATTATTCTTAAAATTGAATTTCTGTGTATTTCTTCATTCAAATTGTAGTGAATCAGGAGCAGGTGCAAAAATGTAATTGGAGAAATCTTGTTAGCTACTATGTTAGGCCACATGCTCCCTGCTATGCTTCATTCCGATGTATCCACTTGCAGACACATAAATCCATCTGCATCTTGGTTTTCCTCGACTGAGCTGGTATCTGGCTCAAAACTGTACGGCTGGTGAGCTATAATACTGCTCATCATTTTTGTTGCACCGGTAATGTTGGATTGGGGTTGTGAGGGGCTGTGAGCTATGGGGGAGCATGTAAACAGATGGTTGATGGGGAAAGGGGTGGGCTTACACAGCACCAACAGTCCTGCCCCCACTTTAGAAGCACATTTCTTATGTACTTTTGCCACTCCGCTGAAAATAAGTCCTAGAAAAAAACTGCTTTTTTTGCGTAAAAACAACATGATCATAATACCACTGGAAACCCTTTTAAAATAGATCAAAAGATAATCAGAGTGGGACTTTAAGGGATGAAAGAAGATACAACGCAGCTGACCATGACATACCAGAGAGTGGAGTTATGCAAAACTAAGAAGTTAGATTGAAAATCTCTGTAAACAATTTTATAGCATCAGATTTAGTGTTGTGGTTTTAGGCTGCACGGTGGCGCAGTGGTTAGCGCTCTTGCCTCACAGCAAGAAAGCCCCTTGTTCAAGTCCCAGCTGGGGGACATGAAAAACACTACATCAATGGGGGACCTTTCTGTGTGGAGTTTGCATGTTATCCACGTGCATGCGTGGGTTCTCTCTGGGATCTCCGGCTTCCTCCCACCATCCAAAAACATGCTTCATAGGTTGATTGGCAACTCTAAATTGACCAGAGGTATGACTGTGAGAGTGAATGGGTGTGTGTTTTTGGACATTCTACCCTGTGACAGACTAGCGACCTGTCCAGGGCATCCCTTGCCTTCGCTCACAACTGGCTGGGATAGGCTCCGGCAGCCCCGTGACCCCGAAAGGGAAAAAACGGTACAGAAAATGAATGAATGAAAGATTTATTGTTGAAATCACCACATGGTGTGTTTACTCTAAGTTTAAAAATCAGTCTTCCATTAAAATTCTATTTCTATTCAACCAAGAAATTTCTGGCCCCCAAACTGATAAACAAGACTCAGGGCAAAGTCAGGGTCAAAGTTTCCAAATGAGCCTTCCGAGACACAATAAATTCTCGGAGTAATAAAACTCTCCAAAGAAACCAATCTGTACACAAATTCTTACTATTGGTGATGTAAACTTCAGTAAACACAGCAGCAGTAGATGTTAGGATGAGTAATAATCGAAGGAACAAAAACAAAAATACCAAATAATGCATCCAAGTTCACTGGCAGCAAGCCTCTCCAAATAGGTGAATAATACCCAATTTAGAAAGAGAAATCCAACAACAAAATTCAACAGTTGTTGCAAATTAGACAATTAATGTTTCCTTTCTAAGAATGTTTTTCCTTTTTTCGTGGAAGAAGGGAAAATGGCCATGACATATTGACATGTGAGAGGCCAGATGGCAGATAATTATTTAGACACACAATTACTCAGTCAAACATGCTGGAATATGAAGTTCAAAAACAACACAAAATCTGAACTTTACTCTGCATCAAGGGTTCTGCCGCACAACTACAAATGCTTTTAGCCAGGAAGTAACCTGTGCTCAATAACACAGAAGAAAAGGAAAACTGTCAAAAATTACTTTAACAAAGAGGCAGGCTGCAAATGCAAGTCAGTCCAATGACTCTCATGCAAAAAGAGAAAAGTCCCACAAAAATAAGCACATTTGCAGCCTGGCTAAAATGAGCTACAATTTATATTTCCAATGAAAGCAAGGTTTGAACTTAAGTAATTTATCAGTTTAAATGTTAAAAATGTCCGTAGATGGGGCTGCATGGACTCATAGATTCACTGAAATCCAATATTTGCTGCAGTGGAACATTCATTAATCTTCATAAATTACATCAAGCTGTATGCCAGGAAGAAAACATCGACTCACTAATGTCCCTCACCAAGATGCACAGCGCTCATACAGGAACTGGAGAAATGCATGTAGATGCATCAAGTATGTGGAAGGAAATTCAAAATGTATTGTCTTCTATTTAAAAACATGAAACTAACATTTCATAGAGTTGACATACAATAGACATAAATTATGTTGTTAAAATAAGTCCCTGTATTTGGTGATATAATGTTTGTGGTCTATAGATATGAAAACTTACATAGTTGAAGGGAACCTTCTATTGCATGAATTACACTACAGCATCAATTTGTTGTGACACGGAGTGACATTGTGGCGCTGCGTAGGAGGAAAGGAAGTCCAGGACGCTTTGATGACTGCCTCTAGATCATCTGCATTGTTGGGACTGCTGTCTTTCTTCTTCCTCTTGACAACAGCCCACAGGTTATCTATCAGATTTAGGTTAGGGGAGTTTGTTGGCAAATGAAGCTAAGTAACACCATGGCCACTGAACCAGCTTTTGGTGCCTTTGGCATTGTGGTGCCAAGACCTGTGGGGAGAAATTAAAGGGAGAAAAAAGCATCTCCATGAAACTTATCAGCTGTTTAGTGGCTATTTTGGAATTTGGGAAAGAGAGAGGAGCAACACCAAAATTATTGACTGTGGAAACCTTACATTAGATTTTAAGCAACATGGATTCTGTTTATCCCCCTTCCTCCTAAAGATTCTACAACCTTAGTTTCTAAATAAATTCAAACTTTAATTTAATCTGAAAAGAGGACTATTGGGCAACTGTCCAGTTGTATATCAAGAGCTCAGGCTTGTGGCAAGAATTTTAAGACCTTTGTCTTCTGATCAATTTTAAGTCCCAGTGGTCTTTTAATTATGATTGTAACATTTTTAGCCCTGGATAAAAAAAACTCTACTTTTTAAGGACATCCGTTCTGCAGAGCAGCAGTAGTGTATTTGTAATTAGAGTTCTGGGCAGGACCGTTGGTGCGGAGCAACACAACCGCCCATCGCCCCCCTGTTGCTGAGAGCTCTCTGTTTACTTGTTCTCCCGCTAGCTTACCCTTAACTGGTGCAACAATATGGAAAGCAGTATTGGAGATCTAAAGCCGCACAGTTTTGAGCCAAATGCCAGACGAGGAAAACAAAGAAAAATGAAGAAGTTCTTAATAAGTGGATGCATCAGAATGGAGCAGAGCAGGGAGTTTGTATCCCGCCCAACATGTTTTCTATGTCTCAAATAAAATCATTTTTTGTCTGTTCCTGATTCACAACAATTTAAAAAAATAAATACTCTGGAATGCAATTTTGAGCTTCATTTTCTTGATCTATGTCCTCCATCATTAGAAAAATGCCACAATAGCACTTTAAAAATGACAATTAACAAAGGGAGCAACAAAAAATAAGGCAAAATAGTAATAAACTGATTTTTGAATATTAAAAACGTATAATTATTAGGTCTCTTTCGCATGTTAGCAGCACATAGTGCATGTAAAGACATTAAATAAATAAAGCTATCTGAAAGTTTGATTGTTTAACACCAAGGTAATGCTTGAAATGTGAGTTTCTACTGCTTTATTTTAAAAATCCAGGACATTACTTTTTTCAGTTTCCCCCTATTTTTAAATGTACTTAATCTTATTCTAAGGTTACTTGCTCTGCTGCTTACGCTGCATGTTTGAGCACATGCTGCATTATGACACCAGAAGTTACAACCCTCAATGGATTCAGTCCAGTGCATCAGATCTCATTCCATTTGCAAAAAAATATGCAAAATGATGATACAAATTGCTTTTAAAAATGACAAGTTCATATGTAAGAGAGAAACATGACCATTTGTCTCAGTGTGGCGATCATCCAGGAAGCCCTTAGGAGGTCCAGATCTGTAGGAGATTTGGAAGTTATGCACGACATGTCCTAATGATCTCTCGTGGTGTGTTCTGCTTTAGAAAACTGCTTTCCCTCAAGGCTTTCCAGCGCAGAAGAACATCAGCAAATTAGCAACTCAAAGAAACCTGGAGCTACACATCTTAAAATAATTAATTATTAAAAGGGCAAATCCTCCCTCAGATAATCTCCATTATCATTGGTGCAAAGATTTCATTCTAACCCCAAGTTTTATTGCAAGGAAATGCAGTTTTGCAGAGAATAACAAAAAAATTCAGACAGACAGAGTGACTGAGTGAAAAAGATAGTGGAAAAAGTTATGGGGGGGAATGAAAGAACAATCCCAGTGTGTGTTTGTTGTTTCTTTTCCTGTTTGGTTAAAAAAGTGTCTATTTTTAGGGCTCTTAAGGTGCAGCTTTCATAACTCTGGAGACACATGAGTCCGTGTGGCAATTATTTGTTGGAGTGCTGCAGGATGAACTGCACAGTGTTTGTGGTGAAGTGATTAGAGCTGCAAACTTAGAAACAAACGGGCTTGGAAGAAGTGTATATTTAATATGCACAGCACTGGCATCAAGGATGCATCCATAAAATGTCCTGTTTTGGAAGGGAATATTAAAATGTTCAGTTCTACTACAATTTATTCAGCTTGGATTTTTGCAAAGTAATTTTATTTCCTCGAGGGGAAACAAACATCTGATAATTATCTCAAAAATGAATTGGCGTGTGGATCATGATGAACCAAAAGCCATGTAAATGTCTGAAAACCGCTGTTGAGTCTTCTGGGTTTACATTTTGGTTTTGTTTTGTTTCCTAAAATTGAATGAAAATAAAGACAAAAAAACTAGAATTCCTTATTGAGCAACAACAGAAGCTTTTAGATATAAAGAGGAAAATACAATAAGATAAACAACAATATCTGTCAACTATTTTCCTGGTATAAGGGAAACATTTCCCTTAGAGATCCAGAATTGAATCTTTTAATATCTAGTTAAATAGATAAAATAAAGTCTTAAGACCCCGTCGTATTGACAACACTCAGTCCCACTTAAAGCACCTCATGATGGAGCGATGATTGGCACCGATTCAGGCTCTTTTAATTTATTTGTTTTATAAAAATATCAGATACTTGCAAAGTGCAGCATCCGTGTGATACTTGTCCAGAAAAGCTGAGCGTGATTGTAAAAGAGTGACTATTTTAAAAGTAGTGTACAAAAATTCAATAATACAAAAACTTATTTTCAAAATTCAGTCCTGCAACAAACTGGCGTCCTGTTCAGGGTGTACCCTGCCTTTGCCCAATAGCTGATTGTCTCCAGTAACCCCATGACCCCTTAGGGGATTTAGCGGGTTCTAAAAATAAATGGATGGATTTTTAAATTTCTAGGACAAAAAGACAAAAACTGATATTTTAAAAACATTAATTTATTGTTTAACATAAATGAATTTCTCTTTATTCAAGCCCTTGAGTTTTTTTTTCCTTTATTTAAAAAAGAAAACCATTACATGTAGTTCTTTCTGAGTATTTTGCTTTTGGACCACAGCAGTATGCGTTCAGTGGAAGTGCTTCAACTGATTATAGTGGTTTCCTGAAGCAGCGATACTTTTACTTTGAGATATGTCACAACCAAAGTCAAAATGAGATGGGTAGGATCAGGGTGTTTTCAAGCACTTGCAAAGGGTGATTCTCAAAGCTATAATGATGATATTCGTCTCATAATGATTTCAACTCTGAAGAAAAAAGGACAGAAATATTCCGCAAAACTGCTAAATGGCGTACAGCAGCAGTAGAAACCCAACTGTGATTATTGACAGTTGTGAAACAGCTAATATATAACATCCCAATACCTCATTTGCAGTAATAACAAACTATTAATTGGATTTTGATTAATCTTTCTGCCTTGCTGAGCACACATACCAGCAAAGAAGATAGACGCCAAGTAGCGTCTACACTGCCGCGAAGAAATAATGACGGACATTCTAAAATATCCCCGAACCAAGCACCAGTTGGAGCAACTGGTGCTTGAAATATTCATGTTTTCTTTGTTTGATTCTGACAAGCGCGTAAATATTTGCTCTCTTCTTCTGAGTGAAAAGCGACTTTAAGAAGCGTAAAGTTGCGCAGCGTCACCTTGTGGACAGGAGTATTTCTGTTTTACATTAAGCGGAATCTAACGTCAGGGAATGAAATTGCATGTTCTCTCGCCTCATCGTCAGAAATTCCTGCAGCATCTCCTTCGGATGCAAACGTCTCATTCAAGCGTCTTGAGCTATCTGAGTTTTTGTGATGAACCGGAGGAGTCGAGTGAGTGAAAAAGAAATCTGCAAATTTGTCAAACCGCGGATATTGAAACGCAAATAAGCGGGGGAACACTGTTGTGCAAAATAACAGAAAAGCAACAATGACAGCAAAAAATAAATACCAGCCCCAAAAACTATTATTTAAAAAAAGTTAGTAATAAATTAAGAAAGTCATCAGTGCAAAATAAGTCAACAAAAGCAACACTGTGACAAATATAAACATATAAACACAACAAAGAATTTTGTTCATAATTAGTAACATGTTTACATTCTTCCCCTTAATTGCACTTCTTCTTTGAGAAATTAACTGCCCCTCCTTAGACAAAAAATCTTTTCTGCAGGTATGGATGTTACATTTACTCCCAGATGTTTTTTGCTGTCTTGCTCAGAAAATGAAATGCCAGTTCATGAATTTTTCACCAAAGAAGTGGGTTTCCATCCCGTGGAATTGGCTTCTATTCTTTAAATCGTTGCATTTCAATATTTTCATCAGCGCCAGCTGTGCGGCGCTGCTGCAATTAAAGGTTTTAAGTGTCAAACTCATATCCCGCCATTTGTTGCAGCTGATAGAGAAGCAGCTGATGGGTGGCAGTCAGGATCACAGACTGGACTGGTTCCTGCAGGAACCATTGCCAAGACAGAGCTAGTGGCAGAACTTGTACTGGGTTGAGGATTTGATTCTGAATAGAGTGAGGACTGCCCTTGCATGAACTCTGCGAGAGTACTGTCATTTATTTGAATTCTTTACTTTGTCTACCATTGTTGACCTTTTGAATAAGAGTGTCACTGATTCACAGCAACACAAATTAAGTAAAACGTGGCGCAACACTAAGTAAGATGGTCATTGACATAGAAACAGGATTTTTTTCTGTTACTGCAGCTAAAGTCAATCACTATTCAAACTGTTTGCCTTAAAAAGACTAAAGACTTGAGTTTAATACAGTGCTTGAACTGAGTAATTGTCTGCTACTCTCTTTGCTAATGCTAAAGAGTCTCCGACATACCTAACTCCCTCAGTGTTTATGTTTAGAAGTTGGTCTGCATGAGGTGCAGGCAAGTGGTTAAAATATTTTCTGCTGCAGACTAAGATTAAACTTGAACCGTGCTGGCCGAACTAATGAGGAATAAAGGCAGTATAGACTTCCAATTTTTAATTGTTGGGTTTGACCTTGTTTCACTGTTATAGAGTAACTGTTGAACTGTCCTCATTCGAGGACAGTGAAGTCCGAATTCTAGCCAGAGAGAAAGGATGGTTTGAGCGAGGAGTGAAAGAAACCATCTTTGTCAAGAAGGATAAACCTTCTCTTAATAAGAATGGTGGTCTCAGGTTTATTCTTCCATCCATCTACGGCAGTGTCTTGAAACCTAAACAAACCAAACCAGTTCCACCTGAGTCGTTAACCGCTGAAAGAGAGGACCAATGTGGAGAGCGAGTCACTGGCTCTCCAACCCCCAGCTGAGGACAAAGGACTATTAACGACCCGAAACCATGTAGGCTAAGTGGACAATGCCTCCAGTTTCAGGTCTGACTCCTCCCCCATGGACACATATATAAATACCAGCTCTTAGACCAGCTAATTCAGAATTGACAAAGCCTCTTGGATAAGAGGCGAAACGTCTTCTAACTTTAATAACCAAGTCCAGATGACATCCCCTAAACCTACTACAATGGAACCAACCTGGATGAATGAGAGTCTTCATAAACATGTTGAAAAGTATTATACTCTGTGTTGAATACCATTGGGTAGCACAAATGGTGCAATTACTCTGACATGATCAACATACTCAATAGTTATTAGGAAAACTTTGCAAAGAGCGTTTTTGCTGGTTGTTAAAATACAATGTCGTTAATCCGAAAAAATATCAGAGTAATTATCTGCTACTCTCATTGCTAATGCGGAAGTGAAGCCTAATCCTCAATATATGTTGACAGTAAATATGTTGGACATCCAGATGGAAAAAACATCTACCTACAAACTTGGCTCAGTTGCACCAGTTCTGTTAGGAGGAATGGGCCAAAATTCCAACCAAATCTAGTGAGAAGCTTGTGGAAGGATTCAATTAAATTTTAATTCAATTTTATTTTATATAGCCCAATGTTTACAAAAATAGTAATCTCAATGGGCTTCATACCGGTAATTGTATAATAAACATGAATCATAAAGAACATAAAGTCATTGAATTCAAGAGCTGATTGCTAAACTAAACAGACTAGACTAAACTATACTGGGCATCCCTACCTTATACCCTCCTTCTCGGTAAGGAAAAACTCCCAAATTAAATGGATTCCGGAAAAAAGAAGAAACCTCAGGGGTGTCCACATGAAGGAGGGATCCTCCTCCAGGACAGAGAGGTGATGTACCAGAACTCTCAGAGAAGAATTAGATTATAATTATTATAACTCTACAACTACATATTTAAATAGTCCAGCAGATGGGCTTCATCCAGGATATCCTAGACGTTTGATCCAAGTACATTTTAAAGGCGATAGTACCAAATACTAATACTAAGAAATGCATGTAAACTTTTGACTTTGATAAAAGAAACAACAACTTGTCCAAAAACAATATAGTCTCAGTGGTCTGCCATTTAGCAAATAGAAATCATATTGTTAATTGTAATTGACCTAAAACAGGAAAGGTTTACTTTTATTTCATGTCTGACAGTTAGAAAAAAACATATTAGTGTTTTTATGTGGTGTATGTAAACTTCTGGTTTCAAATTTAGTTTAAAGTTGCTTTCTGTCCTATATGAAAGCATTGACATTAACCCAGGAGCACCAGAAACATCAGATTCTGACAACTTCTTGGAAAGAACAGCCCCTACTTTTTTGGTAAAACATGGATTGTTATCTGAAGCCACCGAAACATTTTTGATTAATATTTCCTAAAGAAAAGTTCATCAATGTGAACACCTAGCTGAGAATATTTGGGGACCAGGGAAAACAGAACATCACTGGCTGATCCTGATCAAACGTTACCTATTTGGGAATTGGCAATGTGCATTACAGAGTGTGACAACTGGCATTCACTTTTAAGTTGATTTTCAAAAGGGTCTCTTGGGTTAAACAAAAGAAGAATTTTTTTTTTGCGCTAATCAGGCCAGTGAAGGATCCAGAACTTCTGTGATGGAACTGCATAATGTTCAGATATGTTTGCAAATAAATGAACTGGAAGTAAATTTTTACACAGACGCTTCCTCTTTTATTTCATTTATTTTTCATGAAACATGCCGCAGAAAATGTTTAATTACAAATGGTCCTTAGGGTTGGATTGATGCTTGATGCAACTTCAAATTTCAACCAAATCCAATAAAAGAACAGTTAGTCGGTTTCAAGCACTGTAGATAAAAAAAAAAACAGAATAATTTGTAATTAAAAAAGGATTAGGAGTACAGCTTTAGGTCAAATAAACGTAAATCTTAGTTATTCCGTTACTTTATCCCTGCTAGTTTGCAGAGAAATCATAAAATCAAAAAGTATCCTGTTAATTAAAAGCTTAGCGAATGGGTTTCATTTTCTTAAGGCAGAGCCTTGATGAGCATGTCCCATTTATTTGGTTTTAACATGATAAGGGTAAAAGTAAAAGTTGGCATTAATCTACAAAGTTTAGAAATTCAGTTTTAAAGCAGAGGCAAATTGAAGGAACAGCAGTCAACTTTACCCCAAGTGCCTTCCTCACACCTACAACATTCATCTGTTCATTTAGTTAACCTTTTTCCTACGTTTGTCACTTTAAGGATAAAGTCAGTTAAAAGAAAAAGTGCTTCTCAGTCAAAGATAGGGTATTTTCCAGCCAGTGGAATGAGGAGTATTTTCTGTTCTTCAGCAAACATACCTGCTGTCTCAAGTGAATTCCAAATAAGAAACTCAATGCTAGGAGCTTCTTCAGTCTAAAAAGATGTCATTTAGCAAGTGGTTCAGATTTGGAGGCATGGCTGAGACCCTGTGTGAGAGTGCAGATGGCTCCTTATGGACATGCACTAACTCACATGCGTGCATGCACACACAAGAGCAATAGATTCACTGATAGATTTAGGTTCACAAAAAGCAGCAGTAGAGTACTTGTGCTGCTTGTTTGGCAGAGCGTTTACCTATCAGATCAAATCGGTTCCAGACTGCAACAGGTGAAGCTGCATGGATCAACGAGGGATCAAGACATGGGTGTGTCAGGTTGTTTAGAAAAATCTGTTGAAGAATCCTCTAGTTCTTGATTCCTGTTCCTACATGACTAGCTACAGGTATTTTGCATAAAGCAGACATCATATTCCAACTATTTTGGGGTGAAGGCGGGGTGCAGCCTGTAAAGCTTACCAGTGCATAAGAGGGTCATAAACAGACACATTCACACCTAAGCGACAATTTAAAGTTGCCAAACAACCTATAAAGCATGTTGATGGTGTGGGAGGAAGCTGGAATGCCCAGAGAAAAACCCACAAAAACACATGGAGAAACCGTGCAACTCCACGTAGTGGGACCCAGATGACATTTCAACCAGACTGAGGCAACAATTTTAAACATCTCACCACAAACATGCAATTATAAATTGCAATTCATACTTAAAGCAATTAAAAGTGGTTTGCAGAAAAACACATGGACAAAATTCACTACAAGGGACAGCAAAATCCCAATCAAAAATCAGTATATTCATAAACGACAAATAAAATCCCTTAGTTACAAGACTAAAGGAAAAGAGTGCTGGTAAAGGTATTTGGTATCATACACTGATCTCAAAAAGAAGCTTTTAGTCGGAATTTGAGCACTGTCAGAGATTAAGGTTGAAGGATTGATAGATTTAACCTGTATGAAACTAAAGTGCTGCTTCATGGTGTTTAGTTCTGACTCTGAGCATCAGCAAAGGGCCTGTTGAGACGGACTAACATGTTCGAGATGTACTTTAATAAAAAGCCATAGAGAAACGTTTTACACAAGCAGAGCTGTTTTAAAGTCTATTATCTAAGTGAAAGGAAGTCTGTACCAAGATCTTTGGACAGGGCTGATGTGGCCGTACTTCCTGATTTTAGTAGGAACCAGAGCAGTAGTGTTCTGGATTCACCGCAGATGCCTTACAGCAGAACAACTGAGTCTGGTGAGCAGACCTGTACAATAATCTAACTTGGTGGAGATAATATCAGTAAGTCTCTAGGTCTGGTTTAGACATGCACATTTGATTCTGACAATGTTTTAAAATGATAAAATATTGATGTTATAGAGGTGATGGAGCTGATAATGTTCAAGTCAGAGAACATGATTAGGTTGAGCTTTTCAACCTGACCTGTAGGTTTTTGTGAAAAAGAGCCAAAGGGACTGTTAGCACTTTACTGTTGCTCTGGGCCAAAGATAATTATCTCACTGCTGCTTGTGTTTGGCTGCAGGGAGTTGTTCTGCTTCCACTCTGTGATCTGTGTGGAGATGCAGTATCAGAGTGAGTCCACTCGTTCATATACATCTGCTGTAGAAAAAATGTGGTTATGTGTGTCAACTGCCCAACTGGGGTTAGATACATTATTTTTGCATGTAGAAGTTTGTATACATTGAAGAAGGCAAGTCCCAAGGTTGATCCCTGGGGAACCCCACAAGCCAAGGTCATTTGGTCTGAAACACCACAGTTTTTTTAGATTTCAATAAAGTACTTCCTGTTTTCAGGATAAGTGTTATAAATACTAGTTGCCATCCTGCACCACCAGCATGGCCACATCCACTATCAGCTCAATAGTGAGCACCTGTAAGACTCAGCCAGGAACTAATTGAACTCAGCCAGCTTGCATTTCCCTCCCCCTCCAACCTCTACCAGGGGAAGAAAGAGTCTCAGCCAACTGCCTACCACAGATCATTCCTTGTCCAGCTAAGTTGATGCATCATTGACGTATGTTGTATTATTATCTTTAACCAACAATAGATGATATATCATTGTATTAATTTGTTTCTGGATTTAATTCCAGGCAAAATCATCCAGTAATCAACTCATCTGTCAAATTAAATAAATTGATGCCAATGGAGTTTGGGAGTTAGATGTTTGAATGTGCACCCCACCTAAGATGTTCAACGACCCAATCCATCTAAACAGTCTTTTTCAATAACCATTCAAGGGCAGGACTAGAAATGCCTTCCGAGTCCTCCAGTTACTGGAGTACAGTCGTATAGTCAACTATGTCAAATGCACAGTAAAAATTCAACAAAACTGAAACAAGATTTTGCTTGTGTCTGTGTAGACGAGATTTTTTTCAAGCTAATTTAAAAACCAGTTAGAATAAAAAGAACAGAAAAGAGGGGGGATTATAGGAACCAGCATAAACAGTGTTTGCACTCTTGCACTAAAACAACATCCATCATAAGGCCATGAGGCCATTTGATGTTATTCACATGTACAGGAACATTCGTGTTTACATCAGTTATGGTCAAATTTAATGCAGACCAAACCAATCTTCTGTCACACAGTGTTTTGATTTGTCAGCATCCACTGGGTTGCAATGTTTGAATGGCTTACTGTTCAGGGGGGTGGTTGAACTTTACCTCTGCACAGATGTTCACAGACTCACAAGATGGGTGGGAGACTAGTAATCAAGAAAGAGCAGAACTATTCAGAATTATTTTATTTCTATACAAACTCTTCATTCCCTTGTAATAAAAGGGCTTCAGTCTAAAAATACCCAGAACCTATGGTCTGTTGATGTGCCAACAACAATGAAAGCTTTTGTGGTCTCTTAACCCTTTAAGTGCCTGCTCAATCAAATGAACGTTTGATTATTATTAAAAAAACATAATTTAAAAAAAATTGATTTTGTATAGCAGTGTTTCCCAACCCTGGTCCTCTCGGCACACTGCCCTGCATTTATTTTTAATCAAACCCTGCTCAACACACCTGCCTTTGATGACTGTCATTGTCAGGCTTCTCCAGAGCCTGATGATGAGCTGAATCAGGTGTGCATTATCAGCAGGGCAACATGGAAACCATGCAGGACAGTGTTCACTAAGGACCAGGATTGGGAATTACTTCCCCGAAACAATGGGCAGTGGAAAAAAAACACTCTTTTTTTTTTTATTGTCTTGGTTGGGTTTTCAAATGCTTAAGTGGAGTCAAGCTGAAGAACTGTTTGTTGGTGGACTTGAAGAGAGGTCCACACTACAATTTTAATTACTACACTATAAATTAATCCAATCAAATAACATTGACATGTGATATACATATACAGCAATGGCTGTATGTGTATGCATTGGCATGTATGCATTAAAAATAGTTATGGTAGACAAGATATTTCAACAACTGATTACAAAACTTAATTGAAATGTTGAATTGTAAAGGGGTTAAAAAAGTTCTTCCCGCAGCTTATTAGAAGAGGCTTTTGGAATTTGTTTTTATTCTGTTCCTTCTTCCTTGTTCTCTCTCTTTTTATGTTGTATTTAAGGCTTGTGTCCACAAAGAATCAATAGGCCCTCTGCTGGAACATTGGTGTTCTTTACTGTCACATCATAGGTGTTTTTCACCAAATTTCCTCATTTTTCTTTTTTCTTTTTTTGATTTTTAAATTTGTTTATTATTGTCTTTACATAGAAACAGTTACAAAAGATTGGCTTGCAATTAGGTTAGAACAGTTTGACCTGAACTGAATTTAATTCAATTTCTCAACAATCAGGGATTGCTTTTTAAAAAGAGTGGTATGAACTGAGGGTGATTTAGTAAAAGTGCAGCCTCTTTGTGGAGACTAAAAGACTAAAAAGCAGAAAAAAATTTGAAAAGTGAACCATTGTGATTCTTGCCAATAACAAAGATGCTTCACTAATGTTAGATTGCTTTTTGGTGTTTATTTAAACTGGACTGCACTTTTATTCTTTCATGGTTGCATGTAAAAAATAGATTTATACGATTATGCTAAAAAATAAAGTTGCCTCTGCTCAGATAAAAGCAAAATTAACACATAAAATGAGATTAGTGTCAATCATAAAACAAATATGTGAAGAAAACACATCAAGGAATACCCAAAAAAACAAAAAACAAAACTGTATGCTGATAAAATTCTAACTGCCAAACAAGCATACTGCTGTAATATCACAACACTATGAAGTGTGATGGCCAAAACGTCAATATTATTCTGTCAAAAGGCATTTTGATTCATGGACGTGGTGAAGGAGGACATGAGGGAGTATAGTGTGAATGAGGAGGATAAAGAGGATTGGATGGAGGCAGATGATTGTCTGTGGAGACCCCTGAAGGAAAAGAAGACACGAATTAATGAAAAATGTTTTCAAAATAAAGGTGATGACAGGGATCAGAGGAATGAAAGCAAAGACAAGATGAATGTAAACTACAATATTGCAGTTAAAAGAAATGAAATAACAAATCTAAAGAACAAACGACCATGTCACACAGTCAATATGTATATTTTACGCACACAGTACAGAAGAAAATTTTTTTGTATGTGAATCTACATGGAAAAAGTGAGAAACGTTGTGGTCTTTGTGTGAAATTGTCACAGATGTATCACGAAGGAACCATGTTAAAACCACAGAAGAATGAATAAATCTGGCAAATAACATGAACTGTGCGTGATTATTGTCCAGTTTATATGCAAGTCATTATTGATTTTAATGTAATATGTGTTCTGTATACAAGAAATAAAAGTTATACATCAAGGTGCATTCAGGGAAAAAGTCTGTTGGACATACGTGAAACGGTTGTAGAAAGTCACAAATTTATGTGTGCATCTCCCAAACTCACACACAATTGTGTAAGATTTACGTAATGATTGTGCATAAACTACATAAAATACGCATAAACTGCGTGATTCTCAACAGAGCAAAAATTTGGAACAGCTCAAAACCCAATTCATGTAAAGACTCATTGGCCAATATGGCCAACATCATTGAATGATGAACACTGATGAATCACGTATATCACGCATGTACCACGAAATAACGAATCTCTTTTTCTTTACATGTATTTCATTTCATAACAATACAAAACATTAATACAGCAGGTCGGCCAAACGGTTGACGGTTCGACCCCCCCCCCCCTCCCGCCAACTTGAGCAAGACACCTCACCCTCCCTGCCTGAATGCGTGTGTGAATGCGTATGAATGTCCTCGTGAGGTCAGATCAAGCGTGCACCGGCAGCCACTTTTCAAAAAAATTGGATCTGAATCAAAGAAAAAAAAAAGGTGCCATACACAAACTGCCAATGAATCAATTAAAACCACACACTCACATTTGAACTCATTTTGGATTGCAAACCAAAACCAGCTGTGAGCTTAATTTTGAGAAAAACTGAACTCAAACAAACACAACTAAATGAACAGAAAATAAATGAATACTAGAACCTGAACAAAGAAACAAACAGTTTTTATAAGGATGGATTATTAAATAGATCAGACAAAAAAGAGTTTTATTTTTCCATTAGTTTAAAAAAGGTTTCAATCTATAGCTATACTATACATTAATGTCTGAAAGACATCTTACTCTGCCTGTCCATCACAGCTCCTAATGCTTGCAGTGTTTATGTGATGTGCCTGTTTTCATTTCCTCGGCTGTAATGTCATGCTCCGTGCTCCTGTGCAGACACAGGAGGTAGAGTCTGCCGGCAGCTTTAAATCCTTTCTGTCAGGCATAATAAAAAACACGCTGCCAATAATTTTAAATTTAATGAAACAAGCGTCTTGGTTTGCCTTCTTTTCTCTTCCTCTTCACACAACACATATTACACATAAATTAAATACGGTGGACATGTGTGGCTCACAGTTTCATACAGTAGAACCTGTAATAAAACGCATGCAGACGAAGCTGTTTGCCACGGCTCCCACTGCCAATCCTCCTGGTTATTGGAAAAACATTTCCACATTTTATTTCTATTATTGTTCACTCCATTTGAGAGATAGTTTCGAATGTAAAGCTGACAACGTCTTCAAAGTCTGTCGTTCAACTAACACACCGCTATTTTTATGATACAGAACAACAAAGGAATATATATTTAGGAGACAAAAGTGAACTAAAGAGCGTAGAAGGCTTTAAGGAGAGACAGGAAGTCATTTTTAAATAAACAAAGCTGACAGCCTCAGACGAGGCCGGCCATTCCAGTTATGGATCCGCCAGCGCCTCATTATGACAGCATGGAGACATGGAGGAGAGCAGAACCTGCAGCTAGGTGGGATGCCAACTAACAATTAGGTTTGGCAGCACTGGACAACATTACATTGAGAAAAAAACAAACAAGAAACATAAGACTTTTCTCTAAATTTGGTTTTCTTTTTTAGCAATTCATGAGGGAAGTTTAAACACAGGAGTGTTACTCCCCAATGGTTTAATTTGAGCAGGGAAAACAAAGTCAGAGCTGAAGCTTTTATGTGGCTGCAGCTTTGTAAGGTATCATTTACTGTCTAAAGCATTTCAAGGGTAGGTGAGGGGAAGCTCCTGACTGATCCAACTGTCACGATCGCATTGCACGGTTGGGCTAGCTCTCATGTCAGGATTGCTGAAGAGCATTCTGTAAAAGGAAGTCATGCAGACAGAGGAAAGAAAAACAGGAAAAGCAAAGGGAACGGCGAAGTAATTGAATGGATTGCTGTACCCGTGTTCTCAGAAGAAGTTGGAGGGGACAGATCGCCACAGGAGAGGAATGAAGGAGAAGGACAGGACGATGAAATTGAGAAAATGAGACAGAAGAGACAGAGATAAACACACAAAAAGGGAGGGAAAAAATGACCTCAGAGACAGATATGTGCAGTGAGTCTCACAGACACACTGCTCCTACTCTGGGCTCTATTTAAATTAAAACAACATGAAGAAACTGTTTTAAGTCAACTCTGATATGTGATAAATATGTGATCAGCTGTTTTTGCACATGGATTTCCCTCTTGTGTTGTTTCTGAGCTTCTCATTTGTGTACATTTGTTTGGCATTTTTTTAAACCAGGACATTTGCTCTTAAACTTCTTTTGTTTCCCCTTTGGGTGAGAAATCCTGCCTCACCACCCATCACAACCAATCTATTTTTATCAAGCATTAGCAAGCGCCGAAATCCAGCTGCAAACAGATAATCATGTGTGCAGACTTAGGCAAAGGATTGGTTACATCTAGAAATAAAACCCCCTTTGGTCTGCAGTGATGGGATTAGGAGCTATGCATCTTCCTCAGCTGCTGAGGAGCCAGTATAATGCTCATCTGAGGGTTTGTAATTTTCATTTTGATGATGCATGAGGCTCAACTGCAGCATTTCTGGTCACATGAGCTGAAGATCACCTGCTCATGAAAGGCGCCCTTTACGTTGCACTTCTTATGTGTGTAATATGGAAAAAGACGTTTTGCATGTGATAAATTCATTATTGTGTCAAAATTACTTTTGTGTCTTATAGGACTAGAACAGTTTGTGGTTGTTCATATTTTCTACTTCATGTATTATTTTACCCTTCTTCTTATTTTTCCCCTTTTATTCTCGTTTGAAGCCCCAAAATTAAGACAAAAATTGCATTTTAGGTCAAAAGGGGTCTACCATCAAGTAAGGGCAACATAAAAAGGCTCTCAATCCCCCTGGTATCATATTTGTGTTTATGATTTAATATAAAGTTTTTGTGTTTCCCCCTTTTTTAGTTGCCAATTAGGGTCTAAATGGGATGGGTGTGATAAACTGTGTCTTCTGTGCCTTCATATTTAATAATGGTCACTTCATTGTCGTTATTATTTGGAGTTCAGTTTGGTGTTTAAAACTCACTCCAAAACTATCACAAAAATTATTGATTTAAATAAAATGCTATTATTATTTCCACACCATGTGTCTAACAAACATGCATTTTGCACACATTTAAACATGTTTTCAAGCACAGAACATGAGTGCACATAAAAGAATTGGTCAAATAATTGAGCTATTTTGGCACAGAGAAACATTTCATTCCACAATCATGAAGTTCCCACTCTGCTCATTTTGAAACACTTCAGCTTTCGTGCGAGCCCTGTGTTTTCACAAACTTTTAACCCAACAAAGCCGTCTCAAAGAGCTCATAAACTTTTCATATCTTTGAGAAGGGGAAGATCTGCTGGGGGCAAAGCTCTCACATCAGGATTTCAGAAAAGTTTGCCATAAGTTTAAAATGCACAACAAAAGGAGAGTTTCTCTGCTGCTTCCACATCCATTATAAAGAAAATCCTGAAAAAATACTGAGTCAAACATAGATTATGATTATTAAACGTTAGAGGTGTGAGGATTGTTTCTCATTGATGAATTCTTGGTTCTTGTGTTCTGTTCTCAGGTTTACTTTTTTTCCTCCTGTCACTCACACCAGGATCTGGTTAACCATCCACAGGTGTCTCAATTTAAGATAATCACCCTCAATGTATTTAAGTCTCTGGTTTTCAAGGAATCTGTTTTGTTTTACTTCTATGTCTCTGAGTCTGTTTATGTGACGTTTGTATCCTGTGTTCTGGGTCCTGCACCAATGCTTCCCAACAAATGTGCCAAAGAAACACTGTGCATGGGAAAGAAAATGAGAAAAAACAGGAAAATACTCATAATGTTGCAGAATAGAACAAAATTCAAAATTTCTTCTTTTTGGCAGCTATTTAGCTGATAATTTAATTGCCAAGGAGAGTTTTCATTTAGATTTACTTATTAATCCCACGAATGGGAAATTTCCTTGTCACAGTAGCATTGAGTTTGGCACAAGCAGTGGCGGTTCTACCCTGAATTACTCCCCGGGCGAGACCCTCCTCTGGCGCCCCCCCCCCCCCCCCCCCCCCCCAATAGAGTCACTTTGTCCATTTATTGTAACTGAAAATACAGTTAGGAAATATTTAATAAACACAAATAATCTGAAATAAATATTATAAACTACAAATCACACTAATAATACACTAGAATAAATGTAACTGCAGCACTAAGAACAGAAAACACTAGCTAAAACCTAACCTTTGTGGCCTTCCTGATGCAAGCTTGTTAATAACGTCATCATATGAAATCTGCTCCCCCT
Source organism: Oryzias latipes (assembly GCF_053564925.1). Classification (NCBI taxonomy): domain Eukaryota; kingdom Metazoa; phylum Chordata; class Actinopteri; order Beloniformes; family Adrianichthyidae; genus Oryzias; species Oryzias latipes. The sequence goes on along the minus strand of NC_136247.1, from coordinate 13,337,094 downwards.
CTGAATGATTGATACTAACAACAGCAGGTTAGTGAGTTGCTCCTGAGACATTCAGGTATGACTTGATCAACTGGAGTTTTGAAAAGCTAACAGCAGCAGCAGCAGCATCATCATCATCAGCAGCAGCAGCAGCAGCACCAGCAGCAGCATGCTACCATCACAGCTTATTTAACATTATGAACTAATATACAACAATAAAACACAACAAAAACTTTGTGTTACAGCAGAGCAGACAGACACACGAATCATAACTAATGTTACAAGTTAAGGCAGAGCAAACATTTAAGAATAAATATCTTAAAAATGACGTTATTTGCAATATTTGGGCCTACTTCAGTTTTGGTCATAATAGACCAAACAAGAGATTTTTCCTCTGCAACGTTGTTGTAGTTGTAGGGCAAGTAGCATTCGAATTTAGAAAACGTGCATCTAGCTATGCGATAATACCCTTTTCTTTGTCTCTTTTCTCCTCTTCTTCTCTTTTCTTTCTAAATTGGGCACCAGCTTTGACCTTTTTTCTCCATATTTCAGATGTTTTTGCATTTAGCATAAATGTCCTGACATAGGTATCAAGTCTGTCGACTAAACCAACTGTCATCTAAGTGAAGAATTTTTTTTTGTTTTCCCATTTTTTATTTGGGCATTTCACACAAAAATAAACAAAAAAGAATGATTTTTTTTATACCTTTTTTATACCCGCAGCCCCCCCCCCCCCCCCCCCGTTCGTCAAACATTTCCAGCAGGAGCGCCTCCGTCATTTTTCCGCCCCGGGCGATCGCCCGTATGGCCCGTGCCTAAAACCGCTACTGGGCACAAGCATGTACAGACGGTAATAAAGATGTGCAGGAATATAGAGGTCGATTATAGAGGTTAAAAATATAAAAACTTCTTTCAGTTTTCCTATCAGGTCCCTTCATCCCACATTTGTGGTCACAAATGGGAGAGAAACCAACAAAATCAAATCTTTTAAAATAAAGTGGTTTAACACAGGTAAAACATCTTTTACATTTAAAAATTAAGAGCAAAAAAAAATAATCCTTTACTCATATAAATCCCACACGACCTTTATTATAATTTGCTCCCTACCTTAATTTTTAATGAATCTCACATGAAGTGATGTGTGATGTTTTTAGTGGGGCACAAGTCAGACCTCCTCACTCCTATAGAATCTGTGGCTTTATGACCTTAAACATTCAACTTCCTTGCAGCTGCTTGATTTTTACTGGGGTTTTTTTTTATAAAAAGAAATAAAATACCCATATACTTTCAAATGATTAATTTTCATTTCTGCTCTCTAAATACTAATGTCTTACTTAACTAAGAAATTATTATGGGAGTTTTAATTAATTGGTTGTGATGCATACTATTAAAACATTTTCTCATTAAAAGTTCTGCTTTTAATTTTTTTCCTTCTTTTTTTCAATTAGATACTTAAATAAAAATTAAAAAAAGAGTCAAAAAGTGTTAATATTTACTGTGGATGTTGATCAAGTGTGGGACAATGGTCTGATTTTAATCTCTGGTCTTTAATAATAATAATAAAATGTATTTATTAGACACCTTTCACAGAACTCAAGGTTACCGAACAGCAATAAAAGCACAAATTGACAAAGGCATCATTACGTTTACTGCAGAAAACCTGAGCTCATCATTTCTTCCGCTAATGTTTGTTTGATGAACTAAACATTATTTATGAGGGCAGATTAAACAATTAAGATGTACTTCTTCATGCTTTTCTTTTTTGCCAGAATAGCAGCCCGATGTTTTAACCGCAGCTGCTTGATGACATGAAGCTGAACTGAACCAAACTGACCTAGATAGAAATAACATGAACCAAATTGTAAAACGCGACGCTAACTTTAGAGAAAGTTGAGGCTTATAAAAGACAGAAAAACCGTGATAAAAAGAAAAAGCGTGACCTGCACAGATTAAGTGTGCACAGACTGACAGACGCACACACAGTGAATGTTTAGAGATAATAGTAGAGCCCCGGGTCACTCTGACTCTGTCTTCACTGTACACCGTGGCTAGAGTGAGGCGGGGGTTTGAGGGGGCATTAAAGTTTTACAATAGCTCCTGGTGAGTGAGAATCGCAGTGAATTAAGTGATCACAGAAAGACTGTCTGCTGCTGAATATGGCCGCCTGTCTCAGATAAAGTGGCTGTGTAATTGGACGAGACAGTTTAATGGCTTCGTTTGAGCTATTAGGGCGTCGGCCTGTGAGATGGGTTAGCTAGAGTTCGCCGCAGGTTGAGCTGAAACGACGTGTGACAGGGCAGCTGAACAGCTGAAATACACACATTCAGTTTCAGACCCTTCCCCTACAAAGTCAGTGACGTATGTTTTGTTTTGTGTTGTAGGATGAAAAGCTATTTCCCTTCTCTTTGAGAAACCTGCTCAGATTGCAGATACCTGGAGGCACAAGTTCTTTGGCATGTTAGCATGGTTCATGTCAACTCTTTTAAAAATTAGATACAATTTTAGTCTTTTATATCTCCCTTACTCACCCAACTCCAGTCCCCCTCTGCAGATGGATGCAGTCTTTTAAAGACCCACTCCAATCACCTTTTTTTTTCATCTATTGCAAAAGCGTTCCCAGTGGTCTTTTTAATTATAATTGTGCTGTTTTTAGCCCAAAATAAAAAAACTCAACCTCATTAGAAATTCACCTCTGAGTTGTTGGGGACTGTTGGCGGCGAGTTAGCCTGCACCTGCTTCCCATTATCCATATGTTTACATGCTCTCCTATAAGAGTAGCAGGGAGCGTGTGGCTTACTGTAGTAGTGTCTTTCTACGTCACAGCTTCAAGGTTTTTCCAACTGCATTTTATTATCTGCTCCTGATTCACAATTTGACTAAAGAAATGTATTTTTTTGAGGCATAAATTGTGTTTCTTTTTGCATAGTTTAGCCATGGGTGCAACTTGCAAGGCTTTCTTTTTGGAAAAAAAAGTAGAAATAGCGCTGTAGGTGTGTGTTTGCTACTGACAGAATGCAGAAGAAGAAGTGGCAAGGCAAGGCAAGTTTATTTGTAGCACAATTCGTACACAACGTAATTCAAGGTGCTTCACAAAACAGAACAATGCATCAAAATCACAATACATCATAGAAATAATCAACGTAAAATTTACTGTAAAAGAAAAGAAAAAATATTAAAATTGATTTAAAAATAAAGGAAGGAAAGGAAAGAAAAGTGCAGATAGGACTTTTCAGTCATATACACGGCTAAACAGAAATGTTTTAAGTCTAGATTTGAACATGAACACAGAAGAGGCCTGTCTTACGACTTCAGGGAGGCTGTTCCAGATTTTAGCTGCAGAATATTGAAACGCTGATTCCCCTTGTTTAGTTCTGACTCTGGGCATCAACAGGAGGCCGGCCCCTGAGGTCCTCGGAGTACGAGATGGTTCATATGGCACTAACATGTCAGAGATGTACTTTGGTGCTCGGCCATGGAGAGACTTGTACACAAGCAGAGCTGCTTTGAAGTCTATTCTTTGAGGTACAGGGAGCCAGTGCAGAGACCTGAGCACAGGACTTATGTGATCATACTTCCTGGTTTTGGTCAGGACTCGAGCAGCAGCATTCTGGATGTACTGAAGCTGTTTTACAGCTCGTTTGGAGAGGCCGGTGAGCAGGCCGTTACAGTAGTCTAACCTACTGGAGACAAATGCATGAATAAGTATCTCCAGGTCTGGCTTTGACACTATGTTTTTGATTTTGGCAATGTTTTTCAGATGGTAAAATGCCGCTGATGTTACTGACTTGATATGGCTGTTAAAGTTTAGGTCAGAGTCCATGATTACCCCTAGTTTTCTGACTTGATTTGAGGGTTTAAGAGACAGAGAATGAAGGTAGCTGCTGACACTTTCTCTTTGTTTCTGTGGGCCAAAAATAATAACTTCTGTCTTGTTTGAGTTTATCTTGAGAAAGTTGTTCTGCATTCAAGCACTGATCTGTTGGAGGCAGTGGCTGAGTGAATCCACCGGCCCATATTCACCTGTTGTCAGTGACACATAGATCTGAGTATCATCTGCATAGTTGTGATAAGATATGTTATTACTGCGTATTAACTGCCCTAGTGGCAGCATGTAGAGGTTGAACAGAAGGGGTCCCAGGATCGATCCCTGGGGCACACCACAAGTCAAGGCCATGTAGTCTGAGACACAACTCCCAATTTCAACAAAGTATTTCCTGTCTTCCAGATAAGACTTGAGCCAACTTAGGGCAGATCCAGAGATGCCAACCCAGTCTTGGAGTCTGTGCAAAAGGATCCCATGATCAACAGTATCAAAGGCAGTGCTCAGGTCTAGCAGGATTAAGACAGAGACTTTGCCATCATCAGTGTTCAGGCGGATGTCGTTGGTTACCTTGATAAGAGCAGTTTCTGTGCTATGATGGGGTCTAAAACCTGACTGGAAAACATCAAATGAATTGTTTAATAAGAGAAAGTCAGTGAGCTGTTGGTGGACAACTTTTTCAAGGGCTTTTCCTAAAAATGGCAGATTAGAGATAGGTCTGTAATTATTCAGTACAGTGGGATCAAGACCGCTTTTCTTCAGGAGAGGTTTAATGACTGCAGTTTTTAAGGCCTCGGGAAATATTCCAGATTGAAGAGACATGTTAACTATTTGAGTAATTGATGGCAACACACTGTTCAGGACAGACTTTAGAAATCTAGTGGGTAACACATCAAGGCAGCATGTAGACGAGCTCAGACGGGTGATGGTCTCTTGGAAAGTTTGGTCAGTGACAGGTACAAAGTGAGTCAGCTTAGAGTGAGTAGGTGGCTGTTGGATAGTTATATGTGTTGTGGAGTTGATGGCTTTTTTAATGCCCTGAACCTTGTCATTAAAAAATACAGCAAACTCATTACATTTAGGTGTGCAAACCAGTTGTATTGGTAGCTGGGTTGGAGGGTTAGTTAATCTGTTTACTGTTGTGAACAGGACACGAGAGTTGCTGCTGCAACTTCCAATGATTTCAGAGAAGTACGTTTCCCTTGTTCTGCATAAGATCTGGTTGTAAGCGTACAACTCCCCCTCAGTCTAATGCCACTCAGTCTAATGCCATGCTTGGTGGAATTGTTCCAAAGTGACACAGAGGGTTTTTATTTTTTTTTAATTTTATTTTTTTTATTGCCATATTCTGTGTAGCTACACAGAGTAGGAATTTGTTTCGGTGCAAATGTGCAACATAAAACAGAAGAACAGTAAACAACAAAAATTTTTACGCAATGGACAGAACAAAAATATAAATAGAGTCAGTAGTGCAAGGAGTGACAAAACAGTGCAAACTGAGAATGTTCAAGGTGCAGGTAGTGGGCTGGTGACTGATTGGACATTGAAGTGAAATTTGGGGGGGGGATTACAGGGCGTTTAAGAGTCTGACTGCAGAGGGAAAGAAACTGTTCTTGTGTCTGGAGGTTCTGGTCCTGATGGACCTTAGCCTCCTGCCTGAAGGGAGTAGTTTCAGTAGGTAATGTCCAGGGTGAGAAGGGTCGGCAGCTATCCGGCCTGCACGTCCCCGGGTTCTGGAGACATATAGTTCCTGGACAGATGGGAGGCTGCAGCCGATCACCTTCTCTGCTGAGCGCACAATACGCTGTAGCCTGTTAATGTCTCTGGTTGTGGCACTAGTGTACCACACGGTGATGGAGGAGGTGAGGATGGACTCAATGATGGCCGTGTAGAACTGCACCATCATCTGGGCCGGCAGCCGGGCTTTCTTCAACTGCCGCAGGAAGTACATCCTCTGCTGGGCCTTTTTGAGGAGAGAGCAGATGGATGGCTCCCACTTGAGGTCCTGCGTGATGGTGGTGCCGAGGAAACGCACAGAGTCCACTAGGGTGATGGGAGAGTCTGACAGGGTGAGAGGGGGTGAGGGGGCTGTGACTTTCCTGAAGTCCACTATCATCTCCACTGTCTTCTGGGTGTTCAGCTCCAGGTTGTTGATGCTGCACCACGACACCAGCCGGTCCACCTCCCTCCTATAGGCAGACTCATCCTCATTAGAGATGAGTCCGATGAGGGTGGTGTCATCTGCAAACTTGATCAGTTTGACAGAGTCATGGCTCGAGGTGCAGCAGTTAGTGTACAGGGAGAAGAGCAGAGGGGAAAGTACACAGCCCTGTGGAGTTCCTGTGCTGATGCATTGGGTGGTGGAGACATTCTTCCCCAGCCGCACACACTGCCTCCGGTCTATTAGGAAGTCAGTGATCCACCTGCAGGTGGAGTCAGGCACGTTGAGCTGGAGGAGCTTTTCCTGGAGCAGAGGATTGAAGGATTCAATGGATTTAGTGATTTTAGTTCAGTTGACTTATTATTATCTCCCTTATGCTATGGTTATCTAAATCATTGTTCATATGTTAAGCTAATATTCCTCCTATGGTGGTGAAGCGTGCAGATATTCTGTCCATTCTTTTTCCAGTATTTTCTTCAAAAAAGTACTGGTAACACTTTATAATAACTATCCATCATAGCTAGTTAACAAATCATTAATAAACTGTTAGTTATCAATATTACTCTAGTGCGACTTATACTCCAAAAACTACAGAACTCAGAAATGCAAGTCTAAAGCTTAATTTTCTTTTTACATGTCATGTAGTGAGTGAGAAACGCAGTGAATTAAGATATTACAGAAAGACAAAATTAAAAAAACAACAAACAACATGATTTGGCATCTTCAAATCTTTTGAAGCAGAAGACATAAACGAACATTCGGGACCTCAAACTTTGAAATCTGAGCATCAAATCTTTGAGCTGCACAATTCACTCTATGAGACACACAAACATTTTTGTTTATTTTGCGTTGGTGAAAACTTCTCTGTTCAACAACATGGGACATATCTTCACTTCTCTGCTTGATTGGAAAAGCAGATTCAGTCAAGTATGAAAACTGTCCCTTCAAAAAGCAGCGAGTGTAATTATGTGGAAAATTAGGAGTCAGTGGTTTCCAAAGAAAAAACTTCATTTGGCTCCTCATTTAGCTGTGTTTTGATTGTATCTTAAAGCTCATCAAAATGTTCTTGCCCTGCAAATAAATTCAAAAGTGCTTTCGTAGGCTGTGTGATTGCAGTGAAAGCAAACCAATAGGAAAGCCAGAAATGTAAACGCCATATTTCCAGAGATGTCAAGATATAGGAAAATTGCCCATGTACCTTTTTTATTTTAAGCAGAAAATGTCAAGGTTTGGTGTACAGCTCCTGTAACACTGAGGAGAGAAGAGTGGCAGCTCCAACTGTCTCCATCAGATTGACAGACAGCAAAAATGTAGCAGATAAACACAGTTTTTATGAGGGCGCAGCAGGAGGAAATCAGCAATGTTCTTTGTAGATGGATTCAGGGATTTTCTTCTCCAATTTTTCTATCCCACGTGCTATAGGAGACATGGACGAAAAAGAACTTTGGCATTGGCCTTTAGAATTTCATTTCTGCGATGACCAGCTGCCATGGAAAAGAGTTGCAGGAAGCAATTTAGCTATCAGACGGTGTGATTCATTTCAGCAGGAAATGGAGGGGTAATAACAGAGGGAGACTACCAGTTTGCATCTTAACTAAAGTTGGTGTATTTTTTTACTTTATAAGAAATAAATCAAAAAACGTCCCTTTTGGTAACATGTTGATGGGTTTGACAGACTTTAACTGCCTTAAAAAAAACAATATTGCTTGTTACTATTTGTCTTTAGCAATATTTGCATTGTTAAAAATGGCAAAGCTTCTGTGAGGGACCAGGGTGCACAAAAAACCAGGGAGGTTCCTGGTTCAATTCCCTACTGGGTCCTTTCTCTGTGGAGTTTGCAAGCTCTTCCTTTGCAAACATTGGTTTTTAAGGCATCCCGGCCTCCTTCTACAGTCCAAAAACATGTTTTGTAGGTTAATGGGACTCTAAATTTGCCCCGTACACCAATTTCTACAAGGACATGCTAAAGAAGTAGAATGAGAACTGAGCGAATCCACATTCATCACCCCTCATGTTCCCAAATGACCCATTCCGCTGTGCTTAGGATTCCTAAACACCTTTGCTCGCACTCTGTCAGGAGAGGACTACATTTCTGAACTTCCTGAAACCCTCAGCAACTTTTCAGCATTTTTGTGTGGAATGTCCTCAACACTTCCACTTCTTCTGCAATAGCTCTCATAAGCCTTCCTGCTAACATCAGTGTTTTCCATAATATTCTAGGTCAAGGGTCTGCAACCTTTAAAAATAAAGAGCCATTTGGTTCAGTTTCCATACTGACCAAAACCCAGAGAGAGCCACAATGTCCCACCCGAACATTCAGAAAGGGTTGGACATAGCTTAGAGGATCTTAGAGGATCTTAGAGAATGGAGGGATAAAAGTACCGGATGTGGCTCTGCAGCCTCAGGTCTGCAGGCAATATGCAGAGAATCCTAAAATTGTTTTAGCATAAGAGGAATCACACTTTTTCCATATCTGATGCTGGGATTATGTTGGAACTGCATCCATTTCTCTTCCTAATAGTGTTGCTGTTTCAGTAGACACCAGCCTTTAGGAAGGAATGTACCGTCCTGTCCAGGATGTCCCCGGCATGACAGTCAGGACTGGCTGCAGAAGGATAAAGTGAACATAGATATTGTATGTGGAAACTGATGAAACATGCTTGTTCCTGGATAAATAATTACATTTCTCACAGAACCATAGTTTCTTTCCCAGTCTTACCCACAGAATTAGATTATAATGGTAATGGTCCAGGAGGGTCAGGGATGTGGGTTATGAGTTCGCCTTCATTTGCATCACTGTCAGCTCTCATTCAACATCCACTTTCACTTGATGGAGCAGACCCAAGTTTGTTCAGCAAAGCTCTGCATGAACACCAGGACCCCTCTTCTGGGCTTGCAAGTGATGCTGTTCCCCAAGAAAGTAATTAAACTTTGTTTGGTGTATTTTTTATGGCATAAAGTTTTTAAAAGCTTCTGAAATGTTTAGAAACTTCTAAATCTACTTGTTGGAAATAACCATGGGAGGCATCCTTCTGTGTTTGATTGTATGCAAAACAAAAAACAAAAAAAGAGAGAGAAACTGTCAGTAAAGCAGGTAAAAAAAGAAGGATTTCTTTCTCTCCACAATGGGGACCAATGTGGTGCATTCGAAGGTGGGAATAATGTATTTGAGCATTTCTGGAATAGTCTATACACCTGTAATGGTACTTCATAGGGGAAGGTTTCCATTATCGATATGCAAATGTTTGCCCTGATCATTCAGAGAAGTCAGTCTCCAGGAAAAATGAGAAAGTGGTTTACCTCCAGCAGAGTTTAGGGAATAACACGCATTATTTATTGACTTTTATATTTTTATTATATAAATTTACTTGACCTTTTTTGATTGTCCATAAAAAATGATGAAGAGCCCCCCCCCCCCCCCCCCCACACACACATGCAAAAGAAATTTGTGGAATATCAAAATGTTTGGTTGGCACTGAGTGTTTTAGGAGAAGAAAACAAAATTACTGCTCTGACAAATATTGCATTACACTCAGTGAGGTTCAAAAAAAACAGACTTTTACCGTTTCCTCCTCTATTAACATGGAGGTTGATGCATTTAATATAATTGGACCTCAAAAACTATTATTGGCCTTTAAGAGGACTGTTGACTTTGGTCGTTTATGCTTTTAAGGCATTTAAGGCATTGCCCTACATTTAAATCACCATTTATATATTAACATTTTATTTAGGAGAAATTAATCAAGATAGGAAATTATTACATAACTCAGTCAAATACATTTATATATTTAAAAAAAGCTTTTATGTCTAAGGACAGATCAAGTACAGTACTTCTATATCTTACATATTATAGAAAAAAAAGGAAGTTCCGCTTGTAAAAGGTCATAAATATCAACACTTACAAAGTTTTAGAATATGTCCTAATACACAAGTGTTGAATGAGAAAGGAATTCAGTTTTTGGATTTACTTAATAGTTAAAGTTATATTCTGCCCAAAGAGAAATGACTCAGAGGTCTCAGAAACCCCGAAGAAGGGGGTAGTTGCTGTTATGCTGGTGGTGTGAAGGATTATTATTATTCTGCATCCTTTCTTCTTCAGATCTGAGCTCAATTCAGCCCAAAGACAGGTTTGATCTTTCAGTTTGAGACCCTGAGTCTGATGCTGCAGCACATTGCAGCATTAAAATAAAAGTTTTACAACCAAACATTGTTTTAATAAACAGCTGTTAAGCTTGTTTTCTAGCTAAACACGCAGGTATGTGCAGCTTCCTTCACCTTTTCTGAGTAGAAGTGAAAGTCAAATGACTTGATAAAACACAACAGACATGAAATAAAAGTATAAAACATGAGCAAATTATAACAAAAACAAGAAAAGAAGAAAGAAAACTAAAGTAAAGCCAGTGATTCTCTCAGAAAACCTGTCAGCTAATGAGAAAGTTGAATTTGGTGCAAAGAATAACATCACTGAAAATCAGCGTGGATGTCACAATATTTATGGAACAACAAAGCAGTTCAGCAGTGAAAAAAAAGAATTACCGGTGGCCGTATTTATATGCATTTGGCAACTGAATGATACCTAACTGATGCATACATCAATGCAACAATAAGTATGATACTATATGATTTTTTGGAAAACATTACTTTCATCAACAATTTATTATAAGATATCGGTCGAACAATAAACACAAAAAAACCCCCTGCAAGATGGTGTTTTCCCTTTTTCTACCAAACTGTAATAAACCTATGACATTTGACCTCTGAATGTCTGTCATTTTGATTGGTCCATTACTGAAACAATCAGAAAAACAGCCTCATTAGAATTGAGAGGCATGTTTTCAACAAAAGAGATCCTTCTGGGTAAGAAGTTGAATCAAACAGTGTTTTCAAGCTTCTGTTCCTGATGCAGAACTTTTCACACTGACACATGAATACAGCACGGCAGGATTGTCTCAGGCTTCAGTTGTGAATCTGTCAGGTGTGATTTCAGAAAAAAAATCATTTTGACAGCAGAACAAGAACATGTAAAAGTATTTTCCTTGACTAATCATGACACAAAATCTCAGATTCCAAACTATTCCAAAACATTTATATATTAGGATTGCTTCTCTCAGGTTTACATTTTTTACCTGAAATTTGACACACAGTCATCTCTATCACTTCAATTTTTAAAAGTTGTTATTTTTATTTTGCTGTGGTTAACACTTGGCTTGTGTTCTGGGTCTACAGTTAGCCCAGACCAAATGTGTCACAGAGGGAATATGAACTGTGACCTCCAGGAATATTCTTGCTAATTGGTGGTTTAGCAAGCTGCTGTCTGCATCACCATCCTCCCCAATTACAACATCCGTCTTTAGACTGCATAAAAAGCCCAACCTAATCAGCTTTTAGCCTTTTTCAAACCAGTTTGATAGGTTTCTCTTTCCGATACATTTTAAACAATGTTTTCATCCATGGCAGCATGAATTAAAATAGGAGTAAATGTATTTTCGAGATTTTCGACCACCCAGACCTGGAGGAGCACACAGCAGCAGTCCTGTGCTATATCAACCATTGCACAGACACTGTTACTGTGGACAAGCACATCCGAGTGTATCCAAACCAAAAACCCTGGATGACCAGAGAGGTACAGCGACTGCTGCGGGAGAGGAACACAGCCTTCAGGTCCGGTGACAGGAACCTGTACAGCTCTGCCAGAGCCAACCTGAAGAGAGGCATCCGACAGGGCAAAATGGACTACAAGCAAAAAATGGAAGACAAATTCAGAACAAACAACACATGGCAGGTTTGGCAAGGGATCCAACATCTAACCAACTACAGACCAAACCTCGCTGCTGTTGATGGGAACCCTTCACTGGCAGAGGAGCTTAACCTCTTATTTGCCCGTTCGAGGTGGAGCCACCAGAGACAGCTGCATTACAGGCATCAGCTAACAACAGCCCCTCCCTTAGGGTAGAGGAACATGAGGTGATGCGCACGCTGAGGTCTGTGAACCTGAGGAAGGCCGTCGGACCTGATGGCATCACTGGACAGGTGCTGAAGGACTGCGCGGACCAGCTGGCGGGGGTCTTTACTAAGATCTTCAATCGTTCCTTACATCAGTCCACTGTCCCACCCTGCTTCAAATCCTCAACTATTGTCCCTCTGCCCAAAACATCCACAATCACAGGCCTTAAGGACTATAGACCCGTCGCCCTGACCCCGATCATCACAAAATGCTTTGATGAACTGGTACGTAACCACATTACCTCATGCCTTCCATCAACACTTGACAGCTACCAGTTTGCTTACAGGGCGAACAGGTCCACAGAAGAGGCCATCACCACCACTCTCCACACTGCTTTGTCCCATCTGGAGCAACCGGGGAGCTACATGAGGGTGCTGTTTGTGGATTTCAGTTCCGCCTTTAACACCATCCTTCCTCACAGACTTGTTTCCAAACTGGAAGCCCTCGGACTCCCCACCTCCACATGCCTCTGGATTTTGGACTTCTTGACAGCCCGCCCCCAGAGGGTTTGAGTAGGGTCCCACACGTCGACAGCTATCACCCTCAGTACCGGCTCCCCACAGGGCTGTGTGCTGAGCCCCCTGCTCTACACCCTCTACACACAAGACTGCACCTCCACCCACCCCAGCAATACCATCATTAAGTTTGCAGACGACACCACAGTAGTGGGGCTTATCTCTGGGAATGATGAGTCTGCTTACCGGGACGAGGTGGAGCGGCTCTGTGTCTGGTGTGAAAAAAACAATCTAATCCTCAACACAACAAAGACCAAGGAACTGGTGGTGGACTACAGGAGGAAAAAACAGACATTCAGCCACTGTCTATTGATGGAGATTGTGTGGAGAGGGTGGCTGCTTTCAAGCTCCTGGGTGTCACCATTGAGCAGGACCTGACTTGGAGCGCCAACACCACTGCTCTGGTGAAGAAGGCCCAGCAGAGACTGTATTTTCTCAGTCTTTTAAAGAAAAACAAACTGAGTGAGAAACTGCTAGTGTCCTTCTACCGCTGCTCAATAGAGAGCATTTTAACATACTGTGTCTGTGCCTGGTTTGCCAGTTGCACAGCTCTCCAGAGAGTCACCACGAGAGCCCAGAAGATCATTGGCTGCCCTCTTCCATCCCTGGAAGAACTGTACAGTTCCCGCTGCCTAAAAAGGCTCAAAACATTCTGCTGGATCCATCACACCCCGGACATTCTCTGTTTGAACTGCTGCCCTCAGGCAGAAGATACAGGACAATAAAAACAGGAACAAACAGATTAAAAAACAGCTTCTATCCGAGAGCCATCGTGGCCTTAAACGCTGCTAAACAAAGTTAATTTATTAAGGGAAGCGTACAATAACTGGAGAAGGTGTAACCTCCTTTTATATTTTTTGTATATTTTTAACATATCTTTCTTGTATTGTCTTATTTCGCAGTTTATTTTTTTATTTTTTATTCTTTCTTTGACTTTTTATTACACCGGAAAAATTGCACTGTAATTTCGTTGTACATGTACAATGACAATAAAGATATTTCTATTTCTATTTCTATGCATAACTGAAATAATTTCAATATAGGAAAATTGAAACTTAGAGGGTGAAATGATTCAAACATTACAGAAATATCAGGAAAATATTCAAGCTGATGATTCTGTGGCGTCCCAGTGCACAAAGCAAACACAATTTCTGGTGAGGACTAGAAGAAGTCCAAAAAAAAAAAAAAAAAGAAGTATGAAAGTAGGACAAAGGAATAGTTGGTGGAGGATGAGGAGGTCAGGGTTTGATGGTGGTGGCTAATTCACTGTGACTAACCCCCAAAGACAGCAGCAAAAAAAAAAAAGGACAATAGTAAATGTAGTCAAAGGGAAAAAAAGTGAGAATCAGAGAATAAAGAATTGTAGTCAAATGTTCATTAAAAATGTATTTATGAGATGTTCATATAGTTTGTGACTCTGAGTTCAGATCAACCCCTTTACACCATCGTACCCAACAGCTGTAATGGAGTATTTGAGCTGAACGTTGTGCATTTCATCCAAAAATCTCTGTAATCCAATTGTATTTTGTAACATTTTCTGAGAGATTTGCATGATTGGACATTGTTCCCCTGGCTGCACGGTGGAGCAGTGGTTAGCGCTCTTGCCTCACAGCAAGAAGGCCCCCGGTTCAAGTCCCGGCTGGGGGACATGAAAAATACAACATCAATGGGGGACCTTTCTGTGTGGAGTTTGCATGTTCTCCCTGTGCATGCGTGGGTTTTCTCCGGGGTCTCCGGCTTCCTCCCACTGTCCAAAAACATGCTACATAGGTTGATTGACAACTCTAAATTGTCTGTGAGTGTGAGAGTGTATGGATGTGTGATTGAGGATATTCTACCCTGCGACAGACTGGCGACCAGTCCAGGGTATCCCTTGCCTACGCCCAAGCGGCCGGGATAGGCTCCGGCAACCCCGTGACCCCGAAAGGGAATAAACGGTTAAGAAGATGAATGAAAAAATGAATGACATTGTTCCTGCCCTGTCTTTTGAGTTTACAGCTTTTTACTCTCTTGCTGTGATAGCAGCAGGGGCGGAGCTATAGGGGGGCAAGCAGGGTCAGCAACCCCCCAGGAAAAAGCTTTGCCGCCCAAAGTTTGAGTCAGCATTAGTATAATGACTGACAAACACTGAGAAATTAGTAATGCAAGCTTTTTTTTAAGTGTTTTTCATAGCACATCAGCTAAAATAACTGCTGTTTTAATCTTATTGAAAAATAAAAATAATGAAACTGTTTGAAATATGTATTTTTGATCATTTCATTTAATGGCTTCCAACTCTCATTTGCCTCCCCTCCAAGGTTTTCTGTCCTCCCCCCATATAAAATGTTCTAGCCCCACCACTAGATAGCAGACTGAACATTCCAGCTTGAGTAAAATATTATTTTATATTTTTTCCATTAAAAACAGAGTAGGGATTTATTTTAGAGGGAGTTTACTCTAGATATGACATGGGCCTGACATTTAGAGTATTCCCAGAATGTTATAAAGTTAATGAACATTGAAATGCTTTAATATTTCACACGCTGATGCTCATTAAAGGTTGAATCTACATAATTCCATCATTTGGTAAACAGTGGAGAATTTCTTTCTGATTTCCAAATGTACCCAGTTTCTAAGTTAACAAAGGGTGTAATGTCTTTGCCGCTTGACCAAAAATATCTGTCGACTTTTTTGCGTTTTGTTGCGTTTTATGTGTACATACGACAGGAGAAAATAATTTTCAGGCATCAAAGTATTTTGAATTGCAGAATGCTATTCTTCGGGGCAACTGGACTAAAAAAGTTAGACAGTTTGCTGCTGTGCTAGATCAGCCTTGCAAAGCTCAGTTGCCTAAAGTATAGAATATTGGAAAAACAGGATTCTCTCCTAATTACCATAGTCTTTTGAACTGATAGTTTGTATCAAAAAACCAAAGTAATGCACCTATTCATGCACGAGGAGTAGATTCAAAAAGAGATGCCTTGAAATGAAAAAAAGAAGGTTCAAAAACAGACAGCATGAATGTTCTCGTGGGAGCTTCAAAGTTTAAGATTTGCATGTGAAACACCTCAAAGTGAGACACACTCTAAAATGAATGTTGAGATTTAATGTGAGTGCTGTTATTAGAAGAGGAGATTAATATCTGAACAAGAGAAAACAAGATTTGGGGAATAATTATAAGAGTTCACTACATCCTCTCTTTTTACTTTAGAAACAAGCCATCAGAATTGTACATTAAGATGACTATCTTGATCATACAAACAATTTATTTTTAATCATTCCAGAGTTTTAAAACTGTATGACCTTATTGATTTTTACACCGCACAACTTCTTTTCAGAGCCTGTGGGAAATAATTACCATTCAATATTCAAAAACAGTTCTGAGAAAATGAAGGAGGCTACAAACTGAGGCGATGTAGGAACTTCAAGATTAAACTGATTAGAACGACAAAGAAAGGTTTCTGTGCGTTTGTGTGTGGCACTAACTGAGTAATGAGCTCAAACAATGATTAAGTATCCAAATATTCAAGAAAATGTATAAATATACTCTGATTTCATGATATGACAATAAAAGGAGTTAAATATCAACAGGTGTTTAAATAATTCCAAATACATGTGTGAACTTGATTATGGTGAAATAATCAAAGCTCTTTTAATTCCAACCAGTGAGTATTACATTGTGTAATGTGCTATCATGATTACTGAAATGTTTTAAATTACAATCAATAAGCTATGGATTTTCTTTACTTGATCTGCAATGTGTGGCAATAATTACTGGTTTATTGATATGTGTTCTAAACATAATCAATGATCATTATATATATGTTACCTAATGTGTGAATCATATGAATTTCATTCTGATGATAATCTTTGAGTATTAGATGTCTGTTTCATGACGTGATTCAAAATTACAAAAACTATGCAAAACAATTAGATAAATTAACTCAGTAGGGCTGTATTTAACAATTTAAATGGGACTCAAGTGTATCTTTGTTCTTAGTTGTTTGTTTTTATCTGTGCATCTAATAATTTCTGTAATGAGCTTGATAAATCCATGGGATTTTTTTATTGTATTGACCACAACAATGCTTTAAATTTAGCATCAACAACATAAAAGTATGGATGGAATGGGGGATGTTTTCTTGGCAACCCTTGGGCCCCTTAGTACCAATTGAACATGGTTACAACACCACAACCTACCTGAGTATTGTTGTTGACCATTTCTATCATTTTCTGACCACAGTGTACCATATTCTGATGGCTACTTCCAGCAGAATAAGGCGCCATGTCATGAAGCTGGAATCCTTTTTGACTGGTTTCTTGAAAACAATAATGAGTTCTCTGGACTCCAACGGCCTCCACAGTCACCAGATCTGAACCCAATAGATCCCCTTTGGGTTGTGGTGGAGCGGGACACTGGCATTATGGATGAACAGCAAACAAATCTGCAGCACTGTGTGATACTGTCATGTCAATATGGACCAAACTCTCTGAGGACTGTTTCCAGTACCTTGTGAAATCTATGCCACCAAGAATTTAGGCAGTTCTGAAGTCAAAAGGGGGTCCAACCCAGAACTAGCAAGGTGGACCAAAGAAAGTTGTTGGTGAGTGTAAATGTTTAAACTTAATATTTTCCACCAAACTGGGAAGCAGGTTTCAGATGATGTCAAACACAAACAAACACATATTTATAGTGCAATAATTACAACTTCCGAAAAGTTCCAAAAGCACACCAACTTTAAAACAGGATCAAGTTCAGAAAAACACAACAGATTCAGGTGCAGGTGAACAAATTCTAGGTTAAACAAATGTAGGACTTGAACAAAACCTAAAGTCAATACAAACCTTTGGTGAATCATTGGTATAAAGAGACAAAGAACCAAAAAGTTCATAATGTAGGTCTGCAGAAAGGAAATGTTCTTGAACCTAAGTTGTCTTTTAAATTTCCACAGAAGAAAGGACTTGACACAAAATGTCCTCTTCAAAGGTTCAACAGGCAGCAATGAGATTAATTGAATGTTTTAGTTCAGTGAATCAGAAGATGTTACATGTTCCACCTGGAGACTTTAATTGTTTGGCACAGAGGTGGGGTGGGGGTGGGGGAAACCCCCAGTAAGGCATTGGTAGAGAAAAGACTACAAACACATTCTTGGTGGGATTTTATTGTAAAGTCAGCATCTTGTAAAATCCCAGAACTGCACATGAAAAATGACGTCATAAGTACATTTCAGAGAGCAGAGTATCATTTCTCTGATTGTTTGCAATTTAAATGTTTGTTTTTCTGGGTGCAGCTCAGTTGTAGCTGAACATAAATCTGCAGCACAGACAGGCTGAATGCACCAGAGGAACATGGACTGTGTTTGGAACCACCGCTGTGTTTTGAAAGCTATGACTGTGACTTATAGATCAAAACATTGGGCACAATGACTATATGCTTGAAAACTGGAGTAAATAGAAACGACTGCACAAGCTGTGCACTTGTTTATTCAGCTGTTGCTGAGCTTAGTGCCATGGAGGGACTAGCCAAGTTTGACAAAATGATCTTTGTATTTATTGCAAATGATTCATTTCCCCCCTCAAGGACTAATTCTTAGTTAAAGGTTTGTTGATGGCTTGAAAGACTTGATCCAATGGAGAAAACCTAAAATGTTACACACTGACACCACTGAACCACCACAACAGCTGCTTGTTTGGAAGTGGAACTGCCCAAAAAGAGCTTTTACCAGACAGAAAATTAAAAGTGAATAAATGAAAGCCTGCTCCATCACCGACTTCATACTCAAACTGGATTTAAATAAAAAGTGACGACATCATCAATAACAATCATTTGACCCCAAATATATAAGTGTTTGAACTGTTTCACAATGAAACCACTTATTTCTCCTCATGTTCTTTTTTTTTGCTTTCTTCAAGAACGCTCTAAATGCACTATTTTGAACATACATGGTGTTCACACCAGATAAGCAGGGAGGGGATTCTGCTTCTTTTTCATTTGCTACAGTTTACCAACACCTGAAGAGGCCAAGTGTTAAATGTCAAAGTGGTGCAAACCTCATAAATCTTGCTCCAGGCTTTTTATTTCACAGCTCTATTCCGACATATGAAAGACTTGGTGTCACAGAATTCCAGCCGGGCACAAACCACAATTATTAATTACTTCTCCATGATCCATTGTCAAACGGCTGGTGTTTCCGTGAATTAAAAGGGATGCCATCCATACGTCACTACCAAGTTTGAGTCCTGGATTATTCAGAGTTCGTTTAACTTTCAATGCGCGTTCAGTGGCTGCGCATTTTGTGCTTAGAACCCAAAACAAATTGTAGAAACTTGCGTAGTGACACGTGAACGTCAGAGTTTTGCAATGCCTCAAGAGTCAAACCTCAGAAAAACTATCATCTTCTTCTTTTTACCTGCTGGGAATCAAACCATCCCTAGGCAAGGAAACGTTTGAGTGAGAAACTGTAGAACATGTCATGAAAATATCTTTAAAAAGTCTTACAAAGCTTCATTTTATTGTACTGCCATGGAGAAATGTATTTTGTCAATGCAACAAGTTCATAGTCCCTGCCACCATCTTCTGAAAATGTAATATTTCAGCAAAAAATGTTCTGCCAAAAAAGATTGGACTCCGTGAATGGAGAAGTGGCCAAGACTTTATTTTCAAATAGGCTTTTTTTTCCTGTAACACTTGGGTGTGAGTGGATGCTGCTGAAACACGAACTATGATAGCTGCAGACACCAACTACAGGGATGGAGACTTTTTTTTTAAAAGTAAAAGCATGAGCACTACTTAAAAAAATAGTTTCCTTCTTTTATTTCTGAAAAAAATGACAGGCTAAGATGAGCACATGCTCAGTGGAGCACTGAGTTGCTGAGATGCCCCAGCACACTGGCTCAGTGTCAGCTTTGTTACAGCTAGGCTTTGTTCCTCTTCTATTTACCTTGGGTCGCTGCTTCACACAAAATGGCATCCCACAAGACGCAGAAACCACAGCTGTGCTTGCGCTGAAAAACAGACAGGCTGTGCTTCAGTGCAGCTTTCAACAGGAAGTTTTCTTTATTACCCCACAATGCATCATGGTGAGAATTCTCTCGCTCAGTTTTTAGCCTATTACAAAGGCTGAACAGAAAACATTATGCTTATGAAACTTCATTTGCAACCTCATCACAGAATGCTCACACACACACATCTGTACATGTTACTCATAGCTCATGTTCAGAGTCAGACAATATAAAATTTATTTGGATGTAATGTGTTAAACTTTTTCATCTGTCTTGTTTGGCTGAGCCATCAGAGGCTGCAGATTGGCAAATAAATCCTGTTTATGTGTCCACTGCTTTGTAACAACAAATATGGAGTGGAATACTAATAACTACAAGTATTATACACAGCTGCTTCCTATAGGTGTTTGTTGCATTTAAATACTTTCTGTATACAAAGTGTGATGCTAATTAATAACTGCAACAATCCAAGTCAAGTTCAATTTTTTTTTATAAACCCTGCAAAAAAAGCATTGTTTTTCCAAATGAAGGTGCATAAAATATTAGTTTTACATTAAAACTATCTGAAACTATTTAATGGCATCAGTAACTAAAGATGGTGTTAAATCTATACTGTGATTTATTTTTTACAGCTTTGAAATATTTCTCCAGTTTTTTTTTTCGCCGTCCACCAACTCCATCTGGATGAAGCCCATCTGCTACACTATTTAAGCATTTTGCTTTAGAGTTACATAAATTCTTCTTTGAGAGCTCTGGTACATTGACTGTCTGTCCTGGAAGAGGAACCCTCCTTCATGTGGACACCCCTGAGTTTTCTTCATTTTTTTATGTGTGTGTTTTTTTGTTTTTAGGAGTTTTTCCTTACGGAGAAGACGGGTCTAAGGGCAGGGATGCCCAGTTTAATTGTCTAGTTTAGTTTAGCCATTACCTATTAAATTCTATTACTAATTTAATGTTTTTAACCAATTACCAGTATGAAGCCCATTTAGACGACTTGTATTATTGAGCAATATAAATAAAATTATTTGAATTAAATTGAATATCACTCCTAATTAATGCAGAACAGAATATATTTTATTTATCTTTTTTGACAAATAAAAATATTGATTTCACAGTAAACTATATAATTTCAACGCTTGGAAGCAGTTTAAAAATTATTATTATTAAAAAAAGATTTAAAAAAAAACCATACAAATATAAAGAATTGCAGCTTATTATATTAACAAAGACAAAACATAATAAAAAAACACAATAAACAAATTATTACTTATTGTGCATGTAAAAGAAATTATTAAGGAAAAAGAACATGTCAACAGCAGTTTCAGTTTATATAATTTGTTTATATAATCTATTTTAATCACTTAGGAGCAGATTAATTTTAGTCTTGATCAGCATTTTGGGATAAAAGGGCTTCAACCTTTAAAGAGATTCTTTCAAAATTGCTTAAAAAAGTGTTGATTTATGCCCAGCAGAGCTTTGGATCCTTCAGTGCTGCAGCCAAAGGTGCTGCTGGAGGTTTGACAGCTCAGGGCTGCAGAGTAGAAGTTTCTGACCTTTATGCTATAAAATTTCAAGTTAGTGCCCCTGCTGAAGACATCAATGGAGATGTTAAGGATGAAGAACATTTCTGATATCAGGGGGAGACCAGATTGGCATGAGAGGAGGGCAGCCTGGCAGAAAACATCACTACAGAGCAAACTAATTTAAACTAAACTAAACTCATTGAGGCAAACCTGGTTATCTCTCAGTTCCAGGTACTGGTTCATTGTAGGGCTAAATGGATTGTGTGCTCACATGTCTTTACTCAAGAGAAGCATTGCAGCTAAGTCATCCTGTCCGTCACCACTGACTCTCTGGAATCCATGTTCAGAGACATTGGCATCATGGGAGACATGAACATCACTCTTTGGCCAATGCTATCCTGCACATGTATGGCTTCCAGGTTCTGCTCCCTCAGATCTTTTGGGTTCTTTCTTCTGAAGCTCATAAGGGCATGTTGGCGCTTATGACTGGAGGGCCTCTCGGAACTAAAGCTGCCAACCTTAACTTCATTGCACTGTTTTGATCCATGATTTGACTCTGATGTTTGGGCGAAAAATGCCAGAATGGGGTTTGGTCTAAAAGCTGGGGGCTAAAGATGTGGTTGCAACTTGTTATGGAAGGATTTCATTTTGACAGCAGAGCTGGTTAGGGGAGCTGAAAGAAGTGGAAATTCCTCCATCCATCTCCAGATCTTCTTGTTGAAACTTTAAACCAAAACATAAGCTGGAGTCTGAGAGAGCAGTTATGTGATGTTAAATCAAGAGTTCCTCAAGGTATAACGGAGTTTGGCTGGTCATATCTTTGCATGTGCAGAGATGACTTTCAAATGAAATGTTAAACAACCTGAGGACTCTTGCTCTTTTTTTAGCGTTGATGCTTTCACTTCAACAGGCAGATTCTCCAGGTTCCAGTCGTCTTTCAGATGCATTATTGATTATTTATGTGAAAAAGTGTATCTCCCAAGATGATAAGAGTTGGATCAGTATCCCACTGGGCTGTAAAAACTCTAAGTTTAGTCACCAAATTGGGAGAGAACAGTTTTTGAATCACACTAAATTCCCTTTGAACAGATCCTGTCGGAAATTTAGGCAAAATTCTTTTGTGTTCACATGAAATTAGCGTGTTGCTGAAAACCTTGTTTTTCATCCTAATCAATTGTAGTATTTTGAAAAGGTTTGATGGATTGGCCAAGGAAAAAACCCAGGTGCAGGAAGTACATGAAACCAATCCTAAAATTAGAAAAGGTTATAATCACTCGACGCTCAGGCACTGAAACGTCAGAAGACCACAACTTAAATAGGTGCTTGGTTAGCAATAGACTGTTGCTGTGACTCTCACAAGAGACATCAGGGGAGGGGAGGACATCCAGGAAAAGTCACAGACTGCCAGACTAAACAACAAAATAAGCATTTCATGACAAAAGGTGAATGGACCATCTCATGTGTCTTACTCTAATTACTTTTTTTAAACTAAATCAGGAACCTTTTAGGCCAATAAATTGACTTTTTGAGAAATTATTTGTTTTATGACTTTAGACTATCGTCTAAAATAGGAGGCCCAGTCTCTACAAAGCAAGCAAATATGCATAAAACCAACACATTTGTGGAGGGTGTTCATAGATCTTGACTCATTGTTGCAATGCATGATGGTCTTATTCAGAGTTTTTTCTGCCACAAATCTGCAAGATAATACATTAAGAAGGATCTACTGATGAGAACCACAAACAAACTTGCTTAATTGATTTCACCATTTAACCCTTTAACACTGGAGCCTTAGCCTAAAATTATTATTATTTCAACTATTGTAACTTTTGAACTGTTCACGCAATTAATGCATTTCCAGCACATTCTGAAGCAGAGAAAACCCCTTTGCTCCATTTTGTAAAACTTAACATTCACAATGTGTTGCATATTGATGAAAATCCGCTTTTCTCAACGTTGGAATAAGCTCATTTTCGTTGATTGTGTAAACAATTAAATGGTTACAGTATGTCAAAGAGCAAGCGTTACTTAGGTGTTGCTGGCAACATTTCCAGTGTTAAAGGGTAGAACAAATCATTTTGAAAGGATTGAAATTATACTATCATACTATGATTGAATTTGATGATTCAGTGTTTCCAAGGGTTTGGTAAACTGATAGTCAAAGCCACCTACATTTTTACCTGTGCATTTTTTTTATTTCAGCTGTATAATCTATCAGAGTTCCTAAATATGGTTCTCATCATTTAAAAATTTTATGCATTCATGCTAATCTATTCCACCCATTCAGCAGCCCTTAAACTGCCGTCCAATTCATCATTTGCTCCATTTGCATCTATCAGGCTCCTACTTAAGAAAAAAAGGACATGAAACCTCAGTAATGTGGACATGACAAAGTCTCAGGCACACAATTTGTTAAACAAAATACTAATTAAAAGTAGAATAAATAGCATAGAAACCCCCAAACATTTGTAGTAACGTGTGAAGAGTGTCACCTTGACCTGAGACTGTGTGAATTACAAGCAAATGTTTTAATTACCTTGACAATGACACATTTATGTGTGTGCTACCCCCCCGAGGAACAGATATTAAGATGCACATGTCATGCATCAGCCTTGGCCTGCTTCACATTCAGCTCATTCATACCTGCTCCGGTCCCTCAGCTCTCCACTGGGACTTTGAGGCGGTTTAGATGTAAGTCTGGTTAACTGCTGAGGGAGACGATGACCTTGATGTGTCTGCTTGCATTACTTTTCCACTGCATTACCAGCAAAGCGTGCTGTAACTCCATTAGAGACTCACACCTGTTTACAAGTCCCAGCACCAGCGTTGATAAATGGAATCAATACACCGGCTTCTGTGCAATTTCTCAGCTGTACCACGGTCCGCATGTTTTATTTCAGTGAAGATCTTTACAGGGCAAAACTGATTATGAAGCACAGTACAGATCTGCTTACTTGAAGGATTGGTAATTATGGGTGGTTGAATGTGGTGTCGGAGTGCAGATACTCTAAGCTGCAGACCACCTTCTGAAATTGTTACAGGAAGCTGAGAGGAAGCACTGTTCCTCCTGATCAATGCCATCATGAAAGCAGGTAATGGCATGGCGGGGCATCGCAGAAGCTTCTCCAGACAACTTCATCTTTTTTTTCCTGAACCTCAAATCAAATCAGCAGCAGAAAAATACAAAGCTATATATTTTCATTTGACTTTGTTTTGTTTCTCATGATACTCCAGGTTTAGTGGCAGACCTGTTTATTTTCCCCAAACCATCCACAAAAAAATCAATTTTTGAAACCATTTGAGACAAGAAATATTTAGTAACCTTAAACTGAGTTTCTGACTGTTACATCAAGGTTCAAAACTGTTGTAAGATGTGCAATTGATGCACAATTTTTTCAAAGGAGAGTGTATTCAAAGCAAGAGTTCAAGTGCAGCAAACTGTGGTCTATGTGTTAGCCTTGGAGATTAAGAAACAGATTGGGTTAATTAACTAAAACAAAATGCATTCATGATAAATAAATAATTCAATATGATACATACTTAATTGGATTGGAAATCTTTACATGAATAAATAAATTCTCACGAAAGAAATTTGGGGACAAACAAGAAAAGGAGTGATATGGACTTGAGCCATGAGTTGTGAGGGCGAAACCCCCCTCTATGCAGGATGTGAAGTTCAGACAAAGCTTTAATCCAAAATGTAATTGTGGGAACTCAATCCTGAAATACAAAAAATTCAGAGTAAATGCTCCAAACTACAACAAACCAACATGTTACAACACAGAAAAAAATAAAAGAAAGTCTTTATACATAAACGAGAACAACGGTGCGCTCCTCCAAACTGGGAGGAGCAGCAGCAGCCTGCAGAGAAGCAGAGTTAAAAACCCAGTTAAGTGGTCATAATCTGCTTCAGTCTGTTTATTACAGAGTTTTTGCTGCAGTGAGCTGTTTGATTTATTCTCAGTTTCTTGAATGTTGTCTCATAAATGGAAACCTGTGAGTGTGGGTTCTTTATTATAGAAAGGTGAGTTGGTTTGCACTTTAGGGTTATGAGCACAGACAATGAGGATAAAAGAAAGAGCAAATCTAAAAAGTGCTGAGATAACTTGAACTTTTTTTCTCTGTGATAGTTCAGGCTGTATGTGGGTAATTGTGCTGCTGTTTCAATTATATTTTAGCTTAAAAATGTTACTTTAAAAAGACTGCCACATGTCTGGCCTTGACCTGACTGTTAGTGCTGCAAATTAAATAATTTCCCCTTACCCCAATTGGACATTATTTTTATTTATATAAATTAGGCAACTCGAGGATGAGATGCCTTTAAATAAAGCAGGAAACTCTTTAAATGTAACAAATTAAAAAAAGAAAACCTTTTTAAAAAGGATGTAAGGCCTATTTCTTTACCTATCCCATACCTGACCAGTAACTAAATGGAAGAACACAAATATCTGATTTAAAATCTTCAGCCTTTTTTTCTTCTTCTTCTTTTTCAGCAACAAATCACAGCATGTGTCAGATTAATCATTTCCATGACTGTTTAAATGTAAATATTTGTTTTTAATTTGACAGACCTCATCAGGCCTTTGTAGTGAAGCTAAGACCATGAAGACTGTGGAAAAGATAACAATCACCGCCTGTTTTTAAATGCCTCCTCACTCTAATCCACCTCTCAAAGCTTTGCTCTTGTTTAAGCAGCAGCTATTCTTTTGTCTGTCTCTTCCAGAGTAATGTATTCAGGTATCATTTTCATCAGTGAGTGAAGTTATAATCAACTCTGAAGAGTGAAGATTTTTCCCCCCTTAAATCTGTTTTTTTTAGGAGTTTTTCCTTTCCGAGAAGGAGGGTCTAAGGGCAAAGATGTCCGGCTTAATTTAGTCTGTTAAGTTTAGTTTAGCAATCAGCAGTTGTATTTTATAACTGATTTTATGTTTTGAACAATTAGTAAAGCCCCTTGAGAAAAGTGTGTTGTAATATTGGGATATCAAAATAAAACTGAATTAAATTGAAATTGAAAAGAACAAGCTGTGGGTTACTTCAGCAAAAAGATCTATTAATGTATATAGTTAAGCTTGGTTACATTTAAAAAAAAAGTACCTTTTTTATGCAGACGATACACATACACAAAAAATTGACCTGTTTTAGTCACAAGGGTAAGTTTGAATTTGGTCGACCTCTATAGGGGGACATTCTGAAAACTGCTGAATAAACACATTAACGAATGAAGCTGTATTTATATTCATTCATCTTCTTCCTTTTTGTCCCTTTCGGTACTGGAATTGATGTTAAACCTGTCCTGTCCAGCAAACATATAAGAGCTGAAAGCCTCTTGTATGGACTCAATTCAGTCTCAATGACATTTGTGAATCAGAGCGTGTGTATTTGTGAAATAGGTTGTGTGCATTTCTGATTATTGAGACTGAATTGACTCCATACTCTTGTGTTGGACAGATCTTACTGTTACAATAGGGGTTGTGAATCTTCTGAGACATGAGGTGTATATTTGTTTAAACCCCTTCTAAAAAAACAAGATAGTGAATATTATAAGAATAATTTGTTTATACAAATATATATTTGTATGAACCCCTTTTGTGTTTGAGGCTAAACTTTGTTTTTATTAATTATGTTTGTATTCAATTCTTGAAGAGACACAAAGACCCCCACCAAAGGCCAATCCACAGTGGCAGCCAGGGCCCCCCCAGACACCTTTGTGGGAAAGCAGTTTGAGGGAATACCCCCACCAGGCAACCTAACATCAGCCATCCAGACCAGGGCCAGAAGTGTCATATTTTGAATAATAATCATGAGAAATATTTTTTTTAATAAAGTGGATTGGGCTGTGCTGTCATTTGATCATGATGTGCTTTTTTAATAATAATAATAATAATAATTTTTCTGCCTCTATAGTCAATTTCTAAGTTATTCAGACTGACAAACTAGAATGAACACTCACTCAAAAAGGCAAACAGGGGAATGAGGCTTCAACAGTCATTGTCAAAATTATAAAAAAAGAGTATGAAAAATAAGCTCTGATGAAGGAAAGACATACGGAGCAACAACAAAATATGGTGTTCACCTAAAAGTTATAGTGAATGAAATGTCTAATGGTAAAAACGTCCTCTTCCAAAAGTAAAATAGTCAAACTAATTTAAATATAAATGAAGCTGGCAGTGTTTTTGGCCAGCTACAAAATGTCATAATTTTTTTTTTTTGGATAAGCTGGAACAGGATGACAACGTAAGACAAAACACTGACAAAACAGCTGGTCACAAAAGTGACTTCATACATTAACTGATCTTACAGCTGAAGCAAAGCCGTTTCCATGCAATCAAAATGAACAAACCATAAGTCGATAAACAGAGCACATGTGGGTAACAAACAAAGAATAAATAGACGAACCAAAACCCCCCCAAAAAATATCTATTTATAAACATATAAAGTTTATTAGCTTAAGAGAAACAAAGGAACATTTTCTCAGTTGACTTCCTTATTTTGACACCTTAAACTTTTTGTTCTTCAGGGCAAGAATGCTATGTATGCACTGATTTTCCATCACGATGAGGATTTCTGTCACTGGAAGTCTGTTTCTGTTACAGCACTTCAGCGAGGAGAAGCGATCTATAAATGATGTGCTTCCTAACCAGATGAGGTAAGATCAGGATGAGATGAAGAGACTGTTTCTGCTGCGCCAAAGTAAAGATCTGCACAGGAGACAGATTCACGAGATGGCCTAATGAGACAACAAACGACACCTGAACCCAAGAGCCCTCTTCTTATTTTGGATATTCCTCTGATGTTGTATCAGGAGGCTGTCAAATAATCAAAGAGGAAATTGCAGGAGCAGAGGTGGCACAGAAGGGCCGCCTCAAGATTTACTTTACATTCAAATTTGAATTGAAGTTTTAAAGGAAGAAAATGGAGACTAGGTCTGCATCTGGCTTGGTTATCCTCTGTAATGCCTTTCTTTTTTTGAGCATCTGTGGTCACGGGGAATCTTTACTGTGTAGCATGTGGCAATATCTAAGCTGTCAGGATGGGTCTGCTTCTGTAGGAGGCGAATCTGGCGGACATGCATTTATCAATAAATCGATTCTCTTCCCATCTTTGTCCTTTCCGACAAAGACACACTCTGAATAAATGCTTTCTTTGCAGCTCCACTGGCCTCTCATGCGTGCGTTCTGAAATCACAATCAGCCTCTAAACTGCTCAGTGGAAACAGAAGCAATCTGTGGAATACATCCAAAGAGCACAGAAATGCATGAGCTGAAAAATTACCTGGAAAACATAAAGAGGGCGAGAAACATCTTCATCTACAGATGTAAGCAATATAAACCCTATAATGGAATACCCAGCACTACATTTTACCAATCACCACACAGACACAGACAGAGCACTAGTCCTGAAGGACCTTTTCCTTTTCTTTTCTTTTTCTTTTTAATTTTTTAAGCCTGAAGTGGTGGATGAGTTTTTTTTCAGGTGCCGAAAATCTGAACGTTCTGTAAATATTTGTGCTGGTGTTGAAGTCTTACTGCAGGATTACAACGTCTTTCAGCAACAGCCAATATCACAGAAACATTTCTACAAGCAGACTGATATTTATTAGCACACACAGTGAAATTGGAGTATTTACAACAACAAAAAATACAACTTGTTAGGAAAAATAACTGAAGGTAGCCTGACTAAACAGATAAACAGCTATGTTAGGATGCTTGACAAAGAAAATTTGTGGCTTGTTAGAAATAAAAAAAGATTAAATTATAGAGGAACCAAAGAATGTTTAAGTTATTTTAGCTTTTCCCTTCAAGGGGAGGAAGTTATGCTGCGATTATTCATACTTTCAACTGCACCGCCTGTGGGGGGAGTGTTGTCATCTGGGATCGCTTGAGCAAACTAGAAAAATTAACTAATATATAAAAAATAAAAATAAAATAAAAAAAAAAACATCAGAACGTGGTGACTCTTTAGTTATTTTTGTGTTGCAAACCCTCCCTGATGGCAGATGTGTATTACTTGAATAGGAGAATGTCAGAATTCATGAAGATCAGCATTTGAAAGAAGTATCTATGGAATAGCAACATCACCTTTCTCATCAAAGCCCTTTATGTGATATTGGAGAAAATGCATCCAACAATTAAAAGTTAAGACACTGGTTTGGATAATCAGTCACCATTTGGTCATAGGGGTATCCAATTTGTGACTCCGGAGCCACATATGGCTCTTCCACCCCTCTTTAGTGGTATAAATGTGATTTTGTCTTTTTTTTTACGAGTTAGGGTTACTAATTGTATATTTATTTTGATTGGTTAGGTTTATAAATGAATGGCTGAGGTGCTCCAAGAAGATAAACTATATAAAGGTTTTTACATCCATGCTGACCTCAAGAGGCCTTGTTCACTCCATGCACAGATTCCAAATACTTTCAAAAACTTTAGTAAAAGGTTTGATCTTTTATGAGTTTAAAGCACACATTATCTTATACTGCACAACAATTGTTAGTAGCTATTCGTGGGGGAGTTGCAAAATATATGGATTTTT
This sequence comes from Oryzias latipes, assembly GCF_053564925.1. Lineage (NCBI taxonomy): Eukaryota > Metazoa > Chordata > Actinopteri > Beloniformes > Adrianichthyidae > Oryzias > Oryzias latipes. The sequence continues at coordinate 13,307,579 of NC_136247.1, read as the reverse complement.
ATTGTCTTTATATATGTTTTCTACTGGATCATAAACCAATAAATTCATGTTTATGTCCGGATTAACTGCAATAGTAAATAGGAAAAATAATGACCACTAACCAAATCGCTAACCAAAGTGAATCTACGGTTATGACAAGAGAAAATGCCATTTTTGTCTTGCGTTGTTTTTGTTGGGACAGGATATTTTTTTGTTTTGAAAGGAAGATATATGAGCTTTTCTTAAAAGCAAAATTTTTTTTCTCATTTTGATGAAATGCTAGTTTTCTTTATTTATGCCCAAAAAAAAACACAATTTATATTTATTATTAAAAAAATGCAATGAATGCAAAGTAGAATGAAAATTCCTAAAGGGTGAAATAAAACTTATAATAAAACTTTGAAAATTCTATTAGATTTTGTTCAGTAGAAAACAGCCAAAATGGTTATTACTGTGAAAAGTTGCAGACCTCTGGGTTAGTATCTCTTGGGTTCGTTCTCCTCTTCCTGCCCATTTTCGTTTTTAATTGATCATTTTAGTTGCTTCACCTCCTTCCTGGTGCAGGAGAGACCAAATCTGAGGTAGCTGTCTTTACAAAACCTTCACGTGTACATGCACTCACTGGAGATGAGCTTTTACAGATGCAAGTGCACACACCCACTCATGCAGGCCCACACAATAAACTGCACTGTGTATTGTTGCAGCAGAGGAAATAAGCTTAGAGTTTCATTACCGTTTGACCCTGGAACCTCGGGTAATGAACACACTCAACAGATACACGGCTTCATAAAACAATACCACACACAGACGTGCATGCCCACCTTCACGCCAAAAGCTCCCACTTTAATCGGTTCTCCAAATGTTGTTTCCTTCCCTGCGGTGCTGAGCCAGTTTTTCTATTTATGAAGGGGTGTTGAGCTGATGTTAGATGATCGGAAAGTGCCTCACTCCTATTGTGATTCTCCTTCAGGTCTCTGCTAGTTCAGCCGTGTATGTGAAGCTGGCACAAAAACAAGTTAGATAGCAACTGTCCTGTCACGGATGCGCATGTATGATTGTTTCTTGGTCTGTTGAGGTGTTTGCATGTGTGTGGATGTGTGTGTGGATGTGCTTGCAATGTGTATGCTTGGGATGAAAACCGGAGCCAGCTCCTAGAGAGCAGATGTGCTTTCAATAATGACTTAATAAAGATGCAGGGGAGCACCACAAGTCTCACTAATCTGTGCCTTGAAGTACCCAACTTCCCAGACAATGTGGAGTATACTTGTGTGAGAGTGTGTGTTAAACAGTTGGGGGTTTGTAATTGAATGCGTGCATTCGTTGTCGTTACAAGAACTCAAAAAGAGGGATTGAAACGATGGATAAAGCCTGGCTCAAGGATGGATTGAAACAAAAGAAAAAAAGTAAACTTCATTCTGGTTTTATGTTGATGCATGCATACACATCATCGTCATCATCACACAAATCCCCTGTCACTGTCTGGACAATGTACATTATTTACAAAACAGTCTTTATTTTCCCTTTTAACACGATGCATTCAATCATGTTTTAGGTGCTCATGAAAAGAAAGACATTTCAAAGAAATGAAAAGTGATTTAAAATTTAAGTTAAAAACTGGGCGAGAGAAAAAAAGATTTATCTTGTCATTTCAAAAAAATGAGCCAGGTTGAAGTAGTAAAACTATTAAGCCCTGGAAAAGAAACAAGTGTAGCAAAAGCATGAAGAAACACTCCAGCTGAAGTACATTATTTGGGCTAATAACAAAATCAATGGTTAATTTGTGTGCTCTGCAAGAATAAATTGATTTCATGTTGTATATTCACAATTTATTGTGACACTGGGATAAACACTGGGTGAGAAGTCCTGCCGTTTTGGAAGCATTCAAGTGACAAACCCTGTGGGCCACAGTTCAAATGAATATGAGAAAATCTTTAATTATCCACTGCTGAAGCTGATCTTTATGAAGAACAATCTACTGGGTAAGAGCCTCCTGTCATCCCTCTAAAAAATCTAATATTGGATTTTAAATCCATGTTGCAGTGTCACTAGCACATGGCTAACACAACAGAAGCTGCTACTCAGGCGCTATCATTTCACATTTTACACATACTGGTGTGTTTTAGAAAAGACCTGCAGCATCAAACTTATAGGCTAATGCCATTTCAGTTTCAGCCCTTTCTAGCTTCTCTCCATGAGAAGACGTTGCAGCTCTACTCTAGCTATTTTAAGGAATCCCATTTCAGCCTCAACATCCATGGTTGTAACAGATTCTTTACATCCTATGTTTCCCAACCACGGGTCAAGATCATAAAATCAGGGAAATTAGTTTTGTTTTCTCATTCAATTCTTTTCGTCGCAATAGGAGCAAAAGTATTTTTCATGAATCTTTGTCGTTTCTGCACAACTACAGGTGGCAATTTGGCATCTTGTCTTTTCGGGCTGAATTCAAAGCTTCAAAATTGGAGAAGAATTTTTTTCTTTCTAGCTACTTCACATTTTGCTCAACAATCGACCAGTACTCTGTAATTAACCTGATCAGGGAAGGTTGAGGTGTTATGATCAGTGTGGAGGAGGGGGGCGTGGCTGACCTTTTCCCTGGTGCCTTACACCTGATCCTCATCTCGTCACTGTCTTTAAAAGCCTGAGCCTGTCACTGCTCCCTGCCAGATGATTACTTTTCAGTAGCTCCTTGTAACTGTCTTTTCTTAGTCTAGTTCCCTGATTTAGCTGCCTGTCTGACTTTGTTCTTGTTTTTTGAGGAATAAACTGTTAACCTGCCTTCAGCATCAGATTGCGCTGCTTTGGGGTCCTACCACTCACCATAACATGAGGAGTGCGATTACCCTCACGTTGGAGCATGCCATCTGGCCCCTTTTATTTATTTATTTATTTTTTACTAAAGGGTAGCCACCTTTTCCAATCCAGAGCCACTACCTCCAGTGTCACTGGAGTGTTGCAGACACTCGTCAAACATCCTTCAGAAACATAGGACAAACCTCCACCTCCAGGGCCTTGTTGCTGCACTGTGACCTATAGTTGTTACTGAGATTGAACATTTAGGTTCAATGAAAACACTGTGGACAAAAAAAAAAAGGCTAAAGTGTAGTGTCTTTGTAAAAGATTGCAGCCTGAATCACAAAAATTCAGTGTATTTACATCAGAAACATTTGATGTTGAAAACATTTGACTTTGCTTTGCTGCTCTGGGATCTGGACTTCAAACTATCATGAAATTCAACATAAAGTTATATAAATAACTTCCTGTTTAAGATTAAATGTTTAACCAGATTTCTTACCTTAGGATAAATTTGTAACATGTAAAAGAGAAAACTGGATGGTTGAAAAGTCCATGTAAAGTGCAGATCTCTTCAAGCATTCTTTTTGGAAAAGCTTTTGGTAAATGTGAGACTAATAAAACAAAAGATGTCTAGATGTGACCTGTAATGTCTTTATTCGAGGGCCGGCAGTACGTCTGACTTTTCTCAGCTTCCCTGAACTCATCTCCATTGATTGCCCATTTCTGCTTACTTGTTGTCTGAACTATAAATACTCACCTGGGTCTTCAGCTCCTTCACAGATCATTTTCCCCCTCCTGCTCAGTGATCCAGTCTCTGAGAGCCTCATTCTGAGTTCCTGTTGAGTATCAACCTGTTTATCCTGCCTCTGCACGGACTTCAGTGGTCTGCCTGCTCTCTCTTGGTTTCATAATTCCTCCTTAAAGACTCATTTTTCTCCTACTATTGATCATTCTTATTGGATTAAAGGAATAATGGGCTAGATGTGTTTGCTGCCCTGCATCATCAAATTAACCCACCCAGCAGGTTTCTGCTATCCTTTCACCCAAGTGCACTTCTCTGTTAACGTCCCATTTCTTCCTGTTCATTCCAAGAAGAGAATGAAAAAAATACAAAATCTGAAAGCTAAACAGATAACTAGGAAGAGTTTGTCTTAAAACTCACTGTTGAAACCAGGACAGTGTCATTTGCAAAATTTGAAAAGCAAAACTCTCAAAGTACAAAGGTACATTCCTCTTAAACCTGTCTGAGATAAGGGAGTCCAATTGATAATCTGGTTGTTATATATGTATTCCATTCCATTCCTTTAGGTAAATCAATAAAGTCTTCACCTGCCTTGTTCCCCCTCAGAAGAAGTAAAGTAAAGCAGACTTTCATAACAGCATCTGCTTCTAATCAGCCTAACTGCTGAGTCTGGTTCACTCATTTCAACCAAACACATTTATTACAAATTGTTTTGATTTTGATGCTAAAACCTGGCGTCAACTAGGGTGCGGACAAGAGGGAGAAAGCAAATGAAGTCAATCCATGTCCATTAAGCAATTTACTTTTCCTTGAATAAGTCATTTAACCATCTCAATTATTTCTAAACATTTCCCAGAGCTTCCTCACATTTGGGAGAGAGCAAAAGTGTTTTGATTTTAGCCTTCTTCCTGTCCTCCATGATCTTTTTGTCCCTTCGGGCTCTCATCCTCTGCAATCAAGTTCATACTCCTCATCTTTTCACTCCAGTAAATACCTGTTCTCAAGTTCTCCACTTGCCAGTTTGTTGTAGTTTTCCTGCATGGTCCAATTGTCTTCTGACGCCTACTCACGTCTCTGTTTCTGAGCATGTTTTCTGTTTCTGACCGCACTACAGAATCTCTCTGTTCTGAATAGATTCCAATTATCTGACCTGGATGATCAAACATTGAACATTTCTTCAATCCCTCTGAGGAAGACTGTTCAATATCTATCTAACAAGTTAGAAGAATTTCTGCATAAATGCAGGCTCAGAGCACTCAGTCTTTACAGTTTTTCTTTTCTTTTTTTGTGTTTTGTGTCTTCTGTAGAACAAAGCCTGGCCGGTTCTTTGGTGAGCATTGAGTGGGCACACTTTGACTGTTCCCATTATTGATTTCATGTCTTCTCCAGCCTTCTGTTTAATAGTTTAAATGTGTTTGCAGCAGATGCTCAGCTTTTATATTCTGAGGTTCATGCTGGATGCTGGAGCCACCGTCACAGAGGGACCAACACTTCAACTTCCAAAGACCAAGTCTATTGGGGTTTGCAATTCTCCCAAAAAATTTTTTGTTTTATATTTTGCTCGGCACCAGTAAACAAAGATTAAAAACGTTGCTTTTTTTGTATTTTCTGAAAAGTAACAACACATATTTGAAAGTTGTCATCTACAAATTAGAAAAGTTATTTTTAAAAGACACTAATGACTGACAGCTCAATTTTAATTGCAACTAATAGCATCACTTCAATTAAAAGAAAAAACAAAGAATTTCGTTTTTTTTTTTACTGTTTATCAGTGTGACCTTGAAACCAAATGTTTTTTATTACAGTAACACTGATTAGAAAGCTCCATAATAACACACTGAAAGCATGAAATGTCAGGCTCTGGCCTTGATGAATAAAATCCAACTTTACATTGACAAGTAAAGTCAGTGTAGCGTCAAACTTCCAGTCTGAAAGCTAAAATAACTTGAAACAATAGACTTCTAACCAGTATTTTGGACATTTAAAAAACCACTTGATTGATTTCAATCTTGAAAAATGAATGTACATTAAATAACTATATTTCCCAGCATTCTCTGTCTTCAATTCTCTTTTAAAGTGTTGTTGTGGACGGTAGGAGCACTGGTACAGTGAAGTTCTGCCCATGTTTGACCATCCACAGTTGCTGAACTTAATGAGCCACAAACAGTTCGGTAAGGATGTTTTGTTTGTGATTAGTACATTTTATCTGGCTTTGGTTCCCGGCCTTTCTGACACAGCCCTCTGCTTCACTCAGACTTAGGACCGGCACACAGAAGCACTAGCTGTGCCCCCTTGAGGTTGCATGATTTTTTTCCCTCTAAATACTGCAGAGACACATTTTCTTCAGCTGCTCAGCGATGATTGAACACTTTTCTGGATAATTTCAAGAAGACCTGCGTGTGGAGACATGAGCTTATGTAGAAGAAAAACAAGGGAAAAAAAATCTGGAAATTTGATCAGACTGACTTCATGTTTGTGTTGCTTGAGCCTTCAGGTATGCATGTGGAAGTGTGAACAAACTCACAATTCCACTATTTACTGTTTAAAATATTGACTTTATGAAGGTGTTTATGCGCATCCACAACTTTAAAACATAATAAATGTAAAATTAAGCATATTTGCTATTTTCTCTCCTGCAGTTGATTTTTAGGATTAAACAAAACTTTTCAGCTTTATGTACTCTTAATGTATTAAAAGCACAATACAGTTGACAGCTCTAGTTTTACGGTGGGTAAACTACTGGCTTTTGAAAGCAGTATGGAGTCTAAACAATGGGCAAATCAAAAACACAGTCTGTGATTGTGTGTTCACATAATTCATTAGTATTCACCTCCTTTTCTACAGCAGCACAGAGCCGTCGAGCTTTCCTCAAACCTGCAACAGCTTTGTAGGCTAATGTAAATAAAATACGGAGGAAAAACACCAATTAATGCTGAGTAAAGTTTCAGAAGATGATTGGATGCTGTTTGTTGTAAGGAGGAAGAGGAGAGGAGCAAGCTATGAGTCAACAGTGGAGAGGAGATGAAGGCAGAAAACTGGGGGGGAAAAAACTTCATGAAAGAGAAATAACAAATGAACTGCAGAGGGGTGAGTAAAAAATACTCAGAGGGAGCAACTACACCAGCAGGAAGTCAAAGAACAAAAAAAGGAGTAGGAAAAAGTGATGGACAGATGAAACGGGAAGATATTTTGGGAAATGTTTGAGGGAGAGATGAAGCTCAGTGTCTTTCAAGCTCTTTAATGTTGTTGATTAAATAAGACAAGTGATGGAGACAGGGAAATGCAGAAGTGGGATAAACCTCCACATAATGGAGAAAAAAGGAGTATACAGTGAGGATGAAGGGATTTAACAATACTGAGAGAAGGCTGGAGGTCAAGGTGGACAGGGTGAGAGGAGTTATTAAAGGTGAAAGAGCGCTGTAGGCTACAACAGGCTGAGGGACTCGCGGGATGAAGATGAAGGAGTGGCTGACAGGATGGCAAGAAGGGGAGGGAAAGATTTGACAGAGCGATAGAGGGGTGGAAGGGTGATGTTGAGGTCTTACCTTCAAAAGGCCAAAGCTGGAGAGAAGACAGACTGCCTCGAAGACGAAAAATGATAGAGCCCAACATGCAGCTGGACTGATACATGATCACATTATGCTGCCAGGTTGTTGAATCAGGCTGAGCGCTGATTCCTGCTGCAGGCGTATTCTCTCACATGTCTGTGAGGCAGAGGGAAGCAAGCTGAGAGAGACGAAATTTCCTAAAGATAAAACCTACAACGCAGTTTAAACATTTGACAGCTTTTCCTGTTCTATTTGTATCAGTCTGGAGACACTGCGAGTATAAAATGGATGACTATTCTAACATAACAGGTAACAAAGCCTGGACAAAGGTGTAGATGATTTAGTTTAAACCAAAGGAAGAGGTTTTCAACCAATACATTGAAATTAAATCTAAAGCAAATCTGTGCATCTAAAGATTTCTGACCGTGATTTCACAAAAAAAAGGACGTGGCTTCATCTACTGCTGCAGACGTTCTTCCATCCAAGGGTAAACATTTTATTTTAAGCACAAAACATTAACATTTTTTAACCATTATCATTATGCATGAAAGCCTCAAGCTGTGCTGATGTATAACTGAAATGCATCATGCGTCTCGACTCAAGGTAAATGTGGAACTGTGGATTTCCTTTACGGATTACTGAAATACCAACTGTAAAATCCTTTATAGGCTGATCAAAAGCTAACATCTGCAGACATCTTTGAGATGTTTTGAGTGTAGCTGCCTTCACTCGATTTTTCTATACAATGACAGCATGGATGCTTTCAAGCAAAATGTTTTGGAAATCTACAATAAATTACAATAAAGCTAACAATGATGGACCAATTTTTCTTTTAAAAAGAAAAGATCTGAATATACCAAAGAGTTCATTACTGGCACTATAAAAGATTAAACTTGCTTTACTGACAATAAAACAGAAAAAGTTCTTTTTTTGGAAAGTAGTTTTTTTTCAAAAAATTTGTCCAAATGGGGGTCACCCAAAGCAGAGCAAAGACACAATGTAGGAAAAAAGGAAGAGAACAGTAAGTCTAAGAGCAGAAGACAAAACCTTTTGTGTGGCTCTTTACAACCAGAACCTTCTCAATGCACAACAGTTTAGGCAGCGTTCATCCTTTAAAAAACGGTCAGCATAAATCATGTTGTCATATCTGGGAGCAAAGCAACTTCAGCTCTAAAGTTTCCCTCATGTTTTCCTCAAATTTATGACGCTTTTAACACTGTTGTGGCAAAAATGAGCCAGAAACCACATTAAGTATGTGACTACATCTGCAACAAGTCATTATTTATTAATGATAAATCATGACAAAGCAAAATTATGAAAACATGTATGTTTGTATTTTGCTTGTAAAAAAGGATGTAATAATGTTGTATTGAATTTATGTATGTACTGTTAGAAATACTTGTAATTTCCCCATGCTTGTTCAGCAGTGATGTATGTATGAATGAACATAAACACTGTTCAATAAATAGTGAAATCCTTAAATAACAAGACTGGCGTTTAGGTTGTTATAATTTAACATGTAATATGTTGTAATTTTGGATTGTTAAAAGTGGTTGATTTTAAATATGTAATTTTTGTCACATGAGGATGTTCAGAAGGTCCAGAATGCATCACTTGACAATTACAGCCATGTTAAAGTCAAATACACAGGATGCGGCCGTGGTGCAGCGGTAGGGCGGTCGACCCATGATCGTAAGTTAGCAGGTTTGATTCCTGCCTTGCACGCCCATGAGTCGAAGTGTCCTTGGGCAAGACACTGAACCCCACCTTGCCTCTGGTGGGAGGCAGGCGCCTGTGTTTGGCAGCGGAGCCGCCACCAGTGTGTGAATGTGTGTGTGAATGTGTGTGTGACTGGGTGAGTGACTGGGTGAATGGGTCTGTGACTGTAAAGCGCTTTGTCCTTGTAGGAAGAAAGGCGCTATATAAGTATACGCCATTTACCATGTTAAAATTCATATTCGGAGTTTCTGCAAAATTACCTTAAATCTGCAACACATCCAAAATGACCAGGAAAATAAAAAAAATGTCAAAAAGGTACAAAAACATGCCAGACAAAAGATGTTTCTCATTTTAACTCATGAATATTTTATAGTTTAGGACTGAAAATGTTGAAATGGGCAATAATGATCTCTATAGAAGCTGAAACTGAACGGTAATCTATCTACTAATTTATGTTATTTTTATTTATTTATTGAAGACTTTTTTTTAATTGGCAACTTGACATTATGAGTTTGTGTCCAAGACATGGTGAAATAGATGTTTTTGTGGGTGAGCATGAAAGCTCCAAGTGTGATCCCTGAGAACCCCACAGACTGAAACAGTCACAGCAAACAGCAAATGACTGGACACCTCCTGTTGCTGAGAAGTGTTGCCCTTTTATCACTGTTGGCGGTATATCTTGTTTTGAGCTGTAGAGCCAACACTGATGTAAGTCAGAATGTTCTTTTCTGCTGGATTTTTTTCTCTTTACATTCCCCAAAAAAAGAAGAAATTTCTATTTGGACAAAACTGAAAAGAAAAAACCTCAGAAAACGGCTTCGGGCTCTTCCAAAAACACCATTGGTGTCACATGTTGAAAGGTTTATGTTGCAGCTGTCACGACTCCTCACTAAGTGAGCTTTCATAAATGATAAACGAAGGCATGCCTTTTATGACTGTGAACGCTCAGGCAGATGAGAGCATCAAAAAATGGATTTAGCTTTTGCAAAAAATGTCCCAAAATCCATTAAAGCAAACTAAGCAGAAAAATATGCTCTTTAAAATAGATTAAATTGACATAAATAAATAATTAATGCAGATTTTTGAAGATAAGCTGAAAAATCAACCATAGACTTTCCTTTATATAAGACTATTGTGACATTTTAATACTAAATCTGAGTTGTCAGAGCTCTGATTTTGTAAGTGACCATGGTATGGTCACTTTTGACCTTACCATGGTCACTTACAAAAGAAATACATATTTTATCTGTTTTTTATTCTTGATATTTTTACAGTTTGGATCACTTTTTTCACCTAGTTGTTAGGGAAGTAAATGTCATGCATCCAGATTTTTCTGTTCAGCAAATGTGACAGCATCTTTTCACTATTGGCCCCTCATTTGCCAGTTTTCTGACACACTCAAAAAACGTTCACTTTGAATGAACATAAAAAAATTATGGAAAGGATTTCCACATGATTAGATTGCGTTACTTGAACAAAAATGAATCATGTTGGTCCTACTTAATTTATTTAGGTTGGCTCAACTCGTATTTATGTATGTATTTAGGTTCAAACTAATAAATTTAAGTTGATTCAATTTAAATACTGCAGTTGCACCCAACTTTAAATTGATATTGTTGCTCACTCTAAAAAGAAAAAAGTTGATCCAATTTAATTGAATCACTTCAATTGGTTACACTTAAGTAAATTAAGTTTATTTAACTTGAATTTCTATTTATTTCTTTAATTTTATGTATTCATCTGTAATTGATATGTTGTTCCAAAGTTACAACCAATGGGTCTTTTAATTTTCACATCAATGACATGAATTACCCATCAAAGTCCCACATCACAAGACAGGAGCTCAATTACCGCGAACTCTGTGTTAAGTATTGGAACATTAACAGTTTGCCACACAAGGGGGTTGGTCATCATCCTCTACCAAACTTTAACTCATGGTGCAAAAAAAAAATAAACATAACAGTTTAAATCACTAGTTAAAACAGAGTAAAACAGCTAGACAATAAAACCCATGGACAAAAACTCACACTTAGACCCCAATCTGCCCAGATAGACAAAGAAAATGGTATCCCACAATTCCTTGCGATTACTAATGCATCCAATTTAATGGTATCATGTTGGATCAACATGATTGAAATTAGTAACTTTTAAATGGATTTTTTTTATGTACAATCGACATGATTCATTCACGTAAGATTTACAAACATAAAATTTTCTGGTTGAAATGACAAGTTACTTTTTCGTTAACTTAATTGGCTGGTAATTTCCTTTTTTTGAGTGCAGTTACACATTGGCAGCACTGGCTCTTGGTTTATGGTAGAGCTCTAAAGATGTTTACCAACTTTTCTAGCTCAGTGAGTGATGATGTTAAAATGGCTTTTATTTTAGTGCAGCACAGGTTTAAACTTTGCCAAAAATAAATCAATATAAAATCTAAAAACAAGACAGTTTAATTTAAAATAAAATAAAACACCTGGAACAGACTTCAGGCTGATGAAGCAAACTAGGATTACGCAAATATTTTTAAGCTTCATCATTTTGGGTTTCACATAATCTGTCTGTCTGTATTCAGCCAGTTTTTGACAGTGCCCTAAAGCCTGCTACGGTGTATATATGTTTCGTTTTCCTGCCAGGTTCCTGCAGTCGTCTTTGATCTCTGTAATCTTTGGTTTCCTTTTTTTTTTTTTAATAATTTTTTGCCTTTAGCTTCCATAATCTGGGACATGACAAGCTTTTATAACATTTGCATTTGCGGGTTTTTCTTCCAAAACTGCAAAAGTGGATGAAAAGTCATTAGAAGTTGCATCAATAAGATGCATGAAATCTGTGTTTAAGTCCATAACAGAGACTAACTGAAGACTGTAGAAGTAAATAAGAAAAGTCAACTTTCGCATTGGTTTCTGGAGTTCAGTTTAAAGCACACAGCACTTCATGTGAAAGCTTCAAAAAGCTTAACAAACGACTGCAAGCTTTGCTGTTACAGCTTATGTTAATTTGTCTCCCTTTGCCTGATGCTGATTGGGTTGGAGAGGACAGCATGTCTGAATAAATGCAAGTGTTTGTTGCCATTAGAAAACATTATCTTTTACATGGTGTTGCTGATCAGGAACAATAAAAATGCAATGGGGCCGAAAGTTTGCCATAGCAAGTGATCTTATCTTATGAATCTCTCCCAGAATTAAATGAAAAAAACATTTTTTTTTACTCTTCTTTTGTTCAACACTTCAGTCTGCAGAAGGGTGCTAACTTGTTAGAAATGAGACAATTAGACAATCAGAGCATAGTTTGTGTGGGGGTCCTTTGTGGGAACTTATGTATCACCTGCTCCTTTGTGTGACATAGTCAGTAAGGAAACAGTACCACACCTTATCAACAACAAAAGTGTGTCTTAAGGCCACCGTATGTCATATGCAGGAGGATGTGCACAGGATGTTAGAGGGGAAGGGACGCAAAGTCAGAAAAGGGCTGCAAAATCACTCTTTTTGTCCTTTAAACAATACAGAAATTAAGTGAAATTTTAAAATGAACTACTAATAGATAAATACTCAGCTACTGTAGGTGAAAAACAATTATTCATTTTATGTAAACAAATTACAACATGAGTTTGTTCACTTTATCATAGACTTGGAAGACATCAAAACAAGAAAACATTGATGGAGGCTGTTTATGTTGCCACAATGTGCTGCAGGCATAATCAACATGAATAAAGTTTTATACAGATGGTAATATATTAAACACAGACATCCTACAACTTTTATCCCTGGAATGCTGAAATTATTGATAATATTTCATGATATTCTCATACTACTGCAGTGAGGATTCTTCCGTACAAGTGCATGTGCTGAAGCACCAAAGGCTCTATTGATGTCCTCCTGTTTTGAGAAACTGTCCCTACAAAATCAGAATCATTTATTGTCATTTTAAAAGTAAATTGCAATGAGATTAGTGCAGATCAAGACAACAAGACATCAGTGTGAGAGGTAGTCAATGTGCAAATGTGCTGTTTGTGCAAATAGGCAATTTATCAATAAAAAGGAGTAATTGTATTAAAATAAAAAGATTAAATAGCAGTAATAGGTGATAGAAAAATATATTTGTTTATTACAAAAGATAATTTGACAAAAAAAGATGGAACACATCCATCTTTCTGTCTCCTTTAGTTTTCTCTGTTAAAACATAAAATGATGACTTTAGATTGTGGAATCTGGGGGAAAAAATCGAGACTAAAAGATTTAAAAATAAATACAGGTCTATTCTTTGTAGCAGAACTTTAAAGATTATGATGTTGGTTAAGATGTTTTAGGGTACAAAGAATCTGGATTAAGAAAGTACATTTTCTGAATAGCTTTAGAAGAAAATAACTTTAAAAGAAAACCTAATCAGAAATGTTTTAAGTACTCTAACAAAAAACTTGATCTCTGCAAATTTGGTTTTGTGAAACAGAGGATTTCTCTCTGCTGTTCATTGCTAAATTTGCCTGTTTGAAGCTTATTTGCACTGACTTCATTGTTCACACACCCGGGCAATCTAAAAGATTTACTACAATTCTTTGTTTTCAATTTACTCCTGTAAACATGCAGCACATTTCCTCCGAATATCTTTTTCTGTTTCCTCCGCTTTGATGAGCCCCTGCAGCAAAACCAGCCCATCGTTGCTCATGTTTTCCATTTGGTGTTGTTGCACAACGCTGCTTTTGTCTGCCGTTGTGTTAGTGAGCCAGGAGATGAACCTGATATCAAAATAATTTCTTTTTGGGGAATTTATTGATGAAAATCGAAACAACTTGCAAAAAGCAAAGGACCTATTTTCTGTTAAACAATATCAGGTGATCTTACCTGGTTGTGAAAACTTTTTGTGGTATGATTAAAAGAATTGCTGCATCGGTTTATCATCTGACTCCTTGTTTGTCTGCATAGTTTAGTCAAAGCATCACATATTTGGGGAAAAACTTTAATCCAAAGCTGCTTCAGCTTTTTGTTTTCAACACTTCCTTAGAAAAATAAAAAACAAGAAAATTGACTCCACCAATAGAGGAAAACTTAGAGGCAGATTATTATCTGGCCACACTCACTTCCACAGAAAAAGACATTTTCCCCCCTCATGAAAGCAATTATTTTTCTATTAGAACCGGAACAGCCTTACAAGAAGGCGTGCTTTATCATTTCAGGTGTGTTTAGATGCAGCTGTAACCAAAACAAATGAGTTGTTTTCGGTGGATTGCGGTCTAAATTTACTCTAATCTCTCTGTTGACATGACAACAGTGTCATCTGGTAGGTACTCTGAAACCATGTTATTTGGCACTTTTGCAGTTAAATGCTCGGTTCTGAAGTCGATGCTTTACACTCTGTGTCCCAACCTGCCATCAATTATTTGGGATCTAGTTTTTTTTTTTACATTAAATTTTCGCTAAAAATTGAAACTGCAAAGATCAATCTACTTTACAATAAAAACTACAGGGCAGTGTAGATTAAAAAGCACTGACAGTTTTTTTAAAGATGTGATGAAAACAAAATATAGAAAATAAAAAAGGTCAAATATGCACCACTTCAACTAAAGCCCATCTTTAAATCTAGGTGAGTTTTTATGTGTTCTGTTTTTTTCCTTTATTTTATTTTATTAATTGTAAACATACTGCATTGTCAATTTAACTTTATAACTTATTTTGATGAGGAAACAGGGGGGGGGTTTGGGAATCCAGCTTGTTAATTGATGAAAATGTGTGTCAGACCTGAATGAGACATTTTAAGTGACAGTATATATTTTATACAAGAATAACTGGGTTACAAACTAAATTTTAATTTTTAAGTGAAGGAAAATATCAGTTTGCTGGAACAAAGGTTTAGTTGGAACTGTGGGTTTTTGGATTTTGTGACTCCAGAGCCCAAAATCTTTAACTGCTTGATGTCTTGAAATTGATTAGATTGTTTTTTTTAACAGATAAAAAATAATTAAAAGAAGGGTTGTGTTTTATTAGGACCACTATTTATATTTACTGGGCCACAGAAAGGTCATAGATCAAAATATATTACATTAAATATGATATAGATATTGCAGCTCACACATTCATTTGTGTGTGGGTGGGGGTTTTAATAATAAAGAGGTGATCTAATGCTTTGTAAGCGACAAGTCGTTGAATTTGCATTCTGACCTCAGATAAGAGACAGAAGTCCAACCTATAAAGAATAGGAACGTGAACTGCTCTGCAGGCTAACACCACAGCACCAAGCTCCGTTAATGAGACGAAGCTCCACAAATGGGTTTTCAGGTGAGTTTTAACGCTAACGCTGGAGGCAGGGAAGGTGACCAAACACAGACCCACAAAAATGAGAGAAAAAGGCTGATTCGTTGCCTTTTTCATGAGGTGACCCCATAATGAGAACAGAAAATGATTTAAACCCCAGGCTCTAACAGTGTAATTGGGAGTTCATATCAGTTTAATTACCATTTACTGGAGCGAGGTAACATTAGGTTCTACTGAGGACCAGAGATCCAGCTGAGTTTTCAGCCGCTGAAATCAGAACTGTAACATTGTTTTGGCGGGGGGGCTGTTTTAAAATGGGCTTCTTAAATATTTCTAGCAGATTTCTCCTACCACCACTGGCCTGATTCACAGATAATGAAGAAGCATAATGTCCACATGATGCATACAGTATCTGGCGCTGACAGAAGTGGGGAAACGCAGAAAGTTATTTGATTTTCGGCCTTGGCACGGCCCCGTTTGATGATGTAACCGGGCCTCATTTTCCATGCGTGAAGAGAGCCTGACATGAAACACTCTGAAGGTGAAATTTCCATGTTAAGCTTGGTTAGGTGTATACAATTGAGCATTTTTAAAAAGGTGAGACCTAATCACGATCTGGCTGACAAATTGGGAAACAGCAGGGGGGAGGGGGAGTGACATTCTCCCTGTGGGGGGGTGATGAGGATCTTCCAACATGGATACTTTTTTAAACTATGTACAATTTCTGTACAATGTTTTTTTCCAGGTATGTACACTTGTGGATAAATTCAAAAATTTGTCACAAAAAGTAAACCAAAAAAAAAGTAAAACAGAAAAGTAATTTATAGAAAATGTTAAATATATCTCACAAATATAGCAGGTTGTCCAGGTTTCTTTACTTCCGTCAAATTATATTGGGGTGATATTTTCAATGAGACTTTGCTGATACCCGTAAGTAAAATATAATATTGAAGCCATTGTTTTTTATTTATGAAAGACTAAAAAAAACAGATAAAATAACCACCTAAATCATTAAACATAATTTCTACTTCAGGATTTATCGAAAAAAAGCATAAAAAAGCAAGAAGGCAGTGCCAATTAAATTATTTTGAATTTAGTGAAAACTCAAGGTTAACTTCAGTTTAATCTGTTCATATATATAAGTCATGGAGGAAAATCAACCAAAAATGTTGCTTTCAGTCTGAGCTTTCCACTGTCAGGCTATCCAGCTGAGCAAACAGTCAAAATCCAGTCTGCTCTGACAAACTCTCCCTGCTTTGAAGAGGAAACGTTTTACATCATATCGAAAGGATTTTCCTGAAACATTTCCCATTTTACAAAAATAAATGTGTCTATGATGAGTGTGTCTGCTTGGTAAGCTGAATGAAAAACAGAGACAAAAACACAAAACAAATTCTTTATTATTTCTCTTTGCTGTCAAAAATAATTTGTCCTAACATCCATACGACAAT
Source organism: Oryzias latipes (assembly GCF_053564925.1). Taxonomy (NCBI): domain Eukaryota; kingdom Metazoa; phylum Chordata; class Actinopteri; order Beloniformes; family Adrianichthyidae; genus Oryzias; species Oryzias latipes. The sequence continues at coordinate 13,291,102 of NC_136247.1, read as the reverse complement.
TCTTTTTGACCTAATTAGTTAAGAAAAAAAAAAACCTCCTGGAGTTAGAGATGGTTGATCAAACCTTATTGAGTTTCAGGACTGATTCTTATCAGAACAACACATTTCGGAATAAAAAAGCAGGTCTTCATCTGTCCTTCAGTGTGACAAGTTCCAAAAAGTGCAGGAAAAAGAAACTTAACCACCTGCATTACTGTCTTCCTGATAATGGATCCCTGCCCAGCAAACTGAAGGCTGGCCTTTCTGCAAAAGTGGCCAGCACTATGCAATAATGACAAAGTTTGGTGGCTGTGTAACCTTTAAAAAATGTAATTTACCTTGGGGTTAATTCAGTTCTGCAGGTTGACAAAAGCCACCTGCTGCTTAAAGTGAATAGAAGGTTAACCATTTTAGTTAAATGCTTTGAGCTCAGTCTGTATGGGGACTTGAAATACTTGTATAGTTATGCGTTTTTCAAATTCTTTTTATTTTTAAGTTATAATGCATTACAGCCATAATGCATCGGGGTCATTTAGTGTCCATAGAAAGACAATGATAATGCTGAAGAAGGATATGGACCTGAATCTAATGTCTGCAGATATAACATCGAAGAGAACTATAAACTCTGTTTAAAGCCAGAAGAACGGCTGTTTATCAGCAGAAGAAGGAATACCAACCTTGGTCATTCGACAGATTATGGACCCCTTTTTTTAAATTTTTTTTTTTTTTACTTCACAGCATTACCTTATTATATTAAAAAAACATAAAGAATACAAAAAAATAATAAAACAGATGATTAGTCAATTATTGAAAATGGTTACATTGATTGACTTTTAATTATATTACTTCACTTGCTCCAAAAATGGATAAATTGATTCATGATTTTTCCTAATGTAACATGATTTTGCACATATTTTGGATAAATGATCTGCATTTGCCATGTTGATTTCTAAAAGTTATTCTTTACATAATAATCAAGTAATTCATCTTTGTCATGTGCTTTATTGATATTTCAGGATTCTTAATTCTGTCTGATAAAAGTTATAAACCGGATATTGATAAATCATGTACTAAAATGGTTACAGTAGAACAGCGGTGGGATTATATAAGTTCGCTTCCTTCCACTCCCTATCAAGCAATATTTATAAATATGTCTAATTATCCTAAGTTTGCTTCGTCATTGTATAAATGTATAACTGATGATTGTATTGTTTTTTTTGTGTGTATTATTCTTATTTGATTGCTTGAAATAAACCATTTCAAATCAAATCATATAATCTGTTGATGATTTTAAACAATTTGTTTAATCATCAGTGGAGAACGAGCAGTGGTAATTTTCATGACCATACTTAGTTGTTAATTCTGAAAAATCCTTCAATCTGGCGGAAATTTGGTATATTGGGTTAAAAATAAAGTAATACACATGTAAGACTGACTTTCAGTTACGAACAAAGTATAATAATAAATAATAGCAAATACTAGGGTTATTATGTTAGGATTTTTTCCGCTGTTGTCATGGTTTTCCTCTGGCTTTTTTTTTTGAGCAGAGTTCATATTTTGGGTCCTTATTTTTTTAAGGACTTTAAAGCATGAAGTTTTGCAAACATTGGGTGCACTTTGCCAGTGGCAAATTCATTTTTCAGGAAGTGGCTCCAGCATTTCTGCAGAGTTGGAATAATGACATACCGTGAGGCAAATGTTCATTTTTACTTGCTTTGCTTGAGAGTGTGCCAAACAAGCTGCTGGGTGGGCATTATGCGAGGGTGTTAAATTGTGATTTTGTAGTAACAGATCATTTAGAACTGTACTATGTGATTGAGGCATTTCAGGTTTAATAAAAAATCTGCAATTTTTTTGCTCTTTTAACTTTACAAATGGGAACAAAAAAACTATTTAGCCCAAGAAAGTTAGAGTTAAAATCTTCAAAAGTGTGATGGCAGCATACCCTGCCACACCCACAAACAACATGGTGGTAACCTCCCTTCAGCATTGCACACTTTCTTTTTAATTTTATTATTTCAGATTCTCTATTCTTGAATAAATGCACACATTTCTTTGAGTTAAAATATACATTCATTATCTATTTTCAATAATTTCTAGCACATGTACACTTTTTTAGTTTACTTATTTTGGTTTGTTTAATTAATGTCACCTGTTTTTGAGTTGCCAGTACTGAGGGGGCTACTGGTTGCTACGGGTGTGGCTGAGGTTCTGCTCCTGGAGCTGTGCTGTGAGGACTGGCAAAGGAGGAGCTCAAGTCTTCACAGCCTTTAAATACTCCAGCCAGGCAATTAGGAAGGCACCATCTACTGAAGCCTCCAGGGGAGAAACTAATGGACTTATTTAATGTTTATTTGCTTTGCATCTGTTGGTCATTATTTATTTTGTTCCACTTTTGATGATTTTCTCTTCCACTAAGAGACCAAGTTTTGTGTTTAGTCTTGTCTTTATGGTCTTTGTTAAATGTTTGTGTAGTCATGTTAGTTCCCCCCCCATGTTTCTCAAGTGGTCTGATCAGCCACTATATATGTTCCCCTGTTGTGTCTTTGAGGAGGTCAGTTTGTTTCTGTTACTTGGTCTGTTCAGTTGGTTAAGTTAAAGTTATTGCCTGAGTTAATTATGTTTCTGTTGACCTCTTTTACGGGCCCAGTTTGTTCATGTTTTTACATTTTTTGAGAAAAATTAAAAATTTCATTTTTGATAAACTTCTGTTGTCCTCATTGGCTGCTCGATCCATCACAAAAACCAATCAAATGTCATTTTTAAATTCACAAACATGAATGTGTATGAAGGCTTAAGTACAATTCAGGCATAAAATACACTTATTTACTTTGTGACTGTTACAGGCACATTTAAAAAAAAAACGATGGCATCTCTGCCTTCAGAGAAAAAAACAAGTGTTGCCCAAACAGCAGAACATCATGTGATGTCAGAGTTTACACTCACATTTCTCAGAGGGATGACATTTTACAGCAGCACCTGCAGGCCAGCAATCACTTGTTTCTCATGCCTCATTCACTCACTTGATCCTGGAAGGTCTTTCTCGTCTCCTCACATACACGGGCTGCACACTTTCACCTTAATCTAAGCATTTTGACCCCTCCCTGAGGCTGGGACAGAACATCATTTTAGAACAGCTTTCTTTTAACCTCCATCCCAACAGGTGAGATGCTGGGCCACGATAAGCCTCCCCTCCACTTCAGTCAGTAAGTCTGTGCAGAAGCTGGCTGATGGAAAGAAAACTGACCTCAATCCAGTGGCAGACAACTTACAAGAAACCAGAGTCTAATATTACAAAGTCACCAGGAACAGCTAGCAGGATTTTAGAAGTTCGACACATGACCCTAAAAATCCACTCTTTGTAGCCCAGAAGCTTGTTTACGGTAATCCTGTCTTTTCTAATGTAGTTTGATCTGTGCTATGATTTTTTCTTTTTTGAGTAAAGAGCTACATGAATGAACTTTGCTCACTTGCTGAAAAACTTGAAACTTTTGAAGCAACTTTCACCAAATCTGTCTGGCATAAACAGCTAGATGAGCCTAATTTGTGGAGGAAAAACAAACAAAGAAGATGGATCACTGTAACAGAAGATGGCCTAACAACACTAATCATGTTGCGTATTCAGACAAGTTACAAAAAAAGCCCAGAAAATGAAGATGGAAAGGTAGAGCGCTCTGTTTTGATACCAGCACATCTCTTTTTCTCCCTGTAGGGTTAGAAATTCTTCCTTGTTTTCAGGTTTAAATGGATTTCAGCCTTAACTCAGTCCCACACTACCCCCCTGATATATGCCTGTTTGTTTCGATAGTGTTTTCTTCTCCATAGAACCTGCAGTTACTCAGACTAACTGAGAAGTTTGTGCTCCACCAGCTGCTGCCGCAGAGTCACAACTTTAGATAAACAGAGTAATTGTGCAGGAAAAGCAAGTCTGAGGAGTCAAACTTTTTAGAAAAAAAGAGCCGGTGTTTCTCTCTATACAAAACTTGTATCACCCTATTCATTCTGCATGAAAACAAAAACCAGAAAAAAATAAGATCATTTTTACTTAGAGGTTTATCAGAGGACGCATTTCAGAGAAAAATATACATCTACCTTTTTGTTTTGCTATCAGTTTAGCCTTTATCTTGAAAAACTGCTTTCTTTTGCATCACAGTAAAAAAAAACAAAGTTTATTGCACACAGGTACCGGTTTATTCCATTATTTAGGTTGGAGATGAGACAAAAACAGTCTGTTTGAGCAAAAACCTCTTTTGCTTCTTTTAAATTGTTTTTGCTGCATAAATTTATCAAAAACTTGCTTTTAATTTGTTTTATTCATCATCTGTCATGTTTTTTCAATCACCCGTTTGCTTTTAAGGAGTGACTTCAAGGCAGGAGTTCACTAATGTTGCCTAAGAAGCAGTCCCTCCAACTAAGTGCACTTGAATGCGTGACGTGTCTTACTTACTGTTTCAGATGTCTTACAAGGTTCAGAGGCTTACAAGGTTGACTCCAAGGCAGCATTAAAGCAGGAAACATGAAAGAGCTCAACTCTCCACGAAAACTTGGCACAGCAGATTCCTCCTACTCGAGGCTTAGGACTGAAAATAACTCATCTACCGTGTCCCACACGGTCTTTCCTTCGCTCCCCGATGAATCAAACTGAGGCAACTCAGAAATCATTCTATAGGCTCTTTAGACCAAAGATAATGACTTTCCTCCAAGTAGCATGCAAGTGTCCAACCGCTCTGATTGTTGATTGGTCTTCCGACGTGAATTCACAAGATTCCACAGCTTTGTGCTTGTTTGCTGCCAACAAAGCTGGCCTTTCTACAGGGATTTGAAACTCTGAGAACCCAGTGTTGGAGCATTTTGTGGATCTGTTAAGACACATTTGGTAACTGAGTGATGTTTTATTACACTTGAAAAACACCTGAGGATCCTAAACCTCAATTAGAAAGTATCAACTAGTGTCAGGTTGCTGCAGCCTCCCTGTGGTGTACTGAGATTTACCAGAAATGACACAAAAGCAAAGTTTAAGGCTTAAAGGAGGCATTTGCTAAATGCTGTACACTTATACAGCACGTTTCAACAGTAATGAGGCCCAAAGCGCTATACAGTCACAGTTTCATTCACCCATGCTCACTCACTCGCTGATGGCGGCTCCGCCAACCTCAAACCGCAATGTTGGGTTCCGTGTCTAACTCACAACCAAGCACGGCAAGAACTGAACCTTCGATCTTCCAATCAGAGGCCAGCTGCTGTATCTCTTTATCACAACCACATTACTCCACCTTTATTGGTTTATTTTTATTTTTTCCCCAGTTAGGTTCTGTTTTTCATTCTACTTTATAATGTAAGCATCAGAACAGCTTGTTTATACATGTAAGGTGGCGTGGCAGATGGCATGTTTTACAACACTGTTAGACACAAGACTCCTAAAGATTTCCATATGCACATTTTAAAAGTTTATAAATGATTCTATGGAAAAAGAAAACTCAGATATAGTCTGACTGAATAGTTTCCTGGAGAAAAGGAGGAAACTGCAGCTCATCTTCAGCATGCAACATTCAACGTAAGTACCTCAAGACTTCCTGGCCGTTCTTGCAGTTACCTGGACATCTTGTAGTCATTAGTCAAAGCTTTTGTTCATCGTAACATCTGTTGTGCTTTCATGACACCTCACTGTGGTGTGGGAAATGCCTGAAGACTGGGCAGAAACATTCCACCTGAGGTACAAGTTGTTGCTGCTTGGAAAGTAATAATACTGGCAAAACTAGGGAATGGCCAAACTGGGAGAAGAGAACACACCGTTGTATAAAAAGATTTGTGGTAATGATGTACACTCGTATGTAATCTGTTCACTCTGTGTTTTTATTTAAAGTTTAAAATTAAAAACTACCAAAAGGAGTATAAATACGATTAGATATTTGAGCCAACAGAAATCATATCTGCAAGGATCTGGATGGTACAATACATTAATGAATGATAAAATGATAAATAAATAAAGTCTCTAAAATTGTGTCCAAGGATGAAGACCAAAAAGTCCCTCCAATAAAATCATCCCTACAGCAGATAAGGCCTTTTGGGTGTCAGCTTGATGTGTTGTTACCACTTTAAATCTTGAATAGTATCTCATTCTGAATAGAAATTTATGACTGTATTAACATTTTTAAAGAAAACAAAAACACCTCAGATTTCGTGAAGCAGTCTGCTCCTTCTTTCTTGTCCCTAAACACACCCATGACCTCGGCTACATCAGCAGAGACTCCTCTCCATGACTGACAGACACCTCTAACCCTCTGCTCCTCTGTGTTTGGAGATTGAAAGATTATTTTCCTAAAGGGAGCCCCCCTGTCTTGTTTCTCTTAGTATTTATCCATCCTCCCACAACCCACCAACTCTATTCTTGCAAAAGAAAATCCCAACATTGTTTACACACGCAGTCAAACTTAAATGAGAGCACCTGAATGAAGAGAAACAGGAGAAATTCTGGTGCAGTATATCAAATTTACAAGAAACAATAGGGAACAATCATTTTGTATAAGAAACAACACAGAAACCTGTCATAACTGAGCACCCAGCTCCTCTAATGGTTCTAAAAACGCTCAGTTTGAGTGTAATTATAATGTTCTTATCAAAAATGGACATTAAATTTCAGTGACTTTATGTAAACCTGCACCTATCAACGCTCTTTGAGATGCTTTGAAGTTCTTTTGGGGTGTATTTTTGGTTAGATATGTTTCATGTACATTGGGGTCTACGGTGTGATTTAAAGGTCAGGCAGAAAGTGTTTTAGCTTCTAATTAGTCAAACCTGAGCATGTGATGCTGCACCGTGAACCCAGAATTAATTTAGGGTTCTTGTGCTTCCTAAAAGAGCTGGGAGAGTGACCCTACACAGGGCAGAGCGGGGTAGTGATTATGAATAGATGGATGAAAGTGGAAGCAGATGTGTTGCAGGAGGAAATATTAATAAAATTTTGGACACATTTGATTTGGGAGGTTTGGCACCATCTAAAGTCCCTGCTGAGTATCTCCATATAGCATCCTTAGAGATCCACTCCGATGAAAATTGTGTTTTGGGTCTTTTTAACATGTTCTTGTGGCATTTTCTGATTATGGAGGAAATATATAAATCAAATTAAGATTAAAATCTCATTTCTGAGTATTTGTTTATTCAAATTGTTGTGAATCATTTGAAATTGTCATTTGATAAAGAATGTATTTCGGATGTGGAGAATACAATTGTCAGGCCACAAGCTCCATGCTCCTTTTCATTCGGATGTGTCCATTTGCAGACAAATTCCTCATCTGATTCCTTATTGAATTTTTAATAATTAAATTCAATTCCTTATTCATTATCCTTATCTACTCATTGTGGACAACTAATGTCCGAATACAAATGTCAAAATCCAACTATGATTGTATGTCAACAAACATCACATCTTTTGGCAAATCTCATGGCCTAAGCAAAGAAAAGGCAATCTTCCAATATATTGGTATGATTGTGTGGAAGATGTGTCTTGAGGTGAGAGCTTGGCGATCAAAGAAGGAAAGTTTTGAAGGGAGGATGGAAGAGAAGCAAAGGCAGAAAGAAAGAGCAGAGGTCCAATCTTTTATACAATACCACTTCGTCAACATACAGAGAGAGTTTCTGTTTCTTTGTCAGGCAGGATGCTTCCCAGTAAACAATTATTTATAGCCAAGCAACATCTAACGGAGTCTTTCATGTCTTGACAGCCTAATGGTTAAACATTCACCACCTGCAGAGCCGTCTGACCTGAAATATGCAGCTTGGAGAACATCATTATGAGCCCCAACACTTTGTTCAAAGCCTATCAGCAGTATCTATTTATGATGGAGAATAAAGTCTGACCTCCAGTTCTCCTTCTATCATATTTAACCCACAATTTACCGAAGGTTTTAGTTCAGTGCGTGCTTAAAAGGACTGTCAAGTCTCTTGATTTGGTCACAAAAAGAATACATTTCCCTTTAACAGCTGCTTCTGTGCCACGCTAATAAAAACTACCATTGATTTCAGGAGAGCAAACAGAAATAGAGAGGTTAGCTTGAGTTTTAAGATGAATTTTTTGTTTTTGTTTACCCTCATTAACTCTGATTTATTGGAATGTCTCAAATCTTGAAACCATTTGGTCGTTTGCCAGAACTCAGGCCATGAAGCTCAGTTTATGACAATTATGTTCCAGAGATGGAGGAAGAACACAGTTTCATGACCGCGTGAGTGTATTTCAACCAATTCAAAAAGTATACTACCGTTATTTAAAAAAAAAAGGGAAATTCAAATATTCTAATGTCCAGAACAATTTAGTTTTTGTATGTCATTAGAAATAGCCTTCTTTCTGTTTTTAAGTACAGCTTGTTGTGTCTACAGTATTAAAAAATCTCTGCATCAACATTCCAAAGATAAATGCCTTTAAATATACACGCTCTGCCCGATATGTCGAAATAAGGCTTCATGATTTTGTTTACAGCATCATTACAGCGGGGAGAATTAATTTGCTCAGTTTGTGCTAAGGGGCCACACAAGCCTGAAGCCAGGGTTTACTCATTATTTATGTCACACAAATTCCCCCCAAATTGCATTTATGTGGCCTTTTTGTGTCTGAGTGCCAAGGCAGATTATGTGCCAGCCGTGTGATGGTTTATAACGGGAATTTTTTTGTTTATTTTTCTCAGGCCGATCACGTACTGATGTCAGCTCACTGCAGGAAGAAATGTGCAACAGTTGCGCTGAGGCTGTTCACCATATTTTGCAGAAATAAAACTTAAAGTTTGCATTTAACAATGTGAGGAGAAAATTGTAAATAATCAGCTCAGAAGCCGTTTTTCCTTTGGAGCTATGAAGGCCGCATGTTTTGATGACACCACAAAACAAGCTTACCACAGTAAATCTTTACATGATGTACTGATGTTTAATGAAGCATTCTGAGTTATGACTCACATACTTTAAATACATTTCAACTGACGTGTAAGTTCATATCTGTTTGTAAAAAACCAAAAGGTCAGAATCAAATTATTTCTTTCACCTATTTTTCCAAAATATTGTGTGTGGTTTTTTTTTAAGAATGTTATTTGGGAAAAAAAGAACAAACAAAAAACAGCATTCTGTAAAATTATTTAGGATGCATTCTGAGCATTTTTGATATATTTTTTGAGAGAGGCACTATATAATGTAATTTAGGTAAGAAAATAAACTCATTTTGTGCTCTATCTCCATGACAGTCAGGTTTAGCTCGTGCTGGTTTGCAGCGCCTTCCGTCCGTGAAACCAGGGTTCGACTCCGGGCTGCTACCTGTTCCCTTCTCTACCCCTGTGCCGGTTCCAAGCCCGGTTTGAGAAGGTTGCGTCAGGAAGGGCATCCGGCGTAAAACATTGCCAAATTAACCATGCGACTTGTTCGCTGTGGCGACCCCTGATGGGAGAAGCCGAAAGAGGAAGAAGTGTGCTCTATCTCCATAAGGACAGCATCAAATCTGCATTAAAACTTTTAAAATTGCAATCACAACTCTGAGCCAAATTCTATTTGGCAAGCATGTCTTTTAAATCCTTTTGTTATTCTAAAAAGTAAAATGTGCAAAAAAACATATAAGCAGTTCAAAACTCTTCAAAGGTTCATAGAATTACTTATTAAAATTTGAGGAAAAACATTTTTATCTCAAAAAAGGACTAAATAAGTAAAAGTTTGATCTAGGGAGCACACCATTTCACTATTTTTGACACAGTTACACACATTTTAGGACACCAGTGATATTCAGAATGAGTTGCTCATAAAGTCAGAAATAATCTGACTGCAGAGGAAGTCTAAAAATGCATTGTGCCCTTCGCCCTTCTTTTTTTTATATATGTGCACTTTGTATGTTTTTCTTATTCACCACAAATGTAACCCTCTTTGTTTAAATCTTTATTTTCAAATCTGTTTGTTTTGCAATTTTTCTGAAGACTTTCCTGTCTTGCTGTCAGTTGTATTGATTTTTAAGCATTGTTTAAAGAAAAAGACAGAGGAACCACAAATTCTTAAAAAAATAAACATGATGTAATTCCTCTGAGGGGATACACACATATCCTTATAATCTAATTAAATCAAATCTGGAGTCACAATAATGGAAGGAAACTTGACACATTAAGATAAGTTATTAAAACATAGAAACATTTATTGATCCCTGAGGGGGAAATTCTAGCATCCAGTAACAGTAACGGCAGAAAATGGAATAGAGACATTTCTAGAATATTTAATTCTTCTCTCCTGAATGGTGATGGAGAAAGCTGTGGTCCATGTGAGGTCAAGTAAAAAGTCATAAAACGTTCCCTCCAGAAAAGCTCCAGCCTAAACTGAAGATGTTCTGTGGTGTCTGCCTCCAAGATTTGACCGGCAGCAGACCGGTCTGAGGAGTTTTCAGTCCAAGAAACAGACAAAATGATTTGTTCTCCTTAGAACATCATATAACCTTTTTGTTTTATTTTTTATTTTATTTTTTACAAGGCTATAGCCAGCACTTGATATACTTTCCGTGAAAGGGTCTACAACAATGCTTAGGTCTATGTAACAATCGTGTAGGAGGCTGGATCCCAGAGAGTGATCTGAGTCTATTCAGCTGCTTATGCAACAAACCACAAATCTCTGACAGCTTTTCATCAAACACTGCAATAATCATTTTAGCACTTTAGTGGACATGATGTTATTTCTGATCTGTGAACAATTGTTTGTCTTATACTATTCCACTTAATTCATCTGTCAACCCTTTTTGCACTTCAAACTATTTTCTTTTTCCTGCTGTCTCCTCCAGGTTCCTTTAGCTTTTTTATGTGATTTTCTTGGACTTTTCTGGGAGCTGGGATTTTTTTGTCCTGTCAGCCAGGTCCACAAGTTCATAGAAAGGTTTTCCCTTGGTTTGGGCAACTACATGCAGACTTTCACCATGAGCTTAATTGTTAAATCCAAAAGTCACCAAGGAAACTAAAACAACTTTCCAGCGTAAAAGAAAATAAACATGTTTTAAATGGTGACAGTTGAAATAGTCAGAATCTTTTAACTTGAAAAGATCAAATGTTGCATGCAGTTTTGTTGGATATCAGAACAGTGCATCTGCTGGAAAAAAACAGTTCTGTGTAATCTTTTTCCATCTCAGCCTCTCAGAATCTCCTCACAGTTGGCCTCCTGGTAAGCCCTCTCTGCCTCCTCAGACTGGAGCTTGTTTTGTACTTTATGCTGTAGGTCTGACTTGAGGAGATGAATGACTTTCTTCAAGCTCGAAATCCACTTCAAAACCAAACCCAAACTCCACAGGGTCTTCACAACAACATGTTTTATTGAACCTGCACTGGGAACCCCCACCCCGCACAAACATGATTGAAGCTTTTGCTAAAACGCATCACCAGTATTGCTTTTTATTTCAATGTCATCGTATTCCTGATCTCTGCAGAGTTTGACGGTGGCAGAACCAACCTCTCTATATTTATCCATAAAACTATAGTCTTCTGTTCCAGCAGTTTAAACTATTGGGAATATTTTCCATTTCACATTTCTGAATCTGAAGTTTGATAGTTATTCCTGGAAGATGGATTTCTGTCATTATTTTCAACCCTCAAGGTCACACTGTCGCTATGTGTCAACCCTCACTCCAGCTGTGTGGTCACGTAAAGAAGATTAAAAGGCTTTTGTTATTCGAAGTCACCATACCGACAATATGCAAATCCTGATCACGTGAAATGAGGTAATGAAACCAGGCAAAAAATAGCATTTTTTTCTGTCTGTAGCAGGAATTTCTTCATTTGCACAGACCTGTTTAGCGGATCATCAAAAACAGCCTGTTTTGGGGGGAACAGAAAGCCGGGGATCGTCGCGAAGGTTGACTTTGTTGGAGCACCGGCATTTCTATCTGGAGTCAACAGATGGCAGGATGTAGCTGGAGCATTTGAACGCACAGGGAGCACACAAACACACTGCATGGCACACACATGGCAGGGGCCGGCACACTACATTGTCGGCCTTCAGAGGACGGAGGGGTGGAGGGGGGGGGGGGGGGGGATTTTCCTGCTCCTCAGTGATTAATGGGCTGATTGAGGTTGGAGCCAAAATGGAGGGTGGGTCAGTTTGTAGCTTGCTAATGAGTTGATAATGGAGAGGTGGGTGACTGGGGCAGCCACACAGCGCAACGGCAAAAGCATCAAAAGGAAAGTTTCAGAGGCAGGTGAGAGGAAGGCAAGGAAGACTGTCTGCATTCACTCTGAAATGAGCAGGGAGGGTGTTACTCTGCAAACAGCTGGAGGAAAAGCAGGTGAGTGGTGTTTGACACTGATTGCTGCTTTAAGAGTAAGTGGATCTATTGGTGTTCTGCAGCCAAGACAGAATCTGTAGAAAACCCCCAGATCCTTTTACTCACTGATGATGAATTATTAATGAGTACACTGATGAAGGCTAATTTCTGCATGATTTATTGAATGTCTAAACAAGTCAAAATTGTGATTTCATTTACTTAGTTTGACTCATGTGCATGGTGAAGTTTTTAACTACAAGGTTAGATCTGCTGAAAATGTGGGTTCCTAAGCTGTGGGGACTAACATAAAATGAAAAAGAGACGTCACCATAATTAAGTATTAAGCCAGCATTCGCTTTGTTTTTCTGAGCAGTGGAGGAGCTTTTTGATTAAAATCCAAGGACATGAAATCACAAAACGCTCATATGATCACAAACTAGTTCAGGCTATTCATAAATAGTCAATTGCATATTGGTCATTAGATAATCATAAATGTTTCAGAGCAGATCTTTGAAAGCAGCTACTGCTCAGATAAGACTGGACAGCTAGCTTTCCTTTGACAGGAAATGAGTCCGGCTGACCTTCTGGTCTGACTCCAGAAACCACCGTCATGACTCAGTGTGACTTCAAGTGGAGAACTCCTCACTACAATAAAGCTCATTAAACAGAATGGGCGCATCGTTTGGGTTTTATTGGCTAAGCATTTGTTTTCTGTTTCTGTAAAGTGCTACACTCAAAAAATTCCAAGTAAAATTGGATTTGGCTTCAAGCATTAATCTTCCATTCACTCCTGAAGCCAAAAACTGAGGTGTTCTTTGTCAAATTGCTGCGCAGCTCCAAATAAAAAGATAAATATATTTGCTTAAATTTCACAGTAAAACTGAACAACACATATTTTCCTCTTGTTTTTCCTTAAACCCCAGGTTTTGACTAAATCATGTCCTTAATTGAGTTTTTTTTTGTTTTTCCACTGTTTGAACAAAACGAGATTTACAATCGTTCTTCTTCTGCTTCGTCTGTAAACTAAAACTTAAAAACTGCTTTTGTTGCCTTTAAAGACGTTCTCTTATCGTCCTGAACAGACGAGAGAAAGCTGCAGTCTGTTTGCTTTCCTTCAACTTATCGGCATTTGAAACATTCCTTTAAAAATTGCCTCAGCGTCACATTTGTGTGGGGAGGACAACAAATGACAGCATCCATCTAGAGACTGCAACTCCCAGTCGCCCCCACAGTGCTGACAGCTTTTGCTTGTGAAGTTCAAACCTGAACTGCTGTGTGGATGCTTACTGTATACCTTGCATATTAATGTTGGAGAGCGGGTTTCCCAGCTTAGGAGCATCTAGAATATGGAGCCAGAAATCAGACCAGCTCTGCTCTATGGGTTAGAGACGGTAGCAGTGAGACAGAGACAAGAGGCTGAGATGGAGGTAGCGGAGATGAAGATGTTGAGGTTCTCCTTAGGAGTGACCAGGTTAGACAGGATAAGGAACGAGTACATTAGAGGGACGGCTCATGTTGCCTGTGTTAGCGACAAAGTCAGAGAAGCCAGACTGAGATGGTTTGGACATGTTCAGAGGAGGGATAGTGGATATATTGGTAGAAGGATCTTGGAGATGGAGCTGCCTGGCAGGAGGGCAAGAGGACGGCCAAAGAGGAGATATATGGATGTCTTAACAGAGGACATGAAGTTGGCTAATGTTAGGGTAGAAGATGTCCATGATAGAGTGAGGTGGAAAACGATAATTCGCTGTGGCGACCCCTGATGGGAAAAGCCGAAAGAGAGAAAGAAAATAACATTGTTCTTACATTTTAATAAAATTAAACAAATCTCTGTAGCGTAATTGGGAGTGAACAACAATATAGCAATTAAACTCTAGACATTTGACATTCAATTGAAAAACTACTGTACTGAGTTTCTGAGGGTTTCATGTTTGGGCTTGTCTTGTTTTTCTGAACATAAGAAATGCACGACATATCTTAAAGCATGTTTTCTCAGAAAGCTCAGGCTGTCCTTACAAAAATGCTCTAAAAATTCCAAGGTTGGACTTAATAGATGGACAATGTTGGACAGGACTTTATTATTGTTTTGACAAAATATAGCTTTAGGGAACAGTTGCTGCCACAACATGCCGATGGTTTTTATAAATAATTCAAAGGATTTCTTGATGGGTGAGTGGAGAGAGCAGTGTTTTGAAGGTAAAACATCCGCTTTTTAGCAGGGTTTTAGCCTTTGCTGCTCCACAGGTTTTTAGGAATCACTCTAAAAAAAAAATGAAATACGGTAATAAAGATTCAAATTGATAAATGTAGTAATACAGGGATAAAATGTTTTATTTTTGGTGAAAAATATGAAGAGAGAAAAAAATGTTTAGGGTTTTACTTAGTAGGTTGGACGAGGGGTTGTCTGAATGTTACCGAGAAGGAGGGTCTAAGGGCAGGGATGCCTAGATTAACTAAATCTGTTTAGTTTAGTTCAGCAATTACCAATTACATTTTACGACTGATTTCATGTTCTTAAACAATTTCCCGTTGAAAAAACAATTGTTGTAATACTGGGCTATATACATAAAATAAAAGTGAATTGGATTGAATGTTTATGTAAATTCTGGGAGGTTTAAAAGACATTTGATAAAACCTGACAGAACAACAGTACAAAGACTCATAGTGTTTTTTTCTTTGGTCGACCACATCAAAACTCAGACCCGATCTAACTCAGTCTCTCATAGATTGAGGCCTCCTTTGTCTGAAATATCCTCTTGAGTAAGCTGTTCAGATATGCAATAATAGGCCAAAGGGAATGCAAACAAAATAGGTTGGACAAATGAGAGGATGAGAAAGTCTATAGGTGAAATGATATTTATAGAGAATGTAGTATTTAAAGAGCAGGCAAAGAATCCTTAGACATATTCAAACAATAGTATTCTAAAACCAGAAGTGTAAAACAAATACATCGCCATTGCAAATCAACTTTGGGGGCACTTATTGATTTAACTAGAGTCTTTGCTCCATAAATGAGCGACATGTTGAGATACTCGCTTGATATAAAAGAATGATGGGTAATGGATTCAAACAAATGTCATGTATGAAACTTTGATAAATAAACTGAAACTTTATGGCTTAAAAAGCATTGTTTTGGACTTGGTCAGAACATTGGGTCTCATTTTGAGAAATTTGTTATTTGCAAGCCTTAAAATATCAAAAATGGCTTTTGGTGTGCCCCAGCATTATGACCCAAATATGTCACTCCTTAAATGACCGCATGTAATACTTTGTTGGCACCGGGTATGTGACACGCATTCTTGAACATGCTAAATGCGCATTCTTTATCATGCGTAGAGTCCATGGGTTCACACTAAAAAAGCAGGGAGGGGCTTATTATTTTGTTTTGCTTCTGGTTACCACCACACGTCTGCAACCTAACTATGGAAGCGGTGCAAACATTGCGAGTCTTGCTCCAGGCTTCTTGTTTCACAGCTCTATTCCAATATATGAAAGTAAATGTATGCATGTTTACAAGACTATTTACTGGAAAAGGTTGCTTGAACACGCGTAGCCGAAGGTGGTGTGAATGTAGCTTCTGTAGCTTTTACAACACAAATTATGTTAAGGGACAAAACAGATGATGGATTAGTAGAGGACAAACGTAAAAATGCAAAACTCAGTAATGATGTTCGATAGGCCTTAGTCTGATGTGTTTATACAAGTTCATCTCACAAAGAGGATGTGAACATTATTACTGATATAAAAATATTGAGAAAAAAAACTATAACATAAAGTGTGCTCTCATATTAAAATGAATAGGAATAGGTATTTTTCTGAATGAAACGTTCATTACGTACTTGCTTTCAGTTCATGGTATTTATTTTATTTTCCCTTGGTTTTATTTTCTTAGTGAATGAAGGTTTTTAGTTTCGCTTTTGTCTTGCTTTGAAAAGCCATAACAAGTTTGAAAATCTCTTTGTTAACATTCAAGTTGAAGTGAAAGTCATGTTTGGTCTCAGAGTCTGAGTAATTTGTTTCTGGAGAAGCAGGAGGCTTCGGTTCTCAGATTCTCTTCGTTTCTTTCCGGTCTTCGTCGTGTCGACTCGAACCCGCCCTCAGCCAGGTATGCAGGCGCGTGCGCGCATCAGCTGGTCCTGTCAGATCAGGCTGCGATCGGCGCTGCGGCTCGAGTCCTCTTGGTGACGCTCTGCTGACATCACACTCCTACTCCCCGCGCCGCTCCCCGCATCAAACACTCGGAGCTCCGCCGGAACTCACGCACACCGGACTTTGCTCCCGCACGCTGCGGTCCTGACGAACGCTCAGCCGCAACCCGCTGAGGGCGCACCGAGGTTGGGTCATCGGGACGAGGGGCTGGGCTTTTCCTGTCATTGACACAAACCCCCGCGCGCCCCAGGTTAAAGGGAAGGACAAGCAGTCAAGACAGCTCCAACTTGGCCGATTCAACGTGAACTGTCAAGTTTGTTGGCGGGGTCGGAGACGGAATAATTTGGAAGGACACACCACGCTTCTGTGGATATTTATTTACGTCCACGTTGTTAAAACAAATGGCAGGAGGACAGCGCGCGCGCTGGCCGGCGTCTACGCTGACCAACGCTTGGCTCCTGGCAGCAGCAGTCCTCCTCAACATCAAAGGTAAGAACACATGACCCGAGCTGCAGTTGACCGCAGCCGAATCTCCCGGAGTTTCCCTTCTTCCGCTGTTCCTCGTGCGTCCTGAGCGCGAGCCGTCCTGCGCACTTTTCCTGCCCAAGCAGCGCGCGGGCGCCCTGTGTAACGTCGGTACGTCCGCTGTGGACTCAGACCAACTGTAAAACTTTATTGTCCGGACTGGCTTTTACTAGGAGTGAAGTTATGCGGGGTGTGGCTCACCGGCTGTGTGGTTTTTGTTCTAATACATTGCATTGAGTCGGCAGGTGACTGTTCAGGAAAGCCTAATCCTTCCTGAGCCTTTTACAAACCCCTGCTGCACGACTAACCTGTAATCTGTGTTTACCTGCTGGGAAATGTGCAGGCGTAAACTCGAGCGCAGGTCTGATTGTGACTGTCGACCAAAATAATGATTCAAAGTGCTCCGCATTCTGCGGAGCAACACGCGCGCTCGGAGCAGAAGCATGAGAATGGCGCGGCCCCTGGTCTTCAGGTGCCCCAACAACAACGAGCGGGAGCTTGTTAAGATGCAGACTGGATGATAATTGAAGGATAGATTACAGCTGCGCGTGATCATGGCGGGAAAATTTCCCATGGCATTCAATGCCACTTGAAAAAACATAATAAATGCTATTGTGTTAATACAGAGTTAATAGTCAGAAATACATCTTCAGTGATGCATTAAATGAAGTTCCACTGTTGGTTTAAGGCCTATTTCAAGATAGAAATGTAATTTTTATTTTAACATTGACCACCTGCAAAGTCCCTAACATTGGGCTGCACTAATCCTCAGAAAAATCTGTCATCCCCTTGTTTTCACCTGGATCCCACCCGGATCATCTGTCAGAGCTGTCCCCAAATTGTCACCAAGGAAAGGGAAGATAGGTCATAATGGAGGAGGGAGAGTGTCATCCTGAGTGTGGATGCTGCTCCGAGCCTCTGAGATCAAACAGAATCGGAGGGCAAGTTATTTCAAGGCTAAGGATCCTGCAGAGTCCCTTCTTTGCATTTTTCTGTAGCATCTGTTGCATAATGGCTGACAGTGTGATCTTTTGTGGGGTGAGATGCTCATTGTGGTTGGCGTTAGGTTTGCACAAGTGAAACAGTGGAAAGCGTCCGGAGCAGGACCTCTCTCCGCTGCGTGTCCGTGTGAGGGTGACAGTCACCATGTCACATCCGGCCTGGATTGTTAGAAAGCTGTCAGATTGTCATGACAGCATCCCCACAGGTTATGAATTAATTTGAACGCACAGCAAACACAAGTTGAAGGGTAAGACCCCCACACTCACACGTCAGCCACTTAACCAGCTGATATCAGAATCTCCATATTTTACTGACTTGTTAACCTTTTCTTCAACCTGATTGTTAGTCTGATTTCTGCATGTTTACCTGCAGTTTAACACAGTTTTGCAGTGATGTGGAAAACGAAGCGGCACTCAGCAAGAGGCGTTGATGTCAGCAGAGAAACAACGATGTTAAAAGAACCTTGTTAACCTTGAGTGAAAAAGGCAAAAGAGAGCTGAGAGGATATCACTGTAGCAATGATAATTAAGTCACTTCAGGTGCCCTCTTCTCCTCTGAGACTTGCCTCTGTCGGCTGGGTCCTGTGCTGAAATGTCAATGATGAAGAGTCCCCTTGATGGCTCGGTGGAGAAGAAGGACTGATTAGCTAATCTGAAGAGCAGGTGGGCAATGATTATCAGTCTCATAGCTGATTATTTTCCGCTTTGCATAGTGGCGTGTTATTGTTTGCATATGTTTAGCAGCTGATTTCACCTCTGATATCCTCAACCTATCAGAGTGGGGTTTATCCTTCATTCAACATAGGAAAGGCTCCGGAAATCCTACGCTGTCTCCCGTCTTTCCTCATTTTACTCGCCTCCCAAATCGTAAATAAATAAATAAAAGATGCAGAGTTACGCCCATTGGACACATAATATCCCACTTGGGCACCGGGATGCATTAGCATTCCTCTAGGGAAGCTGAAAATGTTGCAGCGGAGAGGAGAAAAAAAAAACGGTTTTCTTTTTTTTTTTGCCAGAGGGAAGTATGTACGGGAAAGGCAGACACTTTACTGCTGTAATTAAACCCACAAACACACCAGAGGACCAAATGCACACGTGCGACAGCCTACTGTCCACTTTGGCTCAGACTTTTCCCTTCTGACAGATTTATTGGTGGATTAATGACTACAGGAAGAACATTTGCCATTTTTCTTCAAGATAAAAATAACCTTTTGGATAAATGCATATCCCTTTATGAAGCTGATTTATATTTTATTGGATTTTTTTTTATCATCTGACACTAAAGCTGAAAAAGGAAAATAGCCTTTGACGGTTATGAAAAGAGGGTTATGGCTCAAGGAACGTTACGGCTTGTGCGGGAGGCGGAAAAATGGAATCTCTCTCTGACATATGTTTCATCTAGCAGCAGTTGAACTCATGAAAGTCATGTCTGAATGAGTCCCTTCCCTGGCCATTTCCCAAACAAAAGGTTAACGGGTCAGTGTTAGCATGGCACAGGTCCGAAATGATGCCGCCTTAAAATAGAAACACAAAAAGATGTTTAGTTCATTTGGCCTCCTCGGCTCTTCAAAGGGATTTTTTGTTCTCGTTTATTCCAGAGCTGTGCCGATTCCTGGCTTTTGCTGTAGTAAATGTCACACGTTCTGATCTCATTGCTGAGAAACCAATCATTCTGGGCAGAAGAAAAATAGTGGGCAGACTAACTGCTGCATAAAGAAAGGAATGTAGCTTGTGGTGTTAAAGCACCTTTAGTGGTCAACAAAGGGAGAAAAAAAAATAGTCCATTTATCATTTCAAGGTCTTGCATGAGTGAAGCCTGAAGGGATTTTAAGATATTCTAGAAGTTGGCAAAGTCAAAAACTTTTTCTGTCTGGAACTTAGGGAGTTAATGAACAAAAGTGTCTCGAAAGGGCTAAAATATCCAGAACGCTGCAGCGTTTTGATTTAGAGAGGGTTTGGGCTCTCACCGTTGATTAAAAGTTCCATGCTAAGTCCAAATGTCAGTGATTATGTGAAGCTGCTGGATGCTCAACATGAGCCTGTTTGGAGGCGTTGTAATGATGTGTTTTAGCATGTGACATTTTAATCTTTTCCTTTGTGGGCTTGTTTATATGGGAAACTTTGCAAACTGTGGGGTATTTAAGACATCACCTATAGCCTGGAGGGCTTCATGGACACAAGTCTGTGATTACAGTGTGAGGGGAAAAATAGACCCAAGCTGGAGCCATGTTTGAACCAAAAATTAGCAGTTCTGGGCGTTGACCTCGAGTCTAGAACTCAAATGTCAAGGGCTCTTCCTGGTGATAATCACTCCCTTGAGCGCAAACGATTGATGCTAATTTGGAGTGTATGAGTGACTCACATCAGCACAAACTCCATAGTAATGCTGGGGGCTGTCCGCATTAAGGCCAGCTTGTTATATCTTTGTCAGAGCTGCCAAGTGTGCTGATAGTTGTCGCCCAGAACACGACATTATCAAGCTTTGCTGCTTGATTACAGTATTTTTGCGGCAAAATGACAGACTTGAACATGCAGGCTTGTGAAAAAAGGGAAGTCTTTGTTCACTTCCACAGTATTCATAATTCTAAATAAAAAGAAACAAAAAATGTTCTCATTAAGAATAAAATAAAGTATATTCTACGTCAGATAAATTCAAGCTTTAGTTTGTTGTGTACTTAATAAAAGGGGTGTATTCAGACTGGAAGAGTCCATTGATCCTGACCAGGTTCGGATCAAGTCCTTGTGTTTGTTCTGTATTCAGACTGCTGTCAAGCAGACTTTTATGTTTCAAACCAAAGCTCGTAAACAAAATCACGATCTCGTCAGTCCTTGGCTAAGAATTATGAGGTGGGGCAAAGTAACCAGAGAAAGAATAAAGAAAGCCCTGTGCTTTGCAATCCTTGTTGGGGTAGTTTACTTATTCAAACTTTATGTTTCGCTGGCCAATTTTGAACATCTAGACTGCTATGGTAGCCGTTTTGGTTCAGTTGTTCAGCTCCGAACACGGATCCTATTCGGAAAAAATCTGAGGACTCGGACCAGCTCAAAAGATGGGTCTATAAGCGGTTCCTGGTCCCGGACCAGGGTCCCCTTGGGTGTATTCATACTGAAAATTTGTTCTGGATTATCGGGGGAAACGAACTCTGGTTCACTTTAAGGGAATCAAAAGTGTCCAGTCTGTATACACTTTTTTAATTGAAAGGAGGGAGCGTTTTGTTAAAAACTCAGTCCCACCTTACTGCTTTCATCACTGTTGAGAGCAAATGTGTTGTTTTATAAATCTAATGCACTTTATTGATTATGAACCAGTTTTCAAACCCCGTAAAACAAGAATGTTTGTGTTTTTGTATTTGTGTGTGCACACAAGACACAATCTTTCAGCTACACTCATGCTGCAGGCAAAAGTGAAACAGATCTGTTTTAATCTGCACATATCTGCTCTGAAGAGTCAAAATAGCATGAATTATAGATTTTTTTTAATTTATGCTTGAATGCACAGTATTTGTAAAATATACAGTTTTATGTTTTATTTATCTTTTGGAGTTAGCTGCAGTCTGAACAGACACGTCAAGTTTGTTAGTCTTTCAGATCACTGTTGTGGAGCTTATTGAAAACAGACAGACAGCAGTGAAGCAGCAGCTCAGCAGGAAAAGTTTTCAATTTAATAAGAAGTTGTAGAAACAGCTGTATTCCAGCAAAGTTTCAGAGTCCAGCATGTTTTTTACCATACTTTTTCTTTTCAATATTTTTTCTCCTTTCAAAACACTTTCAATAAAAATAAAACAACAAAAGTGCAAATACTGAAGTGTTGATGTTTCCTGCGCACTTCAAGAGGTCAGTTTATGGTGGAATCTTGAATTGTTCATCAGGACGTGGATCATTTCCATGTTAGGGACGGAGGGATCACAAAAATTAGCATTTATTGTTTTCTTGGTTTGAAGTTGTTTGCATTCCTTATATTGCACCTTAAGGTGACCTCTGTTGTCAACTTCTTTTTCTGTCACCAGGCAGCTGATATTGTGTGTTTACATCCCATGACAAAGCTGCACTGAGCTTTTTAAAGCATTTATAGCCACATAAACTGAAAACGTGTCCCTTTTTATAAAAACAAGCTATATGGAAAAGCAAAAATGGCATGTTAATAAATGCCAAATTCGGTCTCCACAACTTCATCTGGGAAATTTTCCTTTGTGATTTTGACTGCGAGAAGAAAAAGGAAGTCAGTTTTACAATAATTGATCTTTAGGGATTCTCAAGGATTTCAGATTCTCTTGTGGGTGGAATCTGCTACTGTGTGGTTTGGTGTCTTTGCCTCACACTGTACAAACAAACCGATTCAATCAATTTAGTTTTCCTTGTGGGTGTGGTCCAAATGTTTATAACAATTTGCTACAATCTTCTAATGTGGTCCAGACTTTAGAGCAGCAGATACTGAGGCCCAAAATTACTAAGTCAGTATTATACTAACTGGATCCTATGAAAAAATGAGAATAAAATATTATCCAGAGCAAAACATCTTCCTTTTCTAGTAAATGTGCCAGCACGTTCTTCTCAGCGTTTCTGAGGAATTTTGTGGAACATTTAGGAACACTTCCTGCTTGCTGTGGAGCACTGGAGGCAGTAACTATTATGTCATTGCCTGGTTCAGTATACGTTCTCAGGCAAAGCAGGAAATCGGCATCTGAAAACCAGATAAGAATCATGATGTTTGGTTCAAAGTTTATGGAAATCCTGTGCAAATGTTCATCACAATCAAAATGTTGATAAACTGCCAACCTCACATCCTGAAGTCGTGTATGATGCTGTTGCAGCCGAATCAAAGATGCAGCTCTGGAATCCGGAGGTAGAAGTTGGTTTGGCAGACCGCACTCAGGCTTTGTTGTTATGGATACAGCTTTTGTTTCGCATTTCTTTGTTGCGGAACTCTTTTTATTCTGCAAGCTTCTTTCTGTCTGGACCATCTTTGCCGTGACTGGAATAAGATGCTGTTGACTCTCAGCGAGCTGCACTGCCGAGACTCCAGAAAGCTTTTCATTCATAAATTTGTATGCCACCAAGCCAGTGTGTGCTTAGTCAGCATTTTTTTTGCCCCTGTTCACGGCCTTTTGTTGAAAAATGACTTACTAAGCAAATTTGAGATCACATACCTAGAATTAAACCATATCATGCCCAGCACCTTGGCAGTCCTTTGTGGTTCTCCGGCAAACAGGTGTCAATAGGAAGAGGGATTGCAGAGCGCAGCAACAGGAGCAGGGCCATGAATCACAATGGAACTGATCCAAGGATGCCGGAGAGAAGTTGGAGCTCCGATCTCCTCAAAGTGCACAGATGCACAAAATCGTCGTGGCCTTCCTCCCTCATTTGCCTTTTTCTGCTATGCAGGGTGAGGCCACTTTCAAACGCTGCTCAGGTTTGCATTGTCTTCTTTTATTCATTGGCCCTTACCTCACTCTTTCATAGTGTTGTGCTCTTAACCCCGTTAAAGCCCGCCAGGCGGGCTGCTGCTCCTCGCCGGCTCCAGAGTGGGGTCCCTTTTGTTGGAACAGCTCTGTGGAATTTAAAAGGGTGCCAGCCCCTCCCAGCCCTCCTCTTCCTCCATCCATGCATGTCACTGCTCCTGCTCCTTCCAGGTTTCATTGTTTGGGAAGGAAGGGAGCTGTGGGGAGAGTCACAAGTGTGAAAATGTTTACAGAAGCACGGCTGCCCTGTCTTCCTGCTCTGGCAGTCTGGAGCTCCGTGGCTTTTACAGACTTCTGGGACTCGAGAACTCTTTCTCTTTCCATCTACTCTGTTTCTTCTCCAGACACAGTTCTCTGGTGTCAAAATGGAAATTTCTTTTACCGTTTGTGTGGGAGTTCACTGGTGGATCAGGCTGCATCGTGACTTTGTGACATTTTCTGTTGTACCCATGTGGGCGATTAATAGGCGCCGTAACATTTGTTTGCTCCCTTTGCATCATCACCGAGCCCCAGGCAGGGATTTCTCAAGCAGAGAAAAGAGGGTTCAGAAGGCAGCCTCGTTCTAAGAGGGTTTGCCACAGTTACCAAATCTGGAACTGGTGGCAGCAATAATCTGCAACACTTGCATCAGATGAAAAAAAAGACAACATCTGTGGATGATGTGCAAATGTGAAGATGGCCATTTAAAGTGTCAGTGACATCACTGAGAAGTTGCTACTTATGCAGCAAATCTTATTTCACCTGTTTATACCTGTGGTTTCAAAAGGTGCTAATATAAATTAAGAGCAAAAACTGTGTATAATTGCTCACACCTTCAAACCAGGTCATGTTCAATTTATTACAACTTCTTTATAATCAACATTTTCTTCTGTATTGCCTTGTTGAAAGCTTATTTTGTTTCTTGTAATACATTCTTACGTCCTTTACTCCCATCGGAGTAATGATTAGATCAAAACATAGTCGGAGTGGGACTTGAATACAGAACAATTTAAAAAAAAAAAAAAACGTTTGAAGCAAATTGCTCAGGAATGTATTCAGGAGTGACTTACTTGTGATTTAAAAAAGAAAAGAAAAAAATGCTCTTATTTAGTTATTTTCCCATTAACAACTGGTTGCTCTTTAGCCACTGTTTCTCATTAGTTTCACCTCAACCCCTTTGAGAAGAAGAAGGGCTGTCTAAAAAAAACATGTAGGAGAATTTGATGTTTCTTTTTCTGAACTTTCATATAATTTCTTATTTGCAACAAGACACTATTATTCTTTTATTTATTTATATTTATTGCGTTGTTATATATTTAGTGAGCATCAAATTTGATGCGCATGGCAAGATTGGTACTAGATGTGACGCGTGTATCGTGTTCGGTGTGAACGCAGCATTAGACAGAGCTTGGTGGATTTGTTCAGAACCGTGTTTTTCTCTCAAAAGGGTGACTTATAGTTTCTTTTTATAATTCTTTATTTTGTATTTTATGGCTGCCGTGATTGAAATGGGTGAAAAAACAATGACAAAAATGTTCAGAATTGTAAAAACTTTTAGTAAAGTTTTTTTTCAAATAATATGTTAAGGAGGGTGAACGTCCGGGTTTGGTTGAGGATGTCTAGACGCCATCTTGTTGTTTGCAGCTGGGTCTTCTTGGACAAAACTGGTGCGAATCAAACCTGCTGCTGTGAATGCACCCTTAAAGAGAGTTAGGTTTACTCACAAAAGCAGACCAGTAATCATAAGGCAATCACTTAATATCATTTACCTTTTTGTCCAATCAGATATGAATGCTGATCATATCCAGTAGTGATCGAGGTGATTGGGAGGAAAGTGAAACCGTTTTAGTTCCTGGGGAAGTGCTGATCCCAGAGGCACGAAAGATAAGAAGCCAATTTCCTGTCCTGGCTCAAGTGGCTGTGCTGGAAAGCCAAGGCCATTGTGGATTGTCTCTGAAATGGCACCACACTATTTATGGACCTTCATTCTCTGGCTTTTAATAGCAAATATCCTGAGAAATGTCAAAGATACTGTACATTTTGGGTAAAACTTTCACCATCCTCCTCTGGTTTGAATTCTCTTTTAACCTGCTGCAAAACTTTGCCTGCTAATTCCAATTACATGATATACTGTATATGACAGTTTCAGATATCATTTCCTGGAAAAGCTTCAGTGGCTGTGCGCAGCTTTATCGTTCCATATTTATGACTATTTAAATATTAAACATGCTGTAATCATGTCCTTGCCTAGACCAATGGGATATGAGAAATCTCTTCGCAATTACTGGAGTTTCTCTTCAACCAAGCCAATGATCAAAGTTGTCTTTAACATATCTCTGCTAAAACAGAGTAAAAAGAAGTGTAAAAACTTCAGGATTGACTGCCAGACCTAATTTGTGCGCTCTGGGATCAGACTCAGCAGGAAAGTTAATCTTTCTTTTAGGAAAATAATGTTAACAAAACACTGAAAGAATTGAGGAAAATTGGAAACAAAAAGCATGATGGGTAAGACAATAATGTTTTGGGTAGGTGTTTCTTGAATCTTTAGGTACCAAATTTGGGAATAAATCCTTTTTTTTGAAGTCCGGAATGTGAATTTCATTTATACTATTAGGCAGAGAATAATGTGACATCCTTAGAAAAAACAGTTTTAAGTAAATGGGTGTGAACAGGAGTTCCGTTCATTTTGATGCTAATCCAAACTGCAGTTGAGCTGTCTGCATCAAAGACGCCCGTTTTTGTTGCTGGTTCCTCTTTTGCCTCACTGAGGTTTGTCTGTCACATTTCAGGAGCTAAATATTTAAATAAATCCGTTGATGACATTAACCAACACTCTAGTTTTTTAACTGACCTGACTTCAGGTTTTTCAAAAGTGAATCATTTTAAGCTCTTCATTTACCAGAAATGAGCCGACCAAATGTTTCTAAACCACTCTTTCATTAGCTGTCTTCAGGATTTGCTATATAGCTCAATGTAATAAGTACAACAAAAAAAAGAAACATATTTTATGACTAAATCATTATTGTGTAAACCATTTGTGCTTCTCCACATCAACAGTCTAAAGAGAGGAACATTTCTCTTGCCTGTACGCTTCCTTTGCAGCTTCAGTATTGCCGTCTAAATTGACTGCACACATTTCCGTCCGTGTTTGTGTGTCACTGGCGATAATCTTGATCAACTGCTTCTTCTAGACAGCATCGTTTCTCATTTGCATAATTCCAGTGAGCCTCCCTTCTTACTCCATTTGACCGAGATTAGCGTTCAGGCTGCGGCACATTTCCATGTGAATCCCTCGCATATAATGTGGAATATCAGTGTCATTTAAAGGTACAGCCCACATTGTGTGGTTTTTTCGTTTTGCAATACATGCCATATCTAATTAGATCATTTCTTTTGTTATTTTTCAATTAGATCAATTCAAACCTGGCAACAAATGAAAGGCTTTTTCTGGCAAACAGTAGTTGCTGCTTTTTTTTTTTTCTTTTTCTCACAGAAAGGGACATGAATGTGACAATTAAGGCTGTCAGACTGCATATTTCTGTTCAGGAAAATTTGCTGGCACAGACCTGCATGTCTTCCGCAGCTGTCAGATGGAAAACTGACAGGAAACAGTCCACATTTTATATTAACAATGGGACATGGGTTCCTGTCAGCCTTCATTAGGAGACTTTGACGTATTGTCTGCCGCAGTGACAGGTCACTGCAAACACCAGACTGAAATCAGAGAACAGGAAACAGCATCAGGTCTGTGCTACAAATCAGTTTTGTGGAAATATTTTTGATGGTCCAATTTTGCTGAATTCTACAGCAGCATTTGTGTCAGTTATCTGACTGCAAGCTGTCTACGCTTCGTACCGATTTCCCTGATTAGAGTTCCACAGATGGATATGAAAAACCCACTTTGACAAAAAGTTTTACTTTCAGTTCCCTCCCCCAAAAAAGAAAAAGAACATTTTACTGTGACATGGGTCAACTATTCCGAAACATTTTTTAACATATTATTTTCCAGTCGTAATCTTTTCAGAGTTTTTTTTTTCTTTTTTTTTTTTTTTTTTTTTATAGCTGTTAGGAAGTCCTGCCTACCCCTCTATGAGCGAATTTCTGCGCTGCTGCCAGTGTTTTGGAGAGAAGAACCAAACTGAAAGGTTGAGATTAGCAGCTGAGCTGCGGTATTTTTCAACATCTGGTCTAACATGGGAGAGAAGAGACTGCAAAAGATGGGCTCTAATGCCTAATCAGTCTCTCAGTGGAAGAAGACAGCACAGCAGGGGGGGGGGGGGGGGGGTCAGCTGTGAGCGGCTGTTAAGAGGGTCTGTACCTACATCCCTGCTCTGTCTAGACTCGCTCTTTAAATATCAAAACATTAAGGAAGGTTCAGTTTTGTTTTATAGAAAAAAGCAGGTTTTCTGAAATGTGTTTGCTATCCAGGCAGACTAATCCTCTTGAAAATTTTAACTCATTACTTCCACCTGGTTGTCCTTATGTTGCAAAACACAGGTTTGCCTTGAATTTATGTCAATTTTTTTATTCAACTCTTAAAATAAAACAAGTAAAACAGCTGATTAAACGTCTGATTTGTTAATAACTAATAATCTGATTTGTTAATAACTAATAATAACGTTATGTGGCATGATTTCAAATGTATTGAATTTGTGGATTAAGACTTCATTAAAGTCCCACTGCAATCATCTTTTGATGTGTTGGAAAAAGCATTCCCAGTTGTCATTTAATCATGATTATGCAATTTTTAGCCAAAATCTCAAAAATTGGTGTTGTTTTACAGGACATAGTTTCTGCAGAGCAGAAGTAGTTCGTTAGAAAGTAGCCTCAGAGTTATGGGAGGGATGGTTGGCTTACTTCCCATCATCCATCTGTTTACACTCTCCTGCTAGCTTACAGTCCCTCACAACCCCAACCTAACATTACAGGTGCAATAGAAATGGATGGCAATATTGGAGCTGTTTGCAGTTTTGAGCCAGATACCAGTTCAGACACACACAAAAAAAGATTTACATGGATGTAGTCGTCTACAAGCAGATAAGTCAGAATGGAGTGAGCAGGGAACTTGTGGTCTGCCTGTTAGATTTTCTACATCACAATAAGCTTTTTTCCAAACTGAATTTTTTCATCTGCTTCTGATTCACAATGATATGAATAAAGAACTGTTTAGAAATGCAATTTTGTGTCATGGTTTGAGTTTGTTTTGTCTAGGTTTTTGTTTTAGTTCTTGTTCTGTCTTGTTTGGTTCTGTTTCCTGTTTTATTTTGAAAGGTTTCCTGTCTTGTCATGTTTTTGAGTTTTACTTCCTTTGTCCCAATCTGTCCTGATCATGTTCACCTGTGTCTTGTCTGCCTTGTCTGTATTTAAGTCTCGTCTCTCCCTTCCTCTTGTGCTGGTCCATTAGCTTGTGTCATGGTGTTTACGTCATCCTGTCTTAGCGTCCTCGTTCCATGTCCCTCGCCACGCCACAGTGAGTTTTTGTTTTGTTTTTGTTATCCTGCTCTGCAGCGCCTTTTGTTTGGTTAATAAACCCACTAGTCTTGAACCCTTTGGCCTCCCGTCTCTGCGTCTGGGTCCTACCGGCTCTCGAGCCTCCCCTCACATGACATTTTGAGCTTAATGTATTTTATACAAGTCCTCTATTTTGAGAAAAACGGCACACAAATATGTTAAAAACACCAAAAAACAATTTTCATATTCTACGTCCAACAACTTTCAATCTGATGGGACAAAGGGTTAGCTGTATAGCCTTTTAATGTGCATGTTTTGCTTCCTCATTTTATTCTTTCAAACTTTGGATGAAGCTTATTATGATAATAGCTTTTTTTGGTGGACATAGTCAATTGCATGTGAAATGTTCATCATTTAAATTGATAATTTGTCAGTGATTCAAGAATATGATATCAGCCTTTCTTGAAAGGTTTAAAACCAAAACGTTCACATTGAGTACATTTGAGAGACTTTTGCGATGATCCATTCTTTGGGGGTATCTGAGATTCTAACATCCTATACTTGTGTTTGATCCTACTCTTCAGGAACGTCCATGTGGTTTAAATAGGCAGTATTTGTGGACGGCAGGAGTCAGCACACACTGTATGTACCAAGCCGTGCTGCTGTTAGTCATACAGAACGAGGTCTGGTATTGTTCTGCTGAAATAACCACAAACCTCCAGGGAAATGACTGTGCTTTGGTGGAAGCATAATTCTGTCCAGAAATCCAGCATACTGCCCTCCTCTGCATCAACCGACAATCAATAAATGAGCTCATCTCTCATGCCTGTTGCTCTTCTTCTTACTATCACTTCTTATATCCTGTGTTTATCTGCAAGTCCCCTATGTTTCTGCTCATCAAAATGTGAGTCTGAAATGTCATGGTGTGTTCAGGAACTTGAAATCAAAGTGACTGATGCTTAATCAAACACACAAGTCAGACCTGCTTTGTGGATGAACCCCTGTGAAGAGTAAGAGGCTCCAGCTCCAGACATGTTGTTTCTTTAGGGTCTGTTTGAGTTCATTTGTGCTACTTGACACCTCGACTCCAGTAATTACCATTATTATGACTATTATCATAATGACTGCAACCCGCAGCTCTATTATAAAAGTTGGAGGGGGAGAAAAACTAAACAATGTTGACATCGCAAAGAAATCTTTTAGTTCTACAGGGAATAAAAAGTTTGATCATTAAAGAAATCTGGCTGTACCAGATCTGTATCCCCCATCCCTTATTCGGGCCTGCATAGCTCAGGGGGATATTAGCTGCTAGACCTCAAATTAAATATGTCTATGTGAGTAATATGCCCACAT
The DNA here is from genome assembly GCF_053564925.1 of Oryzias latipes. Lineage (NCBI taxonomy): Eukaryota > Metazoa > Chordata > Actinopteri > Beloniformes > Adrianichthyidae > Oryzias > Oryzias latipes. The sequence continues at coordinate 13,260,947 of NC_136247.1, read as the reverse complement.
GTTCTCCACTGAAATCCACAATGTAATTTTCACTGATGGATCCTGAATCCTTCTGTCCTGATGCGCCCATAAATAACCAAAGCGTCCCCCCTCCCCGCCTCCGTCCCTCGCCTCTATCTGGTGGCTGCAGCTAAACCTGATAAATTGCTTCGACATCCTTCTCTAATTTAGCCCCTTGATTGAGAGATTGGGAGCGAGAGCTGCAGAACAAGCTCTGTCTTTCTTAATTTCTTTTCCATTTTGACACATCAGGCAAAAGGAAAAAAAGTCTCTCTGACTCTTCCGTCTTTATTCTCATAGTCACGTCATTATTCACACAGTTCACTCAGTGGATTTCTCCAAAATTGAGTTTTCTTCCATACAAAGGGCTGGTGATATATTTTAACTTTAAACCATTCAGTACTCCCGATGGAATCGGACATGCGGTCTTTTGGCAACCAATGAGCGTTTTCATTTGCATGATAGAATTACAGAGCTCATTGAAAAGCAGGCTTTTCTATTTTCTCCTTTAATATTATATCATTGTCAAATGACTTGAGATATTGCCTGGTGCTCCTCTGCAGGCCCTGTGGGCTCTCTTCTCAGACTCGTTTCATTATTTTTTCTTCCCTGCTGCTTTTGGTGGAAATGCTCACCTGTCACTCAGCCAGAAGTGTCTTTGGCTCTTTCTGTCTTTCTTTGGTGGGAACAGATGATCCAGTCCATCACAATTAGACCAAATGAAAGTGCAAAACAGATTAGTGAGGCTGGAGCTGTTTCTGAACATCTGTCCTCATCGCAGCCCACATGCGTCACCGTCAGCATCGTCGAGTTCACGACGTGCCGCATGTTGCCATCGTGTAAATGTAAACTAAACAAACCTGTTTGTTCTGCCGTCCTGTTTCCTGTGATTCACGTTCACTGAGCGAGGCACAAATTAGCAGGAAGAAAGGGCAGCAGCAGGTGGTGAGGAAGCATCAACTATGATGTGCTTCACGTTTAGAAGGATTAGTGAAAGTTTTATTTTCTCGCTAACTTTTATTCCTTTCTTGTGAAGAAAAAAATAATTTTTAGTCATTGATATTCTCACATAGAGCTAATGCTTGTTTTTTTTGGCACTTCTGACAAGTTCCCTGTGTTAACTGCAGTGATACAATTGTTGAGAAGTGTGTGTGATGGGTGAGGATGTGATCCACTGTGACACACACATGCACACACACATTTCTGTAGAAGGCAGAGGCTGCCACAATCTTGAATAGACCCTAGGGGAAATAAAGTGGAAAAAACGTTGCAAACCAATAAAAACATTTTTAGTAATTAATACTCGATCTATACTTTGAATAAAATTAGCCTCAAATTTTATAGTTTCATATTGTTGTCGTTTACATTTCAGTTTCAAATAATTGCTGAAACAATTTCCCTTTATTATCTTTGCTTACATTCTGATCTCTATATCTATTCATGCGTTTTTTTCAAATCATGCACAGATGTTTTTCTGTAATTTCTGTTGTTAATTGAAGTTTCTGCAAAGAAACGTCAATAAACAAAGCATTATTTCTCATCCATTTTCATATTTCTGTTTACATTCCATGTCAAACACTTGTTTGCATGTTTAACAGGGAAGGTTCAGTTATGTGGGAGTCTTTATTAAATTATCTAAAAAAAGAACAAGAAGATTTATGATATTTTTTCTGTCCACTGAATTTTTCAGCACTTAGAGAAAACTGACTTTGTCATTTTTCAAATAAGTAAGATATAAACTGTTTGCAAAAAATTGTTTTAAACATTTTGAAATCCATAGATTTCGATTCCACCTTAAGAAACAATAAATAAATGTAATAAATGAGAATGTGTAAAAAATAAATAAATAAATAGATAAATAAATAAAATAGTCTTCCACCCTGCTAATAGGGATTTATGCGGCATCTGCCCTTTTCTTTTCCTCACTGGGGAAAACATTTGAAATAATATCTTTCCACTCGGTAATCTCTGCTTTACAAAGACACAAATGATTTGATTAAAAATAAAATTAGCTGTCACCAGATCATTTTTAAAATTTTTTGTATTGCCTTTTCTAAAATGTGGTCCAGCATTCTTCTCATTACCCACAAAGAACAATGCCTGTAGGCTTAAACTGAGCAGAGCCTACATCTTAAGCTATGGTTAACAAATGATATTAAATTAAGTTTAACCCAATGAGGGATTGCATAGCTGGCTAACAAAAGGAGTGACGCCGGTCTCATTATGAACAAGGCAATTATGGCAATAATCTGCTAATCTGTTTGCCTCATTGGAATTAGAATATCCAACCATCCGTTTTATAAACCGCTTATCCTGTTGAAGGCTGCAGGGGCTGGAGTGCATCAAAGGCTCACCCAGAGGCAACATAAACTGAAAAATCGCAGATATCATAGAGCATACTGTCAAAGGTTTGCATATTTGGAAACAGTATTTGTAGATTTCTTCCTGTCAGGTGCAGCTGGTGTGACCATGAAGATGTGAAACAGTTCATATTTGAAATCTGTGACTCTGCGCTGGATGTCCTAGCTTTTTACCCCCATTCAGAGCACTTTTAAAGCTAACGCATTTCAATTTTTTTAGGTGACATTTGTGAGTTTGCAGCTTCAGCCTCCACCTGCATAAGTTTGAGAGCATCAAAGTGACCTGCATGCTGAAGGTCCATAACTTGTGGAGGTTAGAGCTTCCACTAGGGACCATTAAACACACAAAGGCCATTAATGCAGTGAACTATTTAGTTTATGTTAGGCGTTGCTTGACCTGATCTGAGCACATAAAAACACAAAGAGAGAGTTGTTAGTTTATGATTCTATTGAAATGGACGTTCTCATTCAGAGTGACCGATGAGCAGAAACGATCTGAATTTAGCAAAACGGCGTGGAAACATTAAGGCTGGGCTCTCATCCAAAAATACATCGGTAATGAGCTGTTTGCTGCTGAAATTTGGTACATTATTATCAAATGGAATATTATTGCAAAGCTGTTTGGATTTTAAAATGCACGGACACACTAGTATCATGTTCCACCTTCACATTTATGCTGATTACAGCCATCAGCAGGGCACAAGTCAAATGCAGAACGGAGTGTACAAAAAAATTATTTTTCCATTTATCCTGCTCCTGCTAAAAGCAGCAACACCATTATGGAAAGTTGTATTGCTTTTTTAAAGTCACTATTTTAATTTTGGAATGGCCGTTCAACCTCTCCCTGAGCCAGCCTCCTCCCTCCTGGGCGATTGTGTTTTTAAAAAATGCTTTTAAAAAGTTTTGATTGAAAAGTACGAAGTGATTCATGTGTCAGGGTCTGCAGTGTTTTCTTCTCCCCCGTCCTAGAGTCAATTTCCAGGTGGTGGGCTTTTTGCACGAAAGAAGGATTTCTTAATCCTTGTGGATGCGTCTGAAGGGCGAAGCGAAATGCTCCACCTGTTCTCGGCTGCAGCCTCGCAAACGTCATGATGAGTGGGAGAGCGGCTGCCTGGTTGACGGGCTGGACGCAGAGAAAAGCCTGTTTATAAGATGAGCGCTGCTCTTTCATGTGTGTCTTTTTCTTCTCCCCACACGCTTTCTGTCGACTCTGTGCTGCTGCTGCTATAAGTCTTTCTGACTGCTAATGTGCAAAGAGACTGTGTCTAAACTGGCGGGTTAAATAGCTTTGGACTTGAGTCAGGCTTTTTTCAGCAGAAATGAAAGTGTGAAGGGAAGCGTGCTAATAGGATGGTTGGAACATCACTTGCTCCGTACAGCTATCAGCAGCATGAAACTTTTCAAAAGGGATGAAAGATGCAATACGGAGAAGCTAACAGTTTCCTCTGAAAAGCAAAATCAACAAATGGGTAGAAAGGTGAAATGAAAGTTCACAGGACTCTAAAGCTACGTTCACGCCGCTGTCAGCGACGCGGGTTCAAGCCACCGCTTCTAAGGAAAAGTCTATGGGAAAAAAGGAGGAGCAGTGGCTTCTGCGTCTAAAACTTTCGCATTCACATGTTGCCACATTGACTCTACCTACGAAATGTGCATTGCAAGTTAAACCAGGTCAAACTTTGAAAAATCAGGGACTCTGATTTGAAGACCTTCTTCCTTCCCAAAAGTGCCTACTGTCAAAACTGGCAACATTTTTGCCAGTTTAATTGTGGTTTGTGTCTGGCCAGAATTATATGACACTAAGTCTTTTGTATATCAGAATAGAGCTGTGAAATAAAAAGCCTGGAGCAGGATTTGCAGTGCTTTGACGTTTCACACCAAGCACTAGAAAAAGATAGAAAAAGAAAAAGAAGAAGAAGCCCCTCTCTACTTGTCCAGTGCTAACACCATAGGCTACACAAACCCGCTTTAAGCATTCTTGAATGCCTGTTAAATCCCGGAGTTTACGTAGCTTGAATTTTTTTTTTTCATGGTAGACACTTGTGCAAATTGTTATTTTAAGAGTATTGTATTTCCAGTTTAGTCCACCTTGATAATTATGTGAAACAACTGGACTTGAATGTAAGTGCTGTTAAACAAACACCAATAAATAAATGACAGATACACGAAATAATAAAAGATTTGAAATAAAATTGCAACAGATTATAATAAAAAGGAGGGAAAGACTTTCCTGACCTGTCAAAATGTGTTGTAAAAGAAGACTTTGAAAAAGCTAAGCTTAGGGTCCATTGTTAGATGAACTGGCAGCTTGTAAGGCATTCCAGATTAAAGTCACATTTTATTTCCTTTCACAGGGGACATGATTTAATAGACCTGATGTGTTCTGAGTACAAATGTTTGTTGGCCTACAGGTAAACAGCTGTGTTTAAGTACTGACTGACGTATTCCCGGACGTGAACAAAACAGTAAATAAAAAATAAAAAAATACATAAAAGTATTTTTTCTCTTTAGAGATTTAAATAAGTGAGAATTGAAATAGAACTTGAACTTGTATCTCTTTTATAGAATCACTGCCCATAATGACGTTGGTCTGCTGTATTATCAAAGCAGCCAAATTAACAGCTTGTCTTTGCGTCACTGCAAGTGAAGATTAGTTTCAATTGCAAGAAAAATGTTTTAATTAAGCCCATTAGGAATGGATTCAAAGAGAAAAGTTTCGGCTGTCCTAATGCTGTCCTTCACATTTACACAGTGAGTTAAGAGATCTTCATCATAGCAATTGGATGTAAAAGCAATAATAATTAATAATAATAATTAATAATTAATAATCGATATCTTATTTAGCCCACAATGGGGAAATTCTTCTCCGCATTTTGACCCATCCCCTGGGGGGAGCGGTGAGCTGCAGACTAGCCGCGCTCGGTCTAACATGTCAAAGTTATCATTATCATTTAAAACTTAAGGCAACAAAACAACCCAAATTAGTCTAAATTAATGTCTTTGCACAGAATCATTAATATAACAATGCATGTTGAAAGCTATTTGGAATTTGTGTATTTTTAGTTCACTGTGGAAAAGTTCAAACCTTTTTAGGTCATTTTTTGTTTGTGGCACTAATTGCTTTTTTATTAGGTCTAGCAGAAGAATTACGGAGTTAAGGAAAATGATTCTGCATAAGCTCTGATTTACAGGAGTGAGTGCAATAAAAACCATGTTTGTGTGACTACTCTTCCAAGGATGTATCCAATTTCCAATTCCAAGTTCAGTTTCAGAAGGTTGGCAGCATCTATGACTTAATTTTGTCAAGGCAGTTAGGGAAGGGGGATAGAGTTTCGGGGAATTGGCTTTGGTGTGGATGTCGAACTGATTACCGCCATTGTAGCAGTGTGGGAATTGAGAGCGCGGTGATGGATGGCGTTTCCACGGCGGAGAATGAACGACCTCTGGACAGTTTGAAACAGAGGAGTGGGATCTTCCACTCCATTAGTTTCCCTACAGTTTTTCACCGAATGAAACCCAGATGGAGCACAGAGGGGAGCATCAGTTAAAGTTTTTTGTGACCAGTGGCTGAAGAAAGTTAACGCCGCTCAGAAGTTTGTCCTCACTACAATGTGCAGGTGTGTGTTGATCCTTTTCCTCTGAATCCACTGCTCCTCTTCTTTATATATTTATTTTTTTATTATTATTTTTTAGATCACTCTAATATTGCGATCACACAGCGCAAACCACTTTTTTATCAGGAATAGTGGAAGGCTTTATAGTAGTTAATGGGGTGAAGCATGCACTGCTGTTCATCCCAAATATGAATATTATTTTTTAATGAAACTCACGTCATGTACCGGTTTGTCGCCTTAAAGATCAACTCTGACCATCTTTTGATCAATTTTAAAGGCGTTGCCAGTGGTCCCTTAATTATGATTATGCTGTTTTTAGGCAAAATCATAAAACCTGTAAATTTTTTCAGACAAAGTTTCAGCAGAGCTGCAGGACTTCCTTAGAAATTGACCTCCGAATTTTGGGCCAGAGTGTAAGCCTGCCCCCACTTCCCAGCATCCATCTGTTTACATGCCCCCTGCTAGCTTAGACTACTGTCACATATCCCAAAATGCCTCCTTGCGGCAACCTAAATGCAAGTTTTTTAGCAAAATTGCCAGGTGGCCGTGTGGCATTTGTAATTAAGAGGTGGCAGTCACATTTTTATACGCTATGCGGCGGCCACAGACGTTTAAGAGAAAGTTATAATTTTATGGTGACTGGATGATTTTGTTGACATCGGTCAGTAGCAGTCAGAGCTCGTGCAATGACGGTCCAGTGACTGGCGGGTGGCAGGACTGCAGCAGCACAATAATTGACAGATAGGAGGGTCTCCAAGGTCCCCAAAATCGGCTGATTATTGGCTGATTTCAGAGTGCCACCCTCCTGCCACCTCCTGCCCCCGTAGTGCCATCCCACTGCCCCTTTCATCCGAGTGGGTCTTTAAGGCAAGAAGCTTTAGGTCCTTACTCAGGTTAGGGTTTTTCTGAGAGTTCCAGCACTCAGTTGGAAAACATGAATGTTCAGTTGACCATTAGTCTTTAAAAACTTTCTTTCATCAAACCTTACTTTGTAGATTCCTGCTGAATGGCTTCTTCAGAGAAATAGGATTTCAGCATCTTAAAAAAAGACAGCAGCGATTGAACACATCTAAAAAATCTGAAACAGAAAAAAAACAAGTGTGTGTGCATGCTTGTTTTTCCATTAAACCTGTTCAGTGAGTCCCGTTAAAAGAGAATAAGATTCTTATCTGGTTTACACTGAAAGAAAGGGGCTCTCACACCCTCTGCTCATACTCTATGAGCTGCTACCATCACACAAAAACAATAATCTGCCATTCAACAGCTTAATGCCCAAAACACTTCACATGAGTATGTTTTAATTCAAATATTTAAATCGTACGTGCTGCTATCAACTTAAATGTTCGGTTGAATGCATGTTTAATATTTATAGCGGACACTGGCTTAAAGGCTCTCCAAAATCCTTCGGAGCTTTGCTTCATAGGGCTGTAGAAAGAGGCCGCCTTCAAATGTAAATCAGTCGGCATTCGGGACATTAGTATACAGAACAATCACATCTGTGTGAAATTGAAATGAACTGGGTTTTTTGGGAAAAGGCTCTCACAGCTTATGCTCTCTTCACAGCAGCTCAGCTGCTTTCAGATGGGGGAGCATTGTGTAATTGCTTGTTAGTAGAAAATATGCAGCGGCCACGATGGGTTAAATGACAATTAGCGCATAATGTTTATGGGTCTGCAAGCAGGCGGGCAACCCAGAGGGAGAAGCATTTTCTGTCTGTAACTTGAGGCGCTTCAGGGCTCTGGCTTGACTCTGTTTCACTTGACAGGTCTGGATGAACGTTATTCAGTAGCTTCTATTCCTGGTCCTCTCTTCCCCCGGCTGGGATGCTGGGGTTAGTATGCAGCGGAAACTCCTTACCCCTCTGCTGGGTGTCAGCCCACCACTCCTTTCTTCATAAAACGACAACAGCGGGGACAGTTGGATAGGAATGTGTCAAAGACAGGGGTGCTCCAGTCTCCCCCCCCCCCATCACACACACACTACTGTATCTTAGCTCTTCTTCGTGTTTCCTCTTAATTTGAACCTTTCAGGATTGACAGCTGGCAGGTTGGCAATAGTCGATGGAAGGCGCTCTTACTTTCATCGATTGTCCATTCAGCGCCTCGATCTCTCCCATATACGTAATAACTGCAGCACAGGCACACATACATGTAAAGTCTCTCCTCTGTGTGGTGAAAGCTCTCAGAGGTAGTCCTCTGACAGCTCTTCAATCCCAGGCTCTTCGCTCAGATAACAGATACCAACATTTTAAAGATGTTTTTCATGCCTCCCCTTGCAAATCCTACCTTTAAAAAAAACAAAAAAAAAACAAAAACTTTTTTCTAGTAGCTACACATGCCTCATGTGTACAACGCATTGAGCATGTGTTTATGCACACCCTCCACCCTCTTTACCTGAATGTATCTAAAGCTGCAGTTCCTCAAATCACCACTAGTTTGGTTTCAATGGGTAGAAATTTCCTATGGATTGCATGGTAGGTTGACCCATGGTTGGACTCAGCAAAACTATAATTTGCTCCAATTAGAGTTTGTACCAATTACCCATTTTGCACATTTATGAGTTCAGCTGAGAAAACAAAGTCCCACTTTAAGGTTCTTTTTTGACAATCAGAATCCTGTGTAATTTCACAGATTATCCATCCAGTGTATATTCCTGTGGTCATTGTTCACACCTGTGAAGCAAAGAGAAACTGCCGGTCCATGTTTTTGCTTTACAAGAGCAAAATAACATTTTGATTTTCAGAGCTTTTAATGGTCATTTGTCAATATGTTGGTCAGTGGTTTGGTGGCCAGAAGTGTTCTTGTATAGCACAAGAAAAAGTATTTTTATGATATTTTAGAAAAAACAAACAAACAGAAAAAATACATCAATTGAGCTTTTTCGACTAAAACTTAAGGTAACACATCCAGATATTGTGATTGAATCAGCCTCCATGCCCCCACATCCTGCACCAAGTTTAATCCTGGAGGAGAAGGATGGACTATCTGACAACCACAAAATATGTTCTGTTTCATAACAGGCAATCATTTGTCAATTTCACATTAGCATTAGCCATTTGCTGCATTGTTAAGCTAATGTTAGGTTCTGTGGTTCAACTCGACATCATTGAAAAAAAAGACACAAATGAAGGTCAAGCTCCTTGCAGTTTATATAGTCTTGGCCATTTAAGAACATCTGAAGACTATTTTACTTGTAGTCTGTACCTTTGATCCTCAGTTTGTCTTGTGCACTCTCCTGCTATGTGCGATTTATTTGCTGACATCTGTGATTTTCCTCCTTTACCTCATTTATAGTTTCTCTGCTTCAGGAACTCAAAAAGCTTCAGTTGCAACAATTGTTCTGTATATTTTCATATTTTTGTTTGCTCAATCCGAGTAACTTAATTGTTTCCGCATGTTTTTGTAGTGTGCTGCATCTTTTGGAACTGCTTTTACTATCAAGACAAGAGACATTTTGCATATAAAAAATTATTAGGAATAGTTTGCTGTGGCATGGCCTTCTACAAATCACCTGTCAACAGTTTGACATTGATTTTTCAGCTCCAAACATCCTTCCTGTGAGACAAACTTCCATCCATGTGTTTTTGCTTTAGTGTCTTCATATTTCTTTTTCAGGTTTACAAAAGAAGAGGACATTTTTGTGTTCACTTTGAGGTTTTGAGATGGATGGATTATGTCCTCTGATCCGTATCATCCAGTACAGAAAACAATGTTATCAAGACGAAATGCAGGAGAAAAATATATAACTGAAGCTGAGGTTCCACTGCTTTACAGCTGTTAAGCAAAATACTATAGAACGACACAGTTTCTTCATCTCAACCCCCATCTTTGTCTGGTTTGTTAGTTTTATAACTTAATTAGCCAGGCTGTCGCCAGTAGATAATTGTCCCTCCGATAGGTCAGCTTCTCCACCCCTGGCATCATCTGCCTGCTGTAAGACATGCAGCCAGAGAGGCTATCATTGTCAAATACAGCAGCACAGATGGATTAATTATGAGTGCTAATCAATCTATTATCACCAGCATAATACAGTGTGGACACAGTCCTGTTCAGGCTTTGGTGCGCACCCAAATTGTACCTGCTAATATTTGTCCCTGCAGAATGGAAATTAGACAGGACTGTCATCTCCCTGCGTCACTTTTCTGTTTCTGTAATCGCATTCGTTTGACCTCGAGGAGACTCAAGCGTTTCGCCCAATCACAAAGAAGACTTGTCAGCCATCGCTAAATTAAATAGATGAAAGAGATTTAAACCTGTTTCCTTTGGCATATAAAGGTGCAGCTACATTTGCCTTTCACAGTTCACTGGAAATCAAAATAAGTGGCCTTCACATTCAGAGGTTATTAGTCTGATGTCATATTTCGAGCTCGGAGGGACAAACAGGAAGAATTAAGCAAGAACGGGACAGACAGCAGCTGCTACCTAATCCAATAAATGATTGTGTGTTATTAAAAAGCTCGCACCAGCGGTGAAATTGAAACAAGAGTCAGTTTTGATTAATGGCGAGCTTGATTAAATCAAGCCTGTCTGCAGAAGGGACAGGTAGGTTCGCGCTCACCATTTGTTTTTAACCTCCTAGCTCTAAATGAGTTTTTATTTTGGCTTTGCATAGGTGTGATATTCTTCACTTTGCCGTGCAAAAGTGGGTCGTTGCTGCCTCTGTTGACAAGAGCTAATTTGTTCACCTGAGATTTGAATCACTCCTCGATTGGCCCAACACCCCAGCTTCTATATTTAGGTTCATGTTGACAGCTTTTTCCCTCTGCGGGTGTAGCTAAAGTGGCTGGGAATGTGAGCTCTGAATAACATATTTTAAGTGTTTAACTTAAAGCTTTCCAAAAAAACAACAGACACTTTTTAAATGTCTAAAATCTCAGCTTTGTCAGAAAAAATAAAAGGTCTGAATTTCTGATGCTATTTGATGAATGTGGGACATGTATGTGGGCCTGCATTTGGCTTGTTTGTGTCCTTGATTTCACAGTGTGAGTTCATTTGTTCATTAGTGTTGCGCGTCCGTCCTCTGTTCGACCACGTTGGGGACTGTTTACATCTCCGTGAGCGTAGTTCATGTCAGACTTGTTTTGTCTCTGTCGCCTGCAGCGGTCTGATCTCAGATCGATGCATGTTAACACACTCAGCTGCAATCACACATTCCTTTACCATAAATGGCCTTGGCAAATTCCTGTGAAGCTCAAGGCTCATCTCTGACTACCCCTTTTGTCTTTTTACCTCCTCGCTTTTCTTTTTTCAAGTCTTCTTTGTGTTTGTTCTTCATCACCTCGGTCAATGCCGCTGGTCTTCTCTTTTTCTTAATCCTTCTCTTTCTCTCTTCTCCTACATTTGCATCTTTTGTCCTGCTCCTATTTGTTATTCCACTACCTTTCCTCTCACCTTTCTTCTCTGTCATTGCCTTCCTGTCCTTTACGTTCCCTTCCTTTGCTCTCATGTCAATTCCCGCACGTTCTCAGTCATTGTCAACCTGGTTTTCCTCTTAGTTCTTAGTTATATTTCTTTTTTTTTTTTTTTTTCTCAACTTGTCCTGTCCAACAGCTAGGCAGACAGATGAGAGCTGAGGGCCTCTTGGGTTGGACATATTTTACTTTAACAAGAGGGGTTATTAATCTTCAGACAAACCAAAGGTATGTCTGAATAAACCCCTTTTGTAATTGAGGCCAAACTTTATTAATTTCAAACATGTCTGAAAATCTTTGGTGTTGGACCGGACGGAAAAGGAAAGAGGGGAAGAAGAGAGAGGGACGTTAGAGAGAGGGAGGGTAAGGGGTGATAATAGGAGGGGAAAGGGGATAAGACCATGAAGCAGCATAAAGCAACAAGTTTACTGGTTGTTAATCATTATGGTAAGGTTCAAATGTAAAAAAAAAACAAAAAAAAAAAAAGGGCGGAGCCTGTCCACACACACACTCAAATGTTATAAACACACTTGTTAGTTGCAAAAATGTCCACCTGTCGACATGTACACAAAACAGATAGTGTTCACACGCATACTTATGCCTTAAAACCAACTAGTGTGAAATATTTCAGTCATTCAGTCTGTTGAGCTGACACCTGTGCTCAGGTGAGTGTTTATGTTCTTCTAAAATGGATGGTGGAACGTGAAAAGAAGGAGGGAGAGTGCCCAGCCATCCCCACCCCAAGACCCCCACCGCACCAGCAGCGGCAGCCGGATTCCCCCCAACACCACACGGGAACCGGCAGGGAACAACCGCCGCCCGGGCGACCAAGCCCGCCACCCAGGCCAGGGCCAGCAGGGCCGCCGCAAGGCCCCCAGAGCCAGAGAGCAGGGAGGCACGGAGGGAAAGAGGGCGCCGCCCCAGCCCAACCAGGAGAGCAGCCCCCCCGCCGCGCCGGGAGAACCCAACGCAGGGCCCCACCGGAGAAGGACGCCCACAGCCCCAGACGAGCACCCCACCACCACCCAGGAGTTCCGGGCATCCCCCCGCCCCAACCCCAGGTACGGGCCAGGACCCCCCAAGGGAGACCCACTCCGCACTCCAGGCAGCCATCCGCCCGGCCAACGGTTGGTCCAGGGAGGAGCGAGGCAGGGGCCCGCCGCCCCCGCCCAGGAGGGGGGAACCCCGGGGAAAAAAGAGGGCCCACAAGGGGTGTTGTAAATATGGCCCGACCAGGCTCGGCCACAGTTGGAAATTTGGCGGGGCCCAGCACTCAGGAGCAAGGACCAGAACCCACCCCCCAGGGACACGAACACCCCCGGCTCAGATGTAATGTGAACCCCCCCACCGCGCGGAGAGAGCACCGCCGGGCCCAGGAAGCCAGCACCCCGGGGACACAGCCGCCGTTGCAAAGGGGCCCGTACCCCCCACCAGGGAAGAGGCAGGGGACAGATGGTCCTAGGTCCCACCTTCCTTGCAAAATGTGTGTGCGTGTATGTGTGTTTGAGAGAGTGTGTGTGTGCATGTGTGTGTGTTTATGTTGGGATGTATATATTGAGGGGGGAGGGGTGTGTGTACTAAGGGGGGTGCGGTTAAAATTGGCGGGTAGGGCTCTAAGGGGACGTCTCCTGATTACTCACAGTGACGTCCCCTCACCCTCCCCACCAAGGGGCCCTAAATGTCTAAGGTGCGGTTAAAATTGGCGGGTAGGGTGCTAGGAGGACATCCGCTGCTTGCTGGCAGTGATGTCCAAGCACCCCCCCTACCAAGGGCCCTACATGTCTAAGGTGCAAATAAAACCGAAAGAGGGGGGGCCCACTCCATACGGCAACCACAGGAGGGGGGTCACTGCCTAGTAAACCCCCCCCCCCCAAGGCTCATCGCAGGCTAAGCCCCCCACCCCCTCACCCTATTATGAGGTTATATGAGGAAGGGGGTAAGTTGGGGACAGATGATAAACTGTCCCCCGGTGGTCAAACAGCCGTCCCCCGCCCCCCCCCCCCAGCAAGGGGGCCAGGCCCACCCAGCCCCGGGGCCCCACCCCCGGAGGCGCAGACACCCCAGGCCCAGCACCACCACCCCCACACAGAGAGAGGGGAGCCAGAAAGCGCCGGCCCCCCCCGGAGCAAGCCCAGGCCCCCACCCCCAAACGCCGGCCCTAGAAGAGCTCTGGTCAGGCCTCGACGGGACCGAGGCAGCCAACCGGCCGGGGAAACCGCCGATGGCCTCAGCGGAGACCCCGACCCGTCAACCCCCCCTGCCCCGTACCAATAGTGCCCCCCCCCCTCCCCCAGAATGCCCCCCCACAGGACAGGGCCGACAAGACCCCCACCCCACCCCACCCCCAGACCCCGCAGCCGAAGCGGATGACACCCAGAGCGACCGGGGGCCCCAAGAGGGTTGTCCCGTCCCGCCCCAGAGCCAGGGAAGGGCCGATCCCAGCCCCAGGTGTAGACGGGAAGCCCATCCAGCGCCGCTGGGCCCCCCCCCCCCGAGCAGCGCCCCCCGCCAACCCCCCCCAGCACAGGCAAAGGGACCACCCCCCCAAGCCAAGCCAGACCACCACCCCACCCCCCCCACCACGCACCCCCACACCCAAGCCCAGAGGACCACGCAGCGCCCCAGGCCGCCCCACCCAGGCGCCGGACCCGACCCCCCGACCAACGGAGCCCCCACCACCCCCGGCCAGGCACCGGAGGCCCCGACCCCCACCCCGGCCCACGGCAGAAGGGCAAGGAGCAGCGACGACCATGCCCCCCCCACCCCCTAAGTCACGGAGTTAGCTATGGGAGACCAGAGAGACCGAATTCTTTCAAAGTTACTTGAACTTTGGGCTGACATTTTTTCCAAGCTGATATGATCAAGCAGCAGATTTCTGTGTTGATCTCTTGTCTTATATTTATATTTTTTTTGCTTTTCCAATTTATTAAAATAGTTTTTTTAGCAATGCAAAGAGTTATGAAAATGATAGAGCCTAATCCTCCTTCTACATCGATGGCACTCATGTCACCAAGCACACAAAGTGACGGTGAAGCTGTGATTGAAACCTTAAGCCAGACTGATAGATCGGCACATACCTGCTGCCAGAGAGCCTGGACAGGCGTGCAGAACCATAGTGCATGCATGTAATTGTCGGGTAGATTACTGTCACAGTACTGACAAATGTCTGAGTTACTGAGACCCATCTTGAACATCCTCTGTCCAGTGTAGTAAATTCTGTGAAGAGTTTTGAAATGGATTAGCTGCAGATTTGGATTTTTTGTCATTTTGAAGGTGTTTAGACAAAGTTCTGACCAAAAACTTTCATCTGTGCTGATGCTCAAATCCGCATCCCATTTTGTTGTCGGAAGTGAAATATTGTTATCTAAATTACATAAAAGTTTGTATATTTTGGAGAGAGTTTTATTCATTGAGAAATTGATCAGAGTGGTAACTACATCTGGTAGCTTTAAATCGTTGTCTCTGTATTTAAACTTTTTAGTAATAATTGATTTAAGTTGCTGATATTCCAAGAAGTTATATATTCCATGTTTGTCTTGAAGTTCCTGGGGAGTTATGAATCTTCTATCAATAATTATGTGCTCTAGTTGTTTTATGCCCCCTGCTTGCCAAGCTGGGAAGTGGATAATTTTTTTGTTTATGAGGATGTCTGGGTTGTTCCAGATGGGTGTCATTTTGCACGGTTGAATTGATGATTTTGATATTTTGAGAAATTCCCACCAGGCTGTTAAAGTGGCATTTATATTAATACTTTTGAAACAATCCTGTTTTTTAACTATTTGACTAATAAATGGAAGATCTGACAGGTTGATCTTTCCACATAACGCCTGTTCCAAGTCTAACCATGAGTTGGTTTCTGGATTATTTTTTAACCATTTTAAGATGTATTGTAATCTATTTGCAAGAAAGTAATTGTGGAAGTTAGGTAATTCTAATCCTCCACAGCTTTTTGCAGATTTTAAAGTTTTTAGACTAATTCTTGCAGGTTTATTGTTCCATAGAAAGCTTGATATGGATGAGTCTAATGTTTTGAACCATTTTAATGGCGGTTGTGTGGGAATCATTGAGAAGAGATAATTAACTTTGGGTAAGATTTTCATTTTAACCGTGGCTACCTTGCCCATAAGGGACAAAGGCAGGTTGGTCCAGCGTGTTAGGTCGTCCTGTATGTTTTTCAGTAATGGGGTGTAGTTTAGCAGCACCAGTTCTGATATTTTGGGGGAAAAATAAATACCTAGATATTTTATATTGCCTGATTTAACTGGTATTGTGAGTCCTTGCTCCGCATTACTGTTCAGTGGTAATAAAACAGATTTATTCCAATTAATGGAATAGTCTGATATAGAAGAGAATTCATTAATGATTGTTGCCGTTTCATTTACAGAATGTATATTACTTAAAAACAGTAATATGTCATCTGCATAGAGACTAATTTTATGATGGCTGTGTTTGGTTTTAATTCCTTTAATACTCTCATTCTGTCTTATTGCTGCAGCTAGAGGCTCGATAAATATTGCAAAAAGCGAGGGGGAGAGTGGGCAACCCTGTCTAGTTCCTCTTCCAAGAAAAAACCTGTTGGAAGTCTGTTTATTAGTTCTAACTGATGCATTGGGGTTGTGATATAATATTTTGATCCAATTGATGAATGATTCTCCAAACCCAAACTTATGGAGGGCAGCAATGAGGAACTTCCAATTTACTCTATCAAAGGCTTTTTCAGCATCCAGTGATAGTATAGTCATTTCCTGGTTTTTGATGGTGGCAAAGTCTATTATGTTAACGAGTCTGCGGACATTGTCATCCGAGTGTCTGCCTTTGATGAATCCAGTTTGATCAAAGTCAATTATGTGAGGAGTGACTTTTTCTATTCTCTGTGCTAGTGCTTTGCAGATAATTTTTACATCTGCATTAATTAAAGAAATGGGGCGATAGCTTGAAGGACTCGTGGGGTCTTTGTCTGGTTTTAGAAGAAGGATAATGTTGGCAGAGTTCATGTTAGGTGGTAGAGATTGGCTTTCATTGATAAATTTTACCGTTTTATAAAACGTTGGTGCCAGTTGTTCCCAGAATTCCTTATAAAACTCTGCAGGAAAGCCGTCAGGCCCTGGTGCTTTACCATTAGGCATAAGTAACAGAGCTTCATGAAGCTCAGACAACGAGAGCGGAGAGTCTAAATTTGTGATTTGATCTTCGTTTAACTTGGGCAGGTTTATATTGTTGAGAAATGAGTTGATGCTTTGTTCTGATGGATTGATCTGTGGAGTGTATAAGTTTTGATAAAAGTCTTTAAACGCATTATTAATTTTTACCGGGTCATGGGTGACATTTCCTGTTTGGTCCATAATCGAGGTGATTGTTGATTTTTCTTTATTAATTTTAAGCTGATTAGCTAGAAATTTGCCAGATTTATTTGAGTTTTCATATCTTTCCAGTCGAAGCCTTTGTATCTGGAATTGTGTTTGTTTATTGATGATGTCATTTAACTGCAGTTTTAAATTTTTTAGGTCGCCCAGTATGTGTTCCTGTGCAGAAGCAGCATAAGCAGTCTCCAGAGTTTTTATTTTATTTCCTAATTCTAATAAATCTGCTTTCTCCTTGCGTTTTTTATGCGTTGAATAAGAGATGATTTTCCCTCTCATGACTGCTTTTGCTGCTTCCCAAAGAATACTTGGTGATATTTCAGAAGTATCGTTGAATTCTAAGAAGGTTGCCCACTCTTTTTTAAAGAATTCAATAAATTCCTGGTCTTTTAACAGAGACGTATTAAACCTCCAGGTTGAACCCGAGGGTCTGGGTACTTCCCTTGAAATAGTAACAGAAACTGGTGCATGGTCACTGATAATAATTGGATGAATGTTGGAACTTTTAATTTCTTTCAAAAGGGAGTTACTGACTAATAAATAATCTAAACGAGATTGTGAATGGTGAACTGGAGAAAAAAAGGTGAACCCCTTAGTGCTTGGATGACATGAGCGCCAAGCGTCGCAGAGACCCAGATCATTCATGTACTGCTTTAGAATACTTGCAGACTGCCATGTACGCTGGTTTGCTGCTGTGCTGAGTCTGTCAAGTTCAGGGTCCAAAACAAGGTTGACGTCTCCTCCTATAATGATTGTGGAGTCAGAGTGAACTGAGAGTGAGGTGAAGAATCTGTGAAAGAAGGAAGAGTCGTCAGCATTCGGGCCATAGATACTGGCTATGCAAAAGTCTTTATTCTGAATGGATATATTAATGATTACAAATCTGCCTTCTGGGTCAGTAACTGTATCCTTATGAGTAAATGTAACATTTTTATTAATCAAAACTGCAACCCCTCTTTGTTTGGAGTTGAAACTGGCAGAATACATAGCTGGATACTGGGAACAGCACAGGAGATGACCAGCTGATAATGATAAATGGGTCTCCTGCAGCAGAGCTATATCTGCTTTAAGATCATTCAGGTGATTTAACACTTTCAATCTCTTTGGCCCAGAACCAAGTCCACGCACATTCCAGCTAACGATGTTAAGACTGCTCATAGCTGTTCTAACCGGGAGAGTGCAAGGCTAAATAGTGCGTGTGCCCGTCCGTGTGCGCGTGCCCGCTGTGCGTACCTGCTACACTGACAAGCGCTATGCGTTGTGGGTGAACGTATCTTGGCTATGAGCTGCATGTTATGTGCGTCCTGTGTGAGCCTAAGTGAGGTTTTTGCAGTTTATCAACGTGTGTGTGCGGGATCGCGTGTGCATGCTCTTATGCGCGCTAGTATGCGCGCGCGCCCGTTCCGTGCATAAATAAATACTCACCATGGTTGCGTTGACTTTACCTGATTCACATATGAGGACATGGGAAGGGGGGGGGACAAGAGAAAAGAGAGAGGGAAAGAGAAAGAACAAAAAACAAAAACAACGAAACAACAACAGAAACATGAATGTGAGAGAAAGAAAAAACACTTTTCCTGAGAGGTGTGGATTATTGATGATCCGATTATTTCCTAGTTAAATAAGTTTGCGGGTTTCTTCTGGGCAGCGCAGATGTCAGTGCGCCTCTGAAAGCCTTCAGCACAGCCAGGGTGTTACCTCTGGGTCCCGGAACAGCTTGCCATTCACAAAAAGTTTATCAACAGCAACCACCGCGCGTGCTCCAGCAGACAGGTGCTTCCTCCTCAGCGGGAAGAGGATTTTCCGACGGCGGAGGATCTCGCCTGGAAACTGATCATTCACGCTGTAATGTGTGTCTTTCAGCTCGCGCCCTCTGCTTTTTACCTGCATCTTTTGTTTATAATGTTCAAATTTAGCAACAATAGGACGGGGACGCTGATTGTCCGGCCTTTTTCCTCCGAGCCGGTGAACCCTGTGGAAGGAGATCTTCTGGACTTCTTCCTTGGGGAGTTTCAGATGGACCTCCATGAAGGACTTAACAATGTTCTCCGGGACTTCCCCTGCCTCTTCTGGAATCCCTGCGAACACTAGATTGTCCCTCATGCTCCTCGCCTGAAGATCCAGGAGGGTTTCCTTGATGGATCGGTTTTCCTCAGAGAGACGGGCGGTGTCGTGGCCCAAGATCTTCACGGTCTCTCTGAGGGCCTGGTTCTCCGCTGCGAGCTCCTGCACCTGCTGTTGGCTGAACTCCAGAGACTCTCGCAGACCTTGGAATTCCTTATGGAGGATCTCCAGCAGATTTAAACGGCAATCAAGGCTGGAGAGCCTTTTATCAATTGAATCCAGGATATCACTCATGTTGCTGCCTGGGGAGGAGGCAGCCCCCGGGGAGTCTTCGGGACGGTTGCGTTTGGTGGACGGAGTGGCGGTGTTGGATTTCTTCATGAGGCAGGTATTGAAACACTCGTCGATGTAATTCTCCAGATCCTCCAGGTCCTCCAGGTCATCCAGGCTGGCAAATGCTTGACAAACTTTTTCAGATTTTTATTTTTTAAACTTTCTGGATTATTTAAATATGGCGGTGTAATTAAATAAATCAAAAATGTTTGTTCACAACTTACGCGCCGCCAAGTAAACTCACCACACTCCTCTCGTCGGCTCTCGCGATACTACAGCATCACGTGCTCCCTACCCATAGTTATATTTCTACCTTTCCAATTTTATTTCGTTCAGATTCAATCCAAAGATCTGCTTCTTTGGTAAAATTTGTTCTTGAGTTGCACCTGTTTCACATTGCCGACCAGTTAAATGCTAATTTTAGCCTCCTCAGCTCAGGAGAAGAGCCTGTTAAAGCCCAATTAACAGTTTTTTAATGCAAATTGGTTTAAAAAAAGTTCTCTTCACTATATTCTATTTGAGTCAGCTTTCCATGCAGGAAAAGTAGTCTATGTTCAGCTTCACACATGATGTGTTTACAGGGCTGCAACATGCCATCAAGCTAGTTTGGCGACCTCTGCACAAAGAAAATAATCTTTTCATTTCTTCTCAGAAGGATTACCTTTATATTTACTTGACATCTGTTAATCTTTTTTATTCAAACAAGTTTGTATGTCCATGACCTGCTCGTACACACGGCATTTTACACTCTATCGCAGACCAGCTCACCTGTAGAGATTCAAAACGTTAAATTCTCCAATGTATAGCTAAATTTTGACAGATTAAGTTCAACTGATTTTTTTTAAATCTGTCATCACAAATTTTGCGTTTAGTTTAGTTTCAGGGCACCGTGTCGTCACAGTAAGAACCATAAAAAGGACAAAGACATTTTTTTAGACACCTCATTGATGCCTCACACTCTGTTAATGCAGAATTCTGACATGACTGAGTTGCAGTTAAAAATGAGGAAGTGGAATAAAATGTGAAGAAAAAGTTGCACTTGTGGTTCTGTTTTCTATTTTAATGCTAAATCTGCAAAAAAATATCAGAGCAACCTTCAACATCACACCATCTTTGGATAAGCTATCAAAATATTTAGGGTTTGAGTGAAATAAAAACTTTTCCCACAGACTACAGATACATCTTCATATCTGGTCATTTAAACTAAAAACTTTAAAGAACATTTTCAAACAAAAAGCAAACTTTTATATGTTCATCTCTACTGATATAATCAGCTTCTATATCTTACTTTAGAAGTGACCCGAGGTCAGACATGCAGCCACTTCCCACCTGTGTGCACACAAATACAGGCACACGCTCTCTGCTCTGCAGGGGTTTGGCTGCCATTGATCGGCTGAGTTGTTGATATTCATCCCCACGCCCGCAGCCTGAATGTTGTCCCTGTAGATCATTGGGAAAGGCTTGTGACAATGTTGTCGGGTAGGCGGCTAAACATGATGAGAATGAGTCAGGCGGAGGTCAAATATGAGAATCGGATGGAGAATGTTTCTCCAGCTTCGCTGTTAGATAGACTTAGTGATTACTGGTGAAAGCTAAATTGGCAATTTGCCCTGTCTGCACTGACTGCAGTTCTGCTCCTCTGGCCCAAAGCTCACCCTGTCACTCTGTTTCTGTTCCTACTTCGTTTTTCTTTTCACTCTTTGTCTATTTTGCTTCACCATTTATCTTCTTTGTGCCTTTGACTTTGTCCTCTGAACTGCCCTCTTTGCTATTTTCTTTTGTCTTTGAGAAGTTTGATAATAATCCAGTTCAACACAATTTATTTGACAATGTTTTATTATTGACATTATTTAACCTTTTTTCCTTTGTCTTATACTTAAACTTTTAATACAAAAACATTCATGAGCTCTTGAAAAAGTACATTTGTTATTAATAAGCAGTTGTCATACTGCTGGCTAACACGCGGTGTTTCAGTTGAAATATGTGAAAAAACACATCATTTTCAGTTCTATATTCTTCTAAAATAAAAGGAAAAAGAAAATAACAGCGGAAATCTAAATTCTTGCTACTGCTAAGTATAGAAACATTTTTTTTCTTCCCATTTCAAAAGCAATCAACAGTTCTGAATGAAAAAAGTGAGAAAAAAACAACTTTTGAAGGGAAAAAAAATCCATCTTTTCTTCTCTGCAAATGAGCATCCAAAACAATATCGTCTAAATATGAAGTACTCTCATCGCTTAGAGAATTAGTTATCCAATTGTTAATAAAGTGGTATTTATTAGGAATGATGCAATCCTTCTTTAATGTTTTTTATCTTGATTGTGAGAAAGGGAAGTTTTTGCTGCAGATTAATCAAACTGCTTGATGAGAATTTGTATTCACAAAAGCAGAAATTGTGCTATTGACTCGTTTTAATTCATGACCTTCCAGTTTTCTGTCTAAAAGTACTAAATACCTCAGGTTAGATCAGTAACATCCTATTGTGAGTTTTTTAAAATGATCAGAATATATGATTTTCCTGATTCAAAACATGATTCCATTGCTATTCTGAACAAACTTTTTCTCGTCTCAGTATTGATGTAAAGGTTTATAAATCAACATTTTTTTTTCTTGGAGATTAGTTTTTTCTTTTTTAGATTCTTTTCTGTCTTTTGCTTTCCGCTTCATCTCACATCTTAGGGGCTTCACAAGGTTAATCCCGTACAATGCAATGGATCTGCCTCTCTGCGTCTTTGCCCTCTTTCCTTTTGTATCATGTCTCCCCTTGACTGTTCCTCCATAAACTTACTCAATCTCCAGCTGACCTCATTCCCATCCTGCAGAGCAGGTCGGGCTCTGTTTATTTAGTGTCTGTCTGTATAGCTGAGATCTTTCACCTCCTTCCTCACACCTATCTCATTCCTCCTCCTCCTTCCACTTAAACCTGTTTATCTTACATTTTTCACTACGGCTTCTTTCTGTCTTTATTTGGCATTCATTCATTTTAAACCTTTCGCTTAGTTTGTAAATTCCTATTTAAAGGCATACTCGTACATTTTTAAGGTTTTCTTTCCTTCTGGTTGATGTGCAAACCGCATGAGATTAATGTTTGAAAAAGCTCAATCTCTTTTTTCGACACTGAAGCAGTTAATGAGTCAGTTTTATTGAGGAAGTTCAAAAATGGAAGAACTTTGTGAATATTTTATTCTTTGTACACAAATTTTTTAAGTGGATCGACATTTGTCACATCTGAAAGTGTGGATACTGATAGCTGGTGGCATTACTGACGATCACAACGGGAAGGGCTGCCATTTTACTCTCTAATTATTTTTAAGATGAAGTGACTTTTGAACAGCAGAGACAAATGATGCTGGCTGTATAGATGAGACCATCTCATTTCCTTTCATTTGTGGCTTCTGTCAGTATTGAAATCTTCACGAGGCTCTTTAGTCAGTTCTTGTATGAACTTTCTGATTTATTTCATAGCTTTGATGGATCCTTTAACCACAACTGCAGACAGTAAATACTTTGTCCACCCAGATGTCATTTCTTACATGGTTAGTACTCAATTCTGGAACTTGAAGTCTCCACTGGCTGACAAAGCTGCAGCCTGCCAACTTATAGGCTATCCCATTGAACCAGTTTCCTCACACAACGGCCCTTTTGGAGATGGTTCATAAATGTAATGATCGTCAGTGACATAGAAGTTAAAATCCGTCCAGACTTTGACAGTCCAGACAGATTTAATAGGGGTCGGCAACCTCAGGCGCCCGAGCCACATGTGGATCTTTAATCCCTCCATTGCAGCTGTTTAACAGAAGAAAAATGCTCACAATTTAAATAAATAATAGATTAGTTCAGCTTTTTCATTTATTTTTTAGATTTTTAAACGGAGGTGATCTCACACTAGTAAAAATTAGCTGTTATTTTACACTAAATCGTTGAGAGCCTTCCAGAATGCACGTCAGATAATCAAGCAAAATTACATTAAAAATGTTAGATCTATTGTCAGATTGGTTTATTTTTAGAATAAGTTTAAACTCATATTTTTATTTTATGTCGAGTTGTTGTTTAGAGGCAAAGTTTTTAAAGTACAGCTATTGTATGAGGATCTTATTTAACACTGGATGTACTTTCTTTTGAAAGGAACCTGTTAATGCTGCTGTCAAAAGTAACATAAAAGATGTATAACACTATTATAATTAAATTATTGTAAATATTTAAAAGTTGCATTTGATAAATAAATGGCTTCATGGCACAAAAGCATACATAAAGTGTATTTTTCTAAACGGTGAGGTGGGACTTTGCAGCTTTCTCTGGTTAGACACTGGATCAGAAGGCTGTTTTATTGTTAAAAGTTGCAGACCGCTGATCTAAAAGAACATCTTATAATTTTAATAGAAAGTTTGATGCCAGCATCTGCCATCAGCTCACCCTCACACCCAATTTCTTCTTCTCCTTATCTGTTCTTGTGTGACCCTTAGCAGTTATGAAACGGAGAAAAACAACATATTTGATCACTTGATCATTGATTTTGTACATATTGACATCTATCAATTGCACATATCGGTGTCTGTAACCTAAGTCAAAGGACTATACATTATCATTTTTCATTTAAAGAAAAAATATACTGTAAAGCTGCTTTTTGGATTGTATTAAGAAGAGATTTTAATGCCACCAGCGAGGGGAAAAAGATTTTTTTTATTTCTTGATATTTTGAGTCATTTTATGTTTTTTTTAAATGTAAAATTAACATTTTCTTGAATTGGATTTTCTTTCATTAGAATACCTTTTTCAGTGACTGACTTTAACAAGGCATTAACATAAATATTTTCCTTTTTAAAGCTTACAGCTGATATTTAGACTTTAGTTTTGAAGCAAGCAGGAGCAAAATGATCAGATGTGGAGAGAGCAGCAGTGCAGGCAGCATGGGAGAGGAAGACAGATGGAAACAGTGGTTTTATTAAGTAAACAAAAGAAGCCATTGACAGCCACGGAAGCGTATTATCATGCAGGCACGATTGAACGTGACAATGAGACACTGACAAAGATCTGACAGGGAATAAAGAAGACCAAGAACTGTCTGTACTGAGGAGGATAACGCACAGAGAGCTGCTGTGATACATTAAAAACAGCCAAAGTGTGAACAATGACAGGAAACAAAGCAAAACAAAGTGAACAGGGATCCCATTTTTCAAAATAAGAGGGTCAATTTAACAGGATACTTGGCAAGCAATTAAGAAAAAAGATATGCAAAACTAAATTTAGAAAATTTTGTACACAAATTTTGTGGAAAAAAAGGGAAAATCTAAAGTAGATCAATAATTTACTGAACTAAAACATATTTGTTTTTGTTACATGTTTTAAATGCAGTCAGCCCTTAATTTTCATGGGACATATTGTGGCCCATTTAAAGATCAATATGGCTTATCACTGGCTCCCATCAAAGCGGAAACCTTTTAAAGAGCTACATAATGTCTCATCACCTCTTGTGAAATCTATAAATGATCTTTAATGTTGCAGTTTGTGAGCTACATTATACCACGGCTGCCTTTGCCTCTGAGGAAACTGATATTTATTATCTTAAAATGCCAAGTAAGCTGTAACTACAAATGTATATGAATTTAATGTAAAGTCATTGATTTCTTGGCTTGGCAAAGGAATGATGGGAAGTACTGTAAGTGATGTCCCTCCCAGCTATTTTATTATTGCTAAAACACATGCAGCTGAGAGGGTTTATTTTTTCCTGGCATATGACATTAAACAGCAGTTAATATTTTATAAAAATATATTCACTAAAACTTTGGTCACTACTTTTTTTAAAAAAGTTTTTTAGTTTAAATATTTTATCATGTTATTCAGATGTGTTGTGTGAAAGTTGTGTGAAAACCTCTAATCGAAATACTTTCTTTTAAACTATTAACAGTCCCACAAAGTTGCAACATGTCTTTAGATTTAGAGAAAGCCTATACAGTAGTAGAAAAGGTGGAGCTGTGGTTTTGTGTGAGGTATGTTGGAGTTGTTCAGGACGTGGTCAAATGCGCTTGTAGCATTTTTATCACTCTGGAGGACATATAATGAAAAAATTAAGCGGAAAAATGCATTTCCGAGTATTTCTTTATTCATATTCATGTGGAGCAGAAGAAAAAAATACCTTTTGAAAAAGCCTGTGGCAGTGAAATAAAAGCTACAACAGTTGGGCCACTAGCTCCCTAGCTGCTCTGCTTTTATTACGATACATCCAGATGTAGATGTGTACGTCTTTGTTTACCTCGCTGATATCTGGCTGAAACTGTACCACTGCATAGCTGCGATATTGCTCCATTTTTGTTGCACTAGTTATGCTGGGTTGAGGTTGTGAGGGGCTGGAAGCTAGTGGGAGAGACTGTAAACAGAGGGATGATGTCAATTGAGGGCAGGCCTATTCTGCGTCAAAAGTCCCGCCCACAACTCAGAGGCAAATTTCTGATGAACTGCTGCCGCTCTGCAGAAACTGTCCTAAAAAATGATACAGGTTTTTTTTTTTTTTTGGCTCAAAACTGAAAAAGTAATTATTAAAAGACCACTGGGAATTTTACAATAGATCAAAAGATGATTGGAGTGGGACTTTAATAGGACCAAAATGCCAGAGTCCTTGTATAGACATGGGGCAGTGGCATATGTTAGTACTGCAGGCACTGCAGATATATATATATTTTTTATTATTTCTGTGAGTGGAAGTCTGGAAGCACCCCAGGTGATATAGAACTTTTTGGAGCTTAGTGATGTTTGGTTTGTGACGTGCTTCATTAGAGACTATCAGAAATCACAGTTGCCTTGAACTGACTGATCTCCGTTTCTCCCCACGGCTCCCCCCTGCCTCTGCGTCTTCTCATCTCTCAGCCTGTCTCCGGCTGCCCGATTGACTTTATGCTCCTTCCTGATGCCTCCGATTTCATCTCTGTTCGTCGCTTAGTGCTTTCTGAGTCTGTCTGTAAAAGTTTCACATCTTTCCTCAAACATAAATGAGGTAATGCTTAACTTCTTTCACCAAAAAAAAAAAAAGAATTCAACGTGCTGACAAGTTTTTGACGGAAAAACAAGCTAATTAATAAATCTCAGCAGGAGAAAAGATTGATCACCTACCTTCATTCTGCCTCCTTTGCTCCCTCACTTCTTGTCAGCCTGATTCCCTCCTTTCAGGCTGTCTATGTAAATATTATTGCCGAATTGGAAATGGGATGATGCTCCTTAGCGCATGTCCTGCTGCCATCTCTCCGAGCGATCTATCATACAGGCTGACATATAATCAATCACATTGACAACCCCCTGTTACACCCAACCCATCCAACCCCACCTCTGTCTGAGGCACCCTGGTGGGGAGGCAGATCCCTGGAATTTACCTGATGTTTTCTGCTGTTTATTTCAGATTTTTCAGTCTACCAGTTGCTTTTTTGTAAAAGCTCCCTGTAATTCATCTGTTTCAGAAGTGTGTTTGTTGGTTTTACAGTGGATTTTAATGTGTTTATACAAGCTTAGATAGTCCTTTAGGTTTATATGCAAAAAAAATCCTAGAAGTTTAAAAAATGTATGTTTTTTTTCATGCTAATCTGATAGGAGTTGACCAGAGGAGTTAAGAGATAAGTTACGGTAAATTAATGGGAAAGTTTGACTTCAGGTTGTAGCAACAAAAAAGACAAAAGTAAAACTTCTGCAGTAACTCTGCAGTATATAGGCTCTAGAATAATTCTGATCTTGTTCTGTTAAAGGTACCAAACTCAATCGTTCAGATGAGCACAGATTTAGTTAACTGATTTTAAAAGGAAAAGAAGGACAAGAAAAATCAAAAATGGGAAATATTTATCAACAGACAAATAAACATGTTATTACTTTTTTCCACTTTAGTAAATTAATGAAACATTGAAAACAAATTAAAATACAAGATAAATTTAACAGTTTAATATAAAAAGAAGAAAAAAAAACAGTTAAATGATAAAAAGTCTGTACTTTAGAAGCAATAAAAAAAGTTTTTTTTAGTTTTTAATGTTTTAGCCCCCATTTAACCTGATGTTTACACTGTACTAAGTTCCACTGTATGGATGGCTGGCCTGTTTCAGGAGCAAAATTAAATGGCTGCATTGCGGCGTGTCCTGCAGGTTTTAGTGGACCACAGAGATTTGATTTCTCGCATGAACTTCAGGGGTGAGCCCACACAGCAACTCTGAGAATGTTCTGTCCGCCTCACAGGTGGTAACACTTGTCAGTTTAAACTCTTTTTATTAAACATTAATTTCGGTTACCCCTGAGAGCATATGTGAACATTAAAAGAGTTAAATATGTTTTTCATTTTCCACAAAGCCATATAGGACTAAAAGTAAGTAAAGCAGCAGATGAAGAAGTCTGGATTAGTGTAGTGGAAGTGACTCTGAAGCTGATGCTGCTGTGCACGTTACATGCACACCAAGTCTTCAGGGAGAGACTCTGCATAAAAGGCTAAAACATCCATGCTCTACCATTAACTTTACACAAAGACTCTTTTAACCAACTAATACAGTAACAATTGCATGCCCCTGAGAATTGATCCAGCCAGGCTGAACTCAAATTCTATGTAAAGATAAATCGACTTGAGCTTGCTCTTGCAATCCCAAACGCAGTTTCTCCAGGGAAAATTAGCACCGCACTGATTCCATCAATGCTTACTGAAGCTGCAGCTGGTTAGTAGCTGCGGCTGCTGCCGCTGTACTAGCATGCAACATCAATGCACTTTTGGTAGAAGATCAATTCTAGAAGGATCTATAACCTTTATTTATTTTGTTGTTTCCTATTCTTTGGTCTTAGAATCTATAGCTTTGGAGTGTTAGAATTTGAATAGGAGATGCTTCCTTCACTTGTGCTTTTACATTAAACACTTAAATCTGGCACTTTTATTTCTATTTGAGGCTTTACCTGTGGCTTTCTGACAGGCCAGCTAGAGTCCTGGAGACTGATGAGGATCTCTATGGATCTGGAGAATCTAACTGTCTGGTAAACTTCACGGTGCTGTTTCAGTCCTGCTTCATACTTGCTTTAATTGTTTGTAATATTTTCAGATGTAATGAAAAGTCATCACTCGAGAAAACTTTGCCGTGCTTGAGTCTGGCAAAGTAACAAATTACAAAGCACTGAGCCGCTGACTCTGTTAAAACTCATTTTCTCCTAATTCATTATGAGCAATTTTCCCACCAGCCCATGTCAGCATCCCTTTTTATTCATCATCAATACACACATAACCTGATTAACATGGAGAAAATTAACACACAGCTCCTAAGTCTGCATACTGGCATCTGTGTGTTTCAGTGCCGTTTGTGCGCCGTTAAGGGACAGACACAAATTAAGATAATGCATCTCTCCTGACCTTATCTCTCTGCTGCTGAGCTATGGCTGGGATCAATACCACTGCATGCATCTGGGTGTGCTTCTTTGTTCATGTGTGTTAGTAGGTTACAAGCAGTTGTGTGTTTTCACTCGCCAGGCTCTTGTCATGCAGAACAGAAACTTGTTGCACAGATGAGCACAGCTACTTATTTGTTTTAATGAGGCCTGTCTGTTTAGAAGCTTCATGTTCACTTTGTTGTTTTTCTTTTTTTTTTTTATTATTTTCAATTAGGAAACAGCACATAGAGACTTGTGGGAAGAAAAAACACACGCGCGCTATTGATAAAATGTCCCTCACAGTGAAATAAAGGTGCATAGATTACCCGGGTTTCTTCCCCTCAATATCTTTATGAATCTGTATGCAATGTGAGTGTTGCGGCTGAGCGATTGCCTTCCTGCCTGCTATCAATCAGGCCCAACGCAGCGTGTACTAATTACAAAGCTGGATGATGATTTACGAGCAAAGCAGCAGCAGCTTAGAGACAAACTCCCACCAGCACCAGCTTTTGTGTGTCATTTGTGTGTGTGTTCATTACTTTGGACTCTGACATGCCAAACCAGGCTGAACAATCACAAAAGCAAACTCGGGTAAAAAAAATAAACAAGTGTTTTCTTTAATTTAGGTGACTAATTACAAGTTTCCTCAAACTAAAACAACACTTTTACATTTTCACATCTGCTGTCTAATGAAATTCCTTCTCTCTTACACGTGTGAGCATGGATTTTTTAAAATTGCAATTGTTGCTGGTTAATGCAATTTAAGACAAAGACTAATGTAGAGCTTTAGTGAGATTCTTCCTGGTCACGTCTGGTTTTCAGATCATATTAAATGAACACAAATCCGCATTTAGGCTGCAGTTTCTCAGTCGTTTCTGAGCTCCTGTGTGTGTGCAGCAGTTTTCTCCTCAGGAACAAAGTCGAGGAAACAAAATTGGTTACTATAAAACCTAAACTTGTTCAAACTTGTAGGAGGTTTTGCCTTTGGTATCATTTCTGCTCCATTCTTGAACGCTGCGGGACTTTAGTGCTGCAATTATTATTTTGTCTGCATGGTTACACATTCATATCCCAGTTGCTGATTCTGTTTTATCACAGCTACCCCCGAGTCAGTACTGCTGAAATGCATCAAAGTTATTAATTCTGCAATTGGAATCTTCAGAGTTAATTCCAGCTCTGTAGGAATTCAGGTCGGCATGTTTGGAATGAAAGAGAATTCTTTTTGGTCTATATTTAAACCCTAAGCTGCTGAGATGCTAAAACGGGACGTAAAACAAAGATTAGTTTGTTTACCTGTCAGGCTTTGATGGTGGATTTGATGGGGAGGATGATTATAGCTGCACACTACACAGCATTAAAGTCATACAGAGATTTTATTATTTAATTTAATTCAATTCAATTTAATTTATATACCCCAATATTACAACAACAGTCGTCTCAATGGGCCTCATATGATAATTGTGTAATTAACATGATATGTCTAAGCTAAACTAAATAGACTGAGCTAAACTGGGTATCCCTGCCCCTAAACCCTCCTTCTCTGTTAGGAAAAACTCCTAAAAAATATAATTCAGGAAAAAAAGAAGAAACCTCAGGGATGTCCCCATGAAGGAGGGATCGTCTCCCAGGATAGACTGGTGATGTACCAGAACTCTTAGAGAAGAATTAGCATATCTAACACTACAACTACATGTTTATATAGTCCAGCAGAGGGAGTTCATCAAAAAAAATTCTTGACTGATTTCTTAAAACCTAATCTTTCCACTAACCATCATACTGAGTTTGTATGAGGTATTTATATATGAAGTTTCATCATTTAGTTGATCTATTTTAACATCATAGTGGTTAATGTGTGTTGGGTTAGGGTTAGGGATCTGTATGTTTTCTTTTTTCGCGTTTGCAAAATGACTTCCCAGCTTCCTTATTTTTCTGTGGATTTTGTTTTTCTTCAGCCTTCAGAAAATTCTGCAAATTTTTTGAGCATTTAGACCAAATTATGAAAAACACAACGTGTTGGAATGAAAAAAAGACCAACCTAAAGAATATTTAGGTTGGTCCCACAGGAAAAAGCATTTTGTCATACCTATACTGTAGAAAGGTACTAAAAGACTGAGTAAAGTGTTTTATTATTAAGAGAGCAGCATGTATTTGGGCTGCTGGAGTCATTAATAAGGCATTCAGGTTCCAACATTTTTACTTTTTTTTAACAAATATATTTTAAACAGCATCAAAATGAAAGTTAAAAACTAAGTTATATGCTATTGTCCTTCAAAGGTTGTTTTTTATTCTTTACACAAAATACAGACAAAAAGGCTTAAAGGAAAGGGTGCTCCTGCCATCCTCGTCCTTTTTTTTGATAGATTATGACTCAAAAACCCAAACAAAAGGTCAGACAAACCAAAAAGTGTCTTTGCGAAAGAGTTTTTATAGATTTTCAGTAAAGATATATCGATGCTGAAAGAAAGCATCTTTCTTGGTGCATGGTTGTATTTACCTCTATGTCCAGATGAGCAGATGTACTGAAGCAGAGGCATTAACATCATTCAGTTGCTGCCATGCAGGGAGTCTGTTGTTTTAATTCTAAGATGCCTCTCACTGTACTGGACTTTATCAGATGCCTTGGATTAGAACAAGTTACTGCAAATGTCAAGCGCACCAAATAGTCTGAAAAACTGCATTCCCACTGTGAGTAAAGTTCAAGACGGTCAACATCCAAATCATTGCATCTGCGCTCACAGGAATCTCTGATTGCAGCAACTTTGACTTACAGGACTCTAGATGGATAAATGCTTTTATTCCAGATCATGCGTCCAACATTTCAATTTGTCAGCATCTGTATTCAGAATAAAAATGTAATTGCTCATGCATGGCTTCGAGTTGGCTGCCTAATGTGCACCACTGGTCCAATCCACTGGCTGTGCAGATATGACTGACATATTGAGTAATATGCTATAGACATTGTTGGTATGAAATGAACAAATTAGTTCCTGCTTAGCATTTTGACATGCCATCTGCCTTTCTAAATAGTATCAGGCCATGCTCAATTGATTTTCACAGAGGCTACATAGAGCCGGCGGTGCTTTTAGTGTGCCTGAGGTTGTGTGTCAGGGCAGATATTCCCATTATTTTGAATGCTGCATGCTCACATGGACTAACTATATCACAATAAACCAAATTAGGGGCTGCTTGGAAATGTCACACAAAGGGCTGTTTTTCTGTTCAAGAGCTGGAGTGAAATATAAAGAGCTTCCACCCTAAAAGAGCAAATTGCAGCTGCTCCGAAGGTGTTGAGGTAATTAAATGTTGGAGCTTTTCAATGGATAAATTATCATATAAAATACATTTTTGACCTTTTATTTAGTCTGAATGGCTTGATTGAACCTGATTTCAATAATGAAAAGTAAAACCAGGTTTACACATACACATTTGCAAGCCAAGCAGTGTAAGAGTGATAGTTTAATTATGCAGTATCAATGTCCCACATTGAACCAACTCCATTAACAGTTAATCAGAACTGTACAAATTGACCGTTGATTTTTGAAGGGGTGTATTTACCGAAGAAAAGGCTAAAAACAAGTGGGCAGGATGTAAACAGGATGACTAAACAGGCCTAAAGAGCATGTGGGCGCACAGCATAACGGGGCAACAATGGGCCGGTCCAATTACAAACAAATTCTAATCAAATCAATCGACCAGCAGCACTGCAGAAATGTATTATATTTCTAGTCCACCGATTAATGGTGACGTTACATTACTTTGTGTGTGTGGAGAGGTATTTGTAGCTTCACTTTAAAGAAATCCTGCTCTTAATCTGTTGATGAATCCTATACCGTAAATCAAGAGCATTGAGAAGACAATGAGAAGGTCCAAACTTATCCATCAGTTCACACTAAAAGTTGATTTATTAAGCACAAAACGATTATAAAGTAATCTGGCTTGACTCAGTTGAAAACTTATTTATAGCAGGTTCCTGTTCTGCAGTACATAGGACTCACCCATACATCACATAACACAAGAAGACAGTGAAACAAATAAAAAATAAAAAATTGTTACAATCATAGCAGTACAAACAAGGCAGTATGAATATATAATATTATATAAATAAATATAGTAACTGATGAGTGTGTTTATGTTGGCATCTAGTGATGCAGTCACACTACTACTGACAACCACGTATGTTTGTTTTCTGCATTATGTATATGATCAATTTCTCCTGTATACTATGAGGATTCATCATTAAATGGCAAAAGTCTTTGTGCGGTTTGAATAATGTTCAGGGTGTCAAATCTGCAGAGGACCTTTCTTTGCATCAAACGGTGCGGTCTGTCTGACCAAAGCCTGCATGTGTGTTAGTTGTGCAACAGCCGCTCATTGACTTGCAAGTGTAAATGGCATTGACAGTTTAACAAAAGCACGTCCCCAACAATTACCATCTCATGACCTTTGAGTAAAACACTCAACTGTGCCCTTCGGGGCATAGAGAAGGCCTGGTTGATAAGAGCAGTTTCCAGGCATAAAGGAGCTGCGTGAGGGAAGACGAAAGCTTAACAGAGAAAAATGGACCCAGGAATACTTGTTGAATCATTAAGAATTCGTAATCCTGCGTGGATCCTTGTGGTTTTCATTTGAGAAGATCTCTTGTCAGTTAAAAAAGCAGAACTCTCTGCTGCACAAAGGTATAAAGCAGGTCAAAAAATAACGGACAGGCGGAGCACCAACTCTACCCCAGCTATCAAACCTTGTCAGACCCATGTGACAGGTTGGTGCTCGTGTCATTCCTCCTCAGAGTCCCGGCAGTCACGGGTGTGTTTGTCTTCTGCCAGATGACTGCCCTCTGGGGTAGAGATTTAATTGTCACCTGGGCTCTAGGGTTGAAGACTGTTGAGATAGCAGAGAGTTATTCAGCCAGACGAGGTCACCGCTGATGGAAGCACATGGTGGAGCACGACAAAGAGACAGAGATATGCGGGCTGGAAGCAAGGCGCTGAAGAGAGGAGCCGTCCAATGTGTGCTTCCACAACAAAAAGAGAATAATAGGCGTGTAAAGAGATTGTTCAAGAGAAATGTACATCAAGAGCAGGAAAATTGTGCGGGAAGTTTTGAAAACAAGGAAGAAAAATCAAAAAGGGCGAAACATGGGGGGTAGAAATAGATGACAGACTGAGTGTGTCAGGGAAACAAAGAAACAAATGAAGAATTGGAGCAGAAAAATGTTCCACACTGCTGTTACCTGTAGCTTAAATGGTGTTATTGTTTTGCTGTTCTAGCAGAAATAATGGAAAAATGCAAGACAACATGTTAGTGAAAAATTACACCTGCTTGATGCAACAAGTTTCAACACCACAGTATTTCATTTGTTCTCTTTTCTGCCAAAAAAAACCCTCATTATTCAGCACCAAGGAGCAAGAATAGGAACCCATGAAGAGGAAAATAAAAGGTAGAAGTAAAAGCAAGAGGAAACTTAAACAGTCACATAATTCAGTGCAGAGCTTTTCCTGGTGGGGTAAAGCTCCATGCTCTGTTTCTCCTCCAGCTCGTTAAGACAGTGAAACATTTTCCAGTCACGTTGTTTTCCCCTTTTTGAAGACAAAATAGCCTCTAGATTTCCTCAATGTTTTGCCCAACTTATTATAATTATCCAGCTGAATCTGCCAGAAATGTTTGCCTCAGGTACCGCAGACAAGGACAAACAGGACTGAGTCATAACCTTATCGATGGTGCAGGAACCAGTGGGGCATTAAGCACTAAAACAATTCAGCTCCAAAGAAAACACACTTTAACTGTTCTTAAAGCAGCTTAAGATTTTATTTCATTTTCTTCTCATATATGTTTCTGGCTCATAATTGAAATCAAATAGAATAACCATAGTGCTATAGAGAGCATGAGACTGAAGTGATTTTTAGACTAGAATACCCAGAACCAGAAACCCAGGAGGCAAATTAATCATTTCATTTAAATACTTGCGGCTGGCAGGAGGTTTTAGGCAGAAAAGGTAGGAATTTGTCTTCACTTGGCGGCTAAGCAGACAGAGTCCGGACTCGAGATCCAAAAACGTAATTCGTAAGACAGGTCAGAGACGACAACATTATTCCACAACACAGACAGGTCCAGAGAGACTTGAGGGTAGCTTGGGGCAGAAATGTGGTTTGAAAGTTGGCGCCAGAAGAAACCTGGAACATGCAGGGTAACTATGACAAGTTGGTAGTGGAGTGGAGAACATGAGAACCTGAGAACAAGACACTGGAGTGAACATATGAGGAGCATAAGATAGAATTCAGAGATTAAAAGCATGGAAACATAGGAGAGCCAAAAGGGATCAGGAGGTGGAGCAGAATCATGACAGAGCCATCAATCTGACACTGATTCTTTTAGACCTTTAAAACAGTTCTAAAAAGCTTTAGAACATGCTTTATTGCCGTCTACAGCTGTCTAAACATCAGTTAATGATCATGTCAGTCCAGACAACAAAACATGTTTGACCTTGTAGAAACTGATTTTAATGCAGCTTTGACACGCCCACAGCGATTTGGAGTGACGTTTATTCAACCGTTTTAACACTCATACACTAGTTTTTAAGAAACATTTAAAGAGAAACCCTAGCTAGGGCTTGTTCACTGTACACTCCAGCATTTACTGAAGTAGTTTTGCTTGCCGTCTTGGTTCTGGCTCATAACTGATTGTCCTTATCAAAATCTCAAAGTTTTACTGCTTTTATTGTGAAATCGATTCTTTAAAGCCATTTGGCACAAGGCGTCATGCATCCAATCAGTTTGAGAAAAGATTGATCATTTCTTTGAATTATGTTCCTGACTCATTGGGCTCCATGTAAGTTGACAGATTCATCTGTTTAGTTTCCTAATCAGTGCTGACAGGAGGCTTGGCAGACCAGTGAAATCCGAGTTCAGCCCTGAATGATGGCCTCTGTGTGACTGACCCATGATTTCCTTAAAACCATTACTCGGTTTCCTCTTGAAAAGATTCTTTGTTCCATTTTAAGCTTCTATTTAAGGTTTCTTTTTGTTTTATTTGGGAGTTTTTTTTCTCGAGTCATGGGTTTTTTCTATTAAATTTTAAACAAAAAATGCTCAACAACTAAATCTGCTTTAACTATTTAACTGTCAATGATTCCCTAGAGTTAGAGGGGACATTCTGCTCCTCGAGGGCTTACAAAGTTCAACAGTGAAACCGTGTAAATCCTGGGTTATCAATTTTTCCTCACTTTAATATTCACCTTACTAAACATGCAAACTTTTATAATGCCACTTTTGTGCGCTTATTTGATCTTAGTTTACTTTTAACTTGTTTGCAAGTGTTGTTCACTTGCCCCTAGGAGGCTAATACAGTTCACCGAATGTATAAATTATTGTCAACCTACGTCAATGTTTTTGTCAGTAATGAAAATCTTGGTCACTTGGTTTCTATAAAGCTTATTTGAAGCTGTTTTGACAGGATATGGTGGCTACAGAACCAACTTTATTTACAGTAAAATGGTCAAAAAAGCGAATCAAACAACCCTGAAAGGGCGTGAAGCATGGTCAGAAAGTCCATTTTTGAGATTGGAGTTGATCATCACCTGTCAACTGTCGTTCTGTTGGATAATTACAAAAAAAAATGCCAGAGTGATTCCTTTGAAAAACTGTACCGTAAATTCGGGGTTATAAAGCGCACCCGATTACAAGCCGCACCCACCTATTTTAACGTGCTCAAATATTTTTGTACATACACAAGCCGCATCAGTATACAAGCCGCTGCCTCGACAAAGCGCGACCTGACTACCAGAGTGTGCATGGCTCATTACCACACTGTGGGCAGGTACTGGCCTTGTCTCAAGCTCATGTATCTAATTACACCCACATCTGAAACAGCATGGATCTCTATTCTGTTCACAAGTTCCTCAGTTATGGGTTTTTTTATTTGATTTTTTTTTTTTTTTAACTTATTGACAAACTAGGTATCATACATAAAATTACTAACAGTAACCATATAATCAACATTACATCCCTCAGTTATGATGAGGAAATTTACATCCGCGATCCCCCATTTCCCATGAGTCTTAGGGGCTAAAGGCGGGGCCAACGCCCGGCTCGCCACACTGTTGTTCGTGTTTAAGAATGAGCGAGGAGCAGCAGTGCATGGAGGGGTGAAAAGGAACAGCTCTCCTTCCACTTGTGTCGCGGCAGCATTATGGTACTAACGGGGCTGGTTAAAAAACATCAGTAAAATAGCGCGCGCCTCAGCGCGATACGCGCGCCTCAGTGCGGCGCGTTCGTCAGAAGCTTCCTTTCACAACAAACACTTGTTGCTCCCCGGACGCCTCTGCGCTCCGCACTCGCCAAGCGGGCTCCTTGTCTCCCCTTCCTATCCGAAAAGCTCACATGGTGGCTGTGAGCTTTTCAATGCAAAATTCCGCTCAGTCAGAAACCGTAAAAACGACCAAATGGATTTGTGTTTCCAGTCGTGTCCCGACAAAATAAAGGCTGATGTTATTCACACATATTTACGTGCAGCCAGCCGAGTCACTATGACTCAGAGGTAAATACACTTCTGAGCATGCGCTGTTCTCTCCGTCACGCAGCTGACCGGCATTTCCATTTACTGATGGGGGATTTTTTCACGCTGCTTTTAACGATTGCTTTTAACTTGAAAGCTTTATCATATTGTAGCGGCGATCAAGTGCACGTTGGGTCTAATGGCACCAAAGGATTCTGGGATGCGGCCGGGCATGCGTGTTTCTTTTTGTTGAACCATGACTGAAGTGTCTAAGACCTGAAGTGACCTCCATGCTGTTTGGCTGCTCAGAGGTGTGTTAAAAAAAATGACTTGTGCTTGGTGGTGGATGGCGCATACAAAATCATTCACCGAGCCCGAATGTTCGTACATGGCGGCCGCCAATCAAATCCATAAATTAGCCGCGTCACTGAATAAGCCGCAGGGCTGTGAGCGCAGGAAAAAAGTAGCGGCTTGTAGTCCGGAAATTACGGTACTTGCATGACTCAAGTTAATATTGTTTTCAACCAAGCTTCCATTTCTAAGTGGAAGGAACTTATTATTGTGTTAAAAATCACTCATTATAGCCATCAATCAACCCAATGTGATCACACCGAGCCACTCAAATCTTCAAATGAACAAAAAATCATCAACAATCTTATGTTTTACCAAAATAAAGAAAAAAAATTGTAGGAATTTTGAACACAAAAACAAAAATCACAACACCCCTACGTGATACTGTAAAGGATGAACACAGTAAACCTTCATTTTTTCAACTTCCATCATTCATTTAGTTTTGTTGATGGTGAATTCAAAAAACGATCCTCTGCTTTATTAAAATTATAAAAGCCTGTGCTACCATAAGAAATAAAAAGGTACAATTCATTTTCACATTTACAGCCAGCTTACTGCTAGACTGTCAGAGCGGAGTGATTTTTAAGGTGCATTCCAGGTGTGATCATGAAACCTGCACTGCACTGGTGTTGACGCATGCTAAAACAGTCAACGGGAAAAGACTGATGTTCACATCTGATCCAACTTTTTAGCTTCTTATCAAGGTATAAAATGTAGTTTGAGAAAAATCAGTCTGCTGTCCAGACAAAAAGATCAGGATTGGCAGCACATCATCCATTAGAAAATAGTCTTTTAAACAAAAATCCTTCTAACCAGTGCATGAAAAATGCCGCTGGATGGTTCGCCCTCCAGGCTGCCTCACAATGGCATTCATCTCTTTTTTTTTTAAGGAATGATATATAAACCCATCGGCCACAGAATAGTGTGCGTGGGGGGGGTGGTAACTGTGGTGGTACACTACATCAAAGCAGCAAAACTGTCTCGGCTACACAAGTCAAGCCGAAAGGTCTTGTGCAATGCTTTGTGAAAAATGGTGTCCGACCCTGCAGACCTCATACGTTTCCCTGCTGCCATTTTTCCACCACTTTATCTGAACAGGTACCATCGAATGCACACTTCATCACAGAGGTTGGCCATCCACCGTGATAAAACTTCATTTGTTTGTCACCGTTGGGTTGAGGGATTGAGTATGGGCGACCCTTTGAACACTTTCAAATAAGAGCTCATTGACATGTGCTCTTATTTATGCTAGGCGCATGCGCATTGGTGGATGCCTGTTTTTTTTTTTTTAGTCAGTCAGGAAGATTATATACTGGGACACACAAGTCAGGACAGATCTGAAATATGTGAGGGTGTACTGCTAGATGAGACTTTGTTTGCATAGATCTTACAAACATTTTTGATGTTTTAACTGTCATCTCCTCACATTTTTGTTGTAAAAGTCATCAGTTGGGAGATATTTTCGGCTTTGTTCTGTACTCCATTGCATTTTGACATACCAGACTGGCGCTTATGTAATGCTACATTCACACCAGGCGTGTGTCACATCTGCAACTATGCGCTGATGCTCTAAGGATATGGTGTTCCAACTGGACTTTTGCTACTCGATACAAGCACATGTACTCTGAGTTGGAAGAGGCTTGGTGACAAATGTCAAAACTGTGCAAATATCGTGAATCTTGCTCCATTCATTTTCTTTCATAGCTCTATTTCCATATATGAAAGACTTAATGTCAAAGAATTCAGAACGGGCACAAATGATTCGTTTCTCCTTCGTAATCAATTTTCAAACGGTTGTTACTTCTGTGAATTTAAAAGGACACTTGTCATTCGTCACTACCAAATCTGAGTCCCTGATTGGTCAAACGCGTTTAATGACTGTACTTGAAAATATTGATGCCCTGTAAAAGAATAGCCAAATTTAAATTTTCCCTTCTTTGCACATTGATGCCTGATTTTCAGAGTAGTTGAAAAAACGTTTTTTTTTTTTTTCCCATGGTGGGATCAATAAAGTTTATCTTTGATGGGTGGAACATTTATTTTGCCATATGCAAACGTCTGACGTGTTTCTGTGCAGATGTAACATGTTCTCTGCATATGGAGTAACATTTTAACGGCTGTGCAGGAGGGCATGTAACAGCTAGATGGAAGAGCCACGTCCCTCCTTCTCTTTCAAACCTCCACCTTTATTTTTCCAGAGTTCTTTGTAGTTCCCTCCCGGTCTCTGCTCGCCTGGAGGCCTCGTTGCGTATTCTGACCAGATGTTTGTCATAGCTGGATGTGAGTTTGGCAGCCGCACAAGCCGGTATTGTTTTTCTTTTTTAGAAGCCGCCAGGGAGAGCTGAGAGCAGGGGAAGTGATATAGGGAGAAAAGGAAAACAGGAGATTGCAGGAGGCCTCGGGAAATTGTGTGTGCCACTATGTGAAAGCAACAAAGGCATTACAAGGCTTGACGAGATGGTACAATAGCATTAGCAGATTAGTGTTAGGTCAGAAACTGTGTTGCCTTTTTGGGAACTTTAATGCTTGACTGTGAGCCTTGATGCTCTCTGGGTAGACTGACACTGACAGGATTTGAGGCATTATTTCCTGTCGCTGCATGAATTTCTTGTGGGATGCAAACAGAAGCTTTTAGGCGCGGAAGTGCTTCCTGGGTTCACACAACAATTCTAAAAGGCTGTCCCACTTATTTTTGGTTAAACCGAGTTACTGCATAGTGATAGCTGAGTTTGTAAGCACCAGCACATGCCTTTAAGACAACCCATTTCACTTTGGATTAGTCTTATTTATCCCCCTAAATTTAAAAGAAAATAAAGTATAGACCGATTTTTATTTGACCAATCTGTCATCACGAATCCTGTTCTTCTGAACCTTCATTTCTTGTTTGGAGGGCTAATTAGCTCTTTTAAAGTTCCAGAAAGTCCTTTGTGGCGGATGTGGAATTAAAAAACTAACATTTTTGCCTTTGCTGGCACAACTTTTCCTCCTCAAACTTTTTTCATATGTGATTTTAAAGACCCACTCCGATCATCTTTCAATCTATTGTCAAAGCGTTCCCATTGGGCTTTACAACTCAATTGAATTCTATTCAATTTTATTTGTATAGCCCAAAATCACAACAACAGTCGTCTCAATGGGCTTCGTACTTTTAAATTATAAATATGTCTTGTTTAGCCAAATCCAAAAACGTGTCATTTTCTAGGACGTAGTTTCTGCAGAGCGGCAGTAGTTCATTAGAAATTTGTTTCTGAGTTGTGGGTGGGGCTGTTTTTATGGAGCAACTGCGCCTCCCTTCCCCTCCACGTTTCTGAGAGCTTTCTGTTTACATTTCATTTTTTGCCAGTACCTTACACAACCTCACAACCCCAACCTAACATTACCGGTGTACAATAAAAATGACGAGCAAGTGAATGCATCAGAATGAAGTAAAGATTGTAGCCTGCCCATGTTTTTGGTTTTCTACATAACATATAAGCTCTTTTTCAATTGACATTTCTTTGTCTAGTCCTGATTCACGTTTTTAATGAATACTTAGAAATACAACTTTAAGATTAATTTTCTTTATTTGTGTCCTCAATCATAAGAAAAACTCCATAAGAGCATGTTAGAAAAACCAAAAATACAATTTTCACTGGAGTGGGTCTTTAAATGCATGGATGCTTCAAAACAAACTGCTTTGGATATTCTGATAGGTTTTTAAACTTAATGCACAGTTGCAGAAATCCTTTTGTCGGAACAGTTCGATGGCAAAAGATCAAAACTTCAATCTGAATGGTTATTTTTGCAGTGACGTGTAAGCTAGAGCTGCAAACATGGACACAGTGTGTGAGCCAAATCCAACAAAGATCAGGATACAATTCAGCACAGCTTGGATTCTAATGCCTAAGATGAGTCAGATAGGAGGTTAAAAACACAGAAAACCATTTCACAGTTGGGTGAGTTCCAGTTTGTTTCTGACTTAAAACTACCTGAGTCACAGCTTGCCCAATACCAGATACAGAACATGAAGAGTTTTTAAAACTGGCAGTGCTTTATGTTGTTTCACAACTTTTGTGTTTCATCCGCTATGGGGGAACTAGACAGTTCTCCCATAAGCTCCCAAAAGGCAGTAATGCTGGATTCATATGCTTGTTGAAGATGTTTTTCTTTGAGATATGAGGTCTGCAGAGCAATCCAAAAAACATAAATAGGCGTGGAAAGCCATGCACAAAACTGAAAATGGAGAGCGAGGCAAACATGGACACAGTTCGTTTTGTTTGAGCCACCGTCTGGTTGCTCTGTCGGCTGAAAGTCACCGGGATGAGGACTTAAATTTGAATCTTTTCCCTTTTTCAGTCAGATAGGTACTGTAAAGTCTTGCATTTGAATATGTAACCAAAAGACCATATTCAATCTAACAGTAAACATGGTAAAAGAGCAAAACAAACACACGCCTGCGTTTCAAAATCTGAGACGTTTCATGTTGCTGTGCTGGGTGGTATTTTAAGAGCCTGGTGTATTTTCTTAGGCTTTTCTTACATGTGGCTGCAGTCTCAGATCTGAGCTGCTGATTTTTGACGCCCAGAGTTTCTCTTCCTTTGTTTATTTATGCAACAAAAACACCGTTATAAGCCCTGAGAGAACATTTAAAATGTTTTCAGAGACCTGAAAGGCCTTCAGTTTGACCTCTATTTACTCCGGCATGTATTAGTCAGTTTGCACATGACCCCCCAGGGCACAAATGGCTTATCTCACTTGACCTCAAACTGTTTTTGTTAGACAAATTCAGTTTTGAATTTGCATCTCTGGAAATGTTTTGGTGCCTCCATGATGCCCTTAAAGACATGGAGTTCATGGCTGCAGGTCTGACTATGTGTCACAGGGAAGGTTACTGCTGGAAGGAACCTGCTTTGATGAGGCAAGTGTACACAACACAACATGTTTCAAGTAGCACTTTGTTGACTTTTTGACCATGACAGCACAAGATCTTTTTCAGAGAGGTTCTGCAGAACTTTATATTTTTGCTGGCCCTGTGTGGACCCATTTTTTATTTTCTTTCTTTTTTCTTTTTTCTGATGCTCTTATTATTGCGACCTTCTGTGCCAGTGATAAGGGAATCACTGCAGATATTTCCTCTATGTTGCTGTTAATGCTTGGATCAATGGCAGATGAACTGACGGGGTGAAGAACTTTTATGTTTAGCATTCACACTTCCAGCTCCGTTGGGACTTGGCATAATAAGTTCAGGGCTGCAGCTCAGCTTGTGCTTAAATTGGCTGTCCTCGTACAGAAAATGCGAGTTGAGATGGAAATATCTGTATTTGAACACAGATCAATGTTTCTGCCTTCAGATTCTTTGGTGTTGTTTGAGTCAGAACTACAAAGTCATTTTAAATGTATCTTTGATACACTTTAATACATTTATACACATTCACGATACATATAATTTATGCAATGTTTTTGCCTTTTCATCTTTTCAGTTACTAATTTTTTAATGGTGTTATCACCTAATATCATTTTTTTCCTAATCAACCTTTCTTTTCTGTAAGACCAAGCAAGAATAAGGCAGGGAAAGGTTATTATATATATAGAAAAAGTAATTTAAAGTGTGATCATCTTTTAAACTCAAAGACCGTGACTTTGAACAGCAACCTTGTAACATTGTGACATCACAATATTCACACTCTTTCATGAATTTATTCATGTTTCCTGTATGAATAGGGTTCCGCTCTGGATTTTATAAATAAAGATTTTCACATGAAACAGTCCCGCTTCTTGTTCATTCATAGCGTATTGTGCGAATATTCTAATTCTGTCGTCTCACGTCTTGCAGGTTTG
Organism: Oryzias latipes; assembly: GCF_053564925.1. NCBI lineage: Eukaryota > Metazoa > Chordata > Actinopteri > Beloniformes > Adrianichthyidae > Oryzias > Oryzias latipes. The sequence goes on along the minus strand of NC_136247.1, from coordinate 13,217,782 downwards.
AAATAGAAATGTGTGGACACATTATTTTTTTTACATTGCTGGGTTTCTTGGCTGAAAGGTTGTAGATGTGTAACCAATCAGTAAAGTGGCCCTGAAGTGCAAAAACAAAAGATCACAACGACAATTAAAAAAGCAAAACAATAAATAAGAAAGCATTACATTTTAGAAACCAAAACACAATTCCAAAGAAAAATAAAACAAAATAAAAATGAAATGTTTCAGAACACAAAATTAATTTCTAGAAATTGAAATGAAATTTTGAGAATCAAAACACAAAAAGAAACCGGAAAAGGTAGGTACGATGGAACATCACTGATTGGATGATGATATCCAGTATTGCTTCATGCCAAATGACTTTCAGTTAAAATGATGGACGAACATCCTCATCCAATCAGCGATGTCCCATGGTACCTACCTTTTCTGTTTTTTTGTAAAAAAATAAAAAAAATAAAAAACAGAAGTGATTTCCAAAAATCAAAATTAAATATTCAAAAACAAAACATGAGAAACCAAAAAAGGTAAGTACTAAGGGACATCGCTGATTGGATGATGACGTTTGTCCATCGTTTTAACTGGAAGATATTTGGCATTAAGCAACACTGGATGTGCTCCATACTAATCCTAAAACTTGTATAGGTACGCGGACATTGAAAAAACTCAAATGTCATCATCCAATCAGTGATGAATCATTGTTCCTACCTTTTTCTGGTTTCATCTTGTGCTTCATTTTTCAGTTAGATTTCTGTAAATTTTGTTTTTCTAAATGTTTTATTTTTATTTCTTTCGTTTTTTTATTGTGTTTTGGTTACTGGAATTGAGTTTTGATTTCTAAAATCTAATCTTGTTTTTTTAATTATTTGTATAGCTTTTTATCTGTCATTGTGATCTTTAAAATGTTTTTGCGTTGAGTTATTTGCTGGTGTGATTTGCACTTCAGGGCCACCGTATATGATGTTACGCTTTTCATCTTTGGAAATTTTGGTCTTATTTGGTATTTATGTCTATTATGCAACTTTTTTTTTAATTATCACTTAACTTTCACCAAATTAGGATTTATTTTGGAGGAAGAAAAATGTGCAAGAAATCCTTTGTGTAATCTGAGTACTACACATGATTACTACCAGCTGTGTTTTGATGAAATAATTTATAATTTAATCAATAGACTGGAAGTTACTGAAAAGAAGTATGGGAAAAGGAAGCTAAAGAAAGTAAGGCTTTTTTTTTTCTCCTTCTTTCCAGCTCTGCTCCCTCTCTGCTGTGTAGAAACATGGCACTCTCACTCACAAATGCACTTACAGACAATGGCTTCGCCTCAGGCGACACCTGGCTGGCTTAGGTCTCCTGCTCTCTTCCTCTTCATTCTATATACAGTTATTCTTGCCTTTTCCTTTCACCTGTCACTTCCACTCTGTCTTTTCCTTTGTCTCGGTTCTTTTTCGGGCTCTTTTTGACCCACTTTGCCTCTTAATATGTCTCTCTCTTTATGGGACTCATTTTATCCTTTTTGTTTTATCGATTTAGTCATTTTCAGCCCCTCTTTCTCGAAACCGCCTCAATCATCCTCTCCATTCTTTCCACAGTTTCCCTCATTTGTTTTCCATTCCTTCGGTTTCATCTTTTTGTCTCCCCGCCTGCCTCCCACTCCTCCCTTTCTCTGGCGTTATCACCTTTTATTCTCTTTTTCGGGCTCATTCACATTCCGCGTGTCATCTTCGCTCTTTTCTGACCATCTCATTTATTATTTTGCCATCTTAGGCTCGATTTGTCCGTCTGTTTCTCCTCCGTCTTTGTCTGGCTCAGCTTCCCTGCCTTCTGCTGGCTTGGGTTGAAAGACTTTGTCACTGATTTCACTAATTCATCACCGTCAGCAGGGAGAGACTCACAGAGCGACTACTTTAGGTGAACCTTCATCTTTGTTTTCCTTTATCTCCTGAACACTATGCGAATAAAACCATCTTGAAAAGATAAAAAAGGAGCACTCTGCTGTTTCTGATGCACTGTGCTCCATTGTGAGGCATTTCTGCCCTGACACTTCACTCAGCTGTCAGCGGTGATGCGGCATCTGTAGCTGCAGATTGTTGTGTTGAAAGGATTTCAGCTTCTGAGCGCCGAGCTTGTTTCTTTACTGACTTGAGTTTTTATTGCCAACGTTTTCTTCAAAGGCATGGCTGGAATATAAAAGGAAGCATTATTAAAACAAAAACAAAAAAAAAAAACAGACCTGTTAAATCAGCTGAACATGAAATAAAATTTTAAACCAAAAAAATATCTGCAAACTCCTTTAAAGGTTGTTAAATTTTATATCGGTGGGTAGATTTCTCTTCTCTTTTTTTCTGTCTGATGGTAGCAAAGAACACTGCTCATAATAAAAGCAGTTGCATTTTTCCAGTGTTTTAAACCGTTAAAGCTTAGATGTAGCCTCCCAGCCTCACTCTTCATTCTTCTTTCATTAAGATTTTCTCCCAAGGTTGCTCGCAAATGTTGAGCTCTTTCAGATTAAGAGCCCTATTATTTTCTTTATCATATTAGTCTCAATTGAAAATAATTGTCATACATTCTGCCTGTGAGTTTGCCTCTGATGAAAGGCAAAGCTTGGATTGCAAAGTGTTTGCATGTACACCTAAACACATCACTTTGACTATTCTAGTCCATTTAGGATAACCTTTGAATGATTTTGAACCAACAGGACAGACAGACAGACAGACAGACAGACAGACAGACAGACAGACAGACAGACAGACAGACAGACAGACAGACAGACAGACAGACAGACAGACAGACAGACAGACAGACAGACAGACAGACAGACAGACAGACAGACAGACGTGCAATGAAATTAAGTGTCTCCTGGTCAGTGCAACATTCATACCTTAAGAAAGACATGCAACTAAAAATAATAATGAATGCATAAAACTACATAAAAAAACTACAGAAACAGTAATAACAATTATTATGAAGAAAACTTCCACCCTATCTCAATTTACAAGAAGAGGTTTGACAGGTTTAATGTTTTCTAGCCACGTTAAGCTTGTTTATGGCAGTTGGATAAAAACTGTTCTGAAATCGTTTTGTCCTTAGTCTGCTTAACCTGTAGTGTTTGCCTGAAGGCAACAGATCAAACAGGGAGTGTCCGGGTTGTGAAGCGTCTCTGATGGTGTTCTTTGCTCTGTTGAGGCAGCGGGAGCTGTGGAGGTTTTCCAGGGTGGGGAGAGGGCATCCAACAATCTTTTGGGCGGTGTTGATGACCCGCTGGAGAGCTTTCTTTTTAGCTGCTGTAAAGCTGCTGAACCCAGTGCATAAGCAGTATGTTAGGACACTTTCTATGGTGGCAGGGTAAAAGGTCACCAACAGTCTTTGGTTGATGTTGTTCTTTCCTGGCTAACCTCAGGAAATACAGTCTCTGCTGGGCCTTTTTCAGCAGCTCACTGGTGTTCGTACTCCAGTTTAGGCTCTGCTCAATGTGGACTCCCAGGAGGCGGAAGTCTGCCACCCTCTCCACTCCCCCTGATAAAGAGTAGCAGTATGTCTGTCTTCTTCTTCCTGTAGTCTATTATCATTTCTTTGGGCTTTGACGTGTTGGGGAGGAGGTTGTTGCTTGAACACCATAGTGACAGCCGTTCAACCTCATCTCTGTAGGCAGATTTGTCCCCATCAGAGATGAGCCCCACCACTGTGGTGACATCAGACATCAACTTTACGATGAAAATAGGAAAGTTATGTTAAAAATCTCAGCTATAGGGCCGTTATGAACATTGCCACCTTTACATAAGAACACTGAAATCACAAGCATCACCTCCAATATGAAAACACTTCCAAATATGTTAACTAACATCCCAAAATATCAAGAAGAACCTCACAAGAACTTTCTGTGTCTTCAAGGTTTAGCTCACAAACTATCAAAGGCTCAATACTGCCTAATAATAATAAAAAAAAAGTTAAAGTTTGGTTTGGCTTTCAGCCTGTTGTTGCACGCCAGTTCTCCTCATCTCTCCTCACTTCCTGACTTCTGATTGGTTCACAGACCTATCATTCTAGACTATGGAGCTACAGATTTGCCAAGAAAACAACTTGCAATTTGGCAGGACCTATTAAAAAAAATAAAAAAAGTAAACAGGGGGCGGAAATTGTACTAAAAGACAAAACAATGTCTTTTGGTGAAACATTTAGCTACATAATAGTGTAAAAAAGAACAAGTGTAAAATTGCTCAGGTTCTCTGTTTTACCATCACAATAATTTATAAACAAGAACTAAACTTTTTCATCAAGGAATTCAAATATCATCACATGAATTTTGGTATTTTTGTCCCCAAAGTGCAATGTTTTCTGTCTGCAGAGTTTCTGTTTTTTATGTTTTCTTTTTCTTTTTTTTCTGTGTCCTAAATGCATTTAGTAGGATTGCACTCCTTTTTTTTACAGCTTTGCTCTCAACGCAAACTTCTGGTGTGAAAGTCTGGTCTTTTTGCAACATGGCAGAACCAAAAGGAAGACCTGTTGTGGATTAGAATCCATAATGCAACTATGAGAAGTAGCTGGATGTGTAGCCTGGAACTGATTTTTTATCAGACTGGAATTATACTTATAGCAGTTTGCATACTACAACAGTGCATCAATAAAAGCCTATATTAAAAGCTATAAAATAAGAAACACAAAAGAACTATGGAAATTAAGTTGAAAAACTGTGGAAAATCAATATTTTATACAAATGTAAAAAATGTATAAAAATGTCTTTCCTCAAAAATGTACTTCTTTAAACCCCATATTATAGAGATAATGTCCAATGTTAGAAATTTGTATATTGTTCAGTTATGAAGTAGACTGGATGTTGTTGCAAACTGGGAACAAAATTGGGATGGGGTTTTAAAACAATAAAGTCTTGAAATATTTTTGGGACATGAGGATGTTGGAGCATTTTTAAGTTAAACTCCCATTTCAGCAAGTCTAATTTAGTCATTTTGAGTTTTCAGCTTCAGCTGCCACACTTGATCTGGTTTATTTGAGCATTTTTATCTATTTAAAGACTTGCAGTGCAGTTATGCTATAAGATTTCCTTTTGGACAGCTTGCTAAAGTTCTGATCTGATGTTTCCACAGCGAAGACTCATTCTGGTTTCATCTGTTCCGCCAGCGGCATCTTTAAAAAAGCTCACATGTTGGAAAAAATATCTGCTTCTGAACTGCAGGGTTGTTTCTGGCTCCAGAAAAGCTTTTAATCAGTAAAATGATATCAAAGTCAGACGCTGTTGTCAATCTTGTGCAAAAGTACACTCAGAGGAGTGTGGAGGCTGAACACAATAAAGAAGGTTGGCTCTAAAGGACAAAGCTATGTTTGGTACCAAGCATAGGCTGATTTGATTATGCATATCTGCGTGCCTCATTTTCCTCACAGATCATCAGGTGTGCCTCACCCAGCCTGACATGTGACTGAACTGATACCACACAGCCTCTTGCAGGCTGATTTTATTAGAGCCATTAGGCTCTGTGTGACATGCAGTAACCCTGTAGGATTGCTGTTTCGGCGCAGCGCGCCGGGGCCTTAAGTGAGAGATTTACTGTCGTATTTGAAGTAACAGAACAACTTAATAATAACTCGTGCCACAAAACCAACAGCAAACAAAAGGAAGTGCAGTTACGAGCGATTGAAGGAACCGCGGCACATAAAGAAGAAATGGGGACGAGGGGGAGCCGGGTGGCTGCATTCAGGCTCACAGGACTGATTTTTCCCTCTCAATAGGAGTACTTAAGGCTCCATGGATTATTAATGGCCTATCTCTGAGAAGCCCCCCACCCCCCATCATACTCCTTTTTCCTCTTGTCACTCAGCTGTCCTTTTTTTTTTTTTTTACTGGTTTTAGATTCTCTCCTCCCTTTCTTGGCGCATTTCATTCATTTTTTTTAAATCCTCATCTTTATTTTCGGACTTCTCCTTTTCCTCTTCCTCATATTTCTACTTCCAACTCCCCTTCATCCCCACTTTCCTCATCCACTGCTGCCCCAGTTCATGTTTTTATCTTTTTCTTCGTCTGACTTGTGAACGCTTACCCGTAACTCCTCTTTAACTGCTCCATTTTTGCCCTCCTCCTGCAGCTTTCTGCACAGTTCATCCCCCCCAGCATGCACACTGTCGCCACCCAACTGTTTTAAAACTGCTATGGATTTTATCCATGTCCCACTTTTACCGCATAGGAAAAAATAAACACCTTAGTGAAAATCTGGATTATTTGTCGGGAACGACACAACTTTTTCTGTATTAACACCGAAGAGCTGCTTCTCTAACTTTCTCTGTCTCCAAGTGCTCATTCAATTACTGGCGGCAGTGGCTCAGGGTCAAGAGGTTGAGCAGGTCGTCCAATAATCGAAGGGTCGGCGGTTCGACCCCGCTCCCCCCAGTCAACTGTCGTTGAGTCCTTGGGCAAGACACTTTGTATGAATGTTCCGGTGATGGTCAGAGGGACCATAGGCACGAACTACCATCACCAAGTAAACATGAGGAGTGAATGAATAATGGACACATTGTAAGCGCTTTGAGCTTCTGGAAAAGTGCAGATAAATCTAAACCAAATATTATTATTGATAAATCTCAAAGTAGTCATAATCAACATTATGCTACTATTAAATACTATTACATACTACTAATACATACTACTACATACTATTCCCTTTTTCTCTATATGAATGTCGTACGATTTAACCACAGCCAGGTAATTACAACTTTGGGCTAATAATTGGTGAAAATATATTTTTGAGCACAGGGGACTGTCCAGTAATAGCCAAATTTATGACTTTTTTGCTGCTGATCTCTCAAGGAGGAAATGAAGGAAGTTTTCTTTACAGGTACAACGATACTTTTAAAATATTTCTACTGAAAAGAAGATGTACTCACATTTCAAACTATATGTTTTTCTTAGCGGAAAGTTATTTTGTTGCTTAGATAATCTATACGTTATATGAAGGATGCAACTATGGAGCCAAGCATTTAAAGCAGTCTGAATTTTGAAGTTAACATCTTTTTCCATATGTTATTAAAAAGTTCTTGTTTGTTTATATTAGAGTCTCAAAAAATAATAAAAAAATGCTATTACTGAGTGTTATGCTACGTTCACACCAAAGTGCGTACTTGAACGCACGTTAGGCATAGTAGGTGTTCACACTGGTCAAGATAGGAGGGGCTTCTTCTTCTTTTTCTACTGTGTACTAGCGCTTGTCTGCCACCTATAGTTGGAAGAGGCTTGGTGCAAAAAGTCAAAACAGTACAAATTTCGCAAATCATGTTCCAGGCTTTTCTTTCCTAGCTTATTTCTGATAAACAAAAAATATAATTCCGTCAAATAATTCCTCCGGACACAAACCACAATATTAATTCCTTCTCCATGGTCAAGGGTTAAAGGGTTGACACTTCCTTGAATTAAAAGGGATGCCATCTAAGAGTCCGTGATTGGTCAAAGTTCAACCTGGTTTGACTTGCAAAAAGTGTAAAAGTTTGTAAAAATTTGTGTAGCTATGCCTGAATGTGAGCATTTTGAACACAGAAGCCCAAAACGCGGATTTACGTGCATTTACATTAGAAGTGGTTGCTTGAACACGCTTTGCCGACGCGCTTTACTGAGAGGGTGCATTTGTTTTTTTATTGTAATTCTTTTGAAGATAACTACATTTAGAATTGTGACCGTACCTGTTTGTTTGCCCCCACCTATATCAACTTTTTAACAAAAGATGGACAGAGGTTTGTGGGTAACTTCGACACTCTTGAGGATGGGTTGCAAGAATTTTAGCATAATGATGCTTAACTTTCTTTAATGGATAATTTGTTTTCTTTAAATTGAGTAATGTATAGCCACAGTCTACCCCACTTTCATTCAGCACAGATCCAGAAAAAACAGGTACCACCTCTGAACCTGAGCAACGCACACATCTGTAACCATTACACTAATGATCACTTTCTGAACATCCAGTGAAAAAGAACAAGTTTGAACAGGATCTGGCTTTGAAGAAAATATTTCAGAAAAGCAACAGCAGGAATATTGCGGTTTGGGCAGAAACAGTCTTCTCTGCCTTTCAAGGATGGAGCAGCCTCAGAAAAAAATGAAGTTTTTTTTGTAAAGTAATGAAAACACTCAGAATCCTCCACTCTCAAGTCTGTGCTTGAGCACGATGACCGCTCTTCTATCCGTCAGAGACACCACCTGATCTCTGGTGCACCCTACTGTTTTCCAGCACGGCAGCAAGCACGGCCTTCTGCGCCTGCAATCATGCCCAGCCTCTAATGTCACCCTGTAGTTTACCAACAATCACTTTAAAACCTCAAAATTGGCGTCTCGGGAGTCACTAAATAGACTTTTCAGAAACCTGAAAGCTTGAGGGAGAGATAGATCTGACAGAGAAACAAAGACTCCCTTCTGTGATAATAAATCTGCCCCAGTCTTAAATCAAATGCCATTTCAGTGTTTATTTTCCCTACATTTGTGTAATTGATTAGATGAACATCATGCTGAATTGAGAAACTATTAACTCTTGAAGTAAACGCTAAATTGAAATGAGTCAGATGGATGTGTGTGTGTGGTTGGTTGTTCGTTTAGCGTGGCCCCATATAAAGAATTAAACAGACTCTTACCCCGCCGATCCTAAACAGGATAGATTGAATACAAATATGGAAGGGGAGGAAGGAAGTGAGAACTACGGTACTCTAATAAAAATCCTGTTTTTGGTATTTTCAACATGTTCTTGTGGCGTTTAAAGAAAATGAAGATTAAGTGCATTTCTGAATATTTCTTCATTCAAATCATTGTGACTCGGGAGCGGACAAAAAACGCAGTTTGAAAAAAGTTGTAGCAGTTATGAGGTGCTACAATAGGTGTGTGACATGCTCCCTGCTTCGCTTCATTCTGATGCATCAACTTTCTGACAAAAGTCTTCCTCGTCTGAGCTGGTATCTAAGCCGGAGCTGTAAGACTGGATAGCTCATATTGCACTTTGTTTTTGTTGCACCGGGAATGTTAGGTTGAGGTTGTGAGGGGCTGCAATCTAGAGAGAGAGGGGGGATGATGGGAAGTGGGGGGGGGGCTTACCAGCAGTCCAGCCCACAACTCAGAGGTGAATTTCTGATTAACTACTGCCATTCTGCAGAAACTGTGTCCTAGAAAATGACAGATTTTTTAAATTTTGGCAAGAAATGGTATAATCATAATTAAAATACCACTGGGAAGGCTTTTACAGTAGATCAAAAGATGATTGGACTGGGACTTTAAAAGAATAGTATTTTGAGACACAGTTTTGCATAAATAGATTATTTTGTGTTACAATTTATAGCATTTTGTTGTTGCTCAATACAAAAATGATTTTTAGCTTCAGTTCTTTGTTAAACAATCTGAGTTTTCTAGTACAAGGGTTATTTTTTCTGTCTTTGCCACACAGAACTCCATTTGTTCCAATTTTACCACCTTGGCTCCCAGCTCACCATGTCCTTTTTTTGATTTTTTACCACCACTTTCTTTTTCTTCCAGCTCGACTGCTCCCCCTCACTCCTCCACTCCTCTCAGTGGCTCAGCTTGCTGGTCCATTTTGCTTGTTTTCTCAAAGCCATCCCCTTGTTAGCAGAAATGCTCTTAAGCTCCTTGTTTTCCTCCTCCTCTCTGCCTCACTTTCCATCTGAGCAAATTGCTTTGGACGAAGCAGCCAGGTCGGGGTGTCCTAGTTTCTTCTCTCCTCCCTCTGCCTCATCTTCTGGCCTTTCCTCCTCTCCCATCTTTGCGTGTATTCTTTCAGATACAAAGACAAGGCAGAGGGAATAAGGCAAGAGGATAAGGGTGAGAGTTAAAACAAATAAGAGGATAACGAGAGAGAAAATAGTCTTAAAGGACGTCGGATTGAGTGTCAATATGGTCTGTTGGCTGCAGCGAGAGGATTGGTAGAAGCTGCATCTGGAAGCAGCTCTGACTGTCTGTGACCATTAAGATGGCTGTGAAAAATGTGCAAATATAAGTCTGAAAGAGGTCCTGAACGGGACAGTGTGAGATTTTGCATAATCTGTCATTTCTAGTGATTTTAAGGATGTAAACATAAATATAAACATGTGTTCAGACATTTATTTTGTCTTTGCAGCTGCTCATAATAAAAGCAGAAACAGCTGTTCCTTTCCTGCTTCTATATGCAAGCAAACATCACTTCTTACAGCTGCAGCTTTATAGTTATTTGACTGAAGGGTGATGCCATTTCTTTTCATAAGGGAAGAACAAAGTAGCATCTTATTTTTAGGTAAAGCCAAGGTAAACATCTGTTTTGGGCTGTAAGTTTCCTCAGTGAGGACTAAAGCAAATCCTAGTTTTAGGGTGAATTAACTAAGTGTGAAAAGTTTCAGTAAAATGTTGCTGAAACCCCCAAGCCTCAGCCTGTGAGTATCTTAAAAGTTAAACTTTTTAGTGTTAAAAAACAAATGAAACGTTGCTATTTTAGGAGGAAGGCTGGGGGAGCTCCGTCCTTTTGGTAAAAGACAGCATTTTGTTCGATTTTGAAAGCTCCCATTCGTGCCTTTTTTGAATTGTGTTGAAAGGTTAGCAGCTCTTTCAGAAGTCACAGAGGAAAGATTAATCAGGCTCAAGAGAATAAATTATGCAGAGTTTGGTCTTCATCAGTCATAATTCATCCATTTGTAGAAATATTAACATTGTGAGATTTCATTTATGCATGGCTGTTTTCATTAGCAAGATTGAACTTCCTGAACCATTAGAACACCTTGATTCGTTCTTTTTATTTTTTTGTATTTCTGTTGTAAATGTGTTGCTTTTCTTTCAGCTGAGCTGTACTCAAAGTACTCAAATTTAAAAATGAAAATTGTTCGACTTGTGGCAGCAATACATTCCCACGCAATCATACTTACTCCACCACAGCCAACAGCTGGTACAGGGTCCATCTGCTGAAATGTTTTTATTACAGGCTGTCCTGCCAATAAAGACTGATCTTATTTATTTGACTATTAAGAAGTTAATCTTAAAACGAATTGTGAAGAAACTGCCCACGGTAATACCTGTTAAGTACCAAAGACATGTATACTGTACATCAATAATCTTCAATAATGAGATTCTGAGCAGTGAAAATGAAGCGGTAGTGGGTCGGACCAAAAAAGCACAACTGGGTTTGACAAAATAAAGAGAGAGTTGCCATCAACAGAAAATTAGGCAAAAATTGTTAAACCATGCTTTACTTTTTTTGGGTGTTAAATGTGGTAATGATTGGGTGTTTGTTCCTTCCAGTGGCCGTTTGAAGAACTGCAATTTGGTACTTGTAGTTTTGGTTCAAATTTTGGAACAGAAGTTGGAGATTCTGACCTGGATACATTTTTGGTATAGGAGGACATTGAAAACTGAGAAGACAGAACTGCTGGAATTAGTTTATCAATTTAATTGATTATTAAATGCGTCGAGCCTAGCACTAAAGCATAAAGTAAGGGTTGAGCAGTTTTTGAGAATTTGGGTAAAACGGCTTTTTAGGTATTTCCTTTTCTAATGGCTTTGGACTAGTGGACGCTGTCCGGTCATACTAGGTTTGTTTTCAGGTTTATGCAAGAACATCTTGAGATATTTAGATTTTATCTTAACTCTTCCTCTTGCTATAACATCCTGGAAAAGAAGGCTGGAGATGCTGATTTCTGGGAGAGAAAAAAACTCATCAGTTAGTCGTCTTGATATCTGCCAGACAGCAGATGTATGTCTGCATGACGTTGGCCAGATATTCAATACAATATTTGTCACAGCATTGCTGGGAGAGCATTTTTTCATTGGCAGGATGTCGCCAAAATGTTGACCTTTAATCCAACACAACAACGGGCTGATCATTAAATTGTTAATCATTGTCTCGACTTTCAAGTAGAAAAAATTGAGAACAGTTCGGTCAACATATTTATGCAAGCAACAAGAAACATCACAGGTAGAGCTTTCTGGGCTGTATTTAACCTTTCTGTCCTGTTTTTTGTCAGTACAAAATAAGGGAACTGTGAAACGTGAACATTTGTCATTGGTTCAACCTGTCGCTGACTTTTTTTTTAACACAATTTCAATGATCTCGTCCTCTGGCTTTTCCCAAGTTCTGTCTAGGCAACAAGAGAAGCTTTGATGGGTTTCAGTTTCACTGACAAAGACATATGCATCCCAGAAGGGAAAAGCAACAAAAAAATTGATGATTAGTTGAAGTTTTTGGCTGCTATAAAGGCCTTTTTGGAAGCTAAACAGTGTTGAATCTGGTTGTTGCATGGATGGGGGACCAGATATTGTACATTTTTTCATGATTGGCCTGACGTTTTGAAGCACAGGATGACATCTGGACTAAATCTTCCCAATGAGGAAAATTATTTTATGGAATGTCTGACATCAACTAAGCAAACGCGCTTTTCCGCCCTGTAGCAATCAGTGGTTAGGGACGTAAATCTTGCATAACTTCACAGAATCTAAGACACCTGGGGTTTTCTACAGATTTCCTTATCTGGTGAAAAAGTAATCAAAAGAAGGGGTTAAAGGGTAGTACATTAACAAAGCATGAGGTAGGATTTTTATCTAAAGAAGTGTTCTGCTTATCAGTGTAAATCTAACAATTGGGTTCACAGCACAGAAGAGCATCTCATTTTTACTAATTGGGGTCCTACGATTCAGATTGAAAGACTGAATCTGGCAAAAGAGGATGTGAAAGAGGAAGGGCAAAGGGCTGTGTTCATTAGATGAAAGAGAGTTAAAGAAGGAGGAGACAGCGACTTGTCAGGTTGGAAGAGAAGCCGATTTTGTGATGCCATTGATGACAGGGGCAGAGCCTGCAGGAAAAGCAAGAGTTAAACAGATTATGGTAAGGCATTAGGTGCACGGCACACAATGCGTGTGTCCGTTTCGCAGTGAGAGGCGATCTCAGCAGGAAAGTGTTCACGGGAGGGGAAATGATAACAGCATTTCTTGTTTCGCAGAAACAAAACCTGAAGAATGGAGGTCTGCTGTGTGCAATTAGAGCCTTTATTGTTCTATAAACTGCTGTTAACTGGAACAAACCTGGACAACAGCATCAGAAACCCTTTGTGCAACACACAACACACTAAAGGGACAAAATTGTGCAAAATGGGCAGTAATCACCAACTAGATTTCCTTTTTCACATAAATGCATGTCTGTGCATTAATATTTTAGATAAACACAAGTCTGCAGAAATTAGATAAGAGTTGTGAATTTTTTAATTTTGTATTTCCCACATTTTTCAACAGATTGGATGTAAAGGCGTCTACAGTGTGCAAATCTACCATCTGCTCCTATAAGCATGATGGTGAAGAGGGGGCTGGAAAAAAAGGGAGAATTAATAATATCTAGTCCTGATAAAGGTTTCTGAATGGGTCATTCACAGACTATAAAAACCCAATGCGCTTTTGGCAGAGCGCTGTAGTTGAGCAGTACCAAATCAGTACAGACACACTAATTGTCTGGGCTCCATTGCAAATCCAACCGTGGCTTAATTATTAGAACCGAGCGACTCAGGCATGCAAGTGCATCACTCTGCTCATAGCTGCCATCACCTAAACAGGAACACAAACATGGGTGCTGCTGTTGCTATGCAACCCCTAGCCACCTTATCTGAAGTACACGGCTCTCTTAGTTAAAGTTAAAATTGGTTTAAACTTCTTCCGCTGAGAGCGTGCTTAGCCACGAGGGCCATACTCTTCCTGTCCTCCAATGAATAATGAGGAAAATTAAGGCAGTGTTGTACAGAGAAGCCCCCAAAACACACAGCCCTCACTTATTATCGCTCTGACCCTCAAAAACAACTGCGGTGTGGTCATTTTGCAACCCTTGTTGCTACAGAAAATGTTGGGTCTGCGGGGTGATGGTATAAAAAAAACCCAAACTGCACTTCAAATGGTCAGATGTGGCCTGGGCTCCAGCTAATTCCTATCTCTTCTTGCTGCAAGCACAAGGCCATTCTATTATGCAGCTGGCTCTGTATTTTACCAAAAATTCGGAGAGACCCCATTTCACACTTTTCTGAATCAATCTGCTTTGGCCAGTGGCTGCTTTAGTGTTGTGTCAGTGACCTTGAGGGTCCATTTGCATTGGCATGGATTTAAGGCGGCCTCCGGCGACCTCCAAACCCCATTAATATTTCAAAGCCGCGCTCAAGAGTCCATTTGTACAAGTGATGTCTGCTAACTTCCACCTCTACTAATTCCAGTTAGCAGGGGAAATGGAACAACAGACGATGTTTTTGCTAAAAATGTTTAACATGGGCGTCTGTGAAAAACTGCAGCCCCTATGATGACATCGTACTCATGCTAAGCATGTATTTGCCCTTAAGCTTCCCAAAAAACCCAGACTGTCTGCCAGCTTTCTTGGCTCATTCATTATCACAAATGAAAGCTCTTTGCTCAGAGTCAGTGTTCTTCCTGTTTTCTCACATTTCGTCCTTGTCACAGTTGTTAAAGTTGTTGATAAAAACTACACATATTTGCCGCTAATGACTCAAAGGAGTTAACGCAGGCATGAATCTGAAGGGAAACTCGCTAAGGCTCTTTGGACTGACTGCTTATGAGAGAAATCCCTCACCGTGAGAAGAGTTTGTGTCAGAACAACACCACAGGCACTCAGTTAGCGGGTTAGCTGCCCTGACATCGGGTCGAACACGTCTGGCCCGTTATTTGTCAGCGTCCACTTCTTCAAACTGAAGGTCTGCACTTTTTTCCTCTATGATGAGGTTCCGTCCTGCAGTAAAAATCAAGTTTCCTTTATTTCTTTGTAGTTTTTTTTTTCACTTACTGAGTTCAAATGACCAGCTTGGAGTTGGCTGTTATTAGCTTACTGGAAACTGGAATTGGGCTCCAGGAGAACAATAATCAACTCTGCTGTAAAAGTTTCCCACGCTTTGGGCTTTACTTTATGGCAAATATGCCTTGTTTACAGCCAATGAACCACTTTTAAAAAAATATATTTAGCTGGTTTTGATTTGTTGGATGACTCTTTGTGTAATGAATATATATTTATAATGCATCAAAGGAAAACAAAGATTGATTTGGTGTCCATTTAACATTTACATTTTACATTACATTACATACATATGGATATGGGTTGAGTTTTGTCCTTAAGGGCCCATATCTGAACTGCATGGACCACATTTTGTTAAAAGCAAAAATAAGTTAATTACGTTAAAGATGATAGACGGTAACCAAAGAAAAAGAAGAAACTAGTGGCCAAAACAGAATTAAACCCAGGTGATTAAAAAAAGCCTGAATTATGAAATATAAGAGGCAAATTTTAATTAAAAACTAAAGCTGGGAGTGACTTTGGGGAACAGGAGGAGCAAAAACCGACAGGCTAAAAACGAAACACATTATCCTAAAAATTAAGACCTACTTTCTTAAAACAAAAGAAAAAGAATACTAGAAACAGTAATTTTCTTCCAAAAATAGCTTAATTTTTTGACAGTTGTTTCCAAAAGTTGCTCATATTTAAATTTCATTGGAGCTGCAAAAATGTTATGAGCATTGAATTTGATCCATCACTGTTTTTAAATATGAACTGATCTATAGAGCCCAGATAACTGTTGCCAGCCTTCAAACTCATCAGTACAACAGTTTTGGTTGGAAAGCACTCAGGCCTGTACCGGTTTTGGCATCTTATTGTTGCAAAGCCAGGAGAATTTTGGTCACTACAATTCCAAATACTTCTTTCAAGTTTTCGTGAATTACTTTAAAAATAAATAATTATTTTCCTGACAATCTTGCAGAATCATTTTTTTCTTCATAGTTTCCACATCAGGCTGTCCAGAGTTGCTGGTACCTCTTAATGTGATCAGTGTTGGCAGAGATTGTTTATCTAAAACCTGTCAGAAACTCTTATGATTAATCAACTGAATTGAGGGTTTAATATTGCCGTCTAATATGGACGTCCTTTTCATTTAAAGCTTCTTCTTCCTCACTGATTGTGATGATCGTGCCGCAGCTTTGAAGAACAGAATTTCTGGTGGATCATTAAGAATGTGGGAGCTGCTTTACAGGACAAACATGCAGTCACTGTGGACAAGTGCAGGCTCATTTCTGCAAGTTAAAGCTACTCGCACTGTGGTGAAGGCCATATGGTCTGGCAGGGGAGCATACATTTTTAACACCACCTGCCTCAGGGTCAGTCAGCACCTCACAGTGGGGGGTTTCTTTAATCTATCTCTTATTGAAGAAGAAAAAAATCAGCCCAGAACCGAGAAACGGAGTTTGATGAGCGCAGCATGCAGTTCTTTTTTTTGTTTTTTAACAGCAGCGTAGAACTAATTATCATTAAAATAAACTGACCCCCACATATATGTATAGCTATTGTTACATCCCAAGTCGCATATATATATTTTTTTCCACTGTGGTATTGGATTTATTACGTTAAAATTTTTATAATGTTTTTGTTTTAGGAGCAATGTATGAACAAACCATCTGTTCATTGGAGGATTTCTGTCTTTTTCTGTTTTATAGCACATCCAGATTAATTTACATTAATTGTTGCAAATGTAGTCCCGCCCCCTTGTGTCTATCTAACAGCTGAATTGGTGAAGCAGGTTCAGACACTCGTCTTTTCTTGCTAAATGGAAGTATTTTCCACCGCAGAGTAAACCTGTCCTCCAGGTATAATTACTGAAGATCCTGTGGAATGCAGCACAGATTACAGGAAAATAATGTGACAGTTCTCACTCTGTAGTGTTTTTACTTTCAGTCTTTCATTTATGACTACTTTCTTCAAGACGTCAAAGAAAAATGATTTTGTTTTATGACTTTGAAATCACTAAAATGGTGTGTATTAAACTAAACTTGATAAAAGTCACTTTTTACAAAATCACTCATACTTTGAAGATAAAATAGATAAAGCCTGATATTATATTACATAATTTTTTGTCTTTTATAATTTGTTCTCTTATTAAACACAAACTATAATCCTAATTCAACAACTTCAATCTGCACAGAGGATTGCTGTTTTTTTCAGATAACCCAGTTCTTTAGAAAATAACATGATGGATATTTTTCTTGTTTATGATTTAGAAGATGGACCTCAAGGATACTGTCAGACTTGGTGTAACTGATTGCAGTTCATTTGGGGCCATGTCAACTTTGCAATAAAGAGACCTGGATGTTGTCATGTTGGAAGTGTTTATTTTTATGCTCTGATGCTGGATAAACAGAGATGCTGTTGTAGGCTTTAGTAGAGGAACTTAGACGCTCAAATTTTCCTCTCGTTCTTGAGATTAACGTCTTTCATCAGTCAAGAGTTGTGTCCAGTTGTGGAAAAACTTTAAAAAGACAGAACGTTAAAAGAATATCTTAGAGAAGTTATTAAAAAATAATTAATAAATAAATAAACAAAATGAACAGACACCCATGTAGGACTTATGCTCCCTGAAGCTAAAACTGGATATTTTAGTAAAACGACTGTTTGACAAGAAATGGTTTGTACATGAAATTTTAACAAATCTATCTAATAATAATAATGATAATAATCAAAACCAAAAACTAACAGAAAAGACTTTAAGTAGGATTTGTTGAGCTGAAAGATTATGTGATGTTTGCTCTGTTCAACACAGCCCTCAGCAGTGCAAGTTCAAGCGACCACTTTTAAGGAAAGGTTTATTCAAATCCTCGTTTTGGGCTTTTGCAGTGAAAACTCTTGTGTTCACGCATCACTATGCAAGTTAAACCAGTTGAACTTTGGCCAATCAGAGCCTCTGATTCGGTAGTCACGTATAGATGGCGTCCCTTTTAATTCACAGAAGTACCTACAGTTTAAAAATTGATAATGGAAGCGAAACTAATAATTGTAGTTTGTGCCTGGGTGAAATTAAATGGCACCAGGTCTTTCATACATCGGAATAGAGCTGTCAAGGGAATTTCTTAAAGCAAAATGTACGAGATTTGCATCACTTTGATATTTTGCATTAGGTCTCTTCCTGCTCTATGTGATAGTAGTGAAGCCTGTTGAGACAACTGTTTTGCAATATTGGGCTAAACAAATAAGACTGAATTGAATAGAATAGTCAACAGTAGAAAAGGAAAAAGAAGAAGTCCCTCCCTGCTTGTGTGATCACCATAGGGTCAATGCACGTTCAAGAACCTACGTTGTTGAATGCACATCAAATGTCCGGTGTGTCCGTAGCTTAACAGTAAAAACATCAAGTCCACATTTTTGGGTGGTGAGAAGGAGGAAAACAAAAGGGAACGAAACGCTTCATGACAGATGAAGAAAGAGTTTATTGAATAAACTAAAATGCACAAAATAAGAACTAAAGAAGTGAACTAAAACTTTAAATTTATGAATAAAAAAATGAACAAAAAATGATATATAGATTAAGAATTTCTGAGACTTTTATCGCAACTCTATATGATGCTGTAAACATGGCCCGTTTCCCTGCCGCAGAAGTATGCAGCCTCTTTTTTGCTAAAAATGTTTCAGGAAAAGGTCACAGTTGGTGCTTCAAATCGGGTAATTTTGACAGGACCGTTGTTTCTTTCACTCCTCTAACTAAAAGAAAGCAGAATATTTGTTCTCCTTTTTCCAAATCTTTGGACCAAACTTACATTTCCTGACAGTATCATCATGTCATGACAGCATGCCTTGTTGTAACAAAACTCAGACTTCATATTATGCATTTCACATCATACTGAAAAGTGAGGACCATAAAGGGGAAAATAATTAAAGCTGTTAGCAGGCAGGAATCATCTTCCCACATTTAAAGAATCAAATCTTTGTGTCTGTCTCTTGCATACCAGGTGTGAATGTCTGGTTTGAATGCAGTGAAGCAGAAGCAGCTGCGGTGAAAAAAAACATCAGGACACGTCTGCTGCGTGCTGACAGATTCGATCTCCTGCAGTCCACAGAGAAACAAGTGTTTATCAAATGAGGGCGACAGGCCTCAGACACTGGAGGAATAACACACTGTGGATCGCCTATTAGGCCTGCTGACGACTACACCTCATTAGACACACTGTGGGCTGCTCTCTGTGTGTTGGAGTCCGTTCATTACCCGTGTTGCAGGGATGGTGCTGTGTCCCCGCTCGTATTGTGGCACTCCACTTCCTGTTTTGGAACAGCAGCAGGTTCTCATCACATAACTCATGACTTCAAGCTGGGGTAAGGAGAAGGTCAGATTAGACTGGTGATTAAACGTCTGCCTCCACACACAACTGTGCACACTTGACTTTGAGTTAAAAGACATTGAAACAGAGATCTACTTTTTTTAGTGACTTCCAAAACCAAAAGGCTCTTTATTAGCTGTTTTTTACCATAAAACTGTATGTGTTTACATTTTAAGAGTCTTTCTGTTATGTAAACAAGTATTTTATGAAACAGTAAAATGCAAAAAAGATAAATAAAAGATATACACAGAAACTGATGCTATAAAATGTTTAAATATTAAAAATAAAACAACTAACATGATAACTGTAGGGAAAGTCAGATTATTTTACTTCATAAAGGATTAGAACTTTTTTATTCACAGGTTTTTTTTTCCTTTATCATATTTGTATTGTATTTTTGTATTTTGACAATTTAAAAAAAATGTCTTTAGGGTTTTTTCTGTTTACCCCACTGTATTTTGGATTTTGATCTAAACCAATATACGGGTTGACTTGGATCCAACTAATTTTTTTTTCAAACTACATGTGCTGTAAAAACCTCTTCCCACATTCAAGAACTAAAAAAAAATCTTTGAGTTGAGTATGAGTGAGGTTTAAAGTTGTAAATGGAAGATGAATCTGGCTAAAACAAAAATAAACTTATCTATTTTAAAGTAAATACAATTATATCTATATTTTTTCAATGATTTTATACATTTTATTTTTATTTTTCGTATTATTGTGCTATTTTTTTTTATTTTCCTTTTCTTATCGCTATTTTGATTCTGTTCCACCTGATAGATTTGTTTTTTCCAGGTGACCATTGTGAATAAAAACTTTTTTCAATACATTTTTTTCATAAAACCACTTTATGAAGAAGTATTTATAGAGTTTCCACAGAGATAGACTATGACTTTCTGTCTGTAAAGGATAAAAACGTGTTTCCATTCCTGGAAACTGCATTCTGCTGCTGTGGCAGGAAAGCACACAGGAATGACTGTTGACAAGAAGCTAATTAACAATCAGAGCAAGACGCCTATGCTGGAAAAGAGATCATTGTTTTACTCTGACACACACACACACACACACACACACACACACACACACACACACACACACACACACACACACGCACACACACACACCCACATACACACTAACACACACATGCATGCTGTGTCTGTTTTCCCATGTTGTAAAGTGCTTCCTGAGCTCTTTGGAGACCTGCTGTCACTGATGTGGAGTCTGTATTTAGAGTGTCACAATGAGCTGTGCAAAAGGTTAGAGAGAGCTGCGCACACACGCACACGCACGGACACACTCATGTGATTATGGATGTCATCATAGCCAGCTAATAATGGAAAAGAAAAAGCCAGAGTTCATTGGATTTCAGTTAAGATAAGGACACTGAGGTGCTTCTCCTAAAGTAACTTTGATTGATTTTGTTCCCAGTAAATAAAGTTGAGGCTTTGCGAGCTTCTTTAGTTAAAAATATTGGGAGTATTGTCCATTTGAATGAAGCAAACATTTTTTTGTTTGTTTTTTAAAAGTGATAACAGTGTAAATGTAAAAAAAAAGCAATAAATAGGATGATGGGAAGTTTTTTTTTCCTGGTACATTTCTTTTTTTCTTTTTAAAACAAATGTTTTCACTGCAAAAGCAGTTTCATTGAAAAAAAATAAAAAATTTGTCTTGCAAGACAAATAATCTTATCGAGAGTTTTCAGTAAGAAAATAATCTTATTTGAGAAAACATGTCTTAGTGGCTGGAATTTTCATCTTTAAACAAGAATCACTGATAAGACCATTTTTCTTGCCCCAGTATATGTTTTTTTATTTTTTTTATTTGTTTTTTTTTAAAGAAAATCTGTAATAATTTTAGACTTATTCCTAAGGAATCTGTTTTTTCAGTGTGCTGACTATTAGTTGTTTTTTTCCTTGTTTTCCTATTTTACATATTTATCTATATTACAGTTACAATCCTGGTGTTAGATGCTCTTTGGTCAAAAAGAATTACTATTGATTGCTTTCTTTCTTTAAAAAAATGTAATCAAGACAAGAACAACAAAATAATATGAATGAATACATTCATGCACACAGGACACTATTGGGAAGAAAAGGTAATACTACTTGATACTTTTTATAATCATACTATTGTGAAAATTTGCTGAGGCTGAAGGTTACAGTAATTACAAACTCTGCAGAAACTTGTCTGCCAACAAATTAAGCAAAGGGGATTTCTCTCGCAAAAAGCTGGGATTAATACTTTTTTTTCCCCATTCTCCTCTTTACATCTAAGTGAAGCTCACAGAAATGAGATTCATGAGCCGTATGCACAAAACTGTCACTGTACCTCAAAGACTAAACCTGGATTTACATAAAATGGCTAAATTGAGAACATGCAGTCATTTAAGATGAATTATGAAGCAATGCAGAAGTGCTGATCAGTGCGGAAATGAATGGGTGAGCTGAATGTTTGTTTATAGATGAATGGAAAACTTCCACTTAAACAGTTAAAGTAGAGTTTGCACCAAAACTAGGATAGGATGATAAAAATGAAAAAGAATACACACGTTTTGCTTATTCACTATAAATGAAAATGTGGTCTGCATGGTGTGTATCAAGGCATAAACATAACTATAAGGTCGCATTTAAGAAACAAAATATTGTGTTTTTATTATTTCTGCCTCAAAATATTTAATTTATTTTAGTATGTGTCTTCAGGTATGAAGAATGTTTCAATTCTAAATTGTGACTTTACAAAGAGGTTTGTGTGCAAATGCATTTTATTATTGACATTTTTAAGACCTTGCTGTTGTGGAAAACCAAGCTGCTGTGACCCTGGATATGAAAAAAAAAAACCTTTTAAAAGGCAGGAATTGATTGTGTATTTTATTATTCTGCCAAAAGTGCGGTCTCATGCCCAAACAAACAGAAATAGTCAAAAACATCAAACAAATGTGAGCATCTGCATGATTAAAGGGCTCCTGCATCACTCTGTGACTGGATTCAGCTGGCTCAAAGGCAAAGGGGACTTTCCTTCAGCAGGTCAGTCTGGCCTCATTTAAATTCGCCTCTCTGCTCTGACACCTGTCTGTTCTGAAGCAAAATAAAATAAAAAGTTAATTGTGGGCTTCAAAGCCTCTGACAATGTGAAAAATAACATAAAAATAAACGAAACACTGGTCAGATGCGTGGGGAGATCGGCACAGGGATGCTGTACAGGAAACAGAGAGGATGGAGAGGAATGAAAAGATGTGTCGCCTGCAGAGATGTAATGAGAGATGTGAGGTGACAGAAGACAGGGAGACGGCGTTTCTCTGAGCTCCCAGTGAAATGAAAAATGACTGTCCTTTTCACCTTCCTATTTAGTTTCACACCCTCTTATTTCTGAAATGTCTTTCTCTTTCCTTTCATTACAGGCCACAGACTCTTTTTTGATGTTTGACAGCAGCTCATCCGAACATTTGAACCCAACAGGAAACAGTTTAAATATGAATCATCTCTGCTAACCTTTTTACCACAAATCGCACACTTGTATCTGAACATACAACATATTCTACACAATGTTTATTAGCAGCATTTTCCAGAATGAGCTGTCACTCTTACACTTCTATGAAAAAAAAAAAATGTTGATCTTGTATCTATTTGGTGCTTTTAGTTTCTCACAAGCGTCTAAAAAAAAACACTCCTAAAAGCTTAAATAAAATCAAAACAAACCTTCAACTCTAAATGATTTGATGACCCAGAATCGCTGTAAAGTCATGATGCCCAAGCTCCACTGTTATCCCATGAAATCCTCTCCGGTGGTGTTCAATCACCTTCAGCTCAGGGTTCAACGATAGATGCTTTTTATTTTTTCTTAGTTTAGGATCTGCCCTAAATTCAAGGAAGAGTCAGACATGATGTTGTCTAAAGGCTTTGAACTGAATGCTTCAGAAATGTTGGGATTTATCCATTTGGACTTGTGTACCGGTCCTCTTGTTTTCTCACAACTTCTTCCCAATAATCAAACCCAGGTAGTTTGCTCCTGAGAGTATTTTCAGTTAACTTGCCCCATAAAGTCACGATCACATCAGACACATGTGATGCGTGTTCAAGAACACGTTGAACGTGGGTTATTGAATGCACTTTTAGCATTTGGTCACTACCCGATACTAGCGCATGTACTTACAGTTGGAAGAGGCTACCCACACGTTCTAACAAATCTGAGTCCATTGTTGGTCACAGTTCAGTGTTGTTGCGATTGAGCATCAAGAAATTCAAGCAGTTGAACTTCTACAGCGCAATCAATGAACGCCCAATCTGTACGTAGAACCCTCGACCAGACTTAAACATTTACATAACAACACGTGAACGCGAGCGTTTTGAACGAGGAAGCCAGAAATTCCGGTTTACATAGACTTTACATTTAAGGTGGCCGCTTGAACACAGGTGGGCGCAGCCGATGTGCAGTCACCTAATGTGTCTGCAGATCATTGCTCAGTCAGAACACCTTTGCTCTGCATTTTGTCCGATTCCAGATCTACTGTACTTTTTTTTCCCCATTTTAATCAGACACATCACTTAACTGTTTGAACAAGGACACTTCATAAATAATTCTTTTAATCGCAGCAATTCGGTAAAAAAAAAAAAAGGCATTGTCAACACTTTAACAAACAGTAACTTATACTCACACAGCCCTTTGATAATCCTGTGAATGTAATGAATGAAAGCAGCAAAACACTCTAACATCCCCGCGTGAGGGGAGACAAAGGAACTCCAGCTGGGGAAAGGGGAATTTCCGGGGCATTTTGGTTTCTCTGATGTTCAAAAAGGGAGGAATACTTAATTCTAACTAAACAAGGACCTATAAATATTAATATTAATCAAAAGTATTTTTATTGTAGGATAAATAAGCAAAAATAATTAGTTCCACTGACATTTTTTGAAGTTTTAAGTATTGAGTCAAAGATTTAATTATGGGAAAAAGGTATTTTTTTTTAAGAAACAATAATTTTGTAGACACTTCTTTATCTTTATAATTGGAGTTAGAATGTCTTACTTTACATTAAAAGTAAAATAAGTTACTGGCATCATTTAAGAGAGGATTTATATGAAAATTCCCAGTTTTTCTTGTGCTACAGCTTGACATTTGTTTATTCCTACTTCCTGTAGCCGGAAAAACAGACAAAAGAAAAATAATTTGGCGAAGAGCAGTTTGTTGCAGATTGCACAATGCAGATGAGAAACCTTGACAAAGAGGGGAAAGGATAAGGTGTTGTGAGCCAAAGCCAGTGTTGCTTGCTGGTGCAATGTAGTCTCAATTATTTTTTAATTCAAAGCATATTTTTATGGGCTTATTTTTGTGTGTAATTTTATTAAACAGCTGGGTTTGATAAACACATTGGTTCTGTCATCGAAAATCATGATTTGGAAACAAACATATGTCCCTTTTTTTTCTTTTTTACAGTTTTTTATAGCCAAAAATCAACTTTTAAAAAAAACACAACCTGTGTTGTTTGTGCTCCCGCTTTGCAAGCTCTTCACTCATGCAAGATTCAGCTTGCAGAAAGGGAGGATCAAGGGGCGGGGCTATTTCGCTTTGCACCAACGGCCACACCCATGTAGAGGAGATTTTGGAAGCAGAGGCTTCAGATAAACATGAAATATGGCTTACTAAGACATTTAGGTTATGGGATAAAACTTCATAATCATAATTAAAACACCACTGGGAAGGTTTTTATTAAAAAAAAAAACAATGTCATAGGGGGACATTAAGTAATTTTCTTCAAAAGCTGAAGTGAAACTTAGAGGAAAAGATGAGAAGATTTCTCTACCTTAATTAAAGAAAACATGGCATCCAATGTCACAGAGTCAGACCTCATTGTCTGGACAAAAAGGATATAAGGTTTGGTGAAATAAAAATGCAGCATTAGGGTTTGCCGGGCCAAACCTCAACAATATAATAACTGGGGTGTATTGTTTGGGGAGGTCTCTGATCAAGTCAGGCGAAACGAGCTCTGCACGTCTGGGATTGATCCTCTTCTCTGATTTAATCAAACTGCTTTAAATAAGATTGGGAAATTATACAAATACGCAATCACGTTTGACACTTGATCCTTAATATTTATAGTGTAAACAATAATCCAACTTCACACATAAACAGGTGTTGCTTGAATAAGAGTTTTTTTTTATTTCTTTTTTGTAGATTTAAAGTAGAAAAACATTAAATTTTTGCTTTTTTAGGGAACAAGAACAATAAGAGTTCCAGTGTGCACACTATCTGTTGCTCTCCAGCAAATCGCATTTTACACTTTTATCAAGCTGTGACACATTTAGGTCACGACATGCTCTTTATATTGATTCCAAAAGTTCACGGAAAGCAAGGTCTTGTGGCACTTTGCTAGACGCTAGCCTTCTTTTTCTATGTCCCTTATTCCCTTTGAATGAAGACAGCTTAAACTTAAAAAATGAGCTCCAAAGGCATCAGCGGAGGGCTGTGAAAGCTTTAACAAAGAAACACATATCAGACAAGAAGAAGAAATGGACGTGGAAGGGAACTTTTTTTCTCATTCTTATTATTATTTGAATCCAGGTCATTTCATTGCATGATTCAAAATCACCTTTCAATAAATCTCAGAATGCAAAATACCCAAAATACCTAAAACTTTGTGAATGCTTTGTGGTCCCCGTCGGACAGGTATATTGGTGTGCAGGCAGCAGCTCCGATGTTTCTTCCTGCAGGGAAAAAACATCGGCGCAAACAGCCTTTTAGCTCATGTTGGTGCAGCAGGAGACCGTGGTCAGGAGGGCCACCCGTGTTTTGCCCACAAGTTACTGAATCTGTGGTTTTGAAAAATAATGAGAACATCTTCTACTGTGTTTCTGCTGAAAGCAACACCTTCAGTCAGATAAATACATACATGCATCTTTAATATAACAACAGATTCAATTATACTATATTTTCTAAATTGACAAAAATATTAATACAAACTTTTTTAGCAGGAAGTCATCAGTCTGTACATAGACTGAGCTGGCGGCAAATTTTCCTTTAAGTACATGAACAAATAAAACATGAATTTTTTTGCAGGGCGGATGTCAGTTTTCTGCCACCGGTGGTTTTTCTTTTTTGACACAAACCCCTAATAATGATGGGCTGCCGTTGATGCCGTCAGTTCAAGTCTTCATGTGTTTGTTATGCTAGAAATTCTCAAAGTGACTCTACTCCCAGTCAAATCTGCAGAGCCTAAAGGGTAAGTGTGCATGCTCGTGTGAGGATTTCACTCGTATAGACACAATAAAACAACAGATTATTCAAAAAAAATTGTTTTTACTGCAAAAGTTTGCAATTTTACATGTACACGTTAAAAGAGAAAAAGCCATCTCAGTTTTCCAACCGCTTCTGCCACCCAAGGAGAGCAAAAACACCAGAAACAAGAAAACATTTCTGGTAAAAACAAATAAAAAAAGGTTCGTAATGGAAAAACTCTAAGAAAAAAAACTCTTGAGAGTCACTAGCTTGATTATAGCTGAAAGATAATATATTTAAATACAGAATGTCTAGAGTAATGTGAATTGCACAAGTATGCATTTTAAAATAGAACATTATAGAAGCAAAGTGGGGCTAAAATCTACTTTGAAAGTAAATTAGGAGTAGATAAAAGCTTTGTTGAATAAGCCTTGAGCCTGCTCTTAAAGGTCTCCTTGAAGTCAAGACACTGTTCCTCAACGTGGGGAATGATACTGAAATATGTTTCAATGCAGTGTTTCAACTTCACTCTGGAAGAGTTCAACGGACGTTGAGTTTCCACATATAATTTTCCAAACATCTTTTGAATGTAAGAATAGCCCAGTATGGGTCTGAAGACATTCTATGCAAAGAGAAGTGTTTTCTGACCTTTCTTCAGGTGCTTGACCTGATTTTGTGATTTGTGCCTGATCCCCTGGTTTCTGTAAAATCAGACTGAAGCTGTCACCAGCCAGGCAATCAGGGAACACTTTAAAGTCTGACCCCTCCCTTACAGTTAACAGTTTACTCGATAACCATCTTTTGCCCCCTTTCTTTCACCATAAGCTGTCTTTTCTTGGATATTTCGATTGAATCACATCAAACTTCCCATGAGCACATTCCTTGAGCCGCAGATGCTTTCGCGTTCAAAGAATATTAATAGAATTTCAGCAGAGATTTGTGCTCGGCCAGTGGAGTATTACATCGACAATCAATACGTTAAAGTTTTAGACCGCTCAGAGCCGTGCCATATCGCGAGTTAAAGGATATAAGATCAAAAAGAGTGTTACTTTGAAGCCCTAAAATCTCCAATTCATGTTGGAATACAAGATCAGAGCCTGCAGTGAGGATGTTGATCTGTGCGGGTGGGTGGGGGGATGGCTTAACAGGAAAGCTGTGACTCTTTGACCGAGGCCAGAGCTCTGTAAACAACAAAGAAAAGATTTTTATTGGTAGTACTCGCTTAGTATTTATTTGGGTTGCTGTCCTTTCAGCAAACACTGACGCCATCAGCGTTGTTGAGGGAGTTTGAGGAAACAGTCCCTTCAATTCTGAAGGGACTGGAATACATAGATTATAATAGATGTACTCTTCTAGCTCAAACTTCATATTGTTCTCTGTGATGCTGATAGTACCAAATAGCAAAATAAAAAAGGAAATAAACAAGGTCTAATGTGAGTATTTTAATATTTATGAGGGTGTCAAACCTTTTCTTTTGACCTCCATCACCAGACTGGAAGGTTTCTCAGCGAGATGCGGCCTGCGGCTGTCTGCTGCCCAGGTCACATCATGCGTCATGTGTTTTAAAGCCAACTATGACCCACAACTCAACTTTTCACGCCATGCAGCGTCACATGCAGGGGGGGGCTTTTCCAGATAAAATATAGTGGTAAAATGGAAGAGCTCAGTGGGCACTGAAACATTTCGTCAGACGCTGTAAGAAGTCTGCCTCAAGCTATTTTCATATTGATGCAATGCACTTTAAAATTTCAGGCCTGTTAAACCCAGAGTGGCCACACATCGCTGAAAACATGGCGGGTTTAATTCGGGGGTGCGTGGGTTTTGTAGAACTACGCTGGATTCTGATCGTTCTGGAAAACATTTAAGAAACAGCTGCTTCAGCTGGAGAAATGATACGAGTCACAGAGTTTCAGCTCTGGTTGGTGATATTTAAGAGGAATTTCATGAAAATCTTTCATTGCCTACAATATGATGGCCAGCACTCTGAAATATATTGAGAATAAAAGGGCAAAATTATACTGGTTTATTTTAGGGCATAATTTAAAAGGCAAAGTGGTCCTTATTGCTTTCAGAATAAAAGCGTCTTGGATAAACATGCCATTATTTCCTGAACAAGAAGCACTCAACAAAGAACAGTGTTTAGAAAAAAAAAGGTATTTGTTGAAATTACAGAAGTAAACATACTGTAGGAGGTAATTGTTCTGACCTATCATCATTATAGACGATTCTCTAATTGAAGCAGAAGTTCTAAGGCTGGTTTAAAGAATTCTGAGTGTGCAAATGGATTTCTAAAATAGAAGCAAATTTAAATAACTAAAAAAAATAGAATTTATGAGGATGCGATTTTTGCTCTACCACTACTCTGCATGCAGCTGAGTCATTGAACATATAGTTTTTGACATAAGCTATTGGAGTCACCAAAGAAGTTAATGAGGAATCTTTTTGCTTACTGTGGGAGTAGAATGTACGCTAGTGACATCCAGTGAATAAACTACAAACTGCAATCAAATTAAGACCAAAACTCTAGTTTACTATGCAAGTCCCACAACAATCATCTTTTGATCTATTGTAAGGAAAAGAAAAACGTAAGGTACATGAATCTATTTGTCTGCAAGTGGATGTATCGAAATAGAGCGGAGCAGCAAGCTTGTGGCCTGCAGATTGTACGTAACAACTACAAGCTTTTTCAAAGGACATTTTTTTCGTCTGCTTCTGATTTACAACAATTTGATTCAAGAAATACTTGAAAATGCAATTATAATCTTAATTTTATTTAAATATGTCTTCTATCGTGATACAAGAACATGTTAAAAAAACAAAAACACAATTTTTATCACAGTGGGTCTTTAATTACAAATAAAGAAAATAAAGAAATGAACAATAAAATTCAAACACAAATAAACAAAGATTAGTTTCTACTTCTTAAGATTATCACCTATCATGTTACAGGGTCAATGTCCCTCACAAAAAAGTAAAAAAGTATCAGTTGCATAGATTTGCTCTCCTAGGTTAACCTTTCTTGACGACCTGTTCAGTGTGACCCCTGTGAAAGCTCCAGTAATTCCTGTGACCCCACCCAGGAGGAAGCAGGTATAAATAATGGATGGATGCCACCACCTCACTGGGTAGTGACAGATTATTGCAAGCAAGGCACAGAATTGACAGAGAACCTCAGTAAAACCCACCATTACCTGCATTTTATTGTGTTGTTTTGATGCTGTAAATTGGACATAAAAATTGCCCGGCCTCCAAATGCATGTTTCATGATACTACAGCTAGGCTAATGTGACAAATATTGCAACCACAGTCTTTTTTTTTTTATCTCCAATAAGACCCAATTCAACTTAATTGGTTACATTTTGTCACAATTGGCAACTCAGAAAATAAATTGAGAATCATTTCATGCAGGTTTTCAGACATCTAAAAGAAATATTATTTAACCCTTTTTTCCTGCAACACATGATTCAAAACCAGTAAGAGAAATCACTAAATTACTTTGAAGTCAGCATTGAGAATGCTCTTTGCAACCCGTTTGTAGTGAAACACTACTAACTATGTTTATATCACTGAATCAAATGTCACACTTTTTCATGAACCTTTTGCTAAAATACATACTTCCACACTCATGTCTCTGTGAAAATGTGCTCATGATCCTGTTGTTATTCCCATCAAACCCTGAGCAAACTGAAATGAAGCTGGTCAGAGGAAGCAGTCTGGAGTTGGCAGACAGACAATAGTAACCCAGACAACCACTCTACAACTGTGGTGGGGCACCAAATTATCCCAGAATGCACAAGATGTCCAGCCTTGAGGCAGATGGGCTACAACTTTACAGGACCGCACCATGTTCCGCTCCTGCCAGCCATGAACAGAAATGTGAGGCTGCAGTGTGCTCGGTCTCACCAAGCTGGATGGTTAAAGGCTGGAAAAAACAGCTTCAGCCGAAGCACGCAGATGGTAAGCTCACAATTTGGACCTGCTGTTTCCAATCAGTCCATATCTGAGTGCCGAAGTGTGTCTGTGTATTACCAGGGGTGTCGTTTCTGTGGCAGCAATTTGCCAAACTTTTAACAGCTATTTCCATTTCAATATTGCATCATGTCTAAAAGTAAATGTCTGTTTCATCTAAATGGGTTCAGTGGACCACAATATCCTCCCTGCTCTCAATGAACCCATTGGAAGGCATGGTGTAGACAATCACAGAAAAATGTTTTCAACATGTTGGAGAGTACAGGATGCCAAGAACAGAAGCCCTCTCGCAAAAAAAAAATAGCGTTGGGCTAGTCCTCAGAAGTGATTGTTATTGTCACAAAAATAAAGCCTTTTGGTTGAGGGCTCTGCAGCACTGAAGATGGAAACATTTTTCCTCATTTCCCTCGGGAAGCCATCAATGAACCCCACCACGCCTCTCATTGGTCACAATGATAAATGAATAATATAGGTGTGAACATTTCTCAGTTTTAGTTTTCTGGAGGTGAAAGTATCAGCTGCACTGCTGTATGTGTGTCAATAAGTGGGAGGAAATCCTGCTGCAGCCAGGATGGATGACCTCAGTTGTTTTTAGCAGGAAAGAAGGTGAAACAAGGCTCTCAGTAAACACACAATGGTGGAATCACACGCCCCAGCTGGTCAGTTAGTCTTGGCTGGTGTGACGGGAATTGAGTGGAGAGAAAAAGGGAGGAATTTGGCTCGGCACTAGAAGTTTCTAAACTGTGCTTGATCTACTGTCGATGTGCACACTGACAATAGATCAGCTGCAGATGGAGGGACACTGACCTGTTTAAGTCACACAGAGGCAATCTTTTCTTTGAGTTCATGTTTATGTGGGAGGTCAGTAAATAAAGCACCCACTCTGATGATAATGGTGTTTTTAACATGTTCTTGTGGCATTTTTCTGATAATGGAGGATATATATATAAAAAATTAATTGCATTTTCTGAGTATGAGATCAGACAAAAAATGCCGTTCGAAAGAGTTTGTAGACCGTGTGATGCAGATGCTACGATCGACTATCCCT
Source organism: Oryzias latipes (assembly GCF_053564925.1). Taxonomy (NCBI): domain Eukaryota; kingdom Metazoa; phylum Chordata; class Actinopteri; order Beloniformes; family Adrianichthyidae; genus Oryzias; species Oryzias latipes. Next base: position 13,186,445 of record NC_136247.1, on the reverse strand, counting down.
ACTCTGCTCCGTTCTCATGCTTCCACTTGCAGACAAATAGATCCATGAACGTCTTTGTTTTCCTCATCTGACCTGCCATCTGGCTCAAAACTGTACGGCTGGATAGCTTTTAATAGTGATTGCTTTTTTAGTTGTACTGGTAATGTTATTTTTCGGTTATGCTGGGCTGTACGTTAGCGTGTAAACAGAGAGCTCTCAGTAAAAATCCCGCCAACCACTCAGAGGTGAATTTCTGATGAACTACTGCTGGTCTGCAGAAACTATGGGCTAGAAAGCCACACAGGTTTTTTGATTTTGTATAAAAACAACATAATCATAATTGAAAGACCACTGGATACTCTTTTACAATAGATTCAAAGTTTATTAGATCTTAATGAATTTTAAATAACTTTATGATCGTAACTGTTTGTTTAATAATGCCACCTGTTAAAAGGTACAGAAAAAATTGATAGGGAGAAATGTCTTCTCCAGTAGGGATCATTTACTTTATGTGCAGAAAAAGCACTACTAATGTCGTGAAAGTCTTAAATGATTTTGTTTCAATAACATTTAGTTATAATCAAGGTGAGGTAAGAAACAGCTTACACGAATTTCTTTTTTTTTAATGTATTTAGTCAAAAGCACTTCATTGATTGTTTTTGATGTGTTTTTAACATTTGATACAAACTCGAAGTTGTTACATTCACCAAAAATTGATTGCGGATGACCAAACAGAGTTATTAAATTAAATTTTAGGGTGAGGTCATATGGCTAAATGACTGATATCATGCCAAACTAAAGCCTGTTCAGTGGTTATAAATCTATTTATCTTTGCATCTTATTTATTTTTTTTAGGTTGCCACCATCTTGATGGAATCCAAAAACCAACAGTGATGTCAGATAAAAATAGAATGTTACGGTAAAAAAGTGCAATCCCATGCTCAACAAGTGTTAAACTAACATCATAAGCAGCATCAACAAATTCAAAAATGGATTAAGCCAACATACAGGTTTGTTCATACTTTCATATTGTTGGGTAGTAAAACATTGGACTGTTTTGGTAACACTCCCCTAGTGGTCAAATAATTAATTGCAGCTGGCTTCAGTCATTTGATTGTTGAAAAGAGCTGCAACCCAAAAGACTGTTAACTTTATTTTAACAACTGACTTTTCGACTGAAAAAAGGCTTCATTACTAGAATGTTGTTGTCAATAAAGCGTAATAGTTTTATTTGAGTGAATGTAGAAGATAAGAACACTGAATGAATCAACTCAGACTGAGATCTTTGCTTCGAACCACAAACATGACATCTCCAACCATTCCCATCATCCTCTTGATGATTCACATTACAACCGCTGACCACAAGCTGCAAGATAAAGCACAAAACTGCTTAAATCTCAATGTTCCGCTTTACTTGAAGCTGAAAAAAAAAAATGAAAAGAAAATTCCAGTGAATTTTTGTTTATCCAGCCAGGTCGTCTTTTCCTCGTCTCTCATGTAGAGCTGCATTCCACCTCTTTACGATTGGCACTTTGTAGACATTTTCCCCCAGATGGGCGTTTTATGCTCTTATGTTTCATAAAACTGTAATGATCAAGAACAGGGACTGCAGCCTCTGTCCTTCAGCCTGTCTTGTGTTTTTTAATTATTGAAACTCTACACTTCTCCTAAAGCCTTTGAGTGCATGCCAGGAATGAGGCTGGGATATAGCTTAATAAAAGAGTGAATCAAGCCCAGTTTAGATGGTAAAAAAGAACCGTTTCCATCTCTTAAGGAGTATCGCATTTTCTTCCTGTGTCACTTCTCTGTCTATTGCGGCTCCTGTCAGGGCAGAAATTGTATCATTTCCTCCTCTGTAATGGATTTGGCTCTCTCTCTGGTTATTTATTGCTACAAGCAGTGAGTGCTTTCGTGCTCTTTGCTTCAGAAAGGCTGAAACAAAGAAGTCAGTTTTATTGCTGATGTTCAAGATAAATGAGACACCAGTATAGTTTCAGATCGGACTCACATTGTTGGCTTTTTGGAATGCATCCATGTGAAAAAAAAACAACAGAAATTGCCTTATAGGGGCCTCTTATCTTCTTTCTGACGCTGTCAACGATTTAAAGGTTTGACAACTGTCACAGACCTTTTACTGGAAGGGGCCAGGTGTCACAGGGAGTTTAGAATAGATAATTGGTTAAATAAGAGTTTGAAATGTGTAAACATTTGCTCTGAAAATGCTCTCATTATGTAGCCGCTGTCAGTGGCTGCATGGCCTTGTAGTAAAGAGTGGAAGTGCTCTACATTTTTTTTCCAACTCACCAGTTCTCTTTGCTTGTCAGCTGCCTTACTAACACTGTTTGACTTTTTAAGTGGATGTAATGTCCCACCCCCACAAGCCTTCATATCATGAGATATAGCAAACAGCTAACCAAGACATTACAGTCATTAAAGCTAGGATTACCGGGCTGCACATAACCATTCTGTTGACTCCCAGAGCTGACATCCAACTCCCACACATTAAACACACACATACTTAGATAAACCGTACTGTCAGAAAACGGCTCCCAAAAGCTTCATCTTTCTCCTCAAAGCATCCACAATGGGAAGTACTCACTTAATTTGCTCTATTTATGACCAAACTAAAAGTTTGTTTCCAGGGCTTTGACTTGTCTCCTTTGAAATGACTTTAATGACAACACTTTCTTTTGTTTTCAATTTATGACGTAATATTAGGAATTAAGAAAAATTAAGGGAAATGGTAAAAAACAAAGAGATAAGGGATCACATGTGACAGCACTGGGGGCAATATGATTGATGCAGGGGGTTGTGGGAAAAGAAAAAAAAATAATAAAAAGGAATGGAGGAGTTGGAATATTAGAATTGGGAAACGAGAGTGAAAAGGGAAGCAGGAGTGTTGAAATGGCACAATGTTGAAATTGAGTTATGATAAAAAAGGATAAATGAGGGAATGTTTGATGGTGTAATACAATAATGTTTAATAGAAGTACAGATATACTCATTCAGGTATTATTACACTTAGGAGCTCCTCCTAAAAAAAAGAGTAGATCAGGTTTTATGTAATCCAGAAAAGTGTTTAGGTTCTTTTCTTTGGGACTCATTTGTTGGTGTACCAACATGAATGACATGGAAGTCATGAAGCATTTGTTTCACCCTGTAGCGAAATAACAATGAACAATCCTTGAATCCTTGAATGATTCTTTCATTTGTAATTTTTACAACATGCAACAACAAGCAAATCCCCTTTGTGAAATGTCTTAAAATGTAAAAAAAAAAAAAAAAAAAAAAAAAAACACACTACATTTACAGTCATTGTATATCTTTTGTATAATTTAATTATAATTTATTTTTGGAAGATGCAAATAGAAACTGTTGCAAAATGTTCAACTAGGTTCATTTTTTTCATATTTTCTGATGGGATATTTTGATAGATGAGCTGCTAGTGTCACAATCATTTTGTGTCTGGCACAACAGTTACAGCCTGACCTGGAGCCTTGGCCACAGTAAACTAAGCTAAATTATTCAGAGTTGCACGTCTCATTGGATCTGTGGTTTTGCATAGTTTTAACTGGCAGGTGTGAAAGATCACCAGAGATCTGATGTTTATCACTCGAGCAAAGAAGTTTTTCAGTTCAAGTTCATGACAATATAGTTGGAAAATGTCATAATTAAAATGTTGTAGTAAAGAGGTGAGCGCATTTTCCAAAGTATGATAGTCAGATGATTAGCAAAACTGGCCATTTTTGTTCTTAGTGCTTTTTTTTATGCTAGTTATCTTGTTTTTGCTGTGATTGCTTAACATTTGCACGGACTGAGAAGTGCAAATGACAAGGAAAAGTGTGCACTTTTCCTGCTTGAATGCTCTGACCTTAAAATGCTCTTTTGGTTTAAGAAAACACACACCACATGTTAGTAATCTCTATTATGAAAGATGCCCCATTGGAAATGCATTGCTGAAAAGAAAACTCTGTTTCTGTTTTTCTGTACAACTGAAATCATGTTCAATGATGCCACCAATGTGAAACAACAGCAGCTTTGAAATTAGAGGAAATTAATCAATTTAGTGTGTAAAATTAGAGGTCAGCAGAAGCTAATGTGACTGACATTTCAATCAAAACGAAGCGGGAGATTCTGCACAAACACGAAAGCCGATGATTGGATGCAACAATCTGAATAAAATGATGGAAGATGAGGAAAATTTCCATCGGGCAGGTTATGTTCCCCACTCTCAGACATTATGGGATGTATTTGACTGGAGCGCACCTAGCTTGTGTGGACTGTTGATTCTAAGTCTGGCACATTTTCAGTTCAGCTGTTCAGCCACACCTATTTCTCTCCTAATTCTGAAGAACCCAGTGATGTTCTGGGTTTTACAGAACACACCTGACCAGGTGTGTTAATGGAGGTTATGCTGCTTCTCATTTGGCAGGAGCCGAGGGGTAAGGAGTCAAACAAGTGAACTACTCTTTAAACTTTCCTTTACTGTAAATGTGACATCCCTCTGGCATAGAAGGTGAGGATTCCTCTCCCAGGATGAATTGCGCGTAGTTCGACACGCACACCATCCGTGCCTCGGTTCTCCCGTGTCTCCGCCTGTGCTGTCTCCCTCAATATTTGTGGACTGTAGAGAAATACTGCCAGATGTGCTTGCAAATGAGCAGCTGTTACACAGTTCTACAGCTGCCTATCTTGTTGCTACGACACCCTCACTGTTGCCTTGGAGACCGCAACTCTGTGGAACACACTTTTTCCATTTGGGAATTCCTGCCAGGAGGAATTTGGACTCTCCCCCTAATGACAGTTCTCCTACCTCAGGGAGTCAGTTTGATGGGCGAGTGCTGGAATTACAGATGCGGCTTACATTGAGTATTTTTTTATGTGTGTGTGTGTGTGTTGGTGGGAGTGTGTACACTCGCCGGCAATGTAGTTAAATATGGGGAAAGTGTGAAATTGGAAACCTTATAAATGGATGGAGGCAGCCGCTTAGTGCAGGCGAAGAGGAGGAAATGAAATAATGGACGTTCTGGCAGGGAAGTGGACTTGCTCACTGAATGAATTGCTAGCTGATGAACTGGCAGACGGTCACACTTGAAGATCCAAGCCGAGGAACATAATGTCTCTTGGAATTACAAGGACTCTGCATTAATTGGTCATTAAGTCTCATTTGATTTTCATCAGTCCCAAGATTACACAAAGTGCAACAGTATTTCTATTTTACGCAACAACTCCAGCTACATTAACTTCATGTCTTTAGTTTTCTTTCAGTCTTAGTTTCTAAATTTAGTTTGCTTCTGAGCATTTTGATTTGGATTTATTTGCTCTAGATATGAAGAGTTTATTCGAAAAAGGTAAATTCCTTTCTGGTTTGAAACCTTTACATTTAAGCAAATCGATCTTCAAATGATAAGTTTTCTATTCTCTAAGAGCGCCAATACTGCCTAAACACCAATTAAAATATCACAAACTACCATTACAAAAGTTCATATACCAATATTTTACATGGACTTGAGTGTGATTTAGAAAAAAGGTTTTGCTGCATTTGAGCCACAGTTACATGATTGAAGATAATTTATTCTGTTTTTTAGGAGTGTAACAATGAATTGATACATCAATAAACCAATATCGACTAGGAACCTTATCGTAAACCACAAATTATGATATGAATCAGATCCCCAAAATGAAGAATTGTACTCTGATTTTCCACTAAATGGTTTAGCTCTACGTGCCTGTCGAAGCCTCAATGCACCCTGGTTTGAGTATACTTTTAATTACCTTAAGACATCAACCACTGTTGGTCTTAAGGAAAACCAAAAATAATGGAGGCTCTGGGATTGGTTTCAGTCTAGGAGGAGAACAAACAACAAATGCATAATATAGGATATCCCCTTTACAGCCTTTAGTCACATGATGTTGAAATTGCGTCCCACTCAGCATGGTTGAAACCAAAGCCTCAAGGATTTTAGTGAAGTACGACACAGTACAGAATGGCATGAAATGGAAATCCGCGTATTGCAAGACCAAACAGGACAGAACAAGGCTTACCGAAATGTGGCTCTAGGGGTTTACCCCCCAAAACAACTCCTTGATGCCAAGTCCCAAGTCTTTGGTGTGATCTGACTGAAGAGTTTTAGGGATCACACTAGACGCCACTGAGTTTAAGATGCGGCAAAGAGTCAGCAGTCAAACACTAAAGTGTAGCAATGGTGAGCTCGTCAGATCATGGAGGAATTCTGTTAATGAAAGACGTTCCTCTCACAACACTCTCCCATTCTTAGGGTCTTATGGTGTGAAAAAAATCTTAAGTCTTTCATTTGTTCTTATGAGCTCCCTCTGTTTTCATTCAGCGGCAAAGGTTTGCATCTGCAGAAATACGATGCCGGCAGATTGGAAAGTTATTGCAACCTGAGAGAGAAACATTCCAATAAAAGATGTGATTGGCCAGGATTAGGCAGATGGAGATGCGGGAATAGGGGAGATGCTGGGCAGAGAGAACAGAGAGCTTAGAAACACAGCTCAGCATATAATGTATCCTCAGCAGGACACAGAAATGCTTCAACCCAGCAGATCCAGCGGTCAGGAGACGCCACAGCAAATGATCAAATCTACCAAAGCAGGAGAATGCTGGAACACAAACAAGGGAGCACAGCACAGAGGGAGTGCACACTTTCATTTCAACTCATTTGATTTTATTAATGATTTGGATCATTTGAAGTCTTTTTTAACACTTGTAGTTTCTGATCATATTTAAATGAATCAAACGGGACAGATCTTCTTCTCCGCTAGTGGCAGCTGGAAGAACCCTCAGGAACCCCAGTCCAGGAAAAAACAACTTCTCATATGAATTGACCTGAAATTTCAGCATATTTGCTTTAGAAAAATCTTATCTACTTAGTTGTTTCTCAAGTGCACAATAGGTAAATAATAATTTAGCAAATTACAGGCGGAAATAAGTCACTTTGTAATAGAGATGGCTTAATATCACAATATCCAGCACCCCTCTGACAGCAGAATAATGCACATCACACTTCAAACCAGGGCATGGTATCGACTGCTGAAGACTGCAGAGCAAACAACCACAGGCAGCTGCAGATTAGATCTGGACTCTGTGAGCCACACACAGCCAAGAGGGATTAAAAACTTGATTTCCCAGGACTTTTCCTAAAGGTGAAGTATTATGTGGAATTGGATTGCGGCCCATTCCTGTCTGTATGTGCGGATGTTAGTATACACCTCACATTTAACTTTAATCTTCACAAAAGATTGAAGTTAAATGTATCCGATGCAGGGATTTTTATTTTCACTGGGAATGTTCTGGATCAACAGGTTTTCATGTGACTGGATGCTGCTCGGCTGCATTCATGTGGCAGCATCTCAGGACAGAGGGACACAACCCACGCTAAATTGCTTTTACTTCATCTAAACAACCTCTCTCCATGTGTGCTTATTTAATAAAAACCTATGTTTACAGCAAAAAAAAAAATAGTATTTCCATTAGGGAAATTACCTCTCATCAGCCAAAACCTTTAATTACAGAAAACTACTTGGGAATGTAATAAATAGTTTATATTTGTGTAATTAAGTTTGCAAATATAGCAACAATTAAAAAGCCTTCTGATTTAAAGCTCTTATTTTTATTCACTAGGTAGTGTTACTAAGTAATTTATGTCTAAATTCAAGTCGGCTGAGTTGGACGCAGACTTTTACAATGACTGTTCTTAGAATAAAAAAACACAAACATGCTTATAGATATATATATATATATATATATATATATATATATATATATATATATATATATATATATATATATATATATATATATGAATGTATTTTTTCTTTTATTCTCCAATTTGTCTTCTCTCAAATTAATGTGAAAGGGTCAGATATAAAAAATATCTTCTTTTTGTTAACATTAATTTCCCCTGTATTAGAACTATGCAAGATCTTTTGTTTTTGTTAATTTATGGAAACGAAAAGAAATAATACAAAATTTAAATTTCAGAACAGGATGTTTTTTTTAAACAGGTCAGCAGCAGCAAAAATCTTTGCCTCCTTTATTCTGAAAAACTGTTCAAAGACTTTCACCCCAGGTCTACATGACTTGTTGGAGACATCCTCCTCTTATCTTCCGTGCATTTTCGACTCGGCTTTACTCTTTCATGTGACACATGATGCCATCTACCATGGAAAATTCATTTTGCTCTTGAGTTGAAGCCTAAATAGCTTATGTAGCAGACAAAAAGGCACCCAGTGAGTTTGACAAAAAACACACAAGAAAAAGAAAGAGAGGTGCAAAAAAAGGTAATGGACACAAAATAAACACATAAGTGCTATGAACATTTTCCTTACTCTGTTGGCATCAATTTAGCAATGTGAAAATGGTGAAAATTACTGACATTTTCAGCAGCAATTCAAAGTTGAAAGACCCTTTCTTGGCCTTATAATTTAACCCAAAGATTATCCGCATTAGCATTTGGATGCTAAAAGCCTAAACTATAACTAACTAACTATATTTATTTATTATTATTATTTTTTTACTATTCTTCTCTTTGTTTGTAAGACTTATTTTGTTTGATGTCATGTACATTTGTGTTGTATCTTGTTTAAAAAATTTAAATAAAGCTTAATTTAAAAAAAAAAGCAAAAGCATAAACTAAACTTTGTTTTAGAGCAAAAGGAGTCAATAAAGCAAAAATGAAATCTGACAAACAGAAAAAATAACCTTTCGATCCCGACAAAAACAACACAAATGAGTGGAAAAATGTCTTTGTGAACAGTGTGGTGTTTTATTAGATTGTCTTGTGTTGTCTCTCAAAAAAGGTGCTACAAGAAAAAAATGACAAAGGCACTGAAGCGCATCCATCCATTTTAGCTATGTACAAAATAAAAGCATGGCAAGGAGCTGTAAAGGTTTAATTTTAGCTTAACCGTCCACTAAAATACTCAATAAAGTTCACAGGAGACTGCTTTTTTTTTGTAAATTCTATTGCTACATTTGATATCGTTGTAAATTAAATAGGCCAAGAGAATCATCTAAGTATCGAGTTACTAATTAGCTACCAAGTGGTCTCTCTAGCTGCAGTTACATGTGCAAAATGTGTATAACCAACGCCGCACTTTTGATCAGAATAAATTATTTTGACAGATTTTGACGCAAATTTATCTAAAATGCTGGAAACGACCGTAGAATAAGAAATAGAGAGTTCCGTTGCAAACAAACAAAACTGCGGCATAGAGGGAGATGATGTTCTAAATGTGCTTTTATTATTGTAATGTTTATTACTAAGTACCTATTCTCTCATAATTTTTTTAATATGTGCAGCCCTGCTTTATTCTTGGCTGCACGGACCCGTAAGAAGCATTAGGATTAGGCTAATACGTGACAACAACATTTAGCTTTGGATGTATTTAAAATCTGTGCGGTCAATCCCCTAATGTGCATCTTGGCTGCAGCTAAATGTATGGGAATAACATCAGCCTTTATTTTGCCTTAACACGATTTGAAATACAAATTCACATGAATATTTGCACGGTTTCTCAGGCTTTTCTGCATTCAAAAGCCACCGCCGCCAGCTCAAACACTGTCCCAAAGCCGCACCTCTGCTTGAAATCACGGCTCTTCTGAGTACGGCAGATTGCTCACGCAGAGCAGCCACTTAAAGAAACGGTTCATTCGAATGGAGCAGCCGGTAAGTTCTGTTCGCGCTCCAAAACCTCCTCTGGAGCGCCACACCGTCTACGCATGACGGAAAAGCCAGAGCAGTAGTGACGCACAACCGTAATAAACCACAATCAGCATAACCCACCTATCTCGATTGGAGAATTTTGATCCGAAAGTGTCTGATCGGGTCAGAGTATTCTAAACGGCGTGTTTACATGACGCATTTTTCTTCTTATCAGGCGTTTGTTCCGATTACTTTTGTTCATGTAACCGCAGCTACTGTTGAACCTCCATGCTGCTTTTCTGGATCTTTTATTTACAAAAAAGTACATTTTTAAACTGTATCGATTTCATCCAGAACCTTTAAGATTAATACATTTTTTAAGGTGAGTGCAGGTCAAAAGTATTCTCGGCAATGATAAAAGCAGCCGAGGTTGATGTTTTACGCCTTTCTGATGCAAAAGTACTGCAGGTTTCTTTCAATAATCCCTGCAGGATCTCACTGTAAATAATCCTTGTCATGTGTAAAATCATTTTTGTGATTTAATCAATAAACATAACTGTTAAAGTGTTGCAGACTGTAACAAGAGTAAAAAACTGGATTTTTTTCTGTGTGGAGTTTGCATGTCCTGCCTGAGAATGCAATGGTTTTGTCCAGCTTCCGTCCACAGTTCAAAAACATGTCTCTTAAATATGTCCTCCATCATTAGAAAAAAGCTTCAAGAGGATGCTAAAAACAATAAAAAACTCAATTTTCGTCAGAGAGAGCTTCTTGTAGGAGGTATCACAAAGAAAATCCCTTTAACTAACATTTCAACTGACTGAGACAGTGGCTGAGTGTGGTTGTACATCTCAGAAAGATCCACACCTTTAAAAAGAGCCCAAAACAAAAAAACAATGGCATATTAAAATAAATTCTAAAATGGACAAGAAGCCAGCAATGGGATTCAGAAATGGGGGTGAAGGGCTCTGGCTCAGAGGTGTAAGTTTAAACACTGGTGGTGGCGTTTAGAACTAAGTGGGAACGATGAACAGACAATGACTGCAAAGCATGAATGATCTCGGTGAGTTGTTACAATGTCATGGATTTAAGTCCTTAAAAGTTGAAACAAGAGCAATCATATTGTTTTTCTAACTGCTTCAAATAAAAAAAGTAGATTTTACAACAGATTTTATCAGGGTATTGTGCTTAAGAACTGAGTCGTTTTAGCTGGTTGATTTAAAACGAATTTACGAATTTGGGAGCCGGTTTAGCTCGTGCTGGTTTGCGGCGCCTTCTGTCCGTGAAACCTGGGTTCAACTCCGGGCTGCTCCCTGTTCCCTTCTCTACTTCTGTGCCGGTCCCAAGCCCGGTTGCTTTGAGAAGGTTGCGTCAGGAAGGGCATCCGGCGTAAAACATTGCCAAGTTTACCATGCGACTCGTTCGCTGTGGCGACCCCTGATGGGAAAAGCCGAAAGAGAAACAACATTTAAAACGAATTTAAGTTTTAAAAGTTGTTCATTTGTAAGTGTTTTTGGTCAATTATAAGCTGGTCATCGCCTTTTGACGATTAGATACCAAGAATTTCAGGGATTGCGAGAAATGTACTAAAACAGGGGAAACTGGTAAAAATCTGCCTCATCTATATATATATATATATATATATATATATATTATATATATATAGTCCTTTTCAGCCCTCATGTTGGCGTGTCATTGGCATTTATCACCAAGGGGAAGTGGGACATGATGTCCTTTTCAGCTGCTGAATTATAGGCCTGTAATGAGCAATCCGAACACACACAGTGAAAGTATACGGCACTTTTAGTAGCCCTCACACACTTTCACCTTGTACATAAAATCAGAATTGATGTGTGGGATCATAATTTATGGGCAACATGAGCCTCACACAGCTGTGGGATTAAACCGCTTTAAATTGTGACATTCCTCACAATTACACCCCGCCATTGAAAGCTTTTTGCGTCGTACATTTAGTTTGATTTAATGAGACTCAACAAACATCCTTTCCACATCCCACCCCCAGGCTGCTCACCACTACCCATCATCTGTTCTAATTCACGCTTGTTTGTATTATATGTCATTTGTGTCTTGGTTGGGGGCATGGGGGGGCATTAAATGTGCTTAGATTACCAACAGAGCTGGTGCCCAAGCTTGTTAGGGTTATGGGTGCAGAGACCTGACGTTACACTAGATGTCAAAAAATTGTTTTGTGCCTTTGTGGTGTTTAAGAGCCCTGGAGGAGAAAACATATTAAAAACATAGAACAATAAGAGAATACTTTTATTGCTGTGTTAGGGCCTGAAACCATCCCGTAAGTTCACAGATCATGCCCTGTTGATGAAGTTATTGCTATTTTTTTTCGGGTTTATTTCACACCAACATCTTGGCTCTTTGGTAAAATTAGTTTCCAGAAAGAAGCGTTCAGGAGGCTTTTGTGGCACGAAAGCTTTTCTGCTGTGAAAAGATAAGGTCAGATTAGATTCACTGGATACTTCTGGTTTGTGCGGACAAATGTGTTTTTGCTTTGTTATCCCTCGCGCCTGAGCATGTGCTGCATTTGCGCGGCCGCGGTCCAGTTTTTAGAAAGAATCCTTGGCTTTTATGATGCGTACAATTGTATATTACCTTTACGACAGCAGAGGTGACTTCACACCGGTGATTGCCCAATCACTGGCCTTATTTTATGGATGTAAGGTTGCCGAGGGCAGGGACCACCCATTCCTCATGGCACAAGCGTAATGACAAGTTTGTCTGAACAACGGAGGAAGACCAGACAGTGTGTGTCCACACGAGCATGTTTGTGTGTGTTTGCAAGCTCAACGACCTTCTGTTCTGTAATTAGTTTCTCCTGTGCTATATTTCCCTTCCCTTTCTCCCTCTGCCCTCCCTTCATTCATCCATCCATCCATGCAACAGATTGCAGCGGTGATTCTCGAAATCCGGAGGATCAAGCCACACACAAACTCATTTAAAAACATGCACAAAGCCATATGAATGTAATCAAGTCTGCAGATGCGCATGCCAGGAGTGCGACGGGGCAGGAACAGGAGAAATAGAAGATTTAGGTGTCTTTATAATCTGTGTGGGCGCTGCGTGGATGTGTGTGAGTGTGTATTTTTGTGTTGTCCCACAGGAAGGGCACAACAGTGGAAAGCTGTCTAATTTTCAGGACTTAAAGTCACAAAGCTAGCTTGATTTCAGCAGCCGGCAGATATCTGTGTCCCTGTGTGTGTGTTGCTTCTGAACACATGGTGGAGATAAGCCGGTAGGCTCAGGTTGGCTGTGATTCCACCACGATTTTACTCTGTCCTCATGCAAGTTTGTCTGCACGAGCACACACACCCACTCATATCTTTTTGCATATTTAATAAAAACGCCCCCCTGGAGTTTGTGGCACATCCCTGTTTTGAATCCCCACCGCTCGTTGTCAGATGTGTGCTGGCGTTTCCGATTTTTCTTCCCTCCAAAGCCGTGTGTTGTACCAGCATGGAGACAGAGCTGCAGATAAGCATCAGTAATTAGCACGGCCCTGCTGTGCACATCTTTCTTTTGTGATTTTGTTTTGTTTCATCCGTCTTTATGTATTCTTTTCCACTGTTTTGCTTCACTTTGTGATCAATCTTTATTTTTGTTAAGACCTCTTGCTTCTTCCGCTTGCCAAAACAAAGCTTCCATGCTTTGAATGGACTCTGGGATCGTACTTAAAATTCTGAGTTTGCACCTCGTGATTTCTCAAGGGGACCAGTTGCATGAAATTTGATTCTATTCCACCGGCATTCTTGCAGGAACAATGAACTGGATTAAAGCTAGCACTGCGGAGAGTTTTCAAGCACCACTCCCCGAGGCAGATTCCATAAATTCACAGGACCTGTGCAGTTGTCTGATACGGAAGATTAAAATTTGAAATGTTTTTCAGGCAGAAGATAAAGGCGTCGGAGGAAGTAAAGCCGCTGAGGGGTTTGAACTTGTGAAATTATCCAAATGAAAGTCAGAATGAACGGGTCTTTGATAAACCTGAGTGCTTATTGTCATCCCAAAGCTCAGTGAAATTCACTTCCTGTTCCCTCAGCATTGTAATGCAGAGTATTATTATTATGTTTAATATTTCCCATTTAACTTTTCAAAAGCACTGCACTCTGAGCTGGAGTGATGCTCTCTCGGAAAGATTCTTGACACGCATGAGTGCCGGTGAGACACAAAATGAAGAGTTCAACTTTGACCCTGGCCTCTTTGTCCGTCCTGCTCTCCTCCTTTCATGTTCTCATCCTCAGACGGTGACAGGGAATATAAATGATGACAGGTAATGTGAAGTCTTGGCCGTGACCTGAATATTTTACGTTAAATCCTCCCTGCTGCATCGTCTACTCTCCTTTGAGTCTCTTAACTTCCTGAATGATTATTGCACTCCTTCCTTTCCTATTGTGAACTGGCCTGCTGTGATCCCCCCCTCCACCCAGTGCCTCAACTTGCCTCCCTCTTCAGTGCACTTACATTATTCTACCAGACAAGCTTCTTAGTTAAAGATCCATGCTGTAATTGCACCGAGGCGCCTGCCTGCCTGCTGAAATGCTGTCGCCCCACCAGCGGCTGGGCTCTGATTTATTTCTGCTATCACAGTTTTAGTCACTGTTCTTTTAAGGGTGATTGAAAGGCGCCTTCAAGGGTTCTAGGAATTGAAGAGTTATTTTTAAAAGTTTTTGCTATTTATTCACTCAGTAACAACAACTGATCATTAAAAAACATAAGTTAATGTTAAACTTGTTTATTTCTCATTGTTTAGAAGTAAAATATCAGTTGTCAGGGTTCTTTAGTAAAACAAATCAGTTGAGAAATGCAAGAAATAAAAAGTTGGTAGACTGATTTGAGTTTGTTTTCAACCACGTTTTTTATATTTCTGCTCTCTTAATTAATTGATTTATTTTTCATCCTAACAAAAATTCCTTGTTAGAAAGCTTAAAGTTGAAGTCTTAAAGGTTATTCGTGAAGCGGTTTAGCTTGTTTTTGACACTTTAACTTCTCTTCTGCAGAGATTCTCCAATTAAATACGAAACAAACTTTTAGGGTCAAATGTTGTTAAATGTGTTAAATTTTGCAAGAACAATTAATATCAAAATAGCAAAATGAAAAATAAAGGTCTAATGAGATTTTATTTTACCATAGTATTTTTCTAGACTTCCTTCTAACTGGTGGCTGTCTTTATTTAGTGAAATGAATGCTTAGATTTCCTCTTCCAGGGCAACTCTTGCTCATTTTATGCTCTGGCAGGCAGGCATGTTTTCAGTTGGTCAGCATTTTCCATGTGTGCTTATTTATTGAACAGTTTTCAATCATAGAGTTTAAATACTGGGCTGAAACAATTAATCAAATTAGATTGTTTCAAGCAAAGATGTTTATTTTACCAATACAAACCTAAATGTATTGGCAAGCTTTGCTTAAAATAAAGCTAAATGTGTTTATTACTGATGCAGTGATTTACCTGGAATTTGATATCTACTTTGAGTCTCAGTAAGAAAGCTCCAGGATGTTGCACCATAGCTAAATGGATTCATGAGGCATTTCTTTTTTGCTCTGGTGGAATTTGCACATTTAAATAAAATTCCAACAAAAATAAGATTTTGCTGAAGCTCTTGCCGTTTAGTTTTTGAGTAACGAAGTCTCACAGACCTAGGATGACAGACTGGTGACAGATTCCAAACTAAAATAATTGATCGCGTTTTTTCACTTTTTGAGCAGGATATCTGGATGATTTGCATCTGTTTTTTTGTTTTGTTTTTCATTGTTGCATCTTTTTTTGGTCCATTCAGCTCCAAGCTGGTGAAAGGCTGGGCTCTGCTTTTATATTAACAACAAATCTGAGCTCTTAGTTCATAGAATTTTTTTTCTAGGGAAAATTGTGATATTTTGGCTGCAAAATAATTTTGCTTCAAAAGATTGCTAGGCTCAGGCTTATTTAAGGTGTTTTGATTTTATCTACAGCACTACTGTGATCCATGGTGGAACTTTATATGCATTTCTGCACAAATACTGTCACGCAAGCTCATGCAAATCAAACAACTCAGATTGCTTTGACTGTTAGCAACCTGTACCTTCTTGCAAATTCCCATCCAGTTTGCACTTTTTCAGTAGCTTTTGCAATAAAAAAAAAAAAAAAAAACTTCAATTATTGCATTTAGTTGGATGTCTAGCCTGCATGACAACATTTATATAACCTGAGAAGTTACTTTTACAAATTTTTCTCAAAATGTTTGCATTAGTGCAAATGGGACCCTTTTTGATCCTCAAACACTGACAATAAATTGATGTGTTACAGATGTTATAACACTATCTCTTGTAAATCTAAAGAGTGATTAAATCAACAGCACAGAGGAATAAAGCCCAACATCTCTGGAGGTTCAGACAGGCACCGATTTCAATTTCAATTTATTTTTATTTCATTCATCATTCCTCTTCTGAACTGTTTTTCCCTTTCGGGGTCACGGGGCTGCCGGAGCCTATCCCGGCCACTTGTGGGCGAAGGCAGGGGACATCCTGGACAGTTCGCCAGTCTGTCACAGGGTAATTAACCCTGCCTAACCCTGCATTTAATTTTATTTGAAATTCCAAATAAGCCCAAATTCACAACAACAGTCGTCTGTCCCAATGGGCTTCGTACCGGTAATTGTAAGGTAAACATACAATCAAAAACTATCAAAAGGATCACCACAAAGGGACAATGCAAATCAGATTCTGGTGAAACTCAGAAATTCTGTTCCCCTGTTCAGTTCACATCATTTAAATACTACCAAGTCAAAAAATGTTCAATGACATTTTAATATGGGCTTTGAGTTTATAATTTGTCCGATTTCTTTCCTATAGTTCAATTAAAAAAAGAACAATTAGGTAAAAACTTGATGTCAAACTTTTGCTTTTTGCGAAGCTGCACTGTCGCTTTAGGTGAGTGTGTGTGAGAGAGAGAGAGTTAATTGAAGTTTATTTGAAAACATCTTGATTTAGCTATGTGGGAACAAACTTTGGCCTGGGCTAGAGCTGACCTTTTTATGGCATTTGAACACATGAAGGCACACACGCAGGGCTGACCTCAAATCTGCATAAACCTCACTGGTACTTACTCACTCATCCATGCATAAGTCTGATAAGCCCTCAATGATTCAGCTCCTTCAACAGCTGGTTAAGTGTTACTTCCTGCATGGCCCTCAAGGTGGAGAATTTCTGTTCTCCTTATGAGCCGATCCACATCTGCTCATGTGTTGGAGGGCTAACTGGAGTAAATCGGGTGAAGGTGTTGCATGCCATCTTCTCTGCAGGCGAGCCTTAACAGCCCAGTGCACATGTGTGTGACTGCATGTTCGCCTGGAGTGATTCACCTGCTAACAGAGTCGTCCTCTCACATACTCACCGATGGTCAGAAGCTCAGTGGCTGCACAAACACACACATGCTCTCGTGTGCAGACTCGATTTGCTTCAAGCACATCCTGCGTACACGCAGCTCTCTGTGTTGGATGGCGATGGCACCCTGCGAAGTTGACTGAAAGCGGACGTTATGCAATCTGCGGAGCTGCTGGATGTCGTCTTTTTTTAGTATGTTGGTGGAACATAAAACCAGCAGTGGGATGAAACTGTCTGTAGTCAAAGCAGAGGTCAGTCTTCTGTAATGTGAGATCTGTGGGCTTTTGCAAGTGCAGTTGGACCCCACCAGTGTTACTATACGAGCTACTTCCAAACTGTCATTCATAACAGGTTACTTATTTTTGGTTAAAAGTAATTCTTTACTTCAAAAGTTTAGAATAATATGACAGCTGCAAAACTTTTAAATTAGTGTCTTTGTGAAACTTGCAGAACTAAAAAAGAAAAGGAAAAATGCACTGAAAAATATAATAATAATAATATAATAATAAATTTTATTTAGAATGCGCTTTACATTTTAGATAAAATCCCAAAGCGCTACAATGGAGGCAGAAATAAAAATGATTTACAATAAGAACAAGGTAAGACAAAAATAAAACAACAATGAAAGTACTAAAAAGCATTATTAAAAAGAAAAGTTTTTAAGCCTTTTTTGAATGTGCCAAGGCTTTGTGGGGCTCTGAGGGATTGTGGAAGATTGTTCCAGAGTCGAGGGGCAGCAGCCTGAAAGGCTCTGTCTCCCATAGTGGTTAGCCTGGTCCTTGGCTGATGAAGGCAGTGTGTGAAATTGGAACGGAGGAGTCGTGAAGTGGCGTGCAGGGAAAGGAGCTCACTGAGGTAGGCAGGGGCAGTTCCATGGACGCATTGGTAGGTGAGGAGACAGAGTTTGTATTGAATTCTGGAACGAATGGGTAACCAGTGAAGTGACTGAAGGACAGGAGTGATGTGGTCAAATTTGCGTCTCCTTGTCAGGACCCTAGCAGCGCAGTTTTGGATGTGCTGGAGCTTTTCCAGGCTCCTGCCAGGAATCCCAACAAGGAGAGCATTGCAGTAATCTAGTCTGGAGGAGACAAAAGCATGGATTAGTTTTTCTGCATCAGACTGGGTTAGTGAGGGGCGGAGCTTTGCAATGTTTTTCAGATGGAAAAAAAGAGACTTTGGAGAGGTGACGTATATGATGATCAAATGTTAGAGTAGAATCGATTTTGACACCAAGATTTATCACAGGTGAAGAAAGTGGAATGTTGTGACCAGAGACCAGAATGCTTTTGGTGGAGGATGTTTTGATCTGGTGAGGGGTACCGATTAATATGGCTTCAGTCTTGTTGCTGTTGAACTGGAGAGAGTTTTCAGCCATCCATGCTTCTATCTCCTCGAGACATGCCTGGAGGGCAGAAGAAGTTATGGTGGGAGTGGAATTCATTTTTACATATAATTGTGTGTCGTCGGCGTAACAGTGGAATGAAATGTTGTGTTTACGAATGATTTGTCCAAGTGGAGATATGTAGATGGTAAAGAGTGAAGGTCCAAGAACAGAGCCTTGAGGAACTCCGCAGGTGACTGTGTGTGTGTGGGATTTAGCATTTCCCAGAGCCACATATTCTGTCCTGTTTGTGAGATATGATTTAAACCAGTTGAGTATGTTCCCAGAGAGTCCAACAGTAGTATGAAGACGGTTAAGGAGAATGCCGTGATCCACAGTGTCAAATGCAGCTGATAGGTCAAGAAGGATGAGTAGAGATGGGGAGCCCTGGTCCGCAGCCATGAGTAGGTCATTCATGACTCGGACCAGGGCTGTCTCTGTACTGTGAGCTGGCCGGAAGCCAGACTGAAATTTTTCATACAAGCTGTGCGTTGAGAGATGATGGTGGAGCTGAGCGGCGACAACTTTTTCAAGAACCTTGGACAGGAATGGTAGGTTGGAAATGGGTCTATAGTTTGCCAAGTTATCAGGGTCCAGTGCCGTTTTTTTTAAGTGTGGTCTAATGATGGCGGTTTTGAGAGCAAGGGGAACATGACCGGCTTGTAGTGATTGGTTAATTATAGTTGCGATAATTGGACTGATAATTGAAATGTTGTCTTTGATCAGGGCTGTTGGGAGGGGGTCAAGTGAGCAGGTTGAGGATTTCATAGTCCTTAAGATGGCCTCAACTTCTTTCTGTGTAGTGGGTGTGAATTCAGAAAGGGGCCTTGGAGCTGTTGGTACAGTCGTGTTTTCAGATGAGGTGGGAATAGTAGTAGTGGGCAGGAAGTTAGATTTTATGGAAGATATTTTGTTGGTGAAAAAATCCTTGAATCTATCACAGCTGCTGACACTAGCGTCACTATGGGTAAGTGTGGGGGGCTTAAGCAGAGAGTGTATGGTGGAAAACAGCTGTTTTGAATTTCCAGTGTTGCTATTGATCTTGTGGGAATAGAACTTTTGCCTGGCTATTTTAAGGGCTCTACAGTAGAGTTTTTGATGGTCTCGATAGGCCTGTTTGTGTACTGTCAGGTTGTTTTTTATGAGTCTTCGTTCCATGGTTCGTCCAAGTCTTTTAAGAATTCGCAGTTCCTCTGTGTACCACGGGGCTGATCTAGTGAAAGAGACGGTTCTTGATTTCAGGGGTGCATGGGATTGCAGAATGTTATGAAGTGTAGAATTGTAGCGGTCAACAGATTCATTAACTGAGGTGAGTGGTGATGGCAGAGAGAGTTTTTGTATATCCTCTTGTATGGCTGCATGGTCAATGTTTTTCAGGTTCCTGAAATATATTTCCCGTTTTGTGTTTTTATGTTGGTGAGCTAATGCTAGTTCCAATGAAATAACCTTGTGGTCAGACACGCCCAAGTCATAAATTTCCATGTTGGTAATAGGGGCTGTGTCCGTGATAGCCAAGTCAAGAGTGTGTCCTTTAGAGTGTGTGGGTTCTTTTACATGCTGTGTTAGCTGTAAGGTGTCAAGTAATTCCAAAAACTCGACAGCAGAGCAGTTTGTAGGAGTGTCTACATGTAAATTGAAGTCTCCTAGTATGAGCGTACTAGGTGATGTTGCGCATATTGTCGTCAGCAGGTCTTGGAGTTCATTGAAAAAGCCGGTGTTTATTTTGGGTGGTCGGTAAATAAGAATTACTGTTATTGTTATTTTTTCTGTTCTGCATTTGAATAACAGGCATTCAAATGTAGACAGTACAGGTGTTGAAATGGGTGTCAGATGAAGGTTTCTGCGGTATATGACAGCTAAGCCTCCTCCTATAAATATTTCACATTTAGACTTCTGTCATGATTTCCCAAGTATAGTATACTATTAGTTAAGTGAGGGGGATGTAAGTCTAATTGGAGAAGCATTTAGTCCATTCAAATAAGAGAAAACAGAGACTATTCTACGTTCACGTTGCACGCATTTTTGGCATATGGTGCTCATACTATACTGTCGCTAGCCAATAGATGCAAAATGTTGAAGCGGTGCAAATCTCTTGAATCTTGCTCCAGGTTTTTTCTTTCACAGCTCTATTCCGATGAATGAAATACTTGGTGTTACAGAATTCCACAATTTGCACAAACCCCAATTATCAATTTTGCCTCCATGATCAATTTTCAATCAAACTTTATTTATAAAAAAGTGGGGTTTTTTTATGTGTTGCAGCTCAAAGCGCTTTACAATTAAAAACAAACATAATACAAAAAAAAAAAAATTTTGAAACCAACTCACCCCTTTGCCCCCCACCTCCCCATTCACACATGGACCCCATGACCCCCCACACAATGCACACAAGCACAAAAATAGGACTTCACCTTTCCAGCTGTCACAGCTATGTAAATGACATGATCTAAATGTAAGTCCAAATAAATGTTGCAGTCACAGCTGATTTACAAAACATGTAAGCAGATTGACCTAAACAACACAAATACACGTTGAAGTATTAAAATAGGAAAACAAAGTTTGCCTTCCTTAGTAAGAGAAGGTCAATGTGCTCAGTTTTGCTGTAAGCATTCGTACAAAAGTTTATCTCCAACAGCTGTCAAGATTAGCCAAATAATTCTGCTGGATAACAAAACAGTAAAGCCTTTGACAAAGTAACTGGTTGAGGCTTTCTCCATTTAATCCGAGAAAATCCATTATCTCTTTGATTTTAGTGTTTTGAACCAACAATTTGTCTGATTGGATTAATATTTTCCTTATAAAGGAATGATCTGGCATGTCACCCGCTAAAGGGTATAATAAGAAAGAATGAATAGGAACTCCTTTATTTTTCTTAATCTGCTGAGTTCAAACTTGAGGGCCTTTTCAACTAAGAAATGATCCTTTCTTCAACAAAAGGGAATTCAGACGTACCTAATGTCTTTGCAAACAGACTTCCACTTTTCTGTTTAAAAAGCCAGAGAACTTTTGGTTTAATTTTTGAATGGTTTTATAAAATTCATGCTGGATTAATGACGTGTGAACAATGTTCAGACCTTTCCGAATGTTTTGACCTGTGGTTCTCTTCCGGCTCTGATCCTCCCGCTGCTTCTTTGCATGTTTTTCAGCTCCGAAACACCTGATTCGAATGCCTGTGTCTTAATGAGCCTTCTGCCGGTGCAATGAAGAGTTGATGAGTTGAATCAGGTGCACTGCTTTCCAATCAGAGCACATTACCCGCATCTGTCATTAGCATTACTTATCCCAAATTGAGCACAGCTATTCTCAGAAATGTCTCTAATGAAAGGGTCAGGAATCCTTTGAGCAAATTCCCTGGATAAACAAACGCTCAACAGAGTCAATTTTGTCAAGAGGAACGACTGTTTCGGTCACATTTGTTACTTTATTTTTTGTCAGACACAAAAAACGCAGATGTGATTAGAGGGACCTTCATAGTGGATCCAGGTCTGTTCTGTTCTTTTGTGAGCTTAACCTTCCTCATTTACATTTATTCAAGTGTTTTTAAATGCTTCTGTTTTTTTAAGTACAAGCTTTAACTCTAATCCCAGCTGAGATGTTTGCTTACTTGATCCCCGGAGTTTGTTCATCTGAAATTCGACTTCTGATTTCTACTTTTATGTGTGATCTGTTTTCAGCAAACAAATTCGCCCCATAGGACAGAAAAAAGCCTTCTGCTGAATTGTTGATGTAAACTGATGGATCCTTCGGAAACGGTAGATTAAAAATTTAAAGCAGCACCTGTTGTTTGTGAATATTACCTCCCCTAAGTAGTGTTAGTGGTTGGAGTGAGCACATTACAATGGATCTACAAGATGACCTTTTTTTTTTTTTTTTTTTTTGCATTCTTTGGTAGTGGGTGCTTCCAGTATTTCCCTCAATTCACTGGGGGATTTAACTGGGGAAAAAAATAATAAAAACATTTTACTGGAAAGATGCAGCAGCAGACAAGTATCATCATTTGTTTACACAAATCACATTTAGTTGTCAGGTTCTATTACTTCTGGGAAAGCATTTTTGCACATATAAATAAAAGCTGCAATACTCGGAAAAGTGTGGTTGGAGGGATCATGTGAGATTCTGCCGTTTCAACAAACTCTGACTCAAGAGAAGAGCATTTCTATCTGTGAGCAGAAAGCACAAGAGCTAAATACCATATGCGTCTTCATTTGTCTATTTACTTACATCTATTATTTGAATTCAAAGTAACCTTATTGGTAAACAATTTACTTCTAGGATTATTATAATCTTTTATCTATTTTTCTTCTCTAAATGCACCTGGTTTATCCTTAGAAGTTCAGGTAAACCTGAAACTAACTTTTATATGTACTATAGTTTGAGATCGAGGTGAATGCGGATGGAGATTTTGTTTCAAGGACAACAAAAGAGTCAATGCATAAAAAGCTGATGTTATTTTTGCACCTCTGCCACGCCTTCGCAAGTTCCAAACTTGCAAATTTTACTCACATGTGTGATGCAATTCATTTGGACCAAAATGCACTTCAAGTTGTCAGGCATCAGCATGTATAAATTGATCAATTGTGCAGCAGAGGTGCGTTCTTGTGTTACGTACACACCTGTGCACGTCCTCACAGTTGGAAGAGTTTTGTTGTGAAATGTCAAAGCGGTGCAAATCGGGTGAATCTTGCTCCAGGCTTTTTCTTTCACAGCTCTATTCCGATATATGAAAGCCTTCTTGTCATATAATTTCGACCAGAAATAAATTGCATTTATTAATATATCCTGCATGATCAATTTTCAAACGATTGGCACTTTGTTATTTTGAAAAAAAAAAAAAAAAACACTACTCAACTCGACTTTACTTACTTAGTTTACTTTTACTTTTTGGAGCCTTGCATGAACAAACTCCTGCAATACCTACTCTTCAGCTTGGTCCTTGAGGTCTTCAAGCTATAAACATCCCAAAAACCCGCTATAAAACCAGAAGCTATCGCTCTTTGTCTTTGTCATTACAACAGAACAACTCTGTTGAGTGCTTTAAATGTCAGGTCAAGACGTTTTTATTTAGAAGAGCTTTTTGTGGATTTTATTTTGTCTTTTACTGTGTTTTACTTTGTTTTTACTGTCTTTTACTTCATTCCGTGCATTTTGAAAAAAGGGGTTCAAACTTGTGCGACGATGTGTGAATGCGGGAGTTTTGAACGCGGGAACCTGAAACTTTTGTTACAAGTGTTGGCAAAGAAACTTTGCAGGATTCCTACCTGTTGAAGGGGTTAAACTGGTGATGTTCAAGTTTTTTAGTTTAAGCTGCTGATATAATCTCCGCTGCTCCTATCCATCCATCACTTTTACCTGAAAACTATAAGCTCTGGGTTCCCTGAGATAAAAAATGACACTGGAATAAAGAAGTGGCACGGAATAATACTAGTTTGGAGCAGATAATGTCATTTCTTTCAGCTGACTGGGTTCCAGACATAAGCTGAGCAGGTAATTGAAGCAGGAAGCCCAGCCCTCTCAGCCTTCCCCTCGGTGTTTCATGCAGATCAGCCTCCATGATAGCGTCTCAACTGCCTGGCTGGATAATTACACTGTGAATCCCTGTGCCAGTATCAGGCTGTACTCATGGTGACACAGTGCCACACCACTCCTCATCAAACTGTGTTTAAAGTAGACCTTAGGGGGAAAAAAAAGAAAAAGAAAGGAGTGATCGAGGAAATTAAACAGCTCTCTCCTCTATCTGTTTCTTCATCTCGCTCTTTGTTACTCCCCACTGGCTTCAACCTGCTTTACTTACTGGTAACTGTCTGTCTCTGATCCCCTCTACTTATTACATTGACATGCATCCTGGATCTATGCTCAGTAATAAGGCAACACAAGGAAGTGTGAAGCCGCATGGAAATAATTGCTGTTTCTGTCACTGAAATGTGGGCAGAAATGTGTTCAGCTTCTTTATTAAATATAAGTACATAAAAAAACACATACATAACGCACTAAATTAAATATGCTTTTAACACACGGCTGTAAATAAACAAGGAGAAACAAGTAGAGTTGAAAGAATAAAGAAATAATAATAATAATAATTCAAGTGGACGTGCCAAAGCCGTCTTTTTTTGGTGCAGAATAAAATGGCGGTGGGAGAGTACTAATGTGGGGCGGTTCAAGAGACTTGCCTTAGTGTGTGAATGTGTGTGTGTATGCGTGAGTAAGAGTATGACTGTAAAATGCTTTGGGCCTTCGAGGAAGGTAGAATGCCATTTACCATGTACCTTAGGTGAAAAGAATTGTAGACTTAAGATGTTTTGTTAAAAATCAGAAATCTTGTCAGTGATGATGTGAGTAAAAACAAATGGAACTGGTCTAAAGGTTATCAGCTAATATGGTTTAAAACAAAACCTAAAAAAAATATGTAGAGGGAGCTAAAGGTGGAAAACCGCTGGAGTACTCTTTCTAGAAGAATTTAAGATTGATTTATTTAAAACCTTTTTTTGTTTTTTACAGGAACTACTACTATGGCTGTGGCTGTTGTAGGTTAAAAGCCGATTGCTTCTCTGTTTTCCACTTTATACTTTATACTTTAATTTTAGCCTTGGCATATTCATCTTTTTAGTCTTTAATATCGGGATAAGTGAAATTCTAATTGCACTTGTCTTTTGTTCCCACATGGAGATACAAAGAAGTGGAGCCAAGGGTCTTTCAAAATAAAAGTAACAGGTTTCCTTTGATTTCCTGAGAGCCCACAGTTGTGACCTTCACTCTAGAATGGGTCAAAGCTAAAACAAGTTCCATCAGACGAGAAAAAGATCCCACAGACAGACTTTCTTTCTGTCTTCACTCTCGTCTTGTCTGTGCATGTTGATGTAATACAATGTGTCCCTCTTACGTTTTCCTGGCTGTCCTCCTTGTTTATGCCACTGCCCGAGGGTGACTGTCAGTCCAGAACATTCTCTTCCCCTTCTGCTACATCAAGCGTTGCACCCCACACTTTCAGCTTTGCTTCTCCGCATCTCTTTCCTCCCCTCCACACCCTTCATGCTGCGTTTCTCCTGTTTTTGGAGTCCTGGCACGTTCCCATCATGATCACAGGTGATGCGATTAACCTTCTCTTTCAAGAAACAAACAGTAACCTTTGCTAAAACCGTGACATAAATAGTCTGCTGCTAAGATTTATGTGTTTTTCTTCCTTTCACTCGAGTAATTAAGTGCACACATATGCTCTAAAACAGGTTAAACATTCGGTTAGTCACACAAAAACGCTTGCATGACACTCAGACAACAAGAAACACAAACAAGCCGCTCGCAAAAGTAATGTCCTGCCAGCGGGGACTGTGGGAAAATGAGTTTCTGGATGGATTATTATTATGCCGAGTCGCCTGTGCCCTGTGCTTTGCTCGCTGGTGCCTCTAAAGTGGTGTGGCGTTGGGCGTCCACATTACACACAGCACTCTAAACCTTCCATAGTGGATGAAAAAACACAGAACAGACAGACTTATGCTTTTTCCAGACGTTTATAAATCCACGCTGGGATTTGGTGACATGACTGACGACGGCCATGTAATTACAGATCCCGACTTCTAGACAGGAAATCATGGAGGTCGATGTACAGGCTGTTTTATTGCAGTCAGATACTGGGCTGTGATTAAACTATTAAAGTCTGTTAGATATATCTCATATAATTTAATGCACTACTTTTTAATGTTTGATAAAATGATTTTGTAGATGACCCGTAGAGATGTGGCTTCAGCAGATCATCATTTTTCCATCTCTGCACTTCTGCTGAGGGCTCTCCTGTCACGCCAACAGACGTGGCTAAAAACTGAACTTTCTTCAGATAAATGATCAGTATTTTAGAGATTTATATTATACTAGCTTGAGTGTGCTCGGTAAACAGGATCCAAGGGTGTTCTTTTAGTTTGGCAGAAAAAAGGTTTGTGTTTTCTAACAACTTTATCTTTTTTTGGAACTTTAACACAAAATTTATTGAGAAAAAATTGAATTTTACTCTTATTTTATTTTTTCCCCCCTTTGTTCCAGAGTGCATTTAAAGAGACCTCAATCTCAATGAAAAACTTTAAAGCATGAAGGCAATTTTTTTTCAATCTGAGCTGATTTTATTCTTGTAGTAGATTTTTTTTAATCTGGTTTGATGCGTATTTATTTTTTTGCAAAAACATTTATTTTGCTAAAACAATTTCTTTGAGCTAAATAATTCTGTCTTTGCAAACCCTTTCATTTTAGAAAAAATGTACTTTTTTACTCAGTGAAACTTAGTAATCAAATTAATCAAACTTTGTAGAGCAAATGTAACTCAAAGTGCTTCAAATAAAAACATTTTGAACATTTAAAAACCAAAAAGCAAGATAAAAAACAGATTATAGAAGTATTTGCTTGCACTTTTGTAAACTTATCAGGCCAGAAGCAAAAGCAAAACTTTTTCTGAATGTAGAATTCCCCACAGAAGGGTAAGAACCATTCAAATTCTGTACTTAAGCAGCGACGACCCTCCAGTGGTTAAGTCAACTGCATCCTAAAATCCTCAGGAAATTTCCCTGTGTTTGATGGAAACAGCTCTGACCATGAGTGAAAGGTCTCTGGAGGGAATGCAAATGTAGAAGCTGCAGGTGATGCAGCCTGCTCTAAAAGAAGCAGGGTGCTGGGGGGGAGTGGGCGAGTGCAGGCCTAACCCAGAAAAAGAGGAAGACATTGTCACAGAGCAGTTAAGGAGCCTCACAGGCATCCAGATCAATGAAACGAATGGAACAGCACGGTCTGCAAGTTGGCTGTGTGCCCAAAAGGCAACAAGGTCTGCTGACTATGAAAAGCCCAGGAATGCTGCAGAAAAATGTCTTTAGTCTTGAACGAAAACACAGAAACAATGGTTAGAATGATGTGTGGATCTCATGAACTCTGGCACACTCAATCTGTTTCTCCTAGGTTTGCTTTTGTGTGTGACTAAACAGGCAAAATCTTCAGTCTGTGTTGACATTTCGTTTGTGTTTGTGTAAACAAAAACGTATTACGTGATGGAAATGTCAGCACGTATGGTATCTTTCATTTTTGAACAGTATGATATTAGGGATGATATTTACAGAAATGGATTCAATTTGTTACATATGGATGTGTGAATGTCACACAAACTTTAAAACAATTGTTGTTTTTTTTTACCAAAGTAAAACAAAGCAAGTAAAAAGAAAAAGTCAGAGAAAAACTGCAACAAGAAAAACTATCAACATTGTTTTTCTCAGAAATAAAAAAAATAAATAAAAAGATGAATTCTATTAGATTTCTGTTATTTATTAAAGTTCTCTGAACGTTAGAAAGAAGACTTATTTTTATGAAAATAAAATTCTCAAATTTTCTGGGTGTGTCAATAGGTTATGTTTATTTTTCTTTACTCGCTAAAATGAACTATTATTTAAAAAATATTTCCCACATAATGGACTGAATAATTTGATTTAAATGTTTGTAAAAAAAAAAATCTTAAACTGCTGTCAGTTTAAAAAAAATGTTTCTGGCTGATTTTTCCCTCTCAGACTATAGAGAGTAACTAACAAACCCCTTAAACAAATGGTGCACCTTTGCAACATGGACACAGGTTGTCACACTTGCAACTTAATTTCAATTGAGTGACTTTGAGGACTTTTCTAAATCCAGAGTTTTTCCTCTGCTTCCTTCGTGTATGTATTCTTTCCTACTGTGCAGAGTCCTTCCTTTCACCTCCCTCCCCATCCCTAACAAATCTTTCTTAATCAGCTCTGTCTCTCCTCCATTCCTGTGTCCCTCAGGCCAGGCGCAGAGTCTAGATGTTGCATGTAAATAATTTAATCAGGAGGGAGCACTACCTTCTTAACCACTGTTTTGAATTATTAACCTGCGTGTCGCTGTGAACGACACATGCGGGCACACACGCCTTTGCTTGGATCAGTTGAGATTGTATATTAGCCTTTGCGTATGTTTTGGTCAGTGTGTCGGCGTGTGAAGCAAGATATAATAATTGCCTGTCAAAAAATGATGGAGCACGCCAGGCGTTCACAGATCCTTCCTTTTTGCAGCTCTGTTTGGACCATTACAAGAGTGTATGTGCAGGTAGATCACTGGGGAGTACAAGCCATGCATGTTTTATAAGAGCCTGTCTGCGCTGCCTGGTAAACGAGAGGGCGTCTTCATTTGTCTTGTCTTGAGTGCACATATGAGTATGTTCAGTTGGATTGGTTCGGTCACCGTTCTGAGGCGATCCACATGTTGCTTTGTTGTGCGCCTCCTCAGGAGTTGGCATGCGAGGTTTGATACGGTTATCTTTGTCTCAGCAGACTTTAATGAGTCTGGGTGGTACCTCAGTCATTAAAGTGCATTTTTATGAGTGGACAGGAGGTGCAGCTTCTGAGCAAGTGTGTCTTTGTTACAGAAGCAGGAGGAGTTCTTTTAGCACTATGTGTGTGTGTGTGTGTGTGTGTGTGTGTGTGTGTGTGTGTGTGTGTGTGTGTGTGTGTGTGTGGAGGGTGGGGGGGTGATTGATACAAAAATCTGTTCTCAGTAAAAATGAAAACCAGCATGCGTTTGTCTGAATTGCTGTGATTAAGGTCAGTGTTTGCATACGTCTTAATGCAAACACACAAAGCAGAGCGATGCTGAGAAGTCACTCATTTGTGTTATGTCTGGGACTAGAACTGCTTTGTCCTGTAAAAGTTCACACTTAATTGAGATGTTATTGTTTTCAATGTTATGGCGCATCATTGGAGCACACACACTATATGTTACGAGCCAAGCCTTTCGGGGGCGGATGAGCTTTCTCCTCGCTTTGGATTGTTAGTTATGTTAATTGAACGTGGTGGTATCTGTGAGGCGATTGGCCCATCTCCTTTCTTTCTAGGTTGGAATAATTTCTACTTATACCCGTTTGTTTAAATGCTTTGTTTTACAAACACCTCGGGGTCGTAACAGGTGGGGGCTCGTCCGGGATATGAACCCGGGACCTCTCGTAACAAGGTTAGCACTCTGGACTTTGAATCCAGTAGTCTGAGCCTTGTTACGACCCCGAGGTGTGGGAGGGAAAAGGGACGCAGCAATACAATGAAACCGTGTTAATTGATTTATTCGGGGCAATAAGCTGCAGCTGGGTCTGTCACACAGGCACCCTCCCACATGGGATCACAACAGGATATGGACACCGTTAACAATAATCAAAAAACACATGCCCGTAAAACAAAGCATTTAAACAAACGGGTATAAGTAGAAATCATTCCAATGTGCCAAGAACCAAAACGAACCAAAATAAGTGCACAAAAACACAAATGGCGAGCTGAAAAGTCAGCCGCCCTGGTGCTTGGGCCACGTCAGCTTATGTGTCCGTGCCTCCAGCGCAGAGGGGCGGGGCCGACGCTGTAGATGGAGTGCCAGGCCAACCAGGACGACGAGGCGATGACGTCCAACCTAGAAGAAAGGAGATGGGCCAATCGCCTCCCAGATACCACCGCGTTCAATTAACATAACTAACAATCCAAAGCGAGGAGAAAGCTCATCCGCCCCCGAAAGGCTCGGCTCGTAACACTATACATGGTTCCCTCTCTACATGGCAGTGTTTTATTTAATTTTGTCAGTGCAACTTTGCCTCTTTTTTCCCCAGGACTGCGTCCTGGTTGGCTCTTGATCTTGTCCATCTCTTTTTTCTGTGTCTCTTCTATAAAGGTACAACATCCTAAGTCTTCCAGAGTTACATAAATTGTTGATCGTGAGCAGATCTTTGTTTTTCATTCTTTAATACTGGACTTATTTTTCTATGAAGGTTCAAACTTTGAGAGGTTAAACATAAGAGAAATGTGTGAAAATGTTAAGAACTTTCATGGAAAAGTGTATAAAGTGTGTAATGTTTTACAGCCTTAAATATCTGTAATCTGAGGTTATTTATGGAACATATTCCCTGTAATAAACGAGAGAAGTCGGTATTCATATTCTGTAAGTGTCCCGATTTATGTTTTTTGTCCTTTTCTTTTCTCTTTTCAATCTGGTCGTTGGTCCAACTTCTGTTTTTTAAATAATTTCCTAAGCATAAACTTCAGCACTTGATTTGACTTGATCTTTCTATCAAGACTTGTTGTTGTTGTTACTTAGACAAGAAAAGTTGAATCTATTATAACATTCAGCAGCTTTACGGGAAAACTCAACTTACAAAGATTGTCTAATAAGATGGTTCCATAAAGTTGCTAAAAACTTAAAATATTAGATTTGAAAAGAGGGGTTGGAGTCAACACCTACTGAAAAGACTTCTATTTAATAGTCCAACCATCTGAAGAAAAATTCCAACTTGCTAACAGCAAAGCCTTATGTCCTGTGCGCCTGTATGGGTACTGAATCATGCCGGATTTGCAGGTTTTTAGGTTGTCCGGGCCGTGGAGGGTCGTAGATAGGAGCCACCACATCTTCATGTGGCCTTCTTTAAGGATGTCGTGAAAATGGAAGGTACGATTGTCGTGCGTGTGGTAAATGTATCTTGAAGTTTTTGTGATCCTGAATCCAGCAGATGCTGGGAGCACAACACCTCTCTGACTGCACCGTACTGAAAAGGACTCAACATTTTGATACAGTGGAATTTAAGCAAATCACTGTGTATAATTGTAATAAAAAAAAAGTCCTCCAGCTGAGGGGGAATAAGTCATAAACTTCTTTATATTCAGGACGGCATTGTTGGAGTCCTGATGACAACTGTCCTGAGCCTGTAGCTCCCTGCAGCAAAGAAAATGAATTCATTTACGCAGCAGCAGGGAAACATGTTGCAGGTGAATGCTGCTGTTGTAAGTTGAACATAACTGTGTTTGTGATTGTCTTTTCTTTTGATTTTTAACCTGGAGTTCAGCCTTCCTCTAATTTGCTGTAAAAGTGCCTGGATTTGCCTGGATTTGCATCGCAGCTCGCAGCACTACAAAGTCCGGCAACATGCTCGCATCCCGCACGACCACGCAGCCCACCTTGTTGTGAATTTTAATTGGCTGCCTCTGTAGGGTTTCACAATAGAGCTGCGGAGTGTCAGAGCTGCAGTTGAGGGAGAAAAGGGCTTATTAGCTCCTCACCCTTCAAAGTGAGCCGGAGCAGACGTGTGCTCCCCAAGTCAATGTGATTCAGTAAACAGTTCACGCTTTAATTAGCCTCAACAACTAGCTTGCCTCAAGCGTTTGCTGATGGTTAGCAAGAATGGAAAGTTGGTAAACTTTTAAAATGTCTGTTAATTGAACACTTGGGTGCAGAGTAAGCATCTATAATAGTGAAGACTGAGCTAATATCTTTATTATGTTGATGTAGATTTAGCTTCCATGCTTTGGATCCGCTCAGGTTCAACTAAGTCAATAGGCTTTCAGACATTTGCCACAGTGTCACGAAAATCCATCAGGGGTACCAGCGTCATGAAAATCCATCATGGGTAACCCTAACCCAATAGCACTCCAATCTGAGGTGTGTTGGGTTGTTAGCTTCTCCTGTGGGATATCAGGAGTTTTCCATGGAAGACAATTAGTGCTATGGGAGACAGGTTGAATGTCATAGTTGGTGGAAAAACCATAGATGCTGGGATAGATAGCATTCTTTTCCTCTTGCCTGGATCATTCATCGTAGGCTTCAAAGGTCTTTTTTAAGTCTATACTTTGTGCTAAACTTAAAAGGAATCTAGTGACTTGCTTGCCTTGTAAGTGAGGACAAATTATGAGTGTGTGACTTACTCACTTTGATGTCTCTGCTGTTATCTTACATCTCTGAATACGGCTATAATCACCAGGTGAGGTTAAGAAGATCAGATCATCCCGCTGCAGTCTGTTCTTTTAAGCCTTCCTTCATTTCTGCTCTAATTAACGAGGAGACGGAGGAGCTGGAAAGAACCGGATCAGACCTGAAAACCCGTTAGTCCTCCAC
Organism: Oryzias latipes; assembly: GCF_053564925.1. Classification (NCBI taxonomy): domain Eukaryota; kingdom Metazoa; phylum Chordata; class Actinopteri; order Beloniformes; family Adrianichthyidae; genus Oryzias; species Oryzias latipes. The sequence continues at coordinate 13,154,144 of NC_136247.1, read as the reverse complement.
AGAGGCCAGTCTTGTTTCAACTTGGCTGCTTTACGAAGCTTTCTGTGTACACATTCATAAACCAGGGGTTGCTAAATGGTTAATGTGCTGCACTTGTGCGACGCTCACACTTTGCTGCAGATACCCCACAAAAACCTGACAGAGGGAGAACTGCACATCTAAACCCATTCTAAATACCCACAAAGCACCAGCTCCTTTGCGTGTCTTGTCTGTGGAGCAGCTTTAATCAATATTTTTAGTCGCAGTGACTAACACAGCTACAGTCATATAATATTGGAAACATTTGGGTCCATATTGAATTAACGTCCTTGCTGATATGACAGCTCCAAAGTGGGATTCAGCTCAGTGTTTAAAAACGACAAACAGAGGTTTCCCCAATTTGTTTCTGAATGAGCATAAATTTAAATTGTATTGTTTAAATGTCTAACTGCAGCACATATTGTAAAAAAAAAAAAGTCAGATTTTAAGAGTTCAAACATGTATTTTCCACATTTCTTAAATAAAAGGGGTGTACTTTGGTCTTTGTTTAGACAAACTATTTATTCTCCACACTTTCCTGCCAGACTTTTAAATGATGGCTTTTAAAAGACAGTCAAAATAAAAGCATAAAGTGCTCTACCTCTAGACTTTAAGTCGTTTTGTGCATGTAATAGGAATCAAAAAGGAATGTCCCTCTAAAACCTGAACGTCTTAACCCATTTACTTATTTTAGGAGGAGATATTACAAAATAATGTCTCCTATCTATAACAATAATAAAATGAATAAATGAATTATATCTAAAAGATATAGATAAATAAACTCTTTCACATTAAAGCAAACACTCCCTTTTACAGTTTCCTAATACGTATATTGTTTTGAATGGGTTCAGTGCTTTTGTTACACAGATTTTCTTACTTTAATTTATTTTCCTGACTATAGAGCGCACCGCCAGTTGATCTTTTTTTTTTTTTACTGTCATATTTGAGGCACAATGAACTAAAAGGCACATTAAGCGAGACATAGATATGTCATAGATATGTTTCTCAGCCAGACTTTATTAACTGCATTCACAGTCACTCGAGAACTTGTTTGAAACACGCCACATTTTAGAAGCGTGTTAGAAGCATGTTGATGACACGTGTAACACCCAAACTTGTTTGACCGACATTTTGACAGAGCGATGTACCTCAAAAATTGTTTAGACATCAGTAAGAACAACCAAAATGAATCCATAAGTAAGGTGCTCCAGATAATAAAGTGCACTATTGTTTGTTTGTTTTTTAATGAGGGCGTTTAAGTGCACCTTATAGTGGGAAGAATACAGTAGCTTTTTGTGTTTTACTTGTTTTAACAGTTGTTTAACTAACATGGCTTCTATGTTGCTTGAGATTATTTTAAGTAAAACACACAAAAAAAACCTGTAAAAAAAACCTGTAAATAGAAATATGCATAAGGGTTGAAACGGGTAAAAACGGGTGGGATCACACAAGATTTGACTTCTACACACTCCTTTTCAAGCACAACGTTTTGCTTTATCTGTCTTTTTTAAACACTTGTGTTTATTTTCATTTTGTGTCTGTTTTTGAAATGAAACAAATGAATAAATAACCAACTTTTCCTTCCCAGGAGTCTGGATTCAAATCAAATATAACAATTCACTTCAGTATACATTACTGATAGAATTTCACCTGTTTGGGCTTTTCTGTTCTTAAACATTGATCAACTCTTTTATTCTAAAGCTTTAAAGAGCATTTTCTCTTCTGCTCACCATTTTGTCTTAGCTCAGTGGAGTCACACACACACACAAACACACACATACACACAATCACACAAATAATGGAATGTATTTTTACACACCAGCATACTCTCTCCCATCTGTCACACAAAAACCGTTAAATCTCTTTTTAATTTTCTCAGTATGCTGCTTTTATAAAGCTTAAGTGCACAACCAATCAAACACAAACAAACAAACACACACATGCACACACTGGACACAAGGGAGACAAATGATGAGAAAAAAGTAGCACAAAGGTAGAAATGAAAAATGGGGAGAGATGGAGACAGAGATAGGAAAGACAAAAAAAGAAAGATTCCAATAATCAAAAAAGCATAAATGACATCAAACTGATGGTGAAAAGGACAGTGACAAACTGCAAATACAAGAGTGACAAAGGGGGGAAGAAAGTGATAGCTGCAGACAGAGAGGATTCTTGGAGATTTATGGACTAAGCAATGAAAATACAAACTTGTCTGGAAAGAAGACTGACAGAGAGGGAAAGTAGGAGTGACAGGTGAAAATAAATGACAGTCTGACAAAGACAGGAGCGCTTAAAAAGTTTGACAGTCCTAATGGAAAGAGAAAGTGACATGTTCAAAGCGGTGAGAGACAGGCATTGTTGTATAAATAACTACAATTAAATATGAATCTCACTATAAAAAGGACTTTATGTCTATTGGGACCCTTTCCTATCACTGCTATTTAAATAAAGTTGTGTAATTTTATACCAAAAGGGCAGAATTTTGGTTCTGAAGGCCTTTTCATGGCATAAACAAACATTGTTTGGGAAGTTTGAACCTTTTTTCAATGTCCAAACAGAGTTTTTGGCTCCAAACTCCATCCAGGATGAAGCTATTCAAACAGTCTGTTTAAAGTGAAGTGACAAAGACAGGGTAGTTGGGTTTTTGGCTCAGCCTCCGCTCTGCCGTCTTCATGGTTTGACATCAGAATAAGTGCCGATTTCTTTCTTGCTGACATGGCAACAGAGATTCCACCTGGCTAAGCTTGTTACCAGCTCCTTTGACATGTGATGCAGAAATGTGAGGTTACTTCATGATAACACTAAGTGTGGCGGGGCAGAATGGACTTCTGTGGAGACTGCTAGAAAATCCAACACAGAACCAGTCAACCTGATCTGAGCTCAAACTCGTTTTGAGAAGAAAGAGGTGATTTCCGACTAAATATTTCTGTCTTATGTCACTGAGAGAACTGACGGACTGAACAAGGAAAAAAAAAGACTGTTGTAAGATCATTTAGCATTGCTGCAAGAAAAATGTGTTCAGACTGAAGAACCAAAAAACGGCATGGCGTCTTGTTCAGGTATGATTTGGAAAGTGGAAAGACGAGTGTGCCTCGCTTTTATCCTGTGAAAAAAACAGTCTGTTCCCAAAGGAAGCTGTCAGTGGGTTTTGGCTCCATGAGGACATCTTTTGATTAATGTGATCTTTCATAATCAGTGATGTATAGGCAGGACTTGAAAGTGAGAAAAGGTCAAATATTTTTTTTGATCCATATGATTTGTACAACAGTGGAACTTTTCACATAGTAGTGCCCCCAGTTTTTGTTTTTTTTTCTGTTTTGTTAATTTGATTAACTCCTCACAGTTTACTCCCTCTATCTTAAGGAAGCGAAACAAAGATTTCTCCAGATGAGTTCAAGACCCCTGTGACCAATTTAAAAGGGGAATTGATGTTCACATCTTTTTAAATGTAGCATATGTTCGCATTGGATTATATGCCTCGCCATCAATGAATGGTCTTTTTTGGAACTTCTGTCATATAAAAGGCTTACCAAACTATAAGACTCATTTAGCGAGACAAAAGAGTCAGAGATAAGTCCATCAGTAAGTCAGATTGAATTGTGTTCACAGTGAGCCAAGTTAGAAATGTGAGCTACGTTAGCAAATTCACAATACCTGTAACTCCCAGTCAAGCACAACCAGGATGAATCTATATATAAGGGGCTTTGGATTATGTTGTGTATTCAAAAAAAATTAAAGCTTTTATAGTGCGGAAATTAAGGTAAGAAAAAAAATTCAAACGTGACTGAAGTGCTGCACCTTACATGAGGATGTGAAAAACTCTACTTACAAAGTTTAGATCTATGACTTCTTTAAGTATTCCATTCCCGTTTTCATCACAAGGTGGTTAACAAATCACACCAGGTTGTTTAACAGAAATCTCCATACAAGAATCCACCCAATAATAGCCTCACAGTACCACTGAAGGTGCGGAAAGCCTCTGGATTGTTTTTTAAAACGCAAAGACAATAGTTGAGCCACTGAGCTGAGCTGTCAGTTTTTCCCCCCTCATCTTTCCGGCATGTTTCCACGGTGATGGATGGAATTATATGGCACATACAAACGGCACATATTGGTTTCTACGCAGGGTTGCTGGTCTCAGCTTTATGGAGCTCCAGGTGGAGCTTCTGCTCTGAGCTCTAAAAGGAGTCACTTAAGGGAAGATGGCATCTGATTGGGATCCTCCGGGGCTTTTTCCTGCAGACATTTCGTTAGACCATCTGGAGGAAGGCCCCGGGGTAGACTTATAATTCCTACCCATACTCTGGTGGATAGATTGAATTTAGGGCGTGAGGATATCCATCTGGTTGCTGTTAAGTCATAAAAAATAGGGGACATCGTTAAACAAACTGGTCCAAAAAATTTATAAAGTACTACATTCAGCAAAAGATGATTGAAACCAAATGCTGTTTGCTGCGTGATAGGGGTGACCATCACATTCATGATTTGATTAAAGGGACCAGAGAGAAACAAGGCTGAATCAAACAGTGATGATTACAAGGTTAATGGCCTAAAGTAAAAGAGTTGACCATCAAATTCACCTTTTCATTTCATATCTGGAGGAAATCATTTGTTGCATTTTTCTTGTCTTCATCTTTTCCTTTGTCTCTGCTCCTAGAGACAAACAGTGTAAATAAATAGTCTTTTTGTGAGTATACGGTGGAGCTTTCTTAACATGGTTCATTCAATCACTATCGAATTTCAGATATGCTCATGTTCAGAATTTAATTATTGGACATTGTCTGCTCAGGGACACTGCACTTTGGCTACCAAGTTGACAATCAGGGGAATGCATTCAGCTAACGTCATGATTTTCACAAAAGTCTGGTTCCAATTTTCTTAAAATCAGTGAATTTACAGACAAACAATGGCGAGAGCACAGTCTGCCAGGTTTTTACTTGATTTGGAAAAAAGAAAACACTGATTGTGAGATATCCAGTTGAGTTGGTATTTAGTTTTTTTCTGCCTGAGAAAAAAAAAAGTTCTGGATCTGGACATGAAATCAGCAGAATCTCAGCATAAAGTTTTATGCACAATTTTTCTGTTGTATTTTTTGTGAAGACCTCTAAAAATATTAAAGACCCACTCTGATGAAAATCATGTTGTTGGTGTTTTTAACATGTTCTTGTGACATTTTTCTGACAATGGACAAAGAAAATTAAGCAAACAACTGCGTTTCTGAGTATTTCTTTATTCAAATTGTTGTAAATCAGTATCAGATGATAAAATGCCGTTTGAAAATGAGCATATTTGTGATGAAGATAATATGCTGGGCAGGACACAGGGTCTCTCGTCCGCTTGGCATCCATTGTAGACGTATAGATCCATGTACATCTTTATTTTCCTTGTTTCAGCTGGCATCTGGCTCAAAACTGTACGGCTGGATTCCTCGCCATCTTTGTTGCACCAGTAGTGTTAGAGCATCTAAACTCAGAGCTCTCAGCAAAAGGGGAGAGAAAGGGGGGCGGTTTTGCTCCACACCAATGGTCCTGCCCACAACTCAGAGGGGAATTTCTTATGGACTCTTGCCGCTCTGCAGAAACTATGTCCTGAAAAACAACAGATTTTTTTTTTTAATTGTAGCTAAAAACGGCAGAAACATGATTAAAAGACGTCCAGAAATACTAAGAATAGATCAAAAGATGATCAGAGTGGGTCTCTAAGACATACATTTCATTTGACTAGACCATATTTTCGTGTGTTGTTGTTTTATTTGATCCAACTGGCTGCAGCTGTGATGCTAAACGCTTCCTCTGTAATAAGGTGAGTTTCTTGAAGACTGCAGTGAGTGGAAGAACTGACTGCTGAGACCAGCTTTAAAGAGAATCTTGAGGAGTTTCTTTTTTCTTCAAAGATGCACATATCAATAACAATAGCAGCGTTTCCCAGCATTTCAGTGATATTTACGGGTCTCGGATGCGTCAGAACCCTCAGGCCTCTCAGACAAGGACTTTTTTGAAGGATCCAACTAAGACTCTACTGTATTTGAGTAGCATGAGAGCTTGTGGGTGATTGCTCTTCAGAGAATCTTAAAAACAGTCAGAGCCCTGAAAGAGAGGAGATGTAAGGAGCTGGGCTTTGAGGAAGATGAAGCAGACGAAAGTGGAGGAAAAACAGCATGGGTTGGGCGATGTGATGAAGGGGAACACCCAAAATGAAGCACATGAAAGGGAGAAAATATGAAGAAAGAGAAGCAGAGGGACACTGGAGATCTAGGGGAGGAGGGGGCAGGACGTTGACCTTGAGAAAATGTGGGCGATGGAGAGGAAGTTAGAGACAAAGGAAAAGAAAGAGGGAATAAAATGAGGAGGGTATGGAAGTATAGAGCGAAGATGGCATCAAAAGAGCTGGAGGAGCCATGGGGAAGGTCAGGACAAATGAGAGCCAAATAAAAACCATGTGGGGAGATGAACAGTATACATATTGTGTGTTGCTTAAAGAGCTTTGCACCAAAACACAAAAGATATTACGAAAAATAATATAAGTATATGGTTAAAAAATAACACATGAGAAAAACAGCAAACCTCCTAATGAAAACAAGTCTACATTTCAGTGACTGTTTAAAAAAAAAAAAAGAAAAAAGAAAACATAATTTATCCCGAATTTTATTTCAGTGAAACGAGCCAGGAAGGGCTGGCCAATCTTTTAGAAATCTGTCACAGTCAAAAAAGGGCATCTTCTTATCTTCTTTTATATAGTTTTTGCTTTTCTTCAAATCATGCACCACAATCAAAATACTTATGGTCAACTAAGAAAAATACCTTTCATTGTTTCTTGATTAAGATGCCTTTTTTGTTTTCATTTTACATTAGCCATCCTCCTTAACCCTGAAGAAAAAGTTCAAAACCAGAACCTTAGAATGAATTTCTGAAGAGATCGACTACTTAAACACTCAACCTCAGCATCAGAGGGTAATTTATCTATAAATGCTGAATCTACCATCAAATTCCACTGAAGGCACTTGTCTGCAGGAAATTATGTAATAGAAGTGGTTGCTTAAATTTGGCAGCTTGGGAAGCATTCTAAAAACAAAACTAAAAACAATGATTGTCAAAGAACTGCAAGTAAAATCAAAAACCTCTGGTTAATTCTAACTTATTTACCAAAACGTTTTTTTTTCTTTTTATTATGCTATAACTTAATAGCATTGGGATAGAGGAAGCATTAGGATGTATTATGGTACCAAGCTGCCACAGTACAGAACATTCAAAGGGAACATAACATGACCTGACACAGAACCCTGAGGGACTCTATATGAAAGACCAGCCCTCTTTTGAATTTTATAGAAATGCTACATAAGAATAATAATAATAATAATAATAATAATAATAATAATAATAATAATAATAATAATAATAATAATAATAATAATAATAATATTTAAAGAAATACTGTACAAAAAAATTTAAAAATATATATAAATATTTTAATGAATTAATTTTTCCAAGCAGGTAATTACTGCAATCAGTGATCATACATGTGCTTCGCCAAAATAAGGGGCCGTTTTTTAACACATTCCTTTAAGTTATGGATGTCCTTCATTGAAAAGCATACTGACATAGATGATCAAGCTTATTTTTGCAAATTTACAATGCCATTGATATTTATTGCTCTGGAAAAAGCTTTCAGTTAGATATTCAAGCCTGACTGCCAGGATTTGTACTTGTTTAGTCACTAGAACATTGTATTAGTCATGGTGAAAGACACAATATACAGCCTGTCTTTTAATGTGTGGGATATGAGGGGCCTCATTTCCAAAGACAGAAATGGATCACAATACGACCAATACGGCAGTTTAGCCTGTCTGCCCAGCGGCTGATGAGACTGTCAAACTGTAAGCAAACTATAGCTACATGCAGTAGGAGTCAAAAGGTCGCAGACTGAGAATAAGTGGCACAGAGAACTGTATAAGTAATGAAAAATACCAAATAAAATACAGAGATAAATGTGGAAATACTAAAGTAGTGACTTTCTGCATTTTTTTCTATATTTCTTTTGGTTTAGATGTATTTTCCTTATAGTTCTATCGATATTTATCTGTACTTAAATTAAACTTCAACAGTTTGGTAGAGTACAGTGTGAAATAGAGCCTCCTGTCAGCAGCTGTCAGGACAACTGTGATTTGTTTTCCATCTGAAGTTGCAGGGAGGTGTGCATGCATCATTTACATGGCAGAAAGGTGATTAACAATGCATTAGAGGGATGCACGTAAGTGAAGGCAGCACATAGATCCATATCTCACACCAGAATGTATGATTCTCTTCTGCAATGAATCTGATAGTTTCACAATACAGTTGCAGTTTCTATTCTGCAATTTGTGCTTAGTTAATTTTTCTGTGCAACATGTGGATTTTTTTGTTACAGAAGTGCTGCATTAAAGCTCTCTCCAATTGTCAGAATTTCTGAGCTATCGTTTATTTTTTTTAAAGTTTGGATAAGTGTAAGTGTTCTAAACCATTGGTCAATGATCACAGATTTGTTGGGCATGTGGCTCTGGGCTGCACAAACAAATAGATCATTTTCATAGTTTAACAAGAGTCTAAAATGTCTTTTATTTTGAAAAGTGAGCACACATTTTGTTTGTTCGTTGATTGCATATGAGATCTGGACTGAGTGACCCTTCCTTCCTCACGTTCCAAACAGGAAGTACCCATTGATTCCAAGAAACCATAATCCCATACATTTCTATAAAGAATTAAACAGCTGTTACTCAGTCATTCCATTTGTCAGAATAACCATTCTTGTTCTGCTAACTTTTCTTTTTATAAAATAATTTACAAATGCCAATTTTATTCCTTTTTTTTGTCTTTTTTTAATTTATATTAGTTTTTCTATCTGTAGTGCAAGTTATTCAAATTATAAACGAACCAATCAGATGCCTCAGTAACAGTATGCTGTGCCTGCTGGCCGCCGCGTCCAACATTTAAAACATTTGATTGACAGATTCTCCCGAGCCCACATTTAAGTGGTCGGGGTGTGAACTTTTTTTTACAATCTCACCCCTGATTGGTAAAAGTGGACCCAGTGCAAAATGGTTATCACGGTCACATGATACAATACAACATCCCATTTTTGTGCAGTGAGATTTTTTTTATTTTGGCATGTCATAACCCAACTCCCTCTTTACAATGTGTTTTGGTCTATGATTGTTTTTTTTCTAAACTAAAATGTCTAAACAACTTCCTGCTATGAAAATTCTCTAGAATCAAATTTCATCTCCAACAGTAAAGATGTTGCAAAGGGTGATGGCTGATAAAAGGGGGGATTTCTACCACATTTAGGAATAGGGAAAAGTGTGATTCATAAGTGTACAACTTCTCAAAGACAACTTGCAGTTTCTATCCAGAAGATTAAAGAGACATAAAACTAGCTCAAAGGCAGTAAAAAAAAAAGACAGACAGAGAGCAGGATGGAGAAGGAAGTAAAGTTAAAAGAGAGGAGTCCATCAGAGGGGAGGAAGGAGGAGAGGCCGAAGGCTTGAATTGAGGATATCGGTCTGCTTAGTGTCTGTCAGTTCGACAGAAGAGAGACTGAAAACAGCTGGAGGCTCTTACTGCATGTGTGTACATACGTTTGTGTGTGTGCGTGTGCGTGTGTGTGCGAGTGTGTGCGCACGTCGCTGCCAACTGCCGACACAGGCTTCACTGTGTGTGGTGTGTTTGCGTATGTGTGTATATTTACATCAGAGACATGGGGCACATAGCAAGGGCAGCCAAAGATCAAAGACACACACACACACATGTGCTCACACACAAACACACACAGCAGCCAGCCTGTGCTGACAGTGATTGGCCAGCCTGCGTGACCGTTGGATGTGATCTTGATACCTGCAGAGATAATAGATTCTCCCTCTCACATACGGACGCAAACACCCGCTCACACGCACACACCTGCAGATGCTCAGTCACAGCACTTCTCACACTCTTAATGTGGCGGGGCTGTCATCTCTGCACCCAGACACAGAGGGGAGGGAAGATTCCAGAATGTGAATTTTAGGGGAGCAGGAGACAAATAGGAATCCATGGGTTTGGATTGAATTGTAGCGGGGAGCCAGGAGTGCCAGGAATGTGACCTGTGTAATTTCAGACTGTAATGCGCTGGTACACAGTGTTCTGCACCCCCTTCTTCCTCACCTGCATCAATTTCTTGATATTTTCTCTTCATGTTAGAAAAAACAAAAGACTGCTATTGCTCTTGTTGGTTTTTCTGCATTTGCTTTAAACTCCCTTCTCTGCTTCTTTTGCTCTTATTTGTCTGGCTGCTTTGTGTTGATGTATTGTCTGTGCTGGTCTTCTTAACTCCTCCTTATCTATGGTCCTTTAATCTTTCAGAGGTTGTCAGCATGAAATGGAACTGACTATATCAATTTGAGAGCATGCTCCTTTGGTCGAGGTGCGTGATTTAGCACGGACAGATCCACAGAAGATGTCATGAGACGCAATTAAGACCTGGAAGAGTTTGTACGAAAACCTTTCAGAATCAGACAGTGCGATTAATGTTAGTGCTTCTTTATCAGTCTTCTTGTTGCTAGGTAGCTTTCCTAGAAACACAAGTTCTTTTCCCAAAAAGCCTTGCAGCTGATTGACTTAACCATCTGCACGTCTCATTTGTTACAGGCTTGTTTTATCAAGCCATTTGAACAGACGGATGTTTATGATGGTATAAACACTTAATTATTCTTTTTTAATTAATGTCCGCTGTTTGTTTGACAACATAAATAAATCAAAACCCTTGTTTGATTCACACAGCTGTGAGGAAGATGTTGTGAAGGAAAGCTGATTACAAAACTCACAGTTAAAAATCAGGCATTGCCTTTTTGCAGGTGAATTTGTCCCACTTATTTGTGTTGCTTCATTTACACGTTCTATGTTAAAAAAACAACCTTTTTTTTCCAAACAGCTTATGATCTTTTAATGAGAAAAATAGGCCTCAAAGGATCGAGTCTTACTGGGTTGAGACAGCAACAACTAATTGTGGCACAAGCATTCTCAAGGGAGTTTCCACTTTTCTAATGGTGTCGGACGAAAGGCAAAGTGGTGAATGTATGACTTGTCGGCTAAACAGACAGTGCACTGTCGCAATCTCACTCATCTACACAACACACCACCACCACCTCAATAAAAATGACAAAAAAAACCTCCCATCTCTATTTTATCTAAAACTAAAAACACAATTACACTTTGCCAAAACAAAAAATAAAATTTGGCTCTCACAACTTGAATGTGAATGACAGAAATGCAAATGTTTGACCTAACATATTGTTGTGTATACCATAGTACTGTCTCGCTGTAGACTGGAATGTGAATATAGGAGTTTTTTGAAGTGCCAGCAAAAATTAGAAAAAAACTAAAACAGGAATTGTTGCACATCTCATCTTTCATTTATGTGAATCTGTTACTATTACCTGCATTACCACACATATTAGTGTAATTTTTCATATTTTTATGACTCCATTAAATTGGGATCATCCAGTCTATGTTCCTTAGTCGCTGCATGTCTTATGGTTGGGCCCAGTTTAGGTGGAGACACACTTTGACAATGACAAATGTCAGGCTTATTAGCAAGTAATACTCGTCAAATTAATTATCAGACTCATCTCAGCAGCATGTGTGTTGAATGCCACACGCCTCTTATGACGATTGATGGTGCTGGTAAAAGATTCTTATGAGAAAACCAGTCTGTGAAGGAAAACACCTGTTTTTCAGTTCTCTGTTGTCTAACAGAATTTCTGTGAGTGCTGACCTTTCATTGTGTGTTCACACAAGAAGACCGTTCAAATGCTTTCAGCCAATTCTAAAATGTAGGATTTAAAGATCGGTTACTTGAAGTCCCACTCCAATCATCTTTTGATCTATTTAAAAATTATTCCCAGTGGTCTTTGAATGAAGATTGTGATGTTTTTAGCCCAAATTGAACAAATCTGTAATTTTATAGGACATAGTTTCTGCAGAGCTGCAGTAGTTCAATAGAAATTCACTGCTATATTCACACGCTTTCCCACTACCTTACAGACCCTTACAACCCCAACCTAACTTTACCGGTGCAACAAAAATGGTAAGCAATACTGGAGCTATCCAGCCGTCCAGTTTTGATCCAGATCCCAGGTCAGACGGGGAAAATGAAGACATCCATGGATCTATTTGTTTGCAAGTGGATGCATCAGAATGCAGCGGAGCAGGGAGCTTGTGGCCTGCTTGTTGTATTTTCTACACAAAAGTTTTTTTCAAACAGCATTTTACCAATTCTTTCTTCACAATGATTTGAATACAGAAATACTCAAAAACACAGTTTTATTTTATTTATTTTTAAAATACATGTCCTCCATGAGAAAAAATACCACAAGAACATGTTTAAATCACCAAAAACATGATTTCAAATGGAATGGATCTTTTAAAAAAAATTGATCTAATGGATTGTTCCTATTCTGACATAGAAATACATGTTGTTTATGTCTGAGCTCTTTATTTAGATTTCCTAAACACTTGATGGATCTCCAAGAATTTCTCGGTACGTTAGAACTGCTAATTAGACATGATGTATATATATTTATTTTTCCGCATCTTGAGTTCCTCACCGCCTCCACTAGAAGTCTGTGTCTCGTTGTAGGAAGTGAAATCTAACAGTGGTATTCCTGTCCTGATCTTCCGGTGTCCGTCTGTGTTTGGCTTTGGACTCCTGTTATTTGCCACTTGCCTCTCTTTCTGGCAGATAGTATCAGTAATTAGGGCTCAGTGCCTGGCTGGCCACATTACACTCTTCTTAGTGTTTTAGTGAGGAGCCCTTGTTAAAATGGACCCACGTCGCTTTGAAATAAAACGAGCCAAATCCACCTTCAATGTTGGAATCCACCCGTCTGTCTCAGCCAGCGCAGGAGTGAGTCACACACCCTTTTGGAAAATCATGAAACCAAAAATCAATTTTTTTTTTTTTTTTTTTTTTTTTTTTTAGAGTCGGTGGGAGATTTGTTTTGCTTTAAAGTGCTTCATCCTGCTATTGCTAATTAAAGTTCCCTTTGCTGTTATCTGTGATGTGTATTTATGGATTCAGTTGATATGCACCCGCATTATTTTGCGTTTTCATCAAGCTGCAGAGAAGTCTGCCTTGCATTAAAACTTCCTTTGAAGCACAGCATAGTCAGGGGACTGCTTTTTATAAAAAGAGTATCATTAAATAAGATTTGTTTAAAAAAAAAAAACTAAATATATAACAAAACAAAACTGGTTTTGACAGGGACATGGCGGGTAGGTTTATTTTGAAATATGTGCATTTTTAATTAAATAAAACCAGTAAATGCATCAGATAAAAGTTTTAGACAGTCCATATTAGGCGAGCCCAGATCATGCAGGTTTTATTCCCCATCTACCAGCTTTATTGAACATGCATGTATTTCACTTTTGAGACAATTTTTCCCCAACTATTCTACAAAAATTGAGTCAAGATTTCATTCTTTTGAGGCTAAAACGTTTTCGTCTTCATCATCTGTTCCTTGTTTTCTTTTATAATCCCTTTTGATGAAATTTTCACTGGCCTGTGATCACAGAAGCAAACTGAGCGTGTACATTTCTGGAGAAACATTAGATTAGGATCGATGGGATGAGAGGAAAGTCTACGATCAGCAAAATAAGGGCATGAAAAAGAAACATGCATGAACAGCCATCAACAATGGATTCAGGATGACAGATTTATGAGGATGTCATGAAGGTAAATGATGTAGAACGTCGCCTTCCCTGTAATAGGTAGAGGCAGTGTTCTCCCCTGGGTCAATCAGTACATTGTTTTGAAAACCCAGCCCTCTCTCAGTGTTTGTATGTTGCTCATAGCCTCAGAACCCTGTACACTGAAATATTTAACTTGCTGTTTTTTTACCTGAGCACTTCTGTTGGGCCCCTGTGTGAGCTGGAAAGTAGCTTTGGTCTTTAGAGGATATGACCAGAATGCCATCTTCAATATTTGTACATAAAAAAGGCAAAAACACAAAGATGAAAGTCTGACTTTTGCATTTGAGGTTTCCTGAACCTGACTAATATATCAGCAGCTTCCTTAGTTTTAAATGGGGGGGGGGGGGAGCCCTCAAGCAAAAACAGTTCCCCTCGACTTTTCATCACAAAAACAATATTTTTAATATGAAATCTTGAGCCTCAAATGATTTGCTACACCTCTGTATTGTGATCTGGGCCGTCAAAGCCCTGACCTCAGCCAAAATCCACGCCTTTCCATGCTATGCCAAAAGGAAATTTTCCTCTTTGGAAAACCCTGATGTAGGAGCTCAAATATATTATTTTAAGAAATGTTTAAAACTTCCATTTTTACACTTTAAACTTTTCTTTTGCTTCTTTGAAATATTTTCTGTTTACAAAAAAAATATAAAATTTAAGAAACACACCTGCTTGGATAAATTACTGGGCCAAATCTGCAAGATTTCAAAAAGAGATTTAATTTAGCTCCAAAAAGTACATTTTTTAAAACACTATTAGAGTTTCAAATAATTTACAATATAATACTGTATTCAGTTAATGTTCCTGTGATTTAGCCTTAAAGGCTTTTGTGCAAAGCTCTGCGGAAAAAAGAAAACTAAGAAGACACGCAATGTCAGAGAACTGTTTTCACCTAAAAAAACACACAAAAAAAGTTGTGTTTCTTTTCCTCATACATATGTTTCGGTTGTGCCTGCACACAGGGAAGTGCAGGTTTGTTTCATGTCACCATTTCCTCTGCTGCGTCCCTGAAGTATGACCACATGAGAGCGCCTGTTCTGGAGGAGTTTCCCTCTGAATTTGTATTGGTGAAGTGAAAACAGCTATCAGCCGCAGTCAGAAAACAGCCTTCACATAGATTATTTATTCTAGGATGTGACAAACTCTGGCCGCCTGTTGGGCACAAGAATGTGGACACCCACATCTATGCCACCTCTAAGTATTGTTCACATAAAAATAACACATTAAGCTGACAGGAAACCGCCTCTGTTGTAGCTCTTTTGCGATGGTTGTTTTCTTGCAGATGACACATCTGTTCAGGCTGTGGCTCAAAGCGACGTACAAGCAGCCCTGCAGTTCCATCAGTGTCACAAAATACTGTATTTCTCACCGACTCATTATGATAACAAAAGGCCTTTGTGGAGCATTGAAGACTTCAGTGATGAGCGCAGTCAGGGTTTCTCTCTGTCTTGAAAAGGAGCAAGATCTTGATTAAAGATGATAAGGCAGCAGCCTTTTGGTGTCAGATAATCCTGACGGGTCCTTTGGCCTTTCTGCTAGACTCAAACTGTTTGCACACAGCAGCTGCAGATTTGTAATAATTCTGTACTTAAGCAGGCAAATGCATTTGTAAACTGCTAGCTTTTCAGAAATTGATACCGGCAGACTTCCTGTCCACTGTGCACTTTGCTTTGCAAGAAGTACCTTTGAAAGGCTTCCTTAAACTCACAGCCTGCAGAGGATTATGCGCCTCTTAACTTGCTGTTAAAGTAAAAAGAAAAAACACCATAACTGGAGTTAATGGGTTGTCAGCTGAAATGAGGGTAACACACAGAAGCCACCCACAGCGAAAACATGCCAATTATTTGAGCTGCAAGCTGCCCATTAACAGAAAATTTAGCAAAAAGTGCCGGTTTTTGTGAGCTGATGACTCAGTCACGGCACACGCTTCACTTTTTCCATACATTTACTTCCAAAGAGGAAATAAAGTTGGTCAAGATTTTGTTAAGATTTAAGTTTATAGGAAGAGGGGGAAGAAAGTTGTTGTACCCTCATGGATAAATAAGTATTTGGTGCCACATTGAGAAAAATATCAACTGAGCGTCTAGCTTGATGTTCTCAACCTCCAAATATGGTTATTAAAGGATTTCCATCTTTATGCTTCGTTCACTTCGTTCACATCGCCCTCAACAACGTATTTTCAAGTGGCAACTTCCAATGAAAAGTCTATGTATACGCATGTATCAGGCTTCAAAACCGCTGCATTCACGCTTAGATATGCAAGTTTTTACGTTTGTTTTCAAGCTGCCCATTGAAGGTTAAAAAACCAGGTTGGATTGGTGGCGAATCGATGCTGTCCCCCTTAATTCACAGAAGTGCCATCTTTTTGAAAATGTATCATGGGGGAGAAATTATCAAGTGAGCTTTGTGCCTTGCGGGCATTATACAACATCTAAGTCTTTTACATATCGGAATAGAGCTGTGAAAGACAAAGCCTGGAGCAAGATTTATGAGATTTGCAGCGGCAGACATGATCTAGTATCGGGTAGTGAAGTGTGAAGACCCTATGTTAAAAACGTGTTCAAGAATCCGTGTTTGACACATGCCTAGTGTGAACATAGCTGCAGGTTTTACAAAAGCACTATTATGTGTCTATTATTCTATTATGTATGTGTCACTATTATTGCCTGGTTGGTGTTTTCTTCTCTCTAGGAAAAACTGACGATCAACCTATTTTTTCATGTTTGACCGTTTTTTATTATTGCATTTTCATTTCTTTGATTCTGACCCTGCTGGTCTTATGCAACTGCTGCGTATCCTCTGTCACAGCAACATGATAGGATAAGTTAAAGACATTCTCAATGATGCAATCACGCTGAACACCAATATCAAAACGTCCAAAAAATCAGTCTACTGGGACTCATTTAAGTCAGTTCCTGCATGAATTTGGAACGTCTCTCATGTGCACACAAGCAGAAATTTTGTAGTCACTTTGGTGAGGCGTCAACCTCCTACAACCTCTTCTACATAAAAAGAAAAGAAGAAAAAAAAGACTCATGTTTCAGAAACAAAATGAGAAAGTACAAAGTGGGAGCATATTTGACTGAAAACCACCTCCAACACTAATCCAACTGCCGCTTTGTTCATGCCTGCATGTCGGACACCTGAGTTATCACCTGCCTGGACGTGTCCAGCGCTCCGTCTTATCATCAGACTGTTGCATTTTTCGAATCTCTTTACTTTATCGCAGCGGTGATAACGTAGAAAAAGGCATTTCAAAATGACAGTGGGGGACTTATCACACAGATCATTTATCAACAAAGTCACAATCAAACATTTGCAGAGACTTCTGAGGATGCCTCCGACTGTGACGTTTCCATTTTTGTGCACAAAATCTATGCACTCATCTTTTTTTTTACTCCATGAAGTAGAAAAAAAAAAGTGAGACGGAATGTGTCTGTGAGTTTCAGAGATGGCTTTAGCTCTGTTGCACTAAGAAAAAGGGATATAGCTTTTAATGTTTTGCTGGTGATGCCAAAACTCAAGTTCCAAAAGCACCCATTAGGATCTGCTGACAAGGGGTTTATTTTCATATTTAGTGATGTAGGATATTCTCAAGATAAGAATGTTTAGAAGCTTTCACTTGTGGTCTTTCCATGTTGATTTATTTAATCTTGGTGGCCTTCAATGTTTATCTTAATTGTTTATTTCTTTGTTTACACTGTCTCAAAGCAACATCTTTTTTTAATTCATTCTCCTTCATGTTAATAATTTGCGGGTTTGTAATTTTGAGTCTGAAACCTCCATTTGATTTAATATATAATTTTTATCTGAATAAAGAGTTCTTTAAAGAGGTTTTAGCCGACTTTTTTTTTTTTTTTAATAAACTAAATGTGTCCTTGTGACAGACATCCTCCTCTTCCTCATCGTTCAGCACAGTTTTGATCAGTGTCCTGTTACTAGGTAGCAAGTGCAAAATGTTATTAGGAGTTGTCGAATGCCAATTACCGGTGATTCTGCTCCCCAGTGTGCAGTAAATGAGACAGACACTCCACATCAGCCATCCCACATAACTGTCTTTCTATTCATGTCAGCTCTGAAGAATCTTCATCTTTTTTTTCTCTTTTTTTTATGTGAAAATTTAATGAGTGTTTGATCGTTCAAAGAATAGATTTTGCGTGGAGTGCATCAGAGCATCAAAGCTCCTACTTCCACTATTAACAGCGAGAACAAGAACTAGATAAATGCTTAAAAGGTTAAACTGATTTCCCATCTAAAGGTTACTGCATCTGAAAGTGACGAAAATCAATATTTGTCATTAACTGAGATAACATGACCTCTTGCATAACCCCAGAATTATTGCACAGATCAACATGGTTGAGTTGGTATTAACACAACTAGGCTAGTAATATCACTGTTTTACATAAACTGTCAAACAATACCTGCCTGTAATAGGCTGATGCCAAGACTTTATTGTCTGATTCAGTAATTCCATTTTTAAATATTTCCTTTACAATTTTCTCCTATTCCTGCTGTGTTGGTGAGTCTGTCTTGAACCATTGTCTTGTGCCTGTTTTCTTGCAAGCGGGTAAGAACTTTTTGATATATTACCCACATAAAAAATATGCTTGTCTTTAGTATATTGTAGCCCAAGATTCAGGTCATAATCTGAAGAATATCTTTCTAACATTGGGGCGAGACAGAAACATATGGGAATATGGGAAAACGTACCTTTTAAATCATTAACTTGACCGGTACTTAGTTTTTCTTCCCAACAACGGAGAGCCTGCAGGCAGCTAGACTAAATGTGTTCCTTTCTTGATAATCATATTTTTCCAATCACATTTACTCATCTAAGGATGCATTTGAAGCATTTAAAATATCCCTGGAGACACTGTTTTAAATTCGTTTTTATTTTCATGCTTATACATTACTGTAGTACAGAGATGCTGCACTTCAGCTAACATTTAACAAACAACAACTGGTGAAAACAACTAATTATTATGAATATAATTGGACAAATTATAGGCTAACTCACAAAAGCATGACTCAGACACAAACTTTATTTCAAATTAAATCGAGATGATGTTTAGTTTATTTACCTTAAGTATCAACAGATACTTTATACAACAAATGTCTTTGGGCAAGAAATCCTTCCTGGTGTCCAACTGTAAACATAAGATATAAAGATCTAACAAATGGAGAATTGAAAACATTTATTTTAGTCAAAACGTGTAAATGTCATCAGAGAAAAATCATCCTGAATTCATCCAACCATCTGTAAGTGGTTGAAAATCCTGCTGGTGGAGTGATGGTTTGGAGTTTTGTTTGGCTTTTTGGTATTCTGTTGGCATGGTTCATTTGCCACAGTGTAGTTCTGCTTTGTTACAGATTTTTTCTAGTCTTTTGTGATAATAGCGTGTCCATCTGTTGCTGAGTACTGCCAGCTTGACAGGTCACTAAGTCATAAAGCCTGGATCATCTCAGACTGGTTTCTGGTGCGTGATAACGGGTTACTACACTCAGCGTCTCCTTGGTCAGGATCAATTCAAAGGGATTTTATTAATTCTCATACATTAGAAAGATAGTCCAGAATAGTGGAGTCACATCATGGATGTACAGCTGACAAATCTAAAGTCATTCTACATTATTGACCAAAGTCACACAACAAAAGAGTGTAATAAAAGGTTGGCGTGGTGTGCCTACCAATGCAGCTGTTGACTGGCAGTGGGAACATTAATTGATAGACCTACCTTTTTTGGTTACCATGACTATCCAGTAGATGGCGCTCTCACATGCCACCTGCAACAGTTTGCTGTAAGACAAAGTGGATCAAATTAGCTAAATTCATTGCCCCATCTTTCTTCCTCTTCATCTCTGTCTGCGTTTGGTCTCCTGCTAAAAACAGCTTCCATCAGAATCAGCGCTGTCGCCCGCTTCACTGTGCCGGGGAGCAGCAGCTGAAACAGTCGCTACATAGATTCTACAAATCGTTTCCATCTCTTGTTAGCAGCAAACTTGCTGTATATTGATAGCCTTGAGCCTAGTTTAAGCTTGAATGCTCAACATTCCTGACAGCTGACTAAAGATGCTCCGTGGTCCTCGAGGCTGCAGGCATACCTGACTGATGAAAGCTGGAGCACAGGCGTGCGGTGAAGTGAGTGGAACGCTGCTGCACTTATCTGCAGGTTCTTCTTAGCAAGGTGTTCTACAACTGAATAAACACACAGATGAACAAAAATAAAATCCTTTTTTCCCCAAGACAGGTGGAACTGATTTACTTTTAGCAACCATAGGATTGTAATTTTACCCTCTAGTGGAAAAATGAAAAACCAGCACGTTTCCAAGAGTTATACCAAGGTGGAGTTTGGGATTGCTTTCATTTCTCCATTTGTATCAAGAATTTTGCAGTTTGTTTTGGATTGTTGGGTTTTGAGCCCATAAAGAATGTATCCATCGTTATGTTTGTAATAAATGTATGCAAACATAAACATCAGAAAAGAGTAACTTCATTCAAATACCACATTCACACCAGGCATGTGACACATGTTCAAGAACATGCTAAACGTGTACTGTGTTCACACTGGTCGAGCAGGAAGCTAGCTTTTTCTTCTACATTTAACTAGTGCATGCTCACCACCTGCAAGAGGCTTGGTGTGAAATATCAAAGTGGTGAAAATCTCATAAATCCTGCTCCAGACTTTTTCTTTCACAGCTCTCTTCATGTATATACAAGTCTTGGTGTCATAACATTCCGGCTGGGCATAAACTGCAATTTTAATTTGTGCTTCATGATCAACTTTCAAATGGATGGTACTTCCATTTGATGGTAGTGACACGTGAACGTGAGAGTTTTGTACCCGTGTATATGTGCATTTCTATTGACTTTTCATTGGGAGCGGTCGCCTGGACGCGTATTGCCGAGGCCGGTGTGTACGTAGCATGAGAGAGAAGAGAAGCTAATAAAAAGGGCTAAAATTCCATGTTACGCTTTAGAATGTTTAAAAAATTCGTTTTGACATACACTGGACTGATAGACTTTAGAATTCATAGGCTGCCGTTTGTAAAAGCAAAATACTCCACTGTTTAGATCACGATGATGCTGAGTTGTTGTTGTTTGTAAGTTATGTCTTGGCCTGTTTGATGACGCAAAAATCATTCATGCATCAATTCTAGTTTGAGCTTTTCAGATGCATCTCTTTTGCTGCCTTTCAGTATTTGACAGCTGCTGACGATCAGCCAGAAAATGGCTTGACACGACTGACATCATGACAGCTGACGAAAAAAAAGAGAAACAACTCCAAACAAAACAGCTGTGCTTCATTGCCTTCTATTAGGATGTGATTTGGACGTTAATGCGGATGAGTGGGCATCCCTTCAGCGCATTCCTCCTGTTTACACTGCATGCCTGCTTGCATGGGGGAAGTGGGGCGCAAACAGGCAAATGCCACAAGCTTCTAAATGTCAATTAACTGTGATTCATTTCTCCGGAGCATCGGGAGCGAAGGTGGAGTGTGACCGTTTATGTACGCCTCCCCTTTTTGACTGGCCATTACAAGCCGTGATGCTCCGGTGTGCAGACGAAGAGGTAGCATCGCAGAGGTTGCGAGCCTTTAATGGAAACCGCCGGATAGATGGAGGTTTGTCGAGGTGCACCAATTTCCCCAACAACAGCATGTGCATATCTTTACCATGCCTCCCAGAGAAAAAAACAAACAAACAAACAAACCTTATTATAAAATATGATTATTTCTGACATCTGATTCAAAGGCCAACATGGTGATAAAGCCACTTATCTCAGGCAATCATCTTCCACTAAACAGGAACACAGAAAACGACTGTGGGAAATACAAATTAATAAATCATACAATAAAAAGAAAAGCACAACCCATTGTTTACCTAAAAACCTTAAGATAAAAACAACTTGTTTCATTATATCCCATCAGCTTCACATTCAAAATGCATGACCTTATTAATATTTTATGTCCCCTTGTCTGTGTTTTGCATTTGCAAAGGTTTTATGTTTGTCAGTCACAGGATAAATGAGGGGAAGTTTATTTTTATATAAAAATATAGCTATAGGAATTTAAAAGTTGCTTTTTTATGTTAATAATAATAAAAAAAACGTATGAGGTGTCACTTCTGTGTACCTGTCTTGCAAACTTTGATGCAGCTCCTGATATTCCATGTGTTGCCTGCAGTCTTTTTAGATTAAATTAAACCTTTGCAGTTGCAGTCAGGATGAAAAGGTCATTTTCTCTTGGTTTTTATCTTTCACATCACTCCTTCTCATCCACACCATCCTCTGCCTTCAGCCATTTCTTGGTAAAAAAAAAGTGTTCTTGTATGCAACCCATTACTGCAATTGTCTCTAAATCTTGTTTCCATTTCCCATAAAACCTCAAATGAAAGTAAAAGTCTTACCACCAATACTTCTCCCTTCATTGCTTTATCAACCGCCTGACAGGAGGCCTTAGGAGATCGTGAAAGTGATTCCAGTCATTCAATTTAAAAATTCTCCAGTATTTGTATCATCATTTCTTTCTGCTGGAGTTTAAATTATCATTTAATAACAATGTAGGGATGTTGATATGATGCAGGTTGATCCCAATTATTGGTTTTCCATTCTAAATGTCACAAAATGTATTCCCTATCTTTCTACTCGTGTGCAACAAAAAGCCCATTTTTTTTTGGTTGTAATTAGGAATTCGATCGAAATTACGTCAATTGCTTAAGTTGTTGAGAAAAATCCTCTTCAAACCTCGTCCTTACCTGAGGGCCTTTCTGTATTTATGTCTTGACGCAGTCCTGGACTGCAGGGACCTCATTGGTTTATTCTGTGCCTGTGAGCAAAAATGTCACTTCAGCCACACACTCAAAAACGTAGCAGAATTTGCACACACCTAGTACGCAATGAAAATGAACTGTTGGCATAGATCTTACTGATCTTTTTAAATGTTTCTGTAAGAGCATCACAACAGGCTCCAGCTCCACATCTAAACTAATATTGAGAAGTTTCAGTTAGTATTTTCTGAAAGGTTTTTTTTTTCCTTCTTGCCAAACCTAAACTAAAAATCACAAAACTCTGAAACACAATCAAACTGCAACAAAACACTCAAGTGACAGTAGGACAGACAAAAGACTGAGGATCGGGAGCATTTTTGGTCACAAAAAGGAAACTCCACATTTTTTTTGTCTATTTGTTCCCTTCATTCACCACATAGTTCTGAAAATTGTGTAAAAGCAAAACACAATTTTCTGAGTCTTATTTCGTTTTAAAGCAAAAACATGAAGTGGTGATGAAGTCTCAGCCCTCAGACATGCCCAGCACAGAGCAGGTGTTAGGTCTGCACAGCACAGAAGGACACCGTGTCACCCTTTCCTTAACCCTCATATTATGTTAAGGGTCAATTTGACCCATTTCAGTTTTTGGTTTGACCAAAGAACTGGTTATCCTTTTTTTTTCTTCATGAAAGTTGGTGACTTTTCCTCATCTAGGGTCGTGCACTTGTGTGTAAAATCTGGATACTGTGATGTGTCGTGGAATGTCTGTGCACAGTTTGTTTACAAAGATGATGTTGCGGGTCATTTTGACCCAGACACTTTGATGTGGGCAAGTAGCTGTCCAGATCTGAAATAAACATGTCTCTTTGATGTACTTTATTTTGATTGCTAAATTATTTATATTTTGACTGTCTCTGAATAGATGTTCAGACTCAGAGACCCAGCTGTGTGTAGGGGAGGAGCTTTCTCTCCCTTGTCCTTGTCACTGTTCTCGTGTCATCTCTTTGAGAAACAGCAAAAATGAGCTCCAGAAGATTTGCAGCTGAAGAAGTTCTTCTCTTCACTCATTTCAGCGTGTGGTGCTTGAAATGAGTGAAGGGCTGCAAGGTCATAACATCAAATGTGACAACTTCGTTACATCCTACCGCCTTGGGGAAGAACTTCAGATGAGGAAGCTGACTATGTTGGGAACAGTCAGAAGAATAAGCCAGAACTTCCCAGTGAAATTCTCAAGATACAGGGGAGACCTATGCATTCCTCAATATTTGCTTTCACTGAAAAAGCAACAGTTGTTTCACACTGTCCGAAGAGAAACAAGAATGTTCTTGTAATGAGTACAATGCACACAGATGCATCTCTGAGCACAAGAGATGACATGAAGCCACAAATGATCCTGGACTACAACTCCACCAAGGGACGAGTTGACAATCTGGACAAAGTCACAGCAACATACAGCTGCCAGCGCAAGACTGCTCGTTGGCCCATGGCAATTTTCTTCAATATTATGGACGTGTCTGCCTACAATGCCTATGTCCGGTGGTCTGAAATCAACCAGGAATGGAATGCCGGCAAATTGTACCGACGTCGGCTTTTCCTGGAGGAATTCGGCAAAGCACTCATCACTCCCAAGATCCAGAGGCGAGCCAGGCCAGCTCGATCACCAGCAGCTGCAGCTGTCATTGAAAAGATCAAGTTCAGGCCATCCAACCAGTCTGCAATGGATCCAGTGGATACAGATGTAAAGAAACGAAAAATATGCCAGGTCTGTCACTCCCAAGATGACAGTAAAACAAGTACCTCTTGTGTAAAATGCAAGAATTACATCTGCAGAAAGCACACAGTTACATTCTGTCCTTCATGTGGAGAACATTGAAGATACTGAATAATGAAAATTTCAGAAAATGTGAAAAGTTAAATTAAAAAAAAGTGTTTGTGAAGAAGGAAAAAAATATTAAATATAGTGTTGGGATGAAAAAAAGTATTGTTTGTCTCTTTCCTAAATGTTGAAATATTCTAAAATAAAGTTGATATCAGTTTAACCTGTTTTTTTTTATTGTTTTGAGTGGATTTACACAGTATGGGTCAAAATGACCCACAACATAATCAAGGTGATTTTTTTTCAACATAATACGAGGGTTAATCTGGCCTGCTGAGTCAGTCAGTTCAGTGTCTGTGGGCCTTCGGGAGTCGGCTTCATAGGAAATGAATCATCTCTGATGAAACCTGCTGCTGTTTGCTCTCCTCCTTTCACTCCTGCAAAGTCTTCCTTTCCCTTCTTGTACCCTTTTGAACAGACTTCTGCTTCCTGTTCTTTTTGTTCCCTCCTACAGTTTGCCCCTGCTGCTTAATTGCCTGAAGGCTTTCTTTTTTAGTCTTTACCCTTCACTTTGCCTAAATCTTCTGTTATTCAATTCTTTTGCATTTCTCCATTTCACATGTATTTTTTTTCATGTTTTTACTTTTTACTTCTAAGCTCTTTTCATCTCAAAACCCTTTTTTTAAATCTGAACTCGTTTTCAGTTTTTCTTTTTCTTTTCGTCTCTGCTTTTATTACTTTCGTCTGATTAATATGAGTGCGTGTGTGATCTCAGTTTCAGAGTTTGTGTGCGTTTTCATTTCAGGATTTGTGTGTTGAAGTTTTTAATTAGCGGAAAGAGGGAGAAGAGACATGTCAGAAAAGGGAATAATCTCACATAAACTCGTGTTCTTTGCAGTTCTGAGAGTTGCTAAAAACTAGTTAGTTAACATTTGTGTGTGTGCGTGTGTCAATATGGAAATGTGTACCTTTTTTTGATAGCTCATTGTCTCCCTCGGGTTAACCACCGTGGCTCAGTGATTGATTCGGCATACATATGCTCACATTACAATGCAAAGCTCAGATTTATTCATGCAATCCAATGCACAGTAGGGTAATCACATGCAGGCGTGCTGTTAAGCATACATATTCCTTCATGAGGAAAAGAAGACAACATTCTTCTCATTTGCGTTCACGTGGTTGCACGCTCGCCACCGTTCTACAAACAGGCAGCTCTCACACTGTTGTGTGACTGTTTCACAGCTGATTTTCAGGCTAAATCCCTCCCAGCCCATTCACCTCCATGCAGCAGCATGTAACTTATTGTCCTAATCAATCCCTCACACACTAAGAGGCTTTTTCAGTGGAGCCACCCGGGGCTAGATGGTGGCTAGTGAGTGCTTATCCCCTTTTCTTGTAGGGAGAGTAAAAGTCTGACTCCCCTCAAGAATTTTATCTTTCCAGGCACAGAAGCTATAGCTGAGAGGGGAGGTGGAGGAGAAAAGACCATAGTCGGATTTGCTCCCAGGTCAGCGGGGGGTTAATGACAAGGGTGTGGATCTCTGTATGAGTGCAGAGCAGGCGGAAGTAGAGATGGGAAAAACAAAAGCACATCTTTCTGAGAATTGGAGTGACTAAACTGAACATCAAGAGCTTTGACATGGATGCTTATTGTGACAAAGTGATTTAGTTCCAAGCCTTATGCAATCAAAGAGTCTACAAAAGAAATTACACTTTTCCTCTCATGATTGTTTGTGGATTCTGCCAAACACATTGAGTTGCTGGATTTGGACCAAAATGCTCTGAGAAAGGATTACAAGTTCTCAGTTTTGCCTCCTCTGTGTTTCTTTTGTTTTTCTGCCTCATACAATTTTATTTTTCACAGTCGAGATTACACGCATTACAAGTTTATTATTTTTTTAATCTAAAAACATTCACACAACATGAGACATCTATTCTGAGCAGAAGAAAATGCCTGAAAAAACCATGTTATCAAAATTTGAAGAATTCTGAACAAAGAGACAAGGGTTTATGTTTCTGGTTTTGTTATGAGGGACCTCAGCATCTTTTCATGTTACAGTGTGGAACTTCAGAAGGAAATGATGAGCGGATCAAATAAAGCAACTTGTTTTGATGGTAAAATTAAGATGTGGACATATGGATTTATGATTATGATTAATTACACAAGAGCATGGCATCTTCTAACATTTTTTTATGTTTAATGTAATGTTTAAATTTTCTTTTTTTTTTAACAGTACATTTCTTTATTTCTGAGATGAGTTAAGTATATCTGTTCAACTTCTTGTTATATTGTTCTTGATATAAACAAAATAAAAATTGAATGAAATCAAATACGTATAAAAAAAACTTTAAACCACAAACTCCTAGAAAAAAATACTTGGTGATATTTTGTTTTTGTAGTGTGAAGCCACAGAAGTCCACCTGAGTGTTTTTAAGTTTTAAAAGTGGTTTGGTATTTTTTACTTTAGATCTGATAATTCTGCAGTCCATAACCAAATGTTTTTACCTTTTTACCTAAAATGTAGCTCTAAAATGTTTACAAAGGATTTAATGATTACTTTCTGGATGAATACCCTCCTAAATTCCATGGATAGACTGTTGGGTGTATTTAATGATAAATAAATATTTTGTTTGCCTCTAAATCAGAGGCATTTATTTACATGATAAACTGATTTGGTTGTTTCCCATTGCCTGAAACTGTAGAGAAGAAAATAAAAACACATTTCACTGTGTATAGATGTATAGACCAAAGCAAAAACGGATCTTTTCCTGTAATTCATGATGCTCTCAGAACGTTCTGTCAGAAATATCAAAGTTATTTTTGTAAGTATTTCAGTGGAAGCCCAATTCTCCAGCAGAACTTTTCTTTCTGGCAGACTGACTGGTAGCAACCCAGAATTTGTTTCATTAAAGGAAGAGGCTATCACAGTAGTGTTATTTTTCCTTCTGAAGGCTTAAAGCAGAAATTGCTGCTTGAAAAGAACTCTTGGAACTCATGATTTCTGCCTCCGGTGAAAGATTTCTGAGAAAACCCGCATCACTTGTTCAATTCAAAGTCAGCAGACTGCGAGCCAACAGGTAGTGTGCGGCGCTCAGACACTGCTTGGCCCCTTCATCTCTGTTCAAACTTAAAAGAGGAAGCAACCCTTCTGTTTAGTTTTCACTAAACCGCTTGCCTAATTGTACTTTTCAAACTTAAGGGCCAAGCTTCAGGGGCCCTTCACTAAATTACAAACAAATCAAAAGAAGCTGTGCAGCTGCGATGCAGAATGGTTCCAGGAGGGGAGCATCGTGCCAGGGTTTTCCCTGCAGACTCGTTTCACCATAAGAAAGGTTCTGAGAAAGAGTGTGCCTGAGGGCTTCTTCCTACAAACGGACCATTTCGATTCCTATTCTTCAGTTGAAAAGAAACTCCTCTTCTCAGTTATCAAACTTTTATTTGCCTTTTTTTTAATCACGTCACAACAGTTATTTTACAGTCATTCTGTAGATTTATAGCTAAACTTTATCTCTTTGTTGTGTATTTTTTTTTCTACAGGCATCATCGCTCAGAAAGTCCAAGTCGAGGTGGAGGTGGAGGCATATCCCACAGAGTCGGTTACTCTTCGCTGCCAGTTCATCAATGGAGGAAGCACAAAGCTCACACAGGTTAGATGATGAAGCCGTTAGCAGCCTTAGCTCAGCTCCAAAGGTTGACTGCTCTGGAGATTACAAGAAGAGTCCATTTTAGGAGGAATTTAAGTGAAGGGGAGAGTTTTATTTGGTTCATATTAAAGAATAAAATATCAAATTAATAAAGTAAAAGCTGTAGTACATAATATGTCAATGTCAGGTATTCATTTTTTTGTTCAACTGCATTTGAACAATCAATACAGGTTTTATGCTCAGATGTAAAATTAAGCCTATAAATGTTATAAAGTATAGGGTATTCCCTCACTTAGCAAGCTTTTTGAATACATTCATTTTTTTCTGGGTTCTTATCTTCAAAAAAGTTAAAATAGAACAATAAAAAAAAGTAAAGAACACCAGCGTAGGAAACCTAAAGCAATGTTGTGTTAATGTCCACTTGGTTGTGGTATGATTGTTGTCACAAGAACAGGCAGACGGCTTGTTCCAAAAGCAGCAGGTTTATTAGCTTAGCTAAAAGTCCACAAAGCTAAATCAGGGTCAGGTAGGGGTCAATAACAGGCATAAGTTCATTAGAGGAGAGACGGGGTAATCAGGATCCAGGCGAGGGGTCGGGGCAGGCGCCAGGCAGAGTCAGAAACAGGGTCAGGAAACAGAAGATCAATATAGTCAGGAGGGCAGAGGCACAAACAATACTTCAGTACTTCAAACAATACTGAGCTCAGCTCAGTGCAGAGCTTCAGTATGCTGTGGTTGATTTAATTTTAATTTTATTTTTATTTAACCTTCAGTTAACCAGGGAAGTCCCATTGAGATTAAAAACCTCTTTCCAAGGGAGTCCTGGCTAAGTGGCAGCACATTTCAATACAAAAAATCCATATAACAAAACATAATTAAAATCACATGCGTCATAAAAAGCAGTTGCACATTATTGTTTTAGTCTCTAATTCTTTGAGCTTGTTCCTAAAAGCACTTAAACATACCAGTTCAGTTAGTTTCCAGTCTTACTCCTAGCAAAAGGAGCAGAGTGGACAAATGCTGAAGAATGGGAGTCAGGTGTGCGGCATCCAGGAATTGTGCGCTGGGGTTGCTGGGAGTTGTAGTGTGGTTAGAACTCTGGGGACGGGCCGGTGACCAGAGGGGGAGACAGAGTTCTGACTTCTAACAGTTGTACAAACTAACATGAATACATTTCAGACGTACCACATCTAAAAAATCTCAAAAATGAGCTCAGTCATAATCAAAAGAATCTCAGGATGGCTCAGGACCAGAGGTGGACGAGGGAACATTTTACACATAATAAATTCTATCAAACAAGTTTCCAGAGGTGCAACAACAACAGGCTCTTATAGAGTAAAACTGGAGTCCGTTGGATTTTTGGGTTACTTAACGTAACTAATGATAAACCTTTTAAACCAAATGTTAAATATTTATGTGGCCCCAAAATTTTGATCATTTTCAATTAGAAATAAGAATAACCCTTTTTTTTTTTCTTTTGGGAAGACTAGTAAAGTCCAGACATGCCATTTTAAGTGCAATGACAATATTCAAAAACATTTCAGATTTTTCTGCTTTGTATTGACAGTATCAATACGTAGGTGAAGTATTGATTAGCTCGATCCATTCTATATTTTCGTCGCAGTTTTTCTCTGTAATACACAGTAAAGTGTTTGAATTAACCTATGGAATTCATGCAAGCGCTGTGTCTATCTGTCTGCAGTGTTGCCATACTGTGGCAGAATTTTTTTATTTCTTGGTGTTGCTTTTGTTATTTTTTTCTTGGCATTTTATTTCTACCTTCATTTGTTTTTATGTGTTTTTTTTTAAATATATTGTTGTGGTGCTGCTATACTTTTACTTTTACATTTCTGTTACATTTTTGCTTTTTTTTAAATGTTACACTAGTTACGGTTTTCTCTTTATTATTATTATGGTATTATGTTATTACTAATTAACATGGTCTATATTTTATGTTTGTTCAGTTTAGTTGTTAACTAACATTTTTATTTGCCAAAAGTCTCTGTCCTGTGTTTTATCATACAGTTAATTATCACAAAATTGTAAATACCTAACATTATTCTATAATCAAACATTTCAAGAAGAAAGTGATCGGTGATACTAGCCCTATAATTACTTGGTATCGGATCGATACACAAATTCCCAGTATCTCCCACCCCTACCAGTTTGAGTGTCCCTTTTTGTTGCTTTAACAAAGGTGCAGTTATTTGATTATTTTTGTTATTTTATTGTATTTACAGGTGCAGTTATTTTATTATTTTAGTTATTTTATTATAATTACAGGTGTAATTATAGAAGCAATTTCCCTGTCATGGGATCAATTAAAGTAATACATCAATTCGAGCTTAGAAACATATTAATAATCTGCACTTTTATAGCAGAATTAAGCCAAACACTTAAACTCTTGGCAATGTCAGTCGTATTGAGGTCAACTGGAAAACACAGACAGATGAATGATCCTTAATTAGAAGCAGAAACCTCCTGTTTGTCTCTAAAATGTTTCTCGTAAACATGTTGAATTTTTTTTTTATCATGTTACTTAAGAAAACTCTTTGAACTTGGATTAAATTAAAATTGTTCTGAACTAATAACTTTCTTGCCATAAATTGTGTGTATTTATTGGAATTGTTTGCATTTCAGTTTCTTCACACACAGCTACATCCATGACTAAAATGCAAATCAAGAGATTCCAGATCTGTTTTGTGGTTGTTTTTTTTTCAATTATTTTTCTCCATTTACAGGCTTTAATATCATTTCAATCTCCCTCCTCTCTTATGTCCTTCTTGCTTTGACTTTCCTCCGTTATTGAGTTATTTTATTTGGAACACAAAACGCTAAAAAACAAAGTATACACTGCTGTATAATAAAACTGTCAACATAATAACCGTGTTTTGTCATTAATAATGCATGCAACCAAAAAATCACTGTCATAAGATTTAAACTAATTTAGTTAAAGATTGCTGCGACTCCGTCAGCCATGAAATGCTCACAGAAAGCTTGGCCAAGTCGCATCTCCACAAATGCTAGATGCCTAAGAAGCCCAGCCCAAGGCAGATAAAAGGAACCTAAGGGGCAATAATATAATGTACAACAACTAAATAAAACCACAACAGCAAAAACATTTTAACACAGCTGGGGTAATTACGTAGACATAAACACCCCAAAAACCCTCACTTTAAATCCATTAAAAGCTCATCTATATTTTTTTTTGTTGCTTTTTTTTAACAAAGCAGTTTCTGTTGCTGCTGCGTTGGACCAAAGGTCAAACAATTTGATCAGTGCTGATGGGTTTAAGTTGAGTAAAAAATGACAACATACTTTGAGGAACAAAAAACTTGAAAACATCCCACTAGAGTTATTTTTTTATCTATTTTCAAAGCTTTTCCAGTTGTCTTTTGATTATGATTATGTAGTTTTTAGATGAAATTTAAAAAAACAGTTTCTTTCTAGAACATAGTTTTTAGAAATGTCCCTTTAAGTTGTGGGTGGGACTATAAGTTCACCCCCACTTCCCGTCACCCATCTGTTTACATGCTCTCCCGCTAGTTTACAGCCCCTCACAACCCCAACTTATCAGTGTAACAAAAATAGCGAGCAATATTGGAGCTATCTAGCCAATCAGTTTTAAGCCAGATGCCAGCTCAGATGAGGAAAACGAAGTAAATGGATATATTTGTCGACAAGTATATGCATTAGAATGAACCGCAGCAGGGAGCATGTGGCTTGCCGTAGTAGCTTCTACGTCACACCTACAAGCTTTTTCCAATGGCTTTTTATTTTTTGTCTGCTCCTAATTCACAACAATTTAAATACAGTTTTACCTAAAGCTAATTTTCTTTCTATATGTTCTCCATTATGATAAAAGGCAGCCATAATTCTTTTTTAAATACTGTAAAGATATGTGGTGTTATACTTTTTAAAATATGTATCTGTTAATTAGACAGGGTTTTGTCTTTTGCTTTAATAATTAGAGTTGCATTTCTTTAGACCTTTTAATAACAAAATTATCATTGTTATGAAAAAAACTCCATTTGTAAATTCCTTTTTTTTTCATATTGTTTGTATTTATTTTTTAAACTTTTCTTATTTCACACACTGTCAGGTTATAATCTGGTCTATAGGGGAATTGTTTACCTCCAAGAAAGTTGGAATTGCATTTTCCTGGACAAACAACAGCTGCAAAGGGAGTCTTAATCATTTATTTTTGTGGATATGTGGGCTTGCATCTGTGCTCCTCTTTGCAGCTTGTGCCTTTTCCTGTAGAATCTTTTACATCTAATAGATGTTCACTAAATGTGTATTGATAAACTGTATTCCCTCTCCATCCCGGTCCACCACTTTAGCCACTATTGACTGCCACTTTGAAAACTGCAGAGAGAAATAAAATCAATCTCTCATAACATCGCGGTATTCTCCCCAGAGGCAGAGTCTCATACAGTCACAGCAGCGTCGATATTTTCCACAAATCTCAAATCTGACAAAGAAAAGGTTTTGACAGCTCTGAAGACAAAGTTTGGAACAAATATATAAGGTTGCAGTGAATTTTAGACCATTTTTATAACATTTTAGGCTCAATGGACAATATAAAATTCACATTGGAGCCAACCAGTTTGATTCAGTAGTCCTGCAGTACTAACTTTAGTACTAACTATAAAAAAAAAGTCAGAAATGAACTTTTAGGCAACCTAAAACTTAATTTCTGATTTTTTTTTTCTTTCCATATTCTGTGCTAAGTCCTCACTAGTCTAGATTTTCTTCTTCTTTTTTTTTTTTCCTAATTTGACATTATTTTTGTCCTTTCAGGTGTCTTGGATATGGGAACCTGTCGACGGCCAAAGGGACAACATAGCTGTTTACCATCCAGTCTATGGACAAAGTTTTCCCAACCCTTTATTTAAGGACAGAGTTGCTTTTCTCTTCAACAACCTGGAGAACCCCACAATAAGAATTTCCAAACTCCGAATGTCAGACGCTGGCCGCTACACCTGCGAGTACGCCACCTATCCCACTGGAAATGAGCAAGGGACCACCAACCTTGTCATGCTTGGTGAGTCAAGTCCCACAACTTTGGAGAAACGTTCTGCCATTTCTTCAGCCGATGATTGGTCCTCTCCCGATTTTTACAAAAGTATTTTTTAGTGGACACAAAGCCCAATAAATTTGGAATATTGTTGTTTGAAAAATATAAACGTTAAGTCACTCTTAAAATAATCATAAACCAACCCATGGTAATGATGTGAAAGGGAAAAAGAATCTTGTTGAGTTATGTGATACTTGACAGCAGATCTTTTCTTATTACCTTAACACCTTGAATTTACAAATAAACTTTTTTTTATTATGAGTTAATTATAGATTTTAAGTCTGTCTATTAGTGTTGGCAGTTAAAGAGGATTTAAATACAGAAGACTAAATATTTAATTTGATTAAATATCATTTCCTTTTTTTTCCTTCTTCGTCCGTTTTGTTTGTCTTCATTTATTTTAACTGTACCTCAGTAAAAAAGGCAGCTATTGAATATACAATAATTCACTAGAAAAAGTGAGATGATATTTTAAATTTAGATGGTGTGATTTTGATCCACAAACAAGCTAAGCTACATTAAATGCAGTTTTGAGAAACAAAAATGAACTAAAAAGACCAATTTTCACTTTAAAAGAAAAGATTCCTTTGTAACTTTTATGTTTTTTTTTTCCTGTTTTGGTTTGAGGAAAATTCAGTGGATCAATAATGCCGTAGTCACAACTCCTCTTATAAGTGGATACAGGGGCCCGCAGAAACTTTAAGATGGTAGACTGCTTGGGGAGCGAGTAGAGCGAAAAGGTTAATACACTTTTTTTGTGTATTAAAAAGAAATTGGGCGAAAAGTCGTATCGAACTCATAAGGGTATGTAAGGGGGGAAGTAGGACAGATTGAAATCGTACCTGTCAGGGCAGTCCTACTCGGTTAGGCTGCGGGACTCTGCTCCACTACTTTCTGGATTTTCCAAGAGTTCAATTTTAGGACCTATGCTTTTTTCTGTATGTCTGATTCCTTTAGCTGAAATTTCTAAGAAACATGGCTTGTCATATTATTTTTATGCAGATGACTGCCAACTGTACATGCTCATTGTCAAAAATAATGGAAGCATGGACGTCAGAGTTTGGTTGGCGCAGAATTTTTTTAACCCTTGTGCTATCTTAGATGACTCCACCCTTACATTGACGTGTTCTCCCTACCATGACAAAGGTGGATAAAGGTGGAAAGATTTCATGTAATCCATGGACACCAGTGAAGATCACAAATCATTGAAGAAAAAAGGTTCAACACACTGTCTAGTGGGTCTAGATGACCCAACTCCCAACGTTAAGGTGCCTAGGATAGCACAAGGGTTACACGTAATGAGTAAAAAACAGAGGTCATGATATTTGCACCCAGGGCCAATCTGGATGAAGAGCCATTACATGAGGCCCGCAGTCACCAACCTTGGAGTCATCGTGGACAGTGATTTTAAATTTGACAAACAGATAAATGGCGTTCTAATTGAACTTTTCCTTTTTTCCACCCCCCAAAATCTGCACACAGCACAAATGGGCCCATTAGTGCTATACAAGTGAAAGGTGAACAAACCTTGCTCCTATTGCACCCTCCGTGCGTGCAGCCTAACTGTTGACTGTTGGCTTATCCCCAATGGACCCTCTATGGGCCCAGACCAAAACCTCCAGCGCCCGAATGGGTCAACCTCCTGTGCCTGTGACTAAGTCGTGTTGATTTTATAGACATTAAAATGAAAATTCCCGTTCAAGTTTTATTTGGAGATGCAGCAAAAAACTCTTACTAATTATAATATTTTAAATGACAAAATTGTTCTGCGTTCTTGAAGTCAATTGCTAGGCTTCCAATAGCAGTGCTTCAGCATCTGAAGATTAGTGTTATTCAGGCTCCAAACACAATGGTGTGTTTTTTTTTCCCCCCAGAAATATGCTATTACAGGTACTTTTCTGTCCAGGAACCAACACACCACAAAAAGGGAAAAAGGAATCACGGAACAAATGTTGGACTCACCACTGGAATTGTGTTGCCTTGATGATCAAAGCTTATTATCATACGATCCCATGAAACATATTGGAACAACTGGTCTTTAAATACAAGAACATTATTGAGCATTAAGAAGTATAGCCTTTTATTTGCTGTTTAACGAAATTGATGGCTGCATTCAACCAATGGTGCTTTTTTATTTTGCTTTTGTTTGCTAAATGTCAGCTCTCTGGGTATCTTTGTTAATTTGTTGATTCACAGAATATTATTTCTTTTCTGCATGAGCTTTTTGTGTGCCGATTACAACTTATTTGCTGGTTTTTGCACATATTTTGTATTCCTCATTTTGAACTAAGTAGGTGTGTGAATTAATTCATCAGAATAAAATAATTATTTTTGTTACTTAAATTCTGTACTGCTTAATTAATCATTAATCAACAATACACTCCGATCATGCTTTTCTGTGCATTCTGTGTCATCAGAAGAGCTTGTTTTTTTGTCTGTGACCCTCATCACAGCTCAGTCTGAACTTGCTTTTCTGTGTGGAGTCAAGTGTTTGTGGAGCTGTTCTCCGGTGTCCTCTTTAAAAAGTCTGATTGCTTATGCAGCTCCGCTCGGCTTGTGTTTGGATGTTAAGTACCTTATGTGGAGCATTTTATCTTACAAATTTGTCCGGCTCGACTTTTATAGGAATGTTTGAAAGAATAAATCCTAAGATGCTCCGTCCAAAAGGCCATTTTTTTGTTTTGTTTACAGAGGGGCTTCTTGTGTTTTTATCAGTATCTGCGAAGTTCAGATTTCTCAGCTGACTTGACAAAGGCCCAGTTTGGCGAGGTTTGCTCCATTCATGTGTATCTGTTCCTTGTCTTTCTGCTCTGTGTTGCCGGCGATGTTCAGCTCAGTGTTGCAGAGTTCTGCTGACAGTTTGTGTTCCAGTGGGTGGTGTGAGTCAAACAGAGGGCTCTGGTCTGTGTGTTGGTTGTCAGCACACGTCAGTGTCAAGCTGGCCTCTTCTTTCTCGTCTGTTTTCCACATGTTCCTGCTGTCCTGATTGGATTGGTTGAATAAAGTCAATTTCCTGAGTTCATGAGTAAACACCGGCATCATCCATAGACTTGATTCGGTGGATTGCATGTTTTTGTTCCCTTGGAGGACTGCAGGAGAGTTTCTCACTCCTCCATAAAGATTTCCACTATATATTTCAGCACACACAATGGTTACAAAGTGTTAGAAATAGAAGCAAAAAAGTCTCTTAATGTTCTGTTATCGGCAAGCTGCACCACCAGACATCTAAAGCCTTTGACAGAAAAAAAACCCAAAACTAAAACAAATTCAAAAAATACTGCAAGTTGCAAAGAAATCTGGTGTTATTCATTCTCCCACATGTCCTCTCATTTTTCTCTGTTCTTTTCTGAAGTTAAAAGCAATAAGCAGTCACGCTTGAATGTGAACAGCAACCGTTCCCTTGAATTTCTTGCAGAGCCTTGAGTTCACACCGACTACAACACTGGTTCAACACGAAGCTTTATACGTACTGCCAACTTTCCACCAACAACCCTTTAAAGGGACATGCTTTGAATAGAAAAAATGTGTTTAATTATAATAGTTTCCATCTCTAAGTATCCATGACTGTTTGTTTTTTTTGAACAAGAGTAAATGTTATAATAACATTTGTTATACATTTTTGCACAATTTTAATACGATTACAGAAGTTTTCTGTGTTTGTTTTTACAAAAGTTGTGTATTGGCATCTATTTTGAAAGTTTAGAAGTGTCCTGTAAAGAAGGATGGAAGACGAAAGTAAAAGTTTGCCTCAATAATATTTTGTGAAATAAAACAGGAGAGAGACACTAAATATTATTGCTCTCTGGAGAAAACCTGGAGACATTTATTGGTTGTCTGGCAGACTGTTGTGATCCACGTCCTCTTTGCTGCTGCAGCTGCTGGCACAAAACAGAAGCAGGCTGGGAAAAGCCAGCTGGAAAGCTTCCTTGCTTTTTTGTCTGCGGCTGAGACAGCGCCAAAGTACCTGGCAAAAGAAATGCCTAAAAGTCAATGAAAATGAATTGAATTCTGCATATTCCTTTGAATATGGAATCCATACGAGCCAATCACATTCGACCTTATTGAATGCACAGCTGCAGGCGGTGAATCACTTTAAATCTAAACTGATCCAGAAGAACCCCAAACATGTCAGAACTTATTTAGGTATGAAAGCATCATCCTGACAGAAGTTAATGGGCTGCTCACTTGGCAGTGAATGAAAACGTATTGTCTTGGAGGAGAGCCATGCAAAATAAACAGCAGCCAGATATATTGAAATTATTCTGGATTCAATGAGTAAGCAGGACCCAAATACAGTGGCAGATGAGGGCAAATCCAGCAAGTGAATTGCCCTCATTGTTGTGAATTTTAAAAGACCGAAAGTTAAGAGGTTGAAGCTCTGGAACAGAATAGAAGGCACAAAAAGACTGGAGACTGGAGTACAGCTATAAAAACCTATGATAGAAACTTTTAGGCAAAGTAAAATAATAAAAATAAAGTAAAGCACATTTGAAGGAGAAACTTTCAGATTTAGTCAATTTAGTCCACAAAAGTGAAGACATATGATATCCACTCTAAGTAAAAATAACATCATAGTAAAAGTGTGTGCCTCAAAAAACGAAAACAATAACATTGCCTGGAAAAAAAAGCAGCTAAAAAATATTTTTTTAACAGATGTGTTGAATTTTACTGATCTAGGAGCTCTAAAATTTTACATTTTTTGAGATTTTTCTTATGTTACACACAAGTCACTGAACATGAAATAAGTGAAATATTACCAAACAAATTGCCACAAAACGCCTTACTTTCTTTCTACGTCAAGAAGTTCATTACTTTTGTTATCAAACCAATGTTTAACACAGGATAAAAAATTCTCTCCTTTATATTTTTACTTTGTCAACCTTACTATTGTGTCCCTTCATTAAATACAGAGGAGCTGCTGAGTGATGAGCAGAGGCACAAAGGAGGCTCCTGTGAGGCAGCTCCTAGGTGAAAGTATGTCAGAGTGCAAAACATGGTCCTTCATTAAAGGGACCTCAACAGCCAAGCAACTCCCACACACTCATAGATATGTGTGTGTGTGTGTGTGTGTATATATATGTATATATGTGTGTACATGTGTGTGTGTGTTTAGTTTTATTAATTTAACATTGATTTTTTTTTATGAGGTTTGTACAAAAACTTAAAACAAGACATAATGTTTGTTTAAGAGGCAGAGATGACCCACAGAAGAAGAATAAAAATCACAGTGCAGCCATTTGGCCTTGACTTTAAGCAGCAAATCATCCAAAATCCTTTTAAACACAAAGAACCTTCAAATGACAGACAGTCTGAGGTGCTCTCAGTTCACGAGTTATTTTTGTTGTTGTAAATTTGATGTTTTTGCACCACACTTCACATTTTAATAGTTTCATTTTAAACACTGATGCATCTCTAATACTTGTTCATTAGCTTTTAGTGATCTGAATTAACCTTCAACTTGAATTGATGTGTTTCAACATTTCTGTCACCTTGTAAGGAGTGTTGAATCTTTTTACAGGGCGCAGTCTTTCTTGCATATTTACGCGTTAACATGCAGGGAGACGCTTTCGAGGAACATATGATTTGAATATAATTGTGAAAACTCCAAAACTGTTTTTATTTTTAAGGTTCATATGTTACTTAGCATGGATTTATTATTGTATTTCAAAATGCAACGCCATCTGTTCCCAGTAAAAAGTATTCACAGGCATTCTCCTTAAACATCCAAACGATTCACCAGCAAACAAAAGGCTGAATGGGATTTGATGAAAACAATCTGTAAAACAAATACAGCATTTTGTGTTTAGTTTCCTTCAGTACAAAAAACTAAGGGAATGAGGGATAAAAGCAAGATAAGTCTCCCTCTGATCATCATCCATACCTTACTTTCAAAGCATTCCCAGTGGCCTTTTAGTTCTGATTGTGACATTTTTCTAGGACAAAGTTTCTGCTGAGTGGTAGGAGTTCATTAGAAATTCAACTCTGAGTTGTGGGAGGGACAGTTGGCACAGAACAAGCCCCCCCCCCCCCCCCCCCCATTTCTCACTATCCATTTTTTCATCTGCTACTGATTCACAACAATTTGAATAAAGAAATACTCAGAAAAATGCAATTTTGGTATCAAAGGGCCCATATCATGCTATTCTTAAGCCTTTCAGAGTAAATGATATCCAAATATACGATAATATATTACCCCAGGATCACTAAAAGAAAGTTTTCTTTAAATAAAATATTAGCTATTATAGCAGTTAGTTTTCTTAGGGAGTTAGACGACTCAATCTCTGCGATTCCATTTTCATCAAAGTGGTTCTTAATACAGGTTACCATAAACTATATTTTCTGAAAATTAGTCAAATATCAATTAACAAGACAGTTTTTTAAATATAAAATAGAGTGTCTTTTGTTTAAAATTGGGGTTACTGGAAATAGGAGTTGAAAGAGTTCAGAGTTTGGTGAAAAAGTGGGCTAGTGACAGAAATGAGATTATAATCTTAGATACACAATGTAAAACCATGTTTTCATATATCTACAGTTTAGGTTTTTAAATCTC
Organism: Oryzias latipes; assembly: GCF_053564925.1. NCBI lineage: Eukaryota > Metazoa > Chordata > Actinopteri > Beloniformes > Adrianichthyidae > Oryzias > Oryzias latipes. The sequence goes on along the minus strand of NC_136247.1, from coordinate 13,114,518 downwards.
ACAATTATGAATTTGGACAGCTCCCCACTGCATTTTTCTGTTACACGAGGACATTGTTGACAATATTAAGTTTCATGGTTTAGCCATTAGGAATCCTATTCTTCAGGAGTGACGGGGTGTTAAATGCTGCTGTGAATACTGTCAATTTAAACAAAGTAAAAAATAATTCAAATGAATTTTAGCACTACTTATATTAAATAAGCAAAATTAAATACATCTGCATATTAAATGTCTTTTTGACATATAATATTAGGATCCTTTTAAAGTTGTGCCTTTATCTCATCCACCTCTTAAGATTGAATCTTGTTTAGACTCTCCTGGTTTGAATATTGCTAGTTTTTTCTTAAGCATTTCTAATTTTCTCAGGATGGAGCGTGGTGTCATGAATGCATCACAATGAAGCTGGGAGGATCTGGGAGGATCATAACCTGCCTCATTCAGCTCAGTTGGCGTGGTCTCCCACTTACCTTTTAATTACTCCTTCCTCTCAAAGCCTCAGGCCAGTGTGGCTTAGTGAGTGGCTGTGGACTCGGTTGGATGCAGCGTCACAAAAGACTTCAAGGATGGATGGTCCTGAGTTGTTAAAGCTGCTCGGTCAATTAAAACCCTTCCCACCTCTTTCCTCTCGTGCCGGTTTGATCGTGCTCTCCGTTGAATGTTTTTTACAAATGTATGTTTGTTTTTTCCCCTTTATTTCTGGCTCCTTTTTTATTGTATTGCTTAAGGTTATTCTTCAGTAACTTTAGAGTTTCCAACTCAAAGGATGTGCCTTTTTTCAAACTTTTTAATTTCTGCATATTTTGTTTATATTTTTTATTCAATCAAAATGACAAAAGTCCCCTATTCTTCCACAATCGACAAATTGTTACTTCAGGCTTTCTGTTTGTTCTAATGCCTGAGGTTCTAAAATGACAGATTTCTATTTGAGTCGATCAGACTGTTTCATCTAACGACGCAGAGAAAGAACAGATCAGCCGGTGTGGTAGAGTGAAAGGTTCAGATTCAGTTTTTAAATAATTCAGATTGATTGAAAAATGGTCCACCTCATGATGAAACAAGCTTTTGCACGCCAGCACAGCAGGAGGCGGCTTTGATGCGTCATTCATGCTGTTATGGAATAAGTGAAGCATGACACACACTTTAAAGCCAGGGGCAAAAAAGTGATTCCAGCTTTTTACCCAGAGTCTGAGCTGATCGGCCTACTTGCAGGATTTAGTTGAATTCTGTCATCTATCTCCTTCTATGTGTTTGGACAGCCACAAACTCTACTATAGTAAAACTAGCTCTAAGTAAAGTAATTGTTTGAACATGACATTTGATTTTCTCCTGGCCTGCAGTAGTCCTTGAACACAAAAACCAGTTTGTGCTTTTTACTGCGCCTTTGAGCGAAAATTTAAAAAAGTACGTTATAAAAATGAATTTTGGGCAACGAGAAGCCCCCCTCCCTGTCCATGGGTGACATCACAGTGGAAGAAACCATCAAAGAAAGGAATGGGGCTTAAAATTAATATTTCAAAATCCACTAACGTCACCAAAACATACGTGTTGGGGAGGTCCAATGGAAATATAAAAAATGATTATGAGATTGCCGAAGGACCTACAGCTTAATGGCCCTTTTGTAACATAGTGTGAAATTTGGCAATTTTCATTTTTGAGTAATTGCAAAATTTCACACGCCTACCGCAGTTTAAGTTTATAGCCACAACCAAAGTTTTGTCGACCTTTGACTTTGGAAAAAGGCCACCATATTGAATTCTGCTCACATTAGCACCTTCTACAAATTTAAACCCCTCCTAGGGCTTTTGATCTACGGTCTCCTAACTCCTGTAACATCATTGTGAAACTAGTTAAGGAAAAAACGTTGGTTTTAGAAGTTGAAGATTCTAAACAGCCTGGCAGGCTTGTAAAAGATGCGTTTTCTTGTAGTTCACACATTTTTTTAACGGAATATTGTAAAAATTCAATACACGAGTCTCTGGCTCTAGTTGAATGAATGAAAATGACATGTGATGTGAAAATATTAGGAATATTTCTTTTTCTGTTGCCAAGGAAATCCAAATTTTTACTTTAGTCAATTTCTCTGTCACCCCCAGGTGACTAAAAACTAAAATGGTCGTTATGGAGATAAAACTAACAGAAAAGTCACCAATAAAAAAAATAAACTCGTTACTCATCAATTTGTCATGTGCAGCTCTTAGCTGGGTGGCAAGGGGGAGTGAGGGACGATCAGAAAGGGTGCCACAGGGCCTGGGGTGGGCCACGCAACGCCACTCGTAGCCTTAAAAGTTGTTTTTTCTTGTTTCTTTCTAACTCTATATTGGCTTAGTGTTGCCATAAGACTGGGCAGAGGTACCTGTCTATTTGATAAATATCATAAACAAAAAGAATGTCATTTCATTAAAATAAACACAAAATTTGGTAATTTTCCAAAACAGCAGGTGTGCAGAGGTGCACGATCTGATCTTCAGATTGAGGAAACTGACATCTATGATTGTTGCTTGTCAAATATGTAGATGAAGCTGCTCCGCCTGGAGACAATCCACAAGGACCCCATCGATTAAAACAAAAACAAAACAAAAGAAAACTGAGACAGATGATTTTTTTATTCATTTATTTGTCAAAGAAGTAGCAGTACCAGACATACTGTGGGGCAATAAAACTCTCTTGCATATCAGGTGTGGTGAAGACATTAAACACTATTTTATTATGTTTCATCTGTTAGACAGGGAGACATTTATTGATGAATTTGATGAAAATGAGCCAAGAAAACAGAAATAAAGTCAATGATCCTCACAGTTACATTAATAAATGTAGTTATTGCATTTAAGCACTAGTCAAATTTAGCTGCCAGACACATAAATCAATTATTTTTGAACAGCTTGAATGTGTCGGAGTAATCCTGATTTACCGTGTCATTAATCACTTAGTTAAGTCAAAGTCGCTCCGGAGTGATGGGACTCTGCTCCCCTGCGTGTGTTGAAGTGTTATTAATTTTCCATTAAACCTGTGGGAAATCTGCTCTTTTCCTCCAGGAGAGACATTTCCAAATTTAAAAAAATAGGCTTTTCATTTCCTAAAAAAATGTCTCGATATAAAACTTTAAAGTTTTTAAAGAAAAACTGTTAATTTTTACAACTGAATTGACAGAATTTGATGCATCAGCTGTGTGGTGATGGTAGTTTTCTTAAAACATGAAGGTTTTGCAATAATGTGGTTGAAGTAAAAGCAAGAAACTGGTTCTCTGAGATGTCTGCTATGAAGTTTCTGCATCTTATAAAGACAGATCTCTAAATACTATATTGTGAAGAAGTTTGGGTCTATGAGGGACTGACAGTCCTTTGGTCACACTCCTCCTCCAGAATTTCATTACATCCCTCGGTGTTCACGCACAACAAACATTCCTGTTTTCTTTGCTCTCATCCCATCTCTGATCCCCCCTCTGCCCACTGCACTCTTAATGTTTAATTTCTTTCTCAACTCTGGATTTTTCATCTCCCCCCACTGTGAACTGCCCCCCCTGGTCTCTTTTCACCGTGTGGATTCCTATCATCCTCTAACGGTCTCATCTTCTCCCTGTTTTCTCATCTCGTCCCCTGCAGCCAAGCCCAAGAACTCGGCTGACGTTGTGACTGTCCAGGCCGGTACCAAGTCTGTGGTGGTGGCCCAGTGCGTGGCAGCAGACAGCAAGCCTGCAGCCACCATCAACTGGATTTCCTCCGTTAGAGGCAACTATTCCACGAGCACCACAAGCGGGCCAGACGGCACGGTGACTGTACGCAGCGAATACCGGCTGGTTCCCACCGCAGAAGACAACAACAAGGATGTGACCTGCATGGTTGACCAGAGGACGCAGGACCGACAGTGGACTAAATCGCTCAGGCTTTCTGTGGAGTGTAAGCACAAACACTCACTCATCCGGGCTCACTTTCCACACATTTTCTGATGAAGGCACTCAACCTTCATAGCAAAACTTTGAAACAAGGTCTTATGAAAAAAAGATCCAGCCTAGAGTAATGACTATTGTATTACCACAAAATTAAATTGCATGGATAAATCTGAAGGGTTTACAAAGGCGGACAGAAACAAGAGCCTCCCACTATTTACTTTGTGCTTGCAGTGGCATCACCTGTCATCTGATACATTTTTGTAAAAAACAGAGATAAGGAGATTAAAATTACACGAAAACCAGAACCATGTCTGTTAATCAATACAGCTTATATGACAAGCAGCCCTGTATATTCTAGTTACTGCTGTTCATAGCAGTTGGATTTTGCCTTGTAATTTATTATTTGTTAGTAGTGCAAAAGCAGAGCTTTATTTATGATTAACGGCACCCTTCTTGTGGTTTATGAAGCCCACAGTTTCTTCTTAGACTGCAATCCCTAATGGTGACAAATAGCCAGACCATAATAAGCTGTTTTTTTAGCAGGTAAAATAAATGCTAATGTTAACTCCAAATCCTAAACTCCATTAAAAAAGCTTGAACTAATGACTTGTGAAAGGACTTGAGAGAATTTGTTCCCAAACCCACATCTACGCAAAACAGTACAGACTGCAGCACTGAATCAAGAAGAAATCAACGTGGAGATCACTTTGGGATGTTGATCTTCCCGTGTCACTTGTGTAACCTTCCTGTTATCTGCCTGTAGTGATGGAACAGATTAGCTTTGTCCGTCCTTTTTTCTGTAATCTCCAGTTTATCAATGCAAACACACACATGCAGATTAAGATGCAGCGCACACAGCCAAACAGACTGCTGGCAGAATGTTTTCATACACAGGACTCCTGGCTCATGCAAAAGGAAAACATCTGCCTATCAAACTCAGATTTGTGAGACAATTATGTGTATGTGAGGCAAAAAAAGTCCTACTTATATAAATGGTTCCTCACAAACATAAAGAATCATGCAAAAAATGCATTTGTGTTTTAAAAAGCTAATGCATGGTTGCAGGGGATGCTTAAATTAGTCTCTGATGCACAACAACCTGCATCTTTGGAAAGATGGATTTTTCCGATTTTAAAGAATTATTGTTGTGAAGATGACTTCCAGATATTCTGTACATATCATTAAAGAAAAATCAAACTTCTTAAAAGGGCACACTTTGCTCCAATAAGAGATGTGCTCATGGGAAGTTTCTGCAGCCTCTTAAGCTACGTTCACACCGGCAACGTGGGTTAAAGCAGCCACTTCTGATGAAAGGTCTATGTACCTTTGAGGCTTCTATGTTCAAAACTCTCACATTCACGCGGAGCTGTGCAAGTTTTTATGACGCCTTTGGGCTCTACGTACAAAACAAGGAGAATATGCGCTAAAAGTTAAACCAGTGGAACTTTGACCAATCAGAAATTAAGATTTGGTGAGGTAATCCATGGAAACATTCATCATAGAGGAGGAATTAATCATTGTGGTTTGTACATGACAGCATCACCATAGCTTTCATATATCAGAATAGAACTGTGAGATAAAAAAGCTTTCAGATTCACCAGATTTGCACCAAATTGACATTTTTTGCCAAGCCTCTTCAAACTGTGGGAGGTGGACATGCCTTCGTAAACAGTAGAAAAAGCAAAAAGGTGTGTGCCCCCCCCATCTGGGCGGACTAAACGCCTGTTTAAAAACCCATGTTTAGCATGTTCTTCAACACACGTCACATGTGTGTACTTAGCTTCAGATATTTGTGTGCAGGTACAGGTGTGTGCTAAATCCAACAGCATGCACTTACCTGGACTCTCATGCTGAGCTGTGTAGGTTTTTAATATTTCTCACCCATAGCTGCATGAGTGTGTGTCATGTTACGTACATACTGGGCATGTATAGTGCATTCAAGAATGTGCAGTGCATGCTTTTATCATACGATGTTCACACTTGACTATCACTACCTTGTTCTAGTGTTAGTATCTCATGAATCTTGCTCCGGGCTTTTTCTTTCACAGCTCTGTTCCGATAAACAAAAGACTTCCAGCTGGGCATAAAACACAATTATCAATTTCTTCTTTATGATTAATTTCAGAGTACCTGATTGGCCAAAGTTCAACTGGTTTACCTTTTGACATGCATTCAATAGACGTGTGTTTTGTAAGTAGAGCCCAAAAAACTGACTTAAAAACGTGCTTAGCGATGCGTGAACTCGAGTTTTGAATGGAAAAAAACAAAAACATCCAATTTCATAGACTTTTCATTAAAAGGAGTTGCTCAAACCCGCATTTCTGAGCCCAGTCTGAATGTAGCATTGGTTCTCTGATGTTGGGAGGGACCACATCTTCTGTGTATTGTGTGACGCTTTTTGGAGGAAGTCGGACACTTTCACATCCCCACTCCACCTTCGTCCCTCTTCTTCTCACTGCTTTGATTGTGTTCTCTCCTCCCTCCCTCCTCTCTTTCTGCAGCATCTTTTCATGTTTCTAGATTTTCTTCTTGGTGTAAAACATGAAAGCAGAAACCCACTAATCCTTTCTACTACTTTTAACTTCCTACACATTCCACTGTGGGTTGGAGATCATCCTAACTGAGGAGTCTTGCGTCAGTGACATGCCCAGTTTCCCCATCTCACTCCCACTTTGATTTTGGGGGGAAATTTCTTAAAGTTTGCATATGTTTCTTTTTGAAGTGTGTATCTTTGGATACATCGAGGTTTATTTTAGTAAACTTGTGTGATATAACATGCAGGCACACGTCACTCAAATTGACACATAATTACTTTCTTCGTTCCCACTAACGTCACTTTGACTAACACGTTTTTTTTTACGTTTTGCACCACATTTCTATACAGCAAAAACTGTGGCAAGAAGCTGGTTGAAGTATGATGTTTTTGCTTGTATTATTCTTATCAATTTCCAATACAAATGCATTGGAAAATTGTACTTTGGGGTTATTTTTCACTGATGTTTCTTTGGTTTTTGACATGTTTCGTGTGAGTCCCACCAGGTTCAGGCTGATAATCAGTCACAGGTTCCTACATTTCCATTAATCAAGCTCAGTGCATTCAAACATCTGGTTTTCTACTTTTCTTTTATATTTTTTTGTTAGATTTGATTTTGTTTATTACATATTTCAGATGTTGTCATTAGCCTAGTCTTCTGCGTTTTGGGTCCTTCATCCAGCAGCTCCTAACAATAAAGTAAAATAGTTATTTAAAATACTCAATTTGTTCGGTTTTTCAATAAAAGGATGCAGAGAGGATGGACAAACATGATTTAAGAGCAGTTCTTTACCTTATGAAGCACTTCCATACCTACGTTATGCACATAATTGCTGTTTAGACGTACAGATTATCTTTCTCTGGATGCATGTAAAACATCCAGCTCGCTCCTTCAAAAGTAGCAGTTGAACATTTTAACAACAACATCAACAATTCTAACTTTTGTTCATTGATTCCATTCAATATGTTACATCTTTTGTTTAAACCTTAATTTTCTTGACATATTTGCTCAGAACTGAGAGGAATGTTTTGCAGGTTTTAATGTCACACTGTGTGATGATGCAACATAACTTCAACAAAATGAATATGCTTATTTCATGGCATGAACAAACAAACAAAACTGCATTTATTTTGTGTGTTTTCTACCCTTAATTTTTCCAGTCCCCCCGTCTGTCTCCATTGCTGGTTACGACCAAAACTGGTATGTTGGCCGCTCCAACGCAGAGCTGGTCTGCGTGTTCAACGCCAACCCGCCGCCCACCGCCATCACCTGGAAATCGTAAGGATTTTCACTCCTGCAGTCCATTTTTACCAGCATCTGCTAAACTCTTTATAGCAGCGACAACTTTACAGCAGACTTAATGTAGAAATGGTTCTTGTTCTGCAGGTTTAGTAGGACGTTTTTTTCACTTCTTCTGGACTTTTTGGCAGACGTGTTCAGATTAAATTTTTACATTAGCACTACCAGGAACTAAACTTTTATTATTCAGTATGTGCAGTCTTATTGCTTTTTTATGGTCACTTTTTTTCATTATCATCTCATAAAGACAAACTATGGTTTGAAAAGTTTAAAAAAATCATTGTATGATTCTTTCCTGTTTTGTTTTCTCTTTCCTTTCTGTTTTTTGAAGACATTTTTGCTATTCTGCAGTGTCTTATACTCAATTTCTCCTGCAAGATCAATAATTATTATCAAATTCAATCTACCGGTAGTCTAATCAAATTTTTTTTTTCTTCCTTTTTTTCTTTTTTTTCCCTCTAGTCTAATCTATTTTTAACTAATAGGAAGCTTTCCTGAATTTTTTTTGAGCAAAACTGAAGTAAACATAGAAAATATAAAGAATATAAACAACAACATAAGTTACAAACACACCTTGCCTGAATCATCCAGTATAGTTTGAAATCAGGAAGGAGGAAAGTTATCTCTAAATGCTCTTTTCTTTTCATCGTTTAACTTTATTTTCTTAAAGAAACAAAAACAAACTAGAAATAAGGAATCTCTTACACAAAAAGGATAAAAAATTAATACATGACACCCTGACAGTTGTTGTGCATTTTTGTTACAATGTTGACTGACTACGTATTTGTTGCAGGGGATACAGAAAGTATTCACATCCTTTCAAATGTCATACTCTTTGTACAATTACAGCTGTTTGCCAAATGCATGGAAGTTCATTTTATTTCTCATTTATGTTCACTGAGTGTCCCATTTTGACAGGAAAAAAAAAATTGAGCAACATTTCTACTTCTACATTGGAGTCCAGCTGTTTTCAATGAGACTGATTAGACTTGTTAAGGAAGGCCACACACCGGTCTATAGAAGACCTATAAGCTCACATTGCATGTCAGAGTAAATGAAGTAAATGAGAAAGGAACTGAACTGCCAAAGGAGTTCAGATAGAACTGTGCCCAGACACAGATCTGGCAAAGATTACAAAAAAGTTTTTTCTGAACTTGAGGGTCCTAAGATCACCTCCTTAATCCTTAAAAGGAAGAAGCTTGGAACAAACAGAACCCTACCAAGACCTGAGCAATCATAGGAGAAGAGCCTTGGGAAGAGCAGTGAAGAAGAACCCGAAGATGACTGTGGCTGAGCTCCTCAGATGTAGTAGGGAGACTGGAGACAGTTCCACAAAGTCAACTATCACAGCAGCTACCCATCAGTCTGGACTTTGTTGCAGAGTGGCCCAACAGAAGCCTCTCCTCAGTGCAAGACGCATGAAAGTCTCCATAGTTTGCTAAAGACACATGAATTACTCCCAGACCATGAGAAAGAAAATTCTTTGGTCTGATGAGACAGATATTGAACCTCTTGGTGTTCATTCCAAGCTGTATGAATGAAGAAAATCAGGCAGTGCTCATCATCATCTACCCAATACAATCCCAACAGTGAAACATGGTGGTGGCACCATCGTAGTTTGGTGATGTTTTTCAGCAGCAGGGACAGGACGACTGGATCAAATTCAATGAAAGATGAATGCGGCTGAGTACAGAGATATCATGGAAGAAAACCTTCGACTGAACCAAAGGTTCACTGTCCAACTCAACAATGACCCAAAGCACACTGGTAAATAACCAAGGAGTGGCTTCAGAACAATTTTGTGATCGTTCTTGGTGGGCCCACCCAGAGTCCTGATCTGAACCCGATGGAGGGTCTCTGGAGAGACCAAAAAAATGGCTGTGCACCAACGTTCACCATCCAACCTAACTGAACTCAAGAGGATCTGCTAGGAAGAATGATTGTTGGATCATTACCAAGAAGACTCATGGCTTTGCTGGCTCAGAAGAGTGCTCCTACTAAATGGATTATTGAGACATGAAATTACGCGACTTTCCTGATTTAGGCAAATGGCTGCAAGTACACAAAGAGTAAAACATTTAAAATGTACTTTCCGTACCCATTGTATGTGCCTCATTTTAAAGTAGTTTTGGAAAAAAAAACATTTTTCCAAATGTAATCTGGATGTTTCATCCTTCTCTTCTCACTCAAATCTCCTTCCTTCTTCCTCTCCAGGGCATCTGGTCCTTTGCCAGACTCAGTTGTGGTGGAAAACGACAGGCTGTCTATAAGGAAGGTGGATGATGCGGTCAACACCACCTTTATCTGTGAGGTCAAGAACAAGCATGGAGCCAACAGTCACCACATCAACGTATTTGTTAATGGTGAGTCTTTAAAAGCACCGACAGCCCATGCTCTGCACGCGTGCAGTGTTAAGCAACACTGACAAGTTACATGAACATCCAGAGGTGAGGCGGCACAGCGTCTCTTCAGATGTATGCACACACGTGGAGGACAGCTGTCTTCACGCTGATATTCCATTCGATCATGTGCAATTTCAATTCCCTCTTAACACAACAGCACACACGCAAATGCAGTAAACACACATGCAGTCCACATCCCTTCTCCACCAAGCCAATGCCTTCATGCATGCATAGGAATTCCTTTTTTTTTTCTCTGACACGCACATGCTGGGATCAGGGCTGATGCTGGAGCTTCAGGGATGCTGGTTTCTTTCGATCTTCATGGTGTCTTTTGTTGTTTGTCTCCACACTGGTGGAGGGTGTTGATTGACCCTTTCCCCACAGCAGGGCCAAATAGCAGCACAAAAGCGGCCAGTGTGGACAACTTCAGATCAAAAGCATTCTCTTGGAAAAAGGGGTTTATGCAGCCACACTGTATCACGGCTGGACATGGACAGTTTAGAGAATTGGCTCTCATTAGGCAGTTTTGGCCCTGCAGTGGACAAATCAGTGTTGGGATTGTTCAAGAAGCTCCAAATTATTCTGAGGGTTCAAGTTGGTGTGAGCCAGTTTGCAAAGCTTTCTGTTGTTCATTTCTTTTATCTTTTGCTGTCTCAGCAGCCACAACAGCTTTTACTAACCTGGTTTTACTCCTATTTTTCTGTCTTTTTTTGTCTTTATAAGTCCTCTTTTTGCTCAATGGGACCCTTTTCACACAGCAACCAATATCTTTAGTCAAAAAAAGGTTGAAAAAACGTCCCTGGTTTTAAGGGAAAACATGCACATAAATCTGCACATTAGGCTCCGTGGTTACCTCACTGTAGACAAAGAAGTTGCATGGAAAACTTTGGCTCCGCCTCTGTACTGAGACGCAGCATAACAAAGGCACATCAGTTGGGTCTTGATTTGCCTGTGCGAAAAGGGATTATAAATATGTGGGATTGCAGTCCTAATCTTTCTGATGGGTTGCTTTGGTCCTGTAGTGATCATGGAGCTGTTGCCATGGTGTTTGTTCAGGACTTTTCTCTTCTGGTGCTCTCACCTCTGCACATGGGGGTGCACACACAAATCCTTCACACACTGAATACAAGAAGGCCGTTAAAACCAAAATTACTCTTACTGATTTTTTTTAAATGATCCCCTTTCTTTCTGTGCATTTTGTATTTTGTGAGAAATGGATAGCATTTGGAGCCTCACAGTAAAAAAAAAAAATCTTCTCATCCAAGAATAAAGCAAAGAGTCCTCTTAAAGAAAAACCGTGGGAAATAGGAGCCGGCGATTGGAATTGTTTTTTTAGTGAAAACAAAGGGTCTTTGTAGCCAGCCGTGTTGTGAGTGTGGGAGGTTCACAAGTGGTTAAGCTGCTACTGTTCCTGCTGGAAGCGAAGTGTAGTCACTGATTCAAAGTACCAAGGAGGGTATGCTTTCCCCATCAAGCGCGCACACGCATGCTCATAACACAAGGCTTAACTCACCAAAATCCCTTACAGACGCATGTAAAACCTCCACAAAGTCCACTCACATGCCTCAAGGACCTAACACACACACACTCGTTTTTTTCCATCTTTGTAAATACCTGAGATCAAGGCCAGACTCTGTGATTTATCTTCCTCTGTTTTTTTTTACGTGTCCTTCATGGTTTGCTTGAGTTGTGCTGCATTTAAACATCATCATGGGTGTAAAGTAAGGTGAGTGCTGGAAGTCACACTGAAGCGCTGTGAGCTGACAGGATGCTTTACTTGAACACGATATGGCCTTTTAGCTCTCACTTCAATCCAAAGTGACTTTCCACTTCTAGAAAGGGGAACTGTCGTGAAAGATAGAAGTGTGAATGTGGAATTCCACACAGAAGTCTCACTTCTTTAAGAATATGTGACTTTGTGACTTTCGTTTCTTTAAACGCAGATAAAGATTTAAAAAAATATTGTTGAAAAAAGCAAATGTATGTGCGTTTAATCAATTAACAGAGTAAAAACTCACATTGAGTTAGTTTTTTAAGCAGCTAAATTGACCAAATGAGACAAAATGACAGTTTTAAGAGGAAAGAGGAGAGATCAGATCATCAAATACTTGAATAAGTTTCAAATTCATGCTTTTACAAACTGCAGAAAAGAGCCTAGAAAATTATAAATTAAGAGGGAGAAAATATTAATAAGGGAACAGCTTTATTGCAGTTTGGATAATACACAATTTGATAGGCCTACAAACCAAATACTGATATTTTTAGTGATAAAAAATGTGATCCAAGCAAACGTTACACAGTTGTTGGTATTTCTACCACATGGATAGATGCACACGAGAAAAAATAAATAGAGGTGACATTAAAGATTATGTGGTCCTTCCACTAAACTGACTTTAACTTCTTAAAAAGATTTTTAAATATTGTCTACCACTGTCATAAATGCTAGTATTTTGTTATTGTTTCAATCTTGGATTGTATGTTTTATTGTTTCATGAGAATCCCTCTGATTTGGGGTTTATTTTTCACACAGTCCAGAGACCTTTCATCTGTTCAGGTAAATTGTGTGTGCTTCTACTTTGTATAGTATATATATATTTTTTCTTAATTCTTTTCTAATTCTAATTCTCCTTCCTCTGTAGTATTTTTGAATGCTCTGCTGTGTTTTCAGCTAAATTAGAAATTTTTTGGAAATAATCGATAGTAACGGGAAGTGGAGTTTGCAAGCTGTGTCTTCTTTGGAAAGTCTAGCAGACTCTTGTCAGACTTTCTTATATGCTTTACCCCTTTCTGGAAGTTGATGTGTTTTACCCACTGAAGCGCGGCGGAGGGAACTGAACATGAGGTGCAGCAGCTTGAGGTGTTGTTTCTGAAACATTTGTGAAATGTGATGCTGCATTTCTGGAGTGACTACAGGCGTTGTCAAGTGCAGCTCTGTCCACTGCGGCTCACACAGTAAAATCAATATTTAGGGATGAACTGAATAATTGAAGAATTTTCATCCCTTTTACCTTTTTCTACTTTGCTTCAGCCGCCTTAATGTGTTTTTTTTCCAGACTCATTCCAGAAAATATGATGCCACTCATTAAAGTCCCAGTCTGCAATCATCTTTTAATCCATTGTAAAAGCATTCTCAGTGGTCTTTAATTATGATGATGCCATTTTAGCCCAAATAATAAAAAATTAAAAAACGGTTGTTTTCTAGGAAATAGTTTACACACGTCACATCTCATCCAATGGCACAACACTTTGAATAAAGAAATACTCCATAATGCAATCTTAAGCTTTCTTTTTTTATATATTTCCTCCATCATGAGAAAAAGGCCAAAAGAAGATGTTAAAAACACTTTTACAGCAAAAAACAGCAAAAAAAATAATAAATAGATGGAAAAAAAAAACTCCTTTTGATTTGAAAAGTAGGTATAGCCCAAACTGAAAATAAAGACTCCAATCCCTCCTCCAAGCTCGTTATGGACCTTGCAGCCAAATTACTGTTTTTGTTTCTCTGCCCCAATTTAAAGTGAAGCCTATCTGGAAGACTCCCAACTCTCCAGATGGCCAGTCTGCCACTGTTGGTGATTCACAACAGTAAGAGAGCTCTTGATTCAACTTGGTGAAAATAATTACAGCGTGAATTCTAACCCTCAAATAAAATGTAAGTACACATGAACAGTTGAGGTGCTAAACCCTACAAAGGAATGTTGTCAAAATGATGTTCAAGTGCCCAAAACTTTCACCTCCAAACACAGAGCGTAATCACATGAACGATCTGGTGAGAGTACTTGCCTCCAGCTAGGATTGTTGAATTAGCTCACATGACCGGGGTCATCCCCACTTTCAGTGTCAGATTTGTTGGGACTTCAGCGAAATTTCTCAAACCACAGTGAAGATAAATCAGCAGTAACACCTTTTAAAGGGAGAGTGGCTAAGTGGGGATGATGCCTTAACTTTACATTCATGCCATCTGGGAAGTCATCTGAATTACGTGTGTGGATGGAGCCGATTATTTCAGAACAAAACAGCTTTTGTTGGAAGAAATTGTTTCCTCCTTTTCATGAGGAAATCTGCCTTTTTTTTCAAAAGGTCAACATAGATATCTGCTGTGGAGGCTACTGTCCAATCAAAATCATCAGGGTTTGTCATGCCTTGATACAACTCATCTGTGTTGGATTCGATTTTTGAGGTTGGTTGAGGAACTTTTAGTTGACATTAGATTTTTACAGTGCATGGATTCATGGAGGGGCTCTCACAGCAACACTGACTGCAAATGTTTGATCTGGATATGCTGCTTTAAATGGCTCCACGTTTGGATCCAGCTGTTTGTCATGCAAAAGCTTCCCCATTACAACTCCTGCGCTCACTATTAAGTGTTATGATTAACACCATTTCCAGTCTCCCAGCATGAGTCTGAAACCGTGAGGCAGAAAATGCCTTCAGCTCTTAAAAATAAGCAGTTTAACCCCCCCTACTTTCAGTTCAAAAGCTCAACACCCCCTTTCCAATTTTCCTGCTGAGAACAGTTGCTGGCTCCTCTGTGTTCCCTCACACGGCAGATGAAAGTGCTCTGCTGTCTGGCATTTCTGCCTCCATCACAAGTCATGCTTTCCCTTCAGCCTGTACAAGATCCAGAACTTTGAAGAAGCGTACATGGTGGAAAACAAAGTGCTGTTTGGAGAGAGAAAGGGGAAAGAAAGATGGGGATGGTGTGGAGCGTGAGGGTGGATCCGCCTCTGTCCTCACAGCTCGAGCTCTCGGGAGTTGATGCTCCTGTAATGCATCTGGAGTATTTAGTGACGTGTCCACAGTGCCCAGCGTCCTCCCTGCAACCCCCACCCTGAACCCCATCAATCAACATGAACATGATGCCAGCTTTTTGCACTTGCTGGGTTGCCTTGGCACCAGCTGGATCTACCCAGGGTTGCGTGTAGAAAGTGAAAGATCACGCTGGCAAAAAAAAAAGAAAAAAAGATTGGAGTGAGGGATATGAGGTGGAGTGGGTGTTGGAATAAAAAAAGAAATTGCAGAGAGACTGAAAGGCGAGATAAAGGCGAAAGTTAGGAGGTGGTAGGGGTCAAAGGAGCGAAACTGGACAGAAGGTCCTCTAAAACCGCAGATGACTTCTGGACTAAGAGTGAGCTGGCAGGAGGCTGTGACCCCACTCTGTCCTCCCACTCTGTGCCCACCCCCACCCCCACCCCCTTTAACAAAAAAAAGTAATTTTCATGGGGAGTCCAGCTGGCACTAGGCTTGAGGCCGTTTGAATACACACACACACATACACTATTGTGCATTCACACCCTTCTACTCTCGAACACACAATCACATCTATATGGACCAGTGGAGAAACATTTCCTGGATAGCCTGCAGCAAGTGAGATAGCTCTCTGCCGCAAAGACACACTGTGTCACTTTGAAGATACACTCAAACACTCGCACAAACTGAACCCTGCAGCTCTGTGCATAAGATAATCAGATGATCAAGCCGAGGGGGATGATTTCTGGCTCCAACGCTGCGTGACATAAAGCCTTAACTAACCTTTGTACAGGCTTGATGAAACACACACGCACAGATTGCAAGCACGGTGATGGAGTAGTCATGAAGACCCCTTCAGTTTTTTTACAATTCAAATAACTTATCTAAAATAACTAATCTGCATTTTATGAAGAAAAAATTAAACATGGAATTAAATGGAGAGGAATTTTGCACTGTCATTGAATACTTCCAAATTCTTTATACACTGACTCCAAAGAAAATTGTGTTTTTGGTGTTTTGGATGTTTGGAGGACATATATAAAGAAAAACAAGATTAAAAATTACATTTCTGAGTATTTCGATATTCAAATTGTTGTGAATCAGGAGCAGTAAAAAAAATGCAGCTGGCAGAAGCTTGTAGCAGTTACATAGGTGCTACAATCGGCGAACCACAAGCTCCCTTCTCTGCTCCTTTCTGAAGCATCCGCTTGTAGACAAATAGATCCATGTACGTCTTTGTTTTTCTCGTCTGAGCTGGAATCTGGCTCAAATCTGTACGGCTGGATAGCTCCAATATTTTTGCCATTTTTGTTGGACCACTAATGTTAGCTTGGGGTTGTGAGGGGCTGTAGGCTAGTGGGAGTTCATGTAAACAGATGTGTGATGGGAAGGGGGGGCATCCTTAGTCAGAGGCGAGTTTCTAATAAACCATGTCTTAGAAAACAATATTTTTTTTATGTTTGGCTAAAAACTGGATAATCATTATAAAAAACACAGGGAACCCTTTGACAATAGATCAAAAAATGATTTTAGTAGGAATTTAGGATGTTGTCTCTCTTTCATATTATTGCTCTTCGTAAAGATGCTCCTTTTATATGCTGTTTAGTGTCTTTGTGGGTGTTGAAACTGTCCCAGCCGTCATTACGGCAGCCTGGCCAGGTCAGTGGTTCATCAGTGGGCCAAACTGAGAAAATCAACTCTGCATGATTATTCATAGCTTCCAGCCAAGATTCAAACAAGCCACCTTTGTACTATGAGCCAAAGCATTGCTAACGTCCTGCAGAGCAAAAACAAAAGTCCCAACTACAAAGCAGTTTTGTGACGTCAGAAACACATGAGGATCTCATGTGGGGCACACGTTGCTACAGAGGTGTAAACTAGTCTTCAGTCTGAACTGAGTCTCTCATGCACACGCATAAGAGCATTAGCTGAGACTTGTTTGTACATGTCTGTAGAACTTCCTCTGCTTCCGTGGTAACGAGCTGTAAATTGCTGCGCAAAAAAACTCTCATTTGATCTTCATGTTTTGATGAGCTGATTCCCTCTCCTCCACTCTGGGTCGGCAGCCATAAAACGGTAGCATCTGGTGGAACAACACGCCGTCCTGCTGAACATCACAATGATGAACTCTAGCATGTGTACACTTAAATTAAATTCTGGTTTATGCTTTGGGTTATTTATGCTGTAAGCAAACTTCCATTGTAGACTAGTAAGATGAATGTATTTAAAAAAAAAGTCTGCTTTGTTTGCTGTGCTTTGTCTCTAGGGAGATTTTCCCAACAGATCTTTTAATGCCATGTCATTCATTTATTCACATTTAAAAAAAAATAGATAGGGATGCTGTTTCTTTGTTGTAACCACATCATTTTTGTTAGTTTCTGTGTTGTTTTGACTGATATTTTGCAGATTCACTAGTTTAAGTGGAGTTCGTTCTTTAGAAAACAGCAAAAACAAGCAGCGCTGTCAGGGAATCCAGCATGATGTCTATGTGGGTTCATCAGTCATCAATGTCTGTAGGAAACGTCAGGTTAATCGTTTTTCCAGATCGGATTTAAAAAAGAGGAAACGCAGATGGAAAAGTTGACATACCATCTTCAGCCAAAAGCATTTTAAAACAACAAAAATATCAAATTAAGGAGGCAACAGAACAACGATCCTCAAAATGGAATCCAAAAGTGAAGTGATGACCAAACAGATCTGAAAATTGACTGATTATTCTGAACAGACAACAAAATAGGACCAGATTTGTGTTTTTCTTTCATTTATTTTGCATTATAAACATCAGTTCACAACAAAGGTGACGTCTGGATTCAAGAGGGTCATCAACTGTCCCGTCCAGGAGGGCTGTAACCAGGTATTGAGGGTTGGAGTCTGGATTCTGAGTGCTTTCTAATTCCCGTGTCAGCGCTATTTGCAGCTGTGACCATAAGGTCGACAAACCATGAATCTAGTGGTTGTCACTGTCATTCTTGACCTTCACTGAGGACATTGTTGCGAGGTTAAAAGAAAATTTAAGGATCTCCTGCATTCCACCAACACATTTTCTGCAGAGAAAGCAGAGGCTGAAGACACAGGAGTGGGCCCGTCCACTACCGGAGTCACTGAAGTGGTTAGAAATCTTTTTGGTGGAAAGCAACATCCCTAGATGTTGTAAGGTTGGCGTGTGTGTCATGTCTTTGCAACATTGTGTGGTGCTTGGGAGCAGTTCCTTTGGACTGGCAGACTAGGGTGGGGGCCCATTTCTTTCAAGAATGGGGACAGGAGGATGTGCTTTTAACTATTGGAGGAGAACTCGAAGTGGAGGGACGCTGCTCCTCCTCATTGAAACAAACCAGTTAGGGTGACTTCAGATGCCTCCCCATTTCCTTTCTTGGGAGGTGTTCAGGTCATCTTTCACTGGGTTTGAGACCCTGGCAAAGACCCAAAATGCGCTGGAGGGACTGTCTCTTGCCTGGGCTTGGAGCACCCTGGGTTTTCCCCACAGAACTGTAGGGAGTTCCTGTGTAGAGGGAGCTGGCCTTGACTAGAATTCTTTTAGTTTCATTTTTATAAAGGTTGGGAGGGTGTCGGCCTCCTGAGCACAACAGAGAAGGCTTTAAGAATTCCACTGTGCTTCTCCTGATGTGTTTTTGCCTTTTCTGTGTAATCTTTGCTAAGAAATTAAGTTGAATAAAATCAGTTTTCTTTAAAAACATGTTTCAAAGAAATATAAATGTTTTTGTGATGTGAGACACTGGTTGCCTTGTTAGTAACTGATCTCATGCCAGTTCTGGTTTTCTGAATCCAGAACTCTTCAGACCCAGGGGGGGAAAAAATCTGTAAGATATGCTTATTGAACAGGCTCGCTCCTAAAACATTTTCATAAAGTAAGAACTCCAAGGAATCACTTTTTTCTGACAATACAAGCAAAACTGAGTTAAATATCCAGAAGTGACAAACACAGCTCCACCACTGGCCCCGTTGGTGTGACGGCTGGGGCCTTGGCCACGCAGGAGGGACGTCTGTCATGAAGATAAGAGCCCTCCAAACGGGCTTCTGGGTTGCGGCTTATCTCAGACAGAAGCACACGCAGACAAATGAGACTGGAGTGCATCATCTTTTGGATGAAGAGAGCGGAGGATGACTGGATGCACAACAGCAGCAACTTAGATGCAATGTAGTAACAGTGAGAGTCCACACTGATTTTTAATTAGCATAGCGACATGTGTCACTCCAGCCTCAGGATTTGTTTATCTATGGACCTTTATTTTCATAGATTTATAAACTGTTTTTTAACACAACAGAAAATCCATAAACAGCAAACATCAGTTTAGCTTTTAAGTATTCATTCATCCATAATTGATTGCAGTCTTTTGCTTTATTAACAAAGGCTTAAAGCTCTTGTTGATCTCTTCTGAACGCTGAAGAGGATGCTGCCTGAGAGCAATGTTGCTCCTAATAAAAACCAATTTAATCAGTCTGTGGTCCCACTGGCGGCACCACAAGGACTTCCAGTATCTCACCAAAAGTGATGCTTCTCTTCAAGGGTAATCCTGTTCACTTCTGCTTCTTTTTTGAGAAGAGGCAGAAGTTGAACTCCTTTACTCATAACAGGAAGTTTCTCCATCTGGATTTTCTCTGCAGGAATCATCTTACCCAACCACAACATGGTTTGCAAATCATGTGATTTTTGGCTTCAGCTCAACAGTGGATAGTTAGCATTTACCTGGACTTGGGACTGGCAAAGGGATCCACAAAAAGTTCCACTATAGGCTGCTGTCTTTGATCAGTTCATCTCCCATCCAAGATCATATAAGATCAGGCGTGTCACAGGTGTCACATCACTCTTTATGTTGCACAAGATTTTATATGAAATCCAAATTTTAAGAAAATATCCAATGCATAAAGATGGATAATTTAATACTAGATATTCCATGGAAATTCTCCTTTAAGTTTAGCGGCTCTAATGACATCTAAAAAGTAGATGATGTACTCAACATGGCTTCATCTCTTATTTATAGGAAATGACGTAGAAAATTAACCTGTGTCATGGTTTAAGCTGTTTTTTTACACTCTGCTTCGACTTAAAAAAGTAAAAGTTGCTTTTGTTTGAAAAGAATAGTCACTGATTACAGATTTAATCAGAGTCTCTCCTTTCAGATTGGTGGCTTTTCAATGTGTGTTTTAGAATTAATTGTCTGCTGATTTGGCTTAAAATGTTCTGTTTAACTCTATTTTAAGTAATGCAAAATGTTTGTAGAGAGTCTGCAATGACCAGCTGTGTGTTATCTTTGTGCTATTTTTAAATGGCAGCCTTTCTCTCAAGGGGGCTGTTCAGCATCTCATCATACGTTTTAAATGGAGTTTCTTTTCAACTTCAAAACACCTGAAGCTCCTATTTATCTAAACCAAAGAGGCAATTAGAACTTTTCTTTTCCCTATTCCTTTAGAAACTTGACTTTGCTCATTTTTTCATTCATTTGTCATTTTATTTACTGCCACATTTTTCCATCTGAAAGGGACAACAAGCTGAACATACTCGTGGTTATGGAAATTCAAACTCTCACTTGTACTGTTTAGGATTTGAACCACTAATCTGTTATTAGTAAATCTTTCCCCTGCTAGAGTTTCTGCATGAAATCAGCGGCAAAGATAATTATTGTGAAATTTAAGAGTTTTTTTTGCACTCACTGGTGTTTGTGTTTAAAAAAGAATAAAATAAAATTTGCAACGCTGTGGTCATAAAAAAAGCCTCAAGTCTACTGCTGCTGCACCAGGGGCAGATATGTGATTACACCAATAAAATAAGAAAATTCAATTCACAAAAATAAAGTTAAGGAAAGTGTTTAAAGGTTATCCTAAGAGTCAAACAGCAATTAGCCCAAGGTAACTTTAAACTGAATTAAGTTAAAAGAGGATTTGAGGTAATTTCTGTTTTCTAAGTGAGGTCTGATTAGATCCACACCTTGATTTAGCTGAAAGTACTACACACATAGAGCATAATGGTTGTGTATTCTAAAATGTTTTGTGGGGCAGGAGCAAATTTGCTTTTTCCATAGATAGAAGAAGAAAAAAGAAACTATTTAGAAGGAAAAACCTGATGCTTGAAAGGTGGTAAAAAGTCTGTCAGTCTGTTTCCAGGGACCTGAGCTTATATTTCCTGTTGGCTCAGGTCTTTTTGTTCTGTGTAAGACAAGGTTGGGAAGTCTAATAATCTAAGTAAGATGCTATATAGAAAAATTTCACGAGTTTTGTGGGATAAAAAATAAAGCCTGTTGCACATATTTAAGGAAGTTTTTTCTTGCTTCCAAAGACATCCACAGCATCTGGATCTCTGTTTTGAAATACAACGCACAACCTAAACAAAGATTTGGCACTAACAGGGAAACTGTAGGTCATCATACATGAGCACAGATTGGCTTATCTCTATTGGCTTATCGATAAAAGAAACAGGGTTTGTTGCTCTTCCACTTTATCAAAGACAGGACTGGATTTTATTTTGAATAGATTATACCAAAACCCAGTTCTGAGGTTCAGTGACAATGAGGTCTTCAATATATTTTTTTTAATTCAAAAACTTTCCATATGACAGCATTGCACACTGCAAAAACAGACCCCTAGATATAAGCACAAAATTCATGGGGGAAAAAAATTACTTGAAAAAACAAAAAAAATCTGCCAATGTGGTTAGAAAAATGGTTTTACCAATAAACCAAATTCATGTATATGATAATATATTACCTTTGGCACACGAAAGAACATTTTTTTTCTGATATGTTAGTTATTTTCACAGCTCAATTTCCTACCAGGAAGTAAGTAGTATCAAAAGTATCAAAATATCTGGTATTACAAATAAATGACATATAACATAACATAGCATAGCAGCAAAACTGTAGGTATCCTGAACATGCTCGGCCCCAAGGTTTCTCTCTAAAATCTGTGAAAAAACCATGTTGGGAAAGGTTACTATGGAAACACGATAGTCCTGCAAGCTCTGTGGAAGATTGACAGACCATCTGCCACCATAAACGGCTCAACAGTCAAAGAAGGATGTAACAAAAATAGGGTGGTCTGGTGATTTTTGGACTGAAGAAAACACACTTTTTAATAGTTTATTGTATTTTCCTCGGCAGTATCTCCTAAATGATACATACCCAAGCCTCAGGCAGCTGAGGAAGCACCCAAACAAGAAATCCAAGATGTGTCTGTCTGTCTGTTTTTAAGTGGTTGCAGAAACTGCAGTTCTTAAGAATTTTGCTGTAGCTACTTTTTTATTTAGTTAGATTTTGTTGAGTCACACACACAAAAGTGACCTCCAAGCTGCCACAAAGGGTATTGTTAGAGAAACAGATTTAATACTGGCACGGTGGACTTTTCATTTTAAAATATGTACATGTTTTGAGAGCTTTCATTAAGTATAACATAAGAAATGTCTGTTTTCCAGTGTTTTGTGCGTAACCCTTGTGCTATTCTAGGCACTTTAACATTGGAAGTTGGGTCATCTTGACCCACAAGACAGTGCGCTGAACCTTTTTTTCTTCAATGATTTGTGATCTTCACTGGTGTCCATGGATTACATTAAATCCTCTTCACCTTTATCCACCTGTGTCATAGTAGGGATAACACGTCAATGTAAGGATCGGGTCATCAGGACCCCATAGGATAGCACAAGTGTTAAATTGTACATGTTTGGGGCCTATCTGGTTGATGATTCAACTCTTTCCCGCTCACTCCTCTGGTTCTGAAAAGTAAACTCACTGACAGAGCTGAGCCAAGACGCTGCTGGTTTCAATCAGGGTGAGGTTGTGTGTTTCTTTGAATGCACAAATGAGAGAACACTTACCAGCACCATCATAGCTTTCTGTGCCCAGCTTAAGTCAGTTCTTCCATTCCCTTTTTCAGTGGTTTTCTGAATCTATCTTCCAAAGCCAGACTCCCCCTGCAGTTAGCATCATTGCATGCTATAGTTCACTGCTGCTGTTCATTACAAACACCTTTATATAATCAAGCTACTCATACATCTGCAAATGGGTTTCTCTTCTGAACCCACATGCTGTGTTTTACATGCACAAACGCGCGTTGCAGCCCTGTGCGGATCCTGCTTTTGCACGCAGATCTGCTTTGCTGTGCTCACATTTGGCATTGGACTCATGCACAGGCTCATTCTTCACTGGAGCTGCAGGGTCAGTGGTTCGTTGTGTTGCACGTAGCTGAGGCTTGGCGAGGGAGCACCTCATGATTACCTCTGTGCTTCTGCTACTACTTTCCATTTTGGTGTCAAAGACCCCGAGCCAAACTTTGCCTCTTTCTTCTTCGCCTTTCTTTTTAACAGCAATTTGCTTCAACACACACACCCACACACAGTAAACACAGCAGCATTCACTAGTTAGCTGACACATCCAGCTACAGAAGGTCTTTAACTCCACAAAAATGAATACACACTTAGTCACATTTCTCCCACTATGAGAGATCCCCTTCTGCTGTGATGCCTCCATGATGCTCTGAGTGTGTTTATTAGCATGTGTCTAATAATGGAGAAGCTTGGGCTGCTAATCCTGCAGACCGGCACGCTGCCTTTTAATTAGCCAGCAGTACATGTTCAGGGTCAGACTGCTATCGCAATCTAAAGCTAATCCACTGTAAATTGATCAATGCAGAGGAATGGACAGCGAGTAGGGAGGTTAACAGGGAGGAGCACTGAAGGCCGTTAGGTTTGATGTTTAAAGAAAAGAAACACTAAAGGCAGGAGATGGCAGGGGATTTGTTTTTTCAAGTGTTACGAGTTATATTTATAACTGGCTCTGACAGCTGTATTGACTCAGGAATGCAATGGTTATCAAGGAGAACTTTGTTAATGGGACTGCAAATGATGTCTTTTGGTGCAGCTCTCT
Source organism: Oryzias latipes (assembly GCF_053564925.1). NCBI lineage: Eukaryota > Metazoa > Chordata > Actinopteri > Beloniformes > Adrianichthyidae > Oryzias > Oryzias latipes. The sequence goes on along the minus strand of NC_136247.1, from coordinate 13,090,778 downwards.
ACCTACAGCAGGAGAGATGCATCATTTTGCATAAAAACACAACAAGCAGTCAGAGAGACGAATGAACAGCTAGACTGGAAGAAACAACACCTATTAAACATATGTGATTTCTCTGAAAACTTTCAACAATTGGTGCCACTAAAAGAAAAAAAGATTATGTGTTGTCAACTCTTTACTGGAAATCAATTTCATATATTAAAGATACCTCAGAAGATGTTTTAAATTTTTGAATAAAAAAAAAAATAACACTAAAAATTACAAACACTGTTTGATTTTTTTCTATCAAAATGAACTTGTATTGATTTTTGGCTTCCCATTCACACTTCTCTCCATTATTTTTGGAAAGTCTTTTCTTTTGAAATTTGTCATCTAAATGCTTTTAGGAAAGTTTCAAATATTAAAGGTTTGAAGCTATATTCGCACCACCCTTAACAACGCACATTCAAGTGGCCACTTCCAGTTTGTACACGCAGGTAATGTGTGTTTCAGGCTTCCGCATTCAAAACTCCCATGTTCGTTTGTCGCTATGCAAATTTTCTACAATTTCTTTCTGGCTCTACGTGTAAAACACGTGCCTGTTGAACGGGCAAGTTAAACCAGGTAAAATATCTACCAATCAGAGACTCAAATTTGGTGGTGATGTAGAGATGGTGTCCCCTTTAAGTCACAGAAGTGCCAACAATTTGAAAATGGTTAATGGAGAAGAATTTATAATTGCGGTTTGTGCCCAGATGTAATTTAATGACTTAATGACTTATAAACTCAAGTTTAAGGCATACAGAATGCTGTTAAGGAGCGCAGCACTAAACACAATTAGTGGTCAGCTAGTGGTGTGCGGATTTAGTGGTTCACGCTGTTTGAACCTGCTCTAAAGCTTTGATTTTGAGATTTGGAGTTGCAATGTTGGGATGTTTTTGTTTTAAAGTTGAGCAGTTTTCCATTGAAGTGTATAAAAATCACCCAGCATTCACTTGATGACTTCGTCTAGATATTTTAGTTATTTTAAACCAACTTCAAGGAGGAACTGAAAGTATTGCACCTTCATTACATCAAGAAGATCCAATCCCGATTAAATTAATGGATGGTTGAGCTGAGCGTGTGGGTGTCTATGGGTGTGTGATCTCCACATGTCGATAGACTGCTGAACAGTCCTGTGTGGGTTAGCTGTGCGACTGCCAGTAAACTCTGAATAAAAGTTGCCTTTCAGAACTTTTTCGATTGATTTATTGTGAAACGGCTTTAAATTTGTTCCAGAGAAAGAGTCAGAGCTGAGGTGGATGATGCCACCGCTGTCTTGATGTCAGTAATTGCTTTCATACTCCTGTTCATCAGGGGGTGGGGGGGCAATCAGGGCTAAAAGAGCCATGCCCTTAATCTTGCCCACATGTCCCAATTTTCCCTTTTTTTTTCTATAGAATCCTTTCATTTTCTCCCTTTTCTCCCCCTTCCACTCATCTTTCTTACAACAGACGTGTCCATCTCAACTGAGTTAAGCTCTGGAGCATCCATTTGTTTCTCTCCTCCTTCATCTTTCCGTCTTTTTTTCCTCTCTTGGGCCCCTTTAACCGAAGCACCCCTCTCCTCACCACCTCCCGTCTTATCCGCGGTCTAGATTTGCGTAGAAATGAGTCACCCGACCACAAATCGCCCCATTTAAGAGGGAAGGGAGCTGCGGAGAAGAGAGAGGGAAGACTTAGTGATGGAGATGAATTGAGTGAGTGGGGGATGTGGAAACGGAGGGGTTGGGAGGGGGGGAGGCTGATGGCAGTTTCTCACTCAGCTGCTTTTGTTGATCAGTATCAACAGCCGGGGTCTGGATCCAATCAGCTCCCTGCGCTCAGCCGAGCAGAATAAGACCGGAAATATATTTGGCAAAGCGTCCACACAGACGCACGCCTGACAACCAAGCAGGACTCATGCAGCAGCAGGGATGCAAATTCAATACATAACACAGTACAGACCGAGTGTAGAAGCTCCGGATTAGGACATATGAATACACCCGTGCGCATATGTGTGTGCACAAGTTTCTATATATCTCGGGCAAAGCCTGCCCTGAATTAATGAAGCTGGAGACATGTAGGTGTGAGACATTGCACTAATTATGCAAGTACTGCCGTGGCCTCTCCATCAATAATGTTCATTAAACTTCTGAACCCACTCCAGTCAGCAACTTTGTGTGTGTGTGTGTGTGGCAGCTGCGTGTACGCTTGTGTGTGGAAGCTGACTGGTGAGCAGTGAGTAAGCTCCACACTCGGGTGATGGATCACCACAGATTTGCATTAAATGCTGTTTTATTTGGACACGGCTGGCTGGAAAAAGCTATTTTTTATCATCTCTGCCCATTCCGAGCCTCAAAAGCTCTGAAGATAAGAAATCTGGAACATCATCTCGATGGCAGCTCCGCATTCAGTCAAATAATACACTTTTCATGTGTCAAAACTGTTGCAATGAAGCAAGAAATGTTAGACATTATTTACAAAAAAGGATGCTCTGTTTGCTTTTAGCTTCTATGTTGCTCTTGGTTTCATAAACTTCACATGAACTTTAAAGCCTGTGCCATATTATTTCTCTCATTCAACCTTTTTTTTTAATAAGCAGTTGTGTGTAAAAGGCAAAAGGCAAATTAAGCATGCAAATGTGTTGCTCAACCAGATGTTCAGCTGCTGCTTCACCTCATCAGACGCAAAAAAAAAAAAAAAATTGAAAATGAGAACTCCTTTTCCAGTTTGTCCGCCTCCCAAAACTCTTCAGGAATTGAGCCAGGTGTCAGGTTTTTTTCCCCTAACAAGCTGGGGTTGTCTTGTATTCACATAAGTACATGAACTCTATAGGAATTATGCGTAGATGTCCTGAAAACAAACCAGAGGAGTGACTGCATCCTCAGGCAGAAATTGAATCAATATGCTCATCCTTTCATGATGGGCTTGTCTCTATAATTGCAGATCCAGTGGGAGGCTGGTGCTCAGTTTACAGAGTTTGATCAGTTCAGACGTGCAGAGTGAGTGCGACCACGCTGACGTCTCATACAATCCCATTTTTAAGCTAATTGTAGGTTTTTGAGCAAGACGGTTTCAAAAGACGTCCAGTTGTTTCGTTTTAGATCATAGAACTTATTCAACAGGGAGTGTGTTTCTAAGGAGCTTTTAACTGTTCCCTGCTTAAGGGTGTCATGTTACCCTGTATAATCACACGCATGATTCTAGTGTAATGTTGAGATCCAAAGGCTAACACACATTTCCATGAACTTTTGGGAGGAGGTTTTCAGATGAAACATGTTGATGTCAATAAAAGTATCATTAAGTAAGTAAAAGGTTTTTACCAGTTCTTGTGTTTTCACCATTTTTTTCTCCTTCCATATCAGATTGTTTATTTCATTTTTCAGGCCTTTAGCTTTGGTTGACCATTATTCTGCCTTTGTTTAAGGATTCCTTCAAATCTCAAATACATTTAATGCCTGTAGATGTATTGTTCATGTTTTTATCCTTGTAAGTTGAGGCACATCTATTTCATTCCTTGTTTAGTAGTTTACTGCCACTTCTTCTTACAGTTGAAAAGATCTTTCATAAAAGCTTTGTTTATGCTTATTTTCGTCCATCTCTCAACTCTGCTTAGAGATAAAAGAATAAGAATATGCCTGTTTGCTCATCCTATGATCTTGACAGGTGGACTTTTCTCTAATTAGTCATTGATTTAAACTTTTGTGCACATTTTATCTGAATGTTTTCAGCATTGTGGTGGCACTTACTGATTTAAATGACGAGTTTGCTAGTGCAAGCTGTAGGCCACTGTCTTTAAAAAACTAATGTAAATCATTCGCTCTTTAAGGACCCATTCCATTAAAAATTGTGTTTGTTAATTTCTTTTTTTTCATGATGGAGGACATACTGTTAAAAAATCAGATATCAGTAGGAGACAAAAAATGCTGTAAATACAAGCTTGTAGTTGTGACGTAGGTGCTAAAATGGCAAGCCGCAAGCTCTCTGCTCCGCTGTTTTCTGATGCATCCACTTGTGGAAAAATAGATCCATTAACATCTTTGTTTTCCCTATCTAAGCTGGCCTGGCCACTAGGGACGCATTAAAAATATAGCAAAAGATGATCAAAGCAATAATTTCTGATGGTGGTTATCCTCAGGAACTCCATGCATTCTGTCAAAATTTGGTTCGGTAAGCTTCATTTGCTTTCCCTACAGTGTGTTTTTATGACTGCATTTCTACCCCAGTACAGCTAAAGTGGTTGAACATATTGGAGCTCACCCCCTCACAGGCCAAACATTCCTGTGGTGTCTTGTCACAGTGGGGTGTGTGGGTAAAAGCTGACTGTGTGCTGAAACATGGTGTAGATGTGCTACCTAAAGCCAGTGGAATGCCTGTTCTGTGGGGTGAACTGATGAATGCAGAAGTCTGTTTGGGGCATGAAGGTTTATTTGCATGCCACTCCAGTCTCGGGGGTTATTAAGGCAAATTGAGGTAGCAGTAATTGAACTGTGTGTTGTCTTTTGCGTGCAAACGTGTGTTTGTGCGTGCAACAGCTGGGTGCCAAAAAAGCAGGGAGTTTGAAATAAAGTATAAAGGTACTTGAAGAACTCCTGAAGTTTATAGTGTCTGAGTGGGGAATAAAACAGGCGAAAACTTTTTTTTTTTTTTCCGTCCTCATGCATGCATTCAGCATTTAGCATGAGCCATATTCTCAAGCTGTGTTTTATTTTGTTTCTTTTGCTTTCAAAAAATGTAAAAATTATGTTGAACTTTACTGGCATCCTTGTTTCATATCATCTACCGATCACCACCTTTATTCAAATCTAGCACCACCCCCCATCTCCTCTCCTGTTTGTTTTGTTTGGTTCCTGTCCCATCTGCTCGTTTCGTGTCAGAAAGCATCCATTCAAAAGCCGGAGTCTCTGAGGACGGAGCGCAGTGAGGCCCAATGGGCCAAGATAAACGCCAGAAACAAGATGCTTTTGACTTTTCCCTCATGCCCCTTCAACTACACTATTGTTGGTATTTATCACTCTTTAATTGTGTTTTTTTAGTTTGTCTTCCCCTTTTCAAAAACACCCCGACTATTTTCTCGTGGAGCCACAGATGAAAAGCAGCGGCTGAAATCCCTGATGAAGAGGCAGAATGGAATAAGATTTAGGCAGGGAATTTCCTCTCTCGCTGCGAGATCCAGGGTTTGCATGAGGAAATGATTGAGATCGCCATGGAAACACTGTTGGTTGTATGTGTGTGAAGCAGTATGGTGTGAGTGAAGATCAGGGATAATCAGGGGGTAATTTAATTGACTCAATATGTGTGTCTGCATGTGTTCGTCTGTGTCATCAAGGGTGATTAAGCAGAGTGTGTGATTTACAATTACTGAGGTGTGATTCGCATGCACACTCATACTTTGTGTGTTTTTGCGGTTTGTGTTGGCTCACTGACGGAGCTGTGCTGAAAGCTGACAGAAGTTCTAATTGAAGTTGCTCTTTTTCTGTGATGGCATTATGTTACTGAAGTGCAGCTTTTGTTTCTCACATTTCAAATACACAGTTGAGACATTTTAAAGTTGCCTTGGAAAATTTTCTTTTTACTTGAAACTTTGAAATTGAGATAAACACATAGTCTCTGTGCACAGAGGTATAGTGGTAGAAAATTCAATTCTTTTTTATTAATATAGCCCCATATCAAAACAGTTGTTTCAACGACCTAACTTTACAAAAACATAAAAGCACCTACAGTGGGATAAAGCTTGAAGTGAAATGTCAAAGCGATGAATTTTGCTCCAGGTCTTTTTCACAGTTCTATTTTGATATATGACAGTTTAGGTGTTTTATAATTCTCGCCACGAGCAAAAAACCCGCAAATTTATAACGGTAAAGCACGTTTATGTTTTGATTAAACACAGTTCAGTGTTGTTGTGTGAATCAAAATTCAACTGGTTGAACTTCCAGCGTGCGATCAATGAACGCCTGTTCTTTAAGTAGAGCCAGTGGGCGATATGCGAACGCAGCGTTTTGAACGCGGAAGCCAGAAATTCCAGTCGACACGCATTTACATGGACTTATGATCAAAAATGGTCGCTTAAACGCAAGTCGACACATTTGGTGTGAACACGGTTTTACTGCCAAACTTGTATGCAACACTTAAAACAGTCCCACACGACTACACATTAGCCATGTCAGCATATTCACAGTGACTGTAACTCCCAAACCATTTTTGTAACGTTAAAAAAAAAATACTAATACCGCTAAAAACACATTAGTGTTATTACTTTAACCTTTATTATGATTCATAATTTGAAAAAAATATATACCATAAAATAAAGATGGACTTTACTCACAAAATATTTATTGTAGCATTTTATTATATGTAGCAGTTTATTATAGCATGAATATTCTGATGAGTCTTCATTACCAGCTCATATAAATGTCCACTTTTATTCATCTTGACAAAAATAGTGATTTTTACAGAATGTTTTTTTTTCTCTGAACTTGCACTTTGTTGACAGTCCCTTGGCAGCCGTCGCGCTGCCGCGTCTTCATTTACAGCTGGAAGAGAACACTTTTCATTAAAATGCTGAAAAAACAATCCTTTTTTCTTTTGAAATGCATTTGTAGTTCACTCTCTGTGTTAATACAAAATGATTGAGATGTTTGCTGTCACATTTGAATGTTTATTCAGGCCAGAAGGCCAAAACTGTGAAAATCTTTCAAACTTTACCAAACTCACATAGACACAGAAACACGCAGAAGCGGCTGTCACACAGACAGCTCTCACACAGAGCAGGAGAGAAGCTGCCGGTACCGGCAGAATCTTTGATTGATCTCATGAACCCTGAATGTAGACGTGATTACAAATGTTTTAGCCCAGTGGCATTTTCAGAATAAAAGCAGAGCAACTTCCGTGGCAGCTATACTTCAGTTTTGAGATAAAGTGTTGTGCTGCTAGTTGATTTTGTTGTGTTGTGAGTTATTGTTACATGTTGTGAGTTATTGTTATGTGTTGTGAGTTATTGTTCCATGCTCTGAGTTAATTTATTTAGCGTTGTCACGAGTTGAAGTGTGTTTTCTTGTGTTGTGTTGAGAATCTTAAGTGTTATGTTGTGACCCTTCTGGGTCACCGTAGAAATGAGATAAATCTATAATTGATGTTGTAAAAAATACCATTCGTATTGAAACAGGGTAGGTTTATTTTACTTCAACGTAAAAACGACCAATTGCCATCACAGAATTGTTCAAAATTTAGAAATGCTTTAAAAAACTAAAATCAAAGACAACATAAAGAAATGTAACATGTTATATTTACGGTTGAACCAATCATTTACCGGCCTAATGATTCTTGGTCTACTTAAGGATCCAAAACTCCCAGCATATAAACTGCCGTGCATAAATGTGACTCTTTACATTAAAAAAGCCCATGCGTCATTTATGCATGTGAAAGTCTTTGTCTTGTCAAAAAAATAAAGAAAAGAGGCGGGAGATGCAGCTGAGTTACACTGCAGGAAAATGTTGCTTTAACATCCAGCAGTTCCACTTCTTAAGTTACCGCGGTGATAAAGACAAGCGCTGCAGGATTTGTTAGTACACACTGACACTCTGAGCGTGGGTGGAAGAATTACTGTTGTTAAAACTGTAGCAGACTTCAGTGCTGACCAAACAAAAGTGAGGCTGTTTCGAGGTGTTGCTTGACAGAAAGTAATTGAAGCGGGTGGTGAAAGTTAAGTGTTTGTCTGGGAATCCTAGAAGAACTGTTTCCTGTTGGAGCATCGCAGTCCAGCCTAGTCTTGACAACTTTCATATGCAGATGAAAGTTATCATTTCGGATACTACTCTAAGAACAAAGTCACGTTTGACTTTTGATAGACAAATATCCCTTCCTAGCAAGGCTTTAACTTGATAAGATCTGCTTGAGTACAAATGTAAGAATAAATTAACCTAAAGCCATTTAGTGGAGAAGAAAACAACAGAGCCTGAGACCTTACATGGGTAAAAAAAATAATTAAATAGTTCCCAGAAATTAGGATTTCATTACCACTAAAAAGTATTTTGTTCCCACGAAATAATAATTTTTTCCCAAGAAATATTAAAGTATTTCAAATCCTAAAAGTGGGCTTTTTTTTTTTCACATGAACTGAAAGTAGTTTATGAAAGTTGTTATTTCCGATAGTATCTTTTCTGGTTATGCCGATTTCGTGAAAAAGAAGAAAAATCTTCTCATCTACTTTATTAGATTTGCCAAGTGTCACTTTGCAAAATGTGTAATTACACTGTTTCCATTAAAATATTACTTTGCGAATAAACACAGACCAACTTTCACGATAAATCATTCAAACATACGGATCTGAGCATTCGTTTGATACATTCAGCAGATACGTTCAAATTTCTGTCTGCGTATATCTCAGCCGCAGCGATGCATGTTTGCCTTTTTAGTTCCCCTGTCTTAAGTGTATCCTTGACTTCATGCTGCTGCATATCGGGGATACTTCAACAAAATAGATGCGGACTTGCGGAGGGAAGATTACATTCACGTGCGTAGAGCTGCAGGTGGCCGGCGCCCCCCTCTTTCTGCCAGTTACAGTGTATGTCAATCAACGGTGGGCTGGTGACTGGGGGGCGGGGTCTACCTGTGTGTGTGTGTGTGTGTGTGTACGTTCGGTGAACGTTCTCCTTCTGAGTAAGAAGAAGCTGGCTGTGCCTTTGGGTTCGTGGGGTAACCGTTCTGACGTACAAGATTAATAAAGAGCTGTTTGACAACCGCCCGCCCAAGGAGCTTCTTTGCAGCCATTACAATATATTTTTTTTTAAAGTCAGCGAGAGAGAAGCTTGACTCGGGCTTGGGCGTAAGATCTTACATGATTCGCCCGCTGGGGGGTTCTCCGTATTTGTGGATTCTGTGTATTGACAGGTGTCTCTGGTCTCTAACCCCGGGGGGAATACTGTACATCCAATGAGCTGCAACTACCTATAACACAGATAAGAGATCATTTATTTCTCAAACTGTTGAGAGTAACTTCAACTCTATCTGCCTTCCTGCAAGCCCTTTCATGTAACCCTTTTTTAAGAAACTCATGCTTTGCTTTCTGGGTATGGGGGTTACATCAATTCTGCTTTTTAAATTTATAATAAACAGATTTTTTGTCCTAAATAAAAATAGTTTGAGATATGTAGCTGGAAGCTGGAAGTTAATTTTAACATGTAAAAAGCAGAATTGTTTTACTGTAATTGGTGCTATTGTCTAAAGTTTCTGTGAGTACTGTATGTACACTTTCATAAGATCTGAGGCAAAACTAGTTGTTTAGAAAAAGCGGTACATAATTATATACTTCAAAATAGTACTAAATTTCAGCGAGAAAACAGGTAGCCATATTTACCTTTGGAAAATTGCTCTACTTGAAGAAAATAAAGGGCTTTTATTCCAATTTTACCTGCTGAGTTGTGTCTGTAGCTTGGGCAGAAAGGCACTTTTAATAGCCAACATGTAGTTTCTGACTCTGAATTACAGGAACTCAGCGTGTTACTGCAATATGACCCTGTTGGCTTTCTTTTTTATACATGAACAATACCGAATCAGCTGCAGTCATTCAAGTATTCCAAGTGCCAGATGTAATGTTGTCTTGAATTATAAAAATCTTTCTTTTGCAATGCCTTTGTGTGTTTTTTGATGAGTCCTTTTACTAAAAACTCACCATGGAAAGTTTAAAGACATTCCAACACTCTACCTTCTTTGAAGTCAGCCTCCTTCAGCAAAGAAATCTACCTCCCGCGTTTTAAAGTCAATGCATTAAAGTTAGTGAAGAGCTTGTTTTTTTCCTCTGCTCAGCATGAAGATTTCTGCACCATCACAGAGATTTGGAGTCATTTGTTGACAGATAAAATTATGAACTCCCAAGTGTTGGTTTTCAAAAACTAAAAATCCGGATCTTTTTCATAGTCTAAACCTTGCAAATATGTGCATGTGTAAGTTCTTTGCATTTGTATTTCTCCAAATGAATTCAGCATCAAACCCGAAGTTTCATTTCAGACACTAAATCTGCTGACTCAAATCTTTTTCTTGTGTCACAAGAAAATATCTTTTTGAAGATATTTTGAAAGGGCTCCAGTTTGAATCAAATTTCATGAATGCAGCCTGCACTTTTCCGATGATTTGAATGATTTGCACAGAGCCTCACAGCTGTATTGCAGAGCATACAAAGCTAAAAGCATGGCTGACCTTTGTCTAAAAGGAGACATATTTTTCAAAACTTGACATGGTTTCCTGAGGTTTTTATGAAATGTCAGCGGTCAGATTACTACTGGGATATTGTACAACATCTCTCTTTTAATATAGAGGTTATGTGGGGAAAAAGGCTGAGAAAACATACACTTTCCAAATGAAATAAGAGGGTGACTAGCAGGAGGTAACCAGCCAATAGCACATATTAATTTTTTTGAATCTTGTTGACAAAACCTGTGTCTAATGAAAAGTGTTTCTCTCTGTAAAGCCCTGAAAATAAGGCATCGGGCAAAAAAATGGGGAAAAATCTGAGAAAAGGATCTCCAGAAGATGTTCACCTTTCTGCCCTATTAAAAATGATGTCCTTCAAATGGTTTTTGCTAATGTAAATGCAGCTTGGAAGGAATGGGCAGTTTTAACTGGTCTCTCTCTTCCTCTTTCTCCCTGTTCTTTCCCTAATCTCCCTCATGTTCCCGACACTAATACAGAGACTGATCTGAGCCGTCCTGACTTTCTCCGTGACATTCATCACTTCTTAAAGAAGCCAGCTGCCTGTGTTGATGAGAAATGGGAGAGACACATTTGACACACAATTTTCGCTATACATTTATTTCTCCCTGTTTCAAAAGTCTTTTCTTCTTTTTGGGGGAGAAAATTCACAAAATAATGTCTGTACAGTATCATAAGATGCAAAGACAAAACTTCCAGTATATTTATGTCATGGCAGATCATTATTTCATTGAATTTCAGCACATTTTGTTAAAAGAGAAAGGAAAGTGTTGTGCTGTTTTTGTGCTTTTCCCAATTATTTACAATGCTCCACTTCTGTGCACCTAACATTGATAAAAGCAGAAAGAATTTGATCATAAAAGCATTAGGCTGATATCTAAACATTCTTTAATGTCTCTGTGACTGTGGTTGACATATTGGCTGAGCAATTTGTGTTGGTTTTAGCAGCACAACACCACATAGTTGAAGCTTTTCCATCTAGTCTTAAACATTCCCGCATCTTAAACGGCACATTACTAATGATAGACGGACACAGATGTGGCCGCTCCAAAGCATCAGTGCTGCGAGAGTGAATCGCTTACATGATCATACTGTTATAATTTACGATCTGGGTTATGAGTCATAATGTAATGCAATTTTGAGTTCAGTTGTTGTCCAATTTGCAAAATTATATGTCCAGCGTGAAAATGTTTTCTGTTTTTACCAAAGACAAAAAGCTAACTGAAGCTGAAGGGCTTATATTCCTTTAGTCTCATCTCCAATTCACTTAATTTCTCAAGAGGGTTACTCAGAAAAGTTCTGAAATATGTGACCTTTTAATTCCATACTCAAATTTTCTATTTTGTTCTGAAAGCCTGCTGCAAAGATGTTTGGGGTTATGGTTCTTTTTGATATTCACCAAGCCTCTTTTCATAAGAAACTGTGATATGGCTAAATATATTTTGTATTTGTTTTTTTGTTAATATCAAAAAGCTCTTTGTTTACACAGAAATGTTTAGGTTTTTAAAGCTGAATAATTCTTAAGGAGTTATTTCTCCCTATTTTTCTACAATGATGCACTCTCCTCACACTGACATGGACTTTACCCTACATTCTGATCTCTGCACTGTTCATTTCGGTTTCATCGTTTTAAGTTTGTTTTGGTTTTATCAAGTTAAAATTCTTAGTGTGGCATTTTCGTTCACCAAATTGTCAGATAATCATGTTACCGTTAATAATGGTTTATGACTAAAAGAAGCAGTTAAATGTCTGGCTTGATTATTAAAAACCTGATTATCTGAAAGAAATTTAGTGGTGGCTGCCTGGTGGCGCACTGCTTAGCTCCATTGCCTGGTTTCCCTGGTTTAAGTCCCGGCTGGGGGACCTGAAACAGAACAACAATGGGGGACCTTTCCGTGTGGAGTTTGTATGTTCTCCCTGTGCATGCGTGGGTTCTCTCCAGGGTCTCCGGCTTCCTCCCACCGTCCAAAAACATGCTACATAGGTTAATTGGTCACTCTAAATTGTCCATAGGTGTGAATGTGATTGTGCATGGATGTGTGATATGTGTGACCCCACGACAGACTGGTGACCTGTCCTGGTTGTCCCCTGCCTTCTCCCATAAGTGGCCGGGATAGGCTCCGGCAGCCCCGTGACCCCGAAAGGGACAAACAGAAGAAGATGAATGATGAATGAACTTAGTGGTGATATAATCTTTAACTTTAATGGTTGTTGTGATATTGGTTTACTTCATATTATTATCTGTAATAATATTGCTTGTGTGGGCTTGATATACATGTATGTTTAAAAAAAATGCTTTGCTCAGAGGCTCTAATAAGCGCTCTGGCCCTATAAACCTTTTTTTGTGAAAAACACTGTTAGGATGATCTAAAAACAACACATCTGTGTGGCTTCAGATAATCATTGTTCATATAGAAGCTGAAACAATGACTCATTTATTCTTTTGTTTTAGAGTTTTGAACTGAGAGAAACTAGCAAAATAAAAATCATAACAATAATTGCAGTTATTTATTTGTGTGCTTCTTTCTTATTCCTCTGATTTAGTGCTCCTCAGGTTGACCTCCATCACAAACAAGTAGTTTTCCATCTAAAACGTACCAGCTATTATACCAGTAGCTTTGGACTTGGAGGGAAAATTGGACTAAAAATCCTGCTGCTGTGTGTGTGTGACCTGATTTATTGAAAAATGAACATGCCAGCTCTAATGGAGCATTGTTCTTTATAGCCTGTACAGAATAATAGTCTTTTAAGCACTTGATTAACAGAAGGGTGACAGCTCCCAAAGACCTTCCACAAAACACCATTATTCAGTTGCTACTCACTCAGACACTTGATGAATGCCACTAATTCCAAAAATATAAGTGGAACAACAAATATAAATAACGCTTTAGCTTCTTTAGTGCCAATCTGTAAGTTTGAAAAGAGAAAAGTAGGGCAGCAAAAGTTGATTTTTATTTATTTATTTTTAACCTGATTGCCATCTGTCGCTTAAATATCGCCCTGACACTTTCTCCTAATTTAGGCATCACATCCTTTCCCCTGAGCCCCGCCTCCTTTCAGACACCCCATCTGCGTCTCCCTGGAACCCCCCCTCCTGCATCCCCATGTGAGCCCATACCAAAAGTGCCTGAAATCAAGACCTTTTCTTTAAAGCCTTCTCTCATCTCTGGTCTTGCTTCCAAAACTCGTTTACTTGCTCTGCTGTCTTCTTGCTCCATTCCTCCTTTCTCTCATCTCTATTGTTTTTTTCCCCTCTGCTACCCTTTCTGAATAGAACATTTGTATGAATCAAAGCTTCTCAGTCCAGGTTTGCTATTACTGAAACCTCATGGGTTAGATAACAACTCTTTTATTGTGGAAGTCATTATTCTGTTAAAATAATGTAAAAAAAAAAGATTCAGGTGAAAATGACCACAAAAAAAAAAAACTATGTCTCTCTGGTTGAAATTCAGTGCAGATTATACCAGGAAAGCTTGTAAATTCCTGCAGATTCATCCACAGATTTTTTTCTTTTTCAGCCCAACAAGAATCCTCTTGTTTAGATTTAACACTTTTTCTTTCCCCTTGGCATGCTATTATTTTCTATGCATAGATTTGTTGAAATCCCACTCTGATGAACTGATGAACATGAAAATCATGTTTTTGGGGTTTTAACATGTTCTTATAGCATTTTTCTCATAATAGAGGACAGATGAAAGGAAAATTAAACTTGAAATTGCATTTTTGTGTATTTCTGTATTCAAATCATTGTGAATCAGGTTAAGGATTTTGGAAAAAGCTTGTACTTATGTTGTAGGTGCCACAGTCTACAGGCCAACAAGCTCCCTGCCCTGCTCCATTCTGATGTATCCATTAGCAGACAAATAGATCCATGTATTGTCATGTATGTCTTTGTTTTCCTCGTCCGAGCTGGCAGCTCAAAACGGTACAGCTGGATAAAGCTAATATTGCTCACCATTTTGTTGCAATGATAATGTTAGGTTGGGGGTGTGAGGCCTGTAAGCTAGCGGTAGAATGTGTAAACTGTAGGATGTTCGGAAGCAGGGTTAGAATGACTTAACACCATCAGTCCCACCCTCAGCTCAAAAGCAAATTTCTAAAGAACTACTGTCGCTCTGCAGAAAATATGTCCTATAAAACGACACTGTGTTTTTTCTGTTGTTTGTTTTTTGGCTTAAATCAATAGAATCATAATTAAAAGACCAACGGGAACACTTTTACAATAGATCAAAATATGGTCAGTGAGACTTTACCATTCTGTGCAGCTGGTTTGTATAAACAGAATTTTTGGGGGCATTCAGGCCCCACCGTTCACCAGAATGTCGGTAATGCAGGAAAAGAGCAGATACTAAAAGGAGCTGAAAGGATGATGTCTAGTAGTGGACTGATGTGTTCACACAGAGGGCTCTGGATTTTCGGTGCAGTTTTGTGCTCATGTCCCCTTCGTCAATTAACCCTTTCATATGTCTGTCCTTGGTCTGCCTCTGTGTGTTTCTGCGTGACTGCTGGGCCAAATCCTTGAAGTCTATGACAGGAGATGACAAGAAGCCACCGCTATTTGCTGACATTGTAATCCCGCCTTCTTTTTGTTTGTTTGTTTGTTTGTTAGTTTCTATCATCAACTGAAACAAGAATGGCGAGGCAAACTTGGCTCACACCAACAGGAAGTTAGTACAAAGGATGTTTGCAGTTGTAAAGGCTATGCCCCATCTGGCATGAGGGGGTGGGGCCAAAAAACTGAACTGAACATCTGGACAGGCATGCATTTGGAGCAAAATTTAGCACAGCCAGCTGCTGGGAGAGGGTGATTCAGTCTCATTCAGCCTGATCTCAGCAATGACTGACTGCACCCATACCAAGGGATTACACTGAGAAGAACATTACTACACACTTGTAAGAGGATTGTAACACATGTGCTTTTACCACAGCACACTTGCAGTACAAGAAGACGTGTGAATTCCTCTTCCAGAACAGCCACCAACTCCTTCCCTTTTCTTGTTCTCCATTCACTTTTTCATCCCTCCTTCCAACCCCTTCATCTCCTCTGCAGAAGCCTTGGAGGATCCATCGAGTACCGGCGTAGTGGCAGGTGCGGTCATCGGCTCCCTTCTGGCCTTATTGTTGGTCGTGGCGCTTATTGCAGTTCTCCTGACCCGCAGCCGACGGCAGCAGAGGCGTGGGTACCCCAACAATGGGGAGTCCATAACAACTGCCAGTGGGGGGAGCAATGGGGACTATGGAAACAAAGCCCGCCTGCTCTTTATTAGCTCTGGCAACAGCAGTAAGAATGGAGCCAGCACAAACAACAACGGGCCCATGTACACCTATCGAGAAGGCTGCGATGCCACAGGAATGCCAACGGAAAAGGCCAACAACTACCATCCTCATCACCTTCATCGTGCCTCATCTGGCAACCCTCCCACTCCACACGACATCCTCCTTTGCGCTGAGATGGACGAAGCTGAAAGGAGGAAGTACGACCTGGATGACAGCTTGGATGAAGAAGAGGAACGATACGATCGCTTTGGAGAAGGTGGAAATGTGCCGCCGGGCGCCTATCATACCCACAGAGGTCACCAGGAGGAAATGGACGCGTACATGGACGACGACATGGAGTCTCAGAGAGACGGCTCAGTCATTAGCCGGACTGCTATTTATGTCTGATGGAGAGCAAAGAAGAGAAAAGGCCAACCGAGGAGCTAAGATGAAGGAAGCGGGGAGTCTCAGACAACTACCCCCAAACACTTTTGAAATCCCGACCACTCACATTCGCTTAACACCCAACTACTAAACATAAAGAAAAAACTGCCATCAGTTATTTCCTTTACTCGTCACAGTGACTGTATATTTTTTACAAAGGGGATCGACAGTGGCACAATATGAAGTCAAAGTGAACCACTAAAAAGGTTTGATTCTGTGTGTGAAACTGCAGAAGGACAACAGTAACCATAGCAAGTCTTGACGCAGTGCCGCTTACAGCCTTGTTCTTGTCTCTTCAGCTTTGCTGCGTGGTTTTGTGCTAAGTGACTCAAGTGCTTTGACTTTCTACTCAATCTGCAGTTTCAAGTATGGTGAGCACTGTGATCACTGTCACTGTTTAAAACATCCCAACATCCCGTCTTGATTCAAAGCCACCGAGAAAAATCCTCAACAACCTGTTGATGTCTCAAAAATCATGGACGCTACAATTCCCAGCTGAAACTTAAGAACAGCCAAATGTATAGCCTTGGCACAAGTTTCTGTTCATTCCAGGGGGGTCTTTGTGTGGGTTGGACCCCGTCGCACCCCACAACACCACCTGGTTTCCTGTTGGGAGCTGCTGAGGCGAGAGGCCTCCAAACTGAGCAACATAACAGACTTAACTGTGTGCTAATGTGTGACTGGCTGTGCTATTAATGATGTGCATCATCTGTATATTAGGCGCCATCCCACCATAGCACAGTTGTTGTTATTGCTGTTGTTGTAGATGTTGTTATTGTCGTTCTTATTGTTACTCTTGTGTAATGGTGTTGATCTTACGAAGGAAAAGACGCCCTAGGAACCTTGGGGGGGGGGGGGGGTCTCACACAGCCCCACATTGGGTCGGTTAATGACTCAATACATGAATAAAAAAATGTGCACTTCTCTTTCTTTAACTTTACCAAACTTTCCCTGCCTATCCTCTTGTTCCATCCTCCTTCTCCTCCACTCTGATCCCTTCATTCAGTCTTTCTGTTGTATATGAATTGTATATTTGTTGTTTCTTGGGTTTTTTTGCACTCTCACACCAGACACTCTTTTCTTACTCTACACTTCTTTTCTTTACATTCTATTTCATTTACATTTCTGGCGGCTCAGACGAATGTTAACAACTGTGTAGAGGACGAGGAGGAAGATAACCTATGTTTTCTCTCCTGTCTGTGTGGCATACAGTGAAGCACAGCATTCACAGGCCCTGTTGGAGAGATTAGTCATTCCTCACATCCTGTCAGTTTTTAACTGTGGAGAAAAAAAAAGGACAAAATCACCGTCTATAAAAGATCCAGGATCATGTGAATGAATCTGAATCAGTCTTTATCACGCTACACCTGATGGGGAGAAGGAACTTCTCTGTATCCATCCACGGCAAACAGTCCCTTCTCTTGTTCTTGTTCCGATTCTGGCTACACATTTTGTACGCAAGCAGGATAAAGAAATCGGTGTTGATTTCACCAAGATAAGATTAGTGGTTAATGTTTAATGATGGTGTGTGTTTCCATGGCAACATTGTCTTTTGTCTAGAAGCTTTTCTAAGCTGCATTAGGATGGGAGATCTAAACGATGCCTGCAACTAATGATGATGTTGCTACTATCTTAATTAGTTAATATCTAGTTCAGGACATATTAAGGCATGTTAAAAGGGCAAATGTTAAGATCTCATCTGGAAATCAAACCAGCTGCCTGAGGTGACAGTGGGCAAGATAGACTCAGCAAACTGGATTTGTTGGAGGAACATGGCGTTTTGTAACCTTTAACCTAAGCCAAGCATGTGATGATGCTGCAAGAACAACTGTTGAACTCAGATATTAGCCCTGAAAATGATTAATTATGGTCACATATCTGAAATTCAGTTGATTTTATTTGTTCTCAAGAAAAACTGTAATGTGTTATGCAACGAACAAACAGGGTCATGTGATGCTCGTTTAAGACAGTTACTGAATGCGCTTTTAGCATACAGTGTCATTACCCACTTGGGCGGCAGTGGCTCAGGTGGTTGAGCAGGTCGGCCAATGATCAAAGGATCAGCTGTTCGATTGCCACTCCCCCCCCAGTCAACCTTCGTTGTGCCCTTGGGCAAGACACTTCACCCTCCTTGCCTCCAGTGTGTTCCACTGGTGTGTGAATGTGTATGAATGTCCCGGTGATGGTCAGAGACGCACACTGGAAGCCACGCCTCTGTCAGCCTGCCACAGGGCAAGTCTCTTACAACTCACAGTTTAAGAGGCTTGGTGCAAATCTGGTGAATCTTGCTCCAAGCTTTTTTTTCTCACAGCTCTACTCCAAAATATGAAAGACTTGCCGTAATATAATTACGGTCAGACAAAAACCACTATTATTTTTTTCCAAATCAGACATCAACTGATTTAACTTTCAACACACGTTTGATCGGCCGTGTGTTTTGTTCGTTCAGCCCAAAAACGGACTTAAAAACTGCGTAGCGATGCGTGAACGCCAGAGATTTGAATGCGGAATCCTAAAACATGCATATATGTGTGTTTACATAGACTTTTTATAGGAAGTGGTTGCTTGAACGTGCAATTTTGAGGCCGGTGTGAATGTAGCATTATGTGGAGCCACAGAAAATGAAGCAGTCTTTCAGCTCATCAGCTAAAACTGTAACATGCTAACATGTATTGATAGTTGTACTTTAAGATGTTGGTTTAACAGAGTTCATTTATAAAATGTTTTGACAACTCCTAATGATTTCCTCTTTGCGAAGAGGAATAGCAAAAGGAGTGGAAGAAAATGGTAAAAAATGATCATTACACGGAGATTAAAGCCAATCATGTACATTGTAATGGACTCATGCGTGCAGTAAAATATAGGAGGTGACTCCTAATCTTGGACATGAATTCATAAAATCGTTGTACAGTTTGGGGGCTTTTGCTGTAAAACGTCTGTGCTGTGGACAACTTGCCGCTGCTTGTTATAAAAATCCTTTTTCTAAGGGATACCAAGAGTTTGAATCTCTTTTGAGGCTTTTCTCACCAATGCACTGCATGCACAGTCTGGATTCTGGCTGCAAAATTAGAGTTGTTCTC
Organism: Oryzias latipes; assembly: GCF_053564925.1. Taxonomy (NCBI): domain Eukaryota; kingdom Metazoa; phylum Chordata; class Actinopteri; order Beloniformes; family Adrianichthyidae; genus Oryzias; species Oryzias latipes. Next base: position 13,071,796 of record NC_136247.1, on the reverse strand, counting down.
AAAAAATCACTTCAGTGCGTTTGCATAGATCTGCCAGCCACTTCAGCTCCCCTGCAATTTCTCTGAAAGACTCCAGAATGAGAGGATGAGAAAACCCAGAATTTCGATAAAGCACTGAGATCTGCATCCACTGTGCTGTGCCCAGACACTAGAAGTGTCCACAGACAAGTGCATGTGTGAACGGAATTTGCTGAGAAACTCCAAAATTGTGGGCAGATTCTGAAAAGAGTAAAGTTGTTTATGTGTCAAAGCTGTTCAATACTGTTTCAGGAACACGCTTGCCTTATGTGTTTTGTTGAAAATTGACATTTTCTTTCAGAAAATCAGTGTTCAAATCAATGTTGAATCATATTATCCCTTTGAATTTATGTTAAAATAATGTATTTTATTTTTAACTGTTACCCTAAAAAAGAAAGAAAGGTCCATAAACAAACATGTCCTTAATTAAAATACCACATTTTCCAGATGACATCAGTTTGTTTGCCACGTCACGGCTAAATATAGCACAAGACTTTTGGATTATGACATTTTTTTAACAAAAATTCCAATATTCACTGCCAAATTTGTTACATCTAAAACAAGCTATTTGCACAAGAGTCTCACAGTATGGTGCCATCATGGTTTGGGCTTTGATTGAGTTGACCAGAAACTTTTGCCTTTGCCTTAAATTAAGATGCACTACAGAATATATCCCATGCACAGCTGTTAATACTCAACAAGGTGTTGTAACGGACCAAACTCAGATTGGAGCCTCAGTTATGTTATGTAGCAGAAGTCCTCCACAAGAAAGTGAGAGGATGCCAACATCATGATGTCACGTTAGGTGTCAAAAAAGAAAATGAAAGTAAGACCTTTAAAGTGAATCAAGCTTTACTTTTCATCTTAACATGACTGGATGTCATTGTAGGTGTGAGCTGGTAAACTGAAGGACCTCATGTAAATCTTTGGACTGCAATCAGACTTTATAATATGCATTCACAGTTAAGAGACTAAAAGATGGCTGACTTTTTTATCCTTTCACACTCGTTGTCTTAATTAGTCTCTGAATTTACAGTTTTTAAAAACAAACAAACCAGTGAAATTTTTTTGTTGCGGTTTTTGCCAAATTTGACATTTTCTCAAATCCCACTTTCATTTTAGATCAATTTTCAATTCATCATTTTCAATTGAAATTGTAAGAAAATTACTGACTTTACTACTGATAATAATATATTTGATGGTGCAGAAACAAATGACCTTGAGAAAGGATCTGGAAATGGGAACCCCTAAAGAAAGTGCTGATTTGATAGTAATCTAAAAGTATTTCTGACTCGCAACATCATAACCATTGGCATAATAGTTATTAAGGTGTTACTCAACATAAACTGTAATGACTGTTCGGCAAACACAAAAAAAATAGCTGCAACATTTACAGTTGCTGACATCTTTAATATTACCCTTTTTTGCAAGACCATGTCAGGTCCACGTCCCAGGTCACTCATTGTTGATTGTTGTGGAACATTATGCGCTGTGCAGTCTGTTGCTCTGTATATGAGACAGTTGTATTTGCTATCTTGAAAAAAACAAAAAAAAGTTAAATGGAAAAACTTTTTGGAGCCTCACAGTTTGTCTGCTCATGTTGCCAATTGAGTTAAAGTAACCAAGCTGCAGCTGTACTGTTGTCACACATGATGATTTGTAAAGCTTGTTTATTGTATCACTGGTGAATATTTAATTGTGTTTTGTACTGCAGGGGGGTGCATGCATGGTCCCGGATTTTCAAATACTTCACCGGTTTTTATTCAGATTCACTGCATTTACTGGATGAATCATTTGGCCTGTATTAAAACGCTGATCTACATTTCTAAGGCATTCTTGTCAAAAAAAGTAAGTTTCTAAGTAACTTTGAATGAGTTGTAACTCCTGGATTTTTTCATGTTTAATCCTTTTCTTTACTTTTACAATACACAAATTCATATTTTTGGGGTTTCTTTCCTGTAAACAATCCAATTGATCATTAGAGCCTAATTAGTTTGGAAGTCTTGTACCATGTTTGCACCCTCAGTAAGAAAACTTATCAGTCATAACTTTTGTTTTTGCATAACCCATTTTCAATAAAAGAAAATCTTTCTGAGACAACTCTCTGTGGAAAAATGTGTAATTAATTATGCTGAACTGTGTTTTTAGTCTATAAATACCTTTGTTTCCTCGGCACACAGCGCAGTGCTGTGCGGTGCAGCTGCTCGGATTTGCTCTGTTCAGCTTCTACAACAGATCTGCAACAGCCTCTTCATCTTTGCTTATGTGGAAATCGACTGTACGTTTCGTCTTTTCAGTCTCCTTAAAGTGCAAACTCTCCCACCTGCTTATGTATCAAGGCACAATGGTGTCCACTAAAACACCTCATTTGTGTATTTGGAGCTTAGTGTACAGTGTAAAATCACAAAATTTAAAGTCCTATAACTAGACTAGAGGTTCCTTATTATCTGCTTTAGTGAAATTGACAGATATGCAAAAAAAATCTACCTTTAGGTTGACCATTTGAACTTTTAGCAATAATGCAGAACAAATCAACAAAATAATGATATCCGTATTTAAAAAATGTTGTTACATTTGTATAAGTATTTTACTCTGAGATCTGGCTGCAAGAATTTTAGTACCCAAAGTAGTTGATTCATAAATGAATCAGATGTTGGGTCTTTTTCCTCTTTTCAGGGAATCTCACTGACATGTGGATCTATCCATCATTGAAAACACTGACCTATATACATATCTATTGATCTATCAGATTTGTTCTGCTGTGTAGAGCAAACTAACTGTAAATCTGAGGTTTGCAAGCTTTAACACAAAAGCATTTAAGCCAGTTTCTCACCAACTGAAACCCAGCAAGAGCCACAGAACCCCCCTCTACTATTTAGAATCATACATCTGAATTTTGAATTGAAAGTAGTCATTGTTGTGCAGCAGAAGATACAAATAAGTACTTTAAACTTCTTCTAACCATAATAACAGTTATGACTTATAATAATCATAATGGTAATAGTTATTATAATGATCTGACAGTATGTAAATCTGCTTAGTTATGATGTGACAATGCTTCTTGATTTTGATTTGATATTTCGTCAGCAGTGAGGGAAAAAAAGAAAAGAAAGAATATACATTACTATTGGAAGATCACCTCCATTAAAAAAAATCAAACATAAATTAAAAAATCTTAACTGAAACTGATTGACCTGAACCATTAACACATTATTTTTTAAAATCATTTGCCAAAGATCTTCAATGGAGGGATCAAAGAGCCACATGTGTCCCTGGAGCCTGAGGTTCCAGACCCCTGCTGTAGATCAACAATGACGAGACAGAAGATTATGGAAGACAGAAAAGGGTGAACTGAATCAGCCTTTTATCATTTAAATTAATTGTTTGACTCAGAGGTCTGCGGTGCAGAAAAGATTTACTGAAGATAATTCACACCTTCGTCTCCTGCAGGCTGGACTTTTATAACCCTACTCTGTCTGCTCTTGCAAAAAAAAAAAAAAAAAAATAGAAAACTGCAGAGAGCCCTGCTGTATGAGTTTTACCCAGAACCAGGAGAATTATACTCATCACTCAGTTTCGTTCAGTTTATATATTAAGACAACAACGATAACCAAGGTTGTTTCTTCACAAAAATATGGATCAACAAATGAGACAGTTATGATCCAAATCTTTCATCTTCTGATCTCAACTCCTCAAAAATCCTGATTTCAAAGTGCTAGTACCAATATTTTGGGGCCCTAAAAGCCTATTGGGCCATGGGTGGTTGTACCAGAACCAAACAGCATGAAGCTGCTTTGCAGTGCTGCACACAGATGAAAGCAGCTGTCATGTAAACTTTAAAATGTGCACTTTTCTGCTAGGTTTTTATTAATTATTGTTGCATTTTTTTAGGGCTGCACGATATGAGGAAAACTTGCGATATGCGATATGAGGGATTAATATTGAAATAACGATATAATTTGCGGTATATAAACAAATAGCGAAACAACCAAAAACATCACTCCCATTTTATTGCAACAGTTTAAGAATTGTACTCCAAATGACCCTCGTTGACATAGGAGGGATCATCTAACATAAAAGGGCTCCATCTGATTGGTCAACAACGCTAAAGGCTCTATCCGATTGGTCAAATGCATAAAGGGATTTATTTGATTTGTTAAATAATTTAAGCTGCCACAAGATTGTTTTAGCACATTGAAGGTAACCATTTATTGCATTTTTTGCTGTGTTTTGCGATATGCATATCGCACAGCTTGATCTTGCGATAACGATAAATTTGCGGTATATTGTGCAGGCCTACATTTTTTTATGTTTTGACCCACTTTTTCACAAATTGCAACATCTTTGTTTTATTCATGTCTATAGAGCAGCCACTTGCTTTATCTTTAAGAATCTGTAAGAAGCTCTTTAAATCAGAAAGAAATAACTCAAACATAAAATGTTTAGCACTCTAAATCACATTTACTCTTTAGCTTTAAAGGCCCACTCCAATCAACTTTTGATCTATTTTTAAAGCTTTGTCAGTGGTCTTCTGGTTATGATGATGCTGCTTTTGGTCAAAATAAATGTTAATTTTCTGAGACATAGTTTATGCAGAGCGTTAAGTCAGAGTCTGGTAAAGCAGATGAAGGCACCTTAGGAGATCTGGTGAGTGAATTAGAACAACAGTTTAGCTGGGTTCCATCGTTCTTTAAGCCACACAGGGAATTTCAGCTCTTTTTTGTCCCCTGTCAGTTTGGTGTGTGAAGCAGAAATAGGGTTGCAATGGTTACAAGTGTGACCTTCTGATCTTCAGCCTGCCTTCCCGCTTGGGAGGTTGCAGTTCTGAGCGTTAACTCCTGTCCTCGCTATTGTGAGTGTGGCGCCCATGCTTTGCAGAGAAGGCTGTAAAGGATCACTTGGCTCTGTCAGAGGCAAAGAGGCTGGAACAGAGGGAGGGAGGATGAGGGTGGTAGCCCAGCGCTGCATCTGGGGAATACCAAATAGGCCGAGAGAAAAAGCAACACTTTCTCTTCTCAGATCAGAGAGACTGGGAGTCATGAAAGGATGGAGGCAGAGTAGAAATTGAAACCATTGCCCCTGCAGGGGAGAAGAGAGGGCATCACCAGTTTTTTTCTTCTAAAGTTTCTGTAACTTACTGGAGATCAAGAGCGTTTTGAAAGACTAAGTTATTCACCTCGACTTGGAGATAACCACGTTTGTTGCATCCAAAAGTCCTGCTGGTTTGCTGAAAATGAAAGATGACACAGTGTGGTGGAAATAATAGATTGACAAAACAGGATTTAAGTGATGAAGGCTAGAGGTGGGCAGGAAACCTCTGTGAGGCATTGTATTAGTCCATCCCCCCGTTCAGCAAATGGCAGCTTCCGCCCATCTGACAGTCCTTTTCAACCCAGCCAATTACTGAAAAAAGGGCTGTCCTGTTTTGCTTACCTCTGCTTAGTCTATCTGCGACAGATCTCTTTAATTGTAAAGAATGTTCAGCAGCACTCTGGAGACCCCAGGGAACCCGTGGAGTTGTTATTCTCCCTTTTAGCATGCCCTCTCTTTTTGCTTCAGCCTAGGAACCCCTTACAAGCTGTTCCCTGCATGTTTAATTCAGCAGAAGGCATAAAAGTCTTCCTCACAATCTCTCTGCTTTGCTCTGAAGATGGTAAAGTGGAAGCGATGGGGGAAGAAAGGGATGGAGGAGCACTGAAAGAGGAGGAAGAGGAGGCCTATGAGTATTTGAGCTGAACTCTTCTTGCTAATCTGGTTGAAGCCGAAGCTTTTCTGGACCTGCTGAGACTCCAAAAGTTTCATCCTCCCAACACTTGTTAGATGAGGTCCTGTTGTCCACTGGAACCACATTTACCCAGAAACCCTCCTGCGAATCTGTCCTCTGCTCCTGCTGCGCTGAATTTGCACCGCTGGGTTTCATACCGGGGGGTTCGATTTGCCACGGCTGTTGCCTTTTCTCCCTGTAGGTTATTTAAGCTTTGCACATGCATGTTCCCACATGTTCTTACACACAGATAGAAATGCTCTCACGTGGGTGTCAGAATTTTTCAAGCTTCATTAAACGTTGTCTTCAGGCAGAAAACATTTATTTAGAAATTATCTTGTTATGCATGTTGTTGGTTTGGTTTTGGTAAATTTGGGTTAAACTATGCTAAAGTGATTTTAATTTGTAACACCTTTAAATATCTTATGTCCGAACTTTCTGCAGGCAAATATAACTAGTGTAGCACTTAGGCCTATGGAGCAGTGTTTTGTCAACAGTATCTTCAAACTTCTATAACTCTTTGGATATTGTAAGATCAGAAAGTATCACAGTGTTTGAACTGATATATTAGTAATTGAATATTTAAATCAGAAAATCGAATTTTGCAATGATTTAGTTTTTGTTTTTCAAATTTTTCCCCTCAAAAGAAATATTGTTTGCACCTTGACTTATGTAGTGTTTTTTTGTTTAAAATAACCCATAATATTTGAAATCCACAACGTTTCAAAGCAGAAATGCCTCTCAGTCCTTAGAAACCATTCAAACAATCACCTGGATGTGTTTCCAGTCGTGTCCTGATAAAATAAAGGCTGATGTTAGTCCCACATATTTACGTGCAGCCAAGATGCAGATTGCGGCATTTCCCGCATCGATTTTCACGTTTATCCAGGCTAAATGTTGTTGTTAGCGCATGTTAGCCTACTCCTAACCCTTCTTCCGGCTTCATTCTGCCACAAAAAAAGTACCAACCACACAGATTAAAAATAAAATGATGAGGGAACAGGCGCTTCATAATAACTATAACAATAACAAAAAGAAGCACCTTGTATATTACGGATATGCTACAAAAATGCATGTGGCAGCTCGGCTTGTTTACAGCAGGACTCATTTCCTCTTCTGGTACTTTGAAAAGAACTGCGCATGTGCAAATGATTTATTCTGACCGAAAGTGCTGCACATGTACACGTTTGCTCTAATCAAAAATAAAAAGTTTTTCTCGGCCCATGTACATGGTTGAATTCTAATCCGACCTTTGATCCGATCAAGATATTTTGCACATGTACCTGCGGCTAGTGATTGACAAATTAGAAGAAGCAAAATGCCCTTCCTGCTTGTTCAGTGTGTACACCATGGGCTAAACAGGCATTCAAAAACCCGCGTTTAGTGCGCTCTTGAACACACATAACATAAAAGGTGTGAACGGAGCTTTAGCCTTATCAAGAACACGGCACGGCATGAGTAGTTTTAGAAAGAAGGGTATAGTCTGTTTTACCCTTTGCATTTGTTTTTAGGATAACAAATAATATGCTTGAGACAAAAAAATAAAAAAATAAAAAACACCGGTAACAAATTACCAGTAATCTGTAAACAATATCAAATATTTTCTGAAAAAAATAATCTCAATCATATCAAATCTTAAAAGTGTGGTATCACCTTTCACCATTGGACAGCGGCATGGAAGAGACTAATTGACAAGGTCTGGATGCAGACCAGAGAGCTCTGATTAAAAAAAAGAGCAACATGCAAAATCACAAACAAAGACAGCAATATAGCGATTGAACAACATACATCAGTAAATGCATTTTTTTTATTAGGATTTAGTGAAATGATAATGACAATCCCAGCATTGCAGCCTTATTGCTGTCTAAAGCCTTGTAGCCTGGAGCCCAGCTCAGTGCTTCTTTTTATGAGATTTGGGAATTTAGACCACTGACATCAAATTGAATCTGTTTTTTGTTTTTTTTTGGCACATTGCACATCTGCCAGCTAATTAAAACCCCAAACGCAAAGAACTCATTACAATTAATGAAATGAATTCCATTATTAGTTTTTAATCTGTCAAGAAAACTCAGCCATTATCAGTAGTTTTTGTGTTTTTTTTTCGCTGTTGTGGCTTTGTGGGGCCCCAGTCTCAATTCATTAGATTTATTCCACAAAGAAAAGCCGAAATTTTAATGCAGTTTGGATTCCTGCTGGAGTTTTTTTAATGAGCTGGGTCTGAACAGGCCAGAATGGCACAGAGAAAAGCAGTTAATTTGGTTCTGAATGAACATGACATGATAGTGACTGACGCAATTGAGACAGCTGCGGATTTATCTTTGGTTTCAACCGCAACGTGCTGACAAAAGGGTTTGAACTCATTTGTTCATTTTTCTGTTCTGGCCAATTTCACTAATTCAAGCTTTTGATGATATTCCGGATTTTATTTCCTCTAACATCTCCTCTCTTTGATGTCCTTTGATTCAAGAGTACTCCGATAAAGCTGGTGTGCATTCAGTGCTGACACAAAACCTTGTTTTATATTTGTCATAGGTTTTTAAAGGCGCTACACCGCATAAAAAAGCATCCTATCAAAATCAACCAAACACTTCCTGTAGAAATTTTTACATTTACTACAATTTGGTGCAGAAACATCTTTATAATTTCACAAGTGGCGAAAGACAGTTTCTTAGTTATCATTTCAGAAATGTGTTAGATTTATCTTTTAGTGGACTGATGGTGCATAAGTAGGATGCTTCATTTAGAGAAAATTTGGTTCACATTCCCACTTTCATTTGCAACCATGAGCTGAGGATTATACACAAACACCATAACAGAAAGCAGAAAAAAAGCTTTATTTGCATGGTGCCTGGGGTCTCCCTTAAAAACAAGCTTTGATGTTCGTCATCGAGAGGAGGGGCCGTCACTCTTTGACATCAAGGGGAAGCAGATGAGGTGGTATGGATATCTGACAATAATGCAACCCAGACGAGTTCCTGGTGAGGCATTTATGGACATGTCCAACTGGGAAAAGACCTTGTACCAATCTCTGCACACATTGTGCTCTTTTGGACCATTCAGAGAGATTAGGTCTGGACATTTTTTTTAATACCAGTTTAAAACTGCACTACTTTGGAGCTAAAAATAAACATGCCGACATATTACAAATTTTTTATGCCTCTTTATTCAAGACAATTTGTGGATTTCTACTGTTCGTGAATGAACTTCACATTTTATATTCAGGATCAAAGTTGCCCTTTTTCTAACAGTTGATTCATCAGCCTCACTTAGCATATTCCATCAGGTGTGCTGGTCACATTTATTACAGAGAGTGGTTCAAATTAATACACAAATGAGACAATCGTAGAAATAAAAACTTGCCTTTATATCAAACCAATAAAATCCAGGGATTGTGTGACTACAGTGTTTGTGGCTACATGTGACTTTTGTCCACTTTGAAGCCCCACACCAGTCATCTTTTGATCTTTTTTCAAAGCGTTGCCAGTGGTCTTTAAATCATAATTGTGCCATTTTTAGCCAAAAACAGACAAAGAAAAAATGTAGTTTTCTAGCACATAGTTTCCGCAGAATGGTAGTAGTTCGTTAGAAATTCATCTCTGAGTTGTGGGCGGGACAGTTGGCGAGGAGCAAGCCCACCCCTCTTCCCCTTTTCCCGAGCAGGGAGCTTGTGGCCCACCCAGTGTATTTTTTACATCACAAATAAGCTTTTTTTTAAACTGTTTTTTTTTTTGTTTGCTCCTGATATACAACCATTTAAAAAAGAAATACTAAAAAAATACTCAATGCAATTTTAGGCTTAATTTTAATACATGTGTCCATCATCAGAAAAATCCTGCAAGGACTTGTTAATAACACCAAAAAAATGATTTTCATTCGACTGCGTCTTTTAGGACCAATGTTTATTTTTCTTTCACTTTAGCAAATCTTACAAAACCAGGATTGAAATTGCTCTGCATGGAAAAAACGTATACATTTACTTTTACTAGTTACATTTTTCCTATAGTGGATCCGTTTTACTACAGAAAAGCCTGTAAAGCTTCCCACTGCTGCTCTAACAGTGTCTGATGAATTTTTCAATTCAACAATGACGTGGTTACAGCATCAATAATAAAAATATAATTAAAAATGTTTCAGAATTAAGATGAAAAGACACAAAACAAATGCAGAAAGTTCAGCTCGACTTCTTGACTTGTTCATGGTTGGAATCCAGGAGCAGATGGATCAAGGTGCTGAGTTGATGAGGCTTCTACAAAACCGACTATAAGAAATCGGAGTAAACACGTGTAGAAAATGCTCTCTGGGGTGAACCTATGGATACATAAAACTTCAGCGGCCTTGAGAATCTGCAGCTCTGTTTGGATTTGAAAGATGCTTTAAGCTTTGATTTTAAATAAAGCAGACTGTAAGCAAAAATTTCTGACATAGCTTGATTCTGTGAGCCTTGAGCTGTCTAATGGTTGACATGCAAACCAGAGAAAACCTTGTAAAATAGATTTGTTGTCAGACAGAACAGTTGCACAACAGTTTCACTTTTTTTCAAGCCACCAGCAAATGTCTAAAGGTGTCAGGTGTTGTGGAAATGTGAAGTTTGACGATGCAGGGGGAACATTCTGTCAAACTTCTGGTGAAATTTATGATAATCTCAAGTCTTGATGAAGGAGCTTGGTTCTGTTTGGGTTAATTATTTCAGTTACAATCATGCAAACATAATGAGACTCATGAAAAATACTGCACTAAGAAAGGATGATATTTTCCAAAAAATCGTAATAGTAATTTGCTATTTTTAGACAGAAAAAGCAAAAACTTGAAAATTATGCGTTCAATTTTTTAAAAGCGTGATTTGATTATTCAGAAAACTTCAGGTGTTGGAGGACTCTATGAAAAAAAAAAACTTTAGAAATGAGCAAGGCTACGACGGAGTTTTAGGGCCACCGAAAAGATTAATACATTGAAATACAATAAAAAACACTTCTTTTACCAAAGAGACTATTCATTTTAAAAAGATACAAGTAAATTGATTTTTTTTATTTTTGAGAAAAAAGATTCAAATGTAGCTCACTTCTCTCTCGGTTCTGTTGGCAAAACCCATTTTTAAAATTTCAAAGCATTAATTTCAACTTTGACGGATAAAAATGGTTAAGAATTCACATGTCTCCATTATGAATAGAATCAGGATTTTTTTTCCCAGACTGTGGGCTCAACTTCCCGTTGTGCAACTGCACTGAAAAGCTCTCAGAAAGCTCCAGGCTCTAACAGTTCCAGTTACAATTTCCCCTTCAGTTTCTGCAAACTTCTGATTATTCAGCCTGTGAGAGCACAGTCATTTTCTCCCACAAACTAAATTACCCACAATTATGCGAACAAGAAAAGAAATAGTTTTGCGGTATTCCCTAAAATTATGGGAAATGTCACTTGCATTATGTTGAGCTCCAATTCCTTAGGTGCTAAGTCAGCCTAATAGGAGATTACCTAGTGGGTCGCTGATGCTCCAAGGTGTGAGTAATGGCCAAAAGCAGAGACTGAGATGAGAAGCTCGCAGCTTACTTGTGGCGTTTATCTGCAATGAAATGATGCAGATCTGTTGGATTCTGACAGAAAAATTTAAAGAAAAGCAAGGAATTAGATACATGCGAGAGGATTACATGAAACGTCAGTATAAACAGATCTTTTGAGAAGGTGCTGGTTCAAAGTCTGGTTTCTCTTGAGCAGTTTATCCTCAGCAGTATTTCAGTTTCCTCCAATAGACAACAAGTCTGAATAATTGTTAACTCTAAGCTTTAGTGGTTGGATGACACCACTGACTTTTGTAAATGTGCCTGAAAGCTGGAAAAGACTGCAGTTAAACCTCTTGGACAGAGATTGTCATGAAATGAAGCAGCTGAGGAGCAAAACACAGGTGAAAAGGAGACTTGGTGGCCAAAAGGCAAAGGCTTATCAGTTGGCACACTCTTGACGGTGTGTTATTTGCTTTGGGCATTTGACCCATCCCCTTGGGAGCTGCTGCAGTCACAGCCGCCGTTGGGAGCCGAATGTGCCGTAATTCCCCCTGTCTTAAACATTCTAAAAGACAGGGGGAAATGTAAAAAATATTAAATAAAAAACAATGAAATGTAATAAATGTAAAATGTAACAACCATAAACGGTTCAGCACATCCTTAAGTGACGGAAATGAACCAAAATCCTAGAAGCAGCTCATGTATAATCTGCATGGATCCACTCATGAACATCTCAGTTCCCACCTGCTGTAATTGAGCCCTGGTGTTTGTTGAAGAGTCTGTATCAGAGCGAACGCATTTAGGTTTGCTGTAGGATTAGAGGTTCTTTCTGGCGGCTTGCCTTTTATGTGTGCGTTTTGTGTTGATATGCGAGCCGGGACTTGTGTCATCTGTGGATTGACTTAAAGAGTCTTTATTATTGTGGGATGTTAGTTTGACGGTAAGAAGATTTGTGCGCAAATTCTTTACCCACTACTGGTTTTTAGGCAACAAACTTATCAGCTGATAGGCTTCATTTCTGTCTGTTTTTCACTAAGTCTTTATGTTAATTTTGGATTAAGATTTATGACCTTCTGCTTTAAATTGTGTCAAAAAAAAAGGTACAATTATATCAGGTTCATCCACGCACTAAATCATAACTTGCTGGGAAAAGAAATTAAAGCACTTTTTTGCTTTTTTTTTCTAGAGTTATTACAGATTTTTAACAGATTTTGCAAAACGTATTACTTTTCTTTTAAACACTGAAGCTTCTCCATCTCTTCTTCCTGAATTTCAATCTCGATATAACAGGCCTGCTCCAACTCATCAACACATTTTTACAGCGCAAAAGAGATGACATAATGCTATTTTTCTATACCTTTCAGCTCAGTTTTTCATAAAAAACCTTGCTTTAAAATAAATACTTAGACCTCTATGGAAATGATCTGTAAAGAAAGTAGCGTTTGCTTTTGTTTCCTCTGCTTGATAGTCAATCCTGTCTGATTAAGGCAACAAAAGGCTTTGTGAAGGTTGTTTAGTTTTGGTTCGGTTATTTTTTTGCGATGAGTTTTAAAAATAGAATTTTCAGTTCATCTACTATCATCTTTTTTCTATCTTTTGTGGACTTTGCTCTTCGTAGAAGTTTAAAATTCCTGCCACAAGTCGGTCTCCTGACAAGCTTTTTGTTTTGTTGTTTCATTGTTGAAGCAAACTTTCTATAATGAAACAATCGAATACTCCACCTGAATGAACCTCTGCAACAAGATAAGGTCTAATTTGTGAGTCATGAATGTTAACCTGTTCAACTGACATAAAAAATGAATTTAACAACGTTCAGCAGCATAAAAATGTTGAGCCGGAACAAAGGATTGTTTGTCCTTACTGGAACTCACTGCAGTACTTTTTCATATTTATACTTTGAATTCATTATTTATCACCATTATTGATTTTTTTAAGTCAACAACATTTGGATAAATAAAATGGTTTTAAATTGAGAAAATAAAAGAGAAACCTTATTTTTTGTCGCTTAATTTTGAGTATTTAAGAAGACGTGATTTTGCGTTTTTGAAGTAATTTTCTGCTTTAAACTTTACAATACTTCTACATTGTCCTAAGGCCAAAATTCAGCTTTCCATTTCTCTTTTGGCTTTACAGCAGTAGAACGTTCTGACAATGAGGAACCACAGAGCCCTAACAATTCTCAATAAGGGGACCTTAGAACCGAAGATTGTGGGTCAAATCCAAAGTTGGGTCATACCAAAATTTTGAGACCCAGTAACCCCTCTCTATTGGACACTTTACTTTAAAGTCCCATTCCCATCATTTTTTGGTTTACTTTCAAAGCATTCCCAGTGGTCTTTTGATAATGATAAGGCCACGTTTAGCTAAAATCAAAAAAACTTTTAGCAGTTTATCATAAAATTTGCCTCTGAGTTGTAGGCAAAGCTGATCTCAACAGTTATCACATGTGTGGTTAATTAACCAGAATAGGTGTCAGTGGGGGCGGGGCATCACCTGGAATAAAAAGAGAGACCAAGAGAGAGAAAACGTTCTTTACTATTTTAATTAGGGCAAAAAATGAATTCTAGTGTGAAGATACATAAAGGTATTTGAGTACGTAGAGTCACGGTTGCTACAGTAATGACTGAAAGACCCAAAATGCTTGAAAATCCCTTTTTAGTTGGCATAACGAAAAATAATTGTACACACATATACAATAATCATAGTGAATGAAATATTAAAGGTGAACGTATGTACATGTTTTGCTGCAAAGTTACCTCTGTGAAAACAACAGACAGAATCCAAACTGTTAAACTGATTAACCTTGAAGAACTCCAATGGACAAAACAGTAATAAATGAAACCAACTGTGTGAGCAAACAATTGTGCACTTCCAATATGTGTATGCTCCCGACCATGTTTGTGTACCAGAGGTAAAAGTCCCGTACAGATAATTTCTGGAACATTAAATGAAAATTACTTCCTTTGAAGCTGAGCGAACTTTCTCTGGAGTACGGGTCAGCATTTAGAAGGAGATCTCTAAAAGCATAGACGAGGGTTTATGTTTCAGCCATTATTCTAACTGCACCAAGCACTGTTTTACATTGGCATGACAGTCACTTTGAGATGAGCTCAGATGCACTAAAGATGTCAAAGAAAACAGATTATCCAACTTCACATGTACGTAGAACATACTTATGGAGGCAGAGGCTGAGGTGACCTGCGCATTGAGGTGAAAATAATATAGGAGGAAATAACTTCAAAAGAAGCTCCGTGGGCATCTGATCACCTCTTTTGTTCCTCATGTGAGGTCACACAAGGATGCACATATGTCAGTAGTATTTGTAGGTGCATTCATTTTTTCTATACCTAGATGTTACATTTCAATAGGTGTAAACAAAACTAATGGTACCCTTGTTTTAAGAGAACAGCTTGAAAACAACAAAAGTAATAATTTAATGATAATTAGCCATTGGAAATCAGGCACTGATGGTTGTTGTTTCTTTAAAACTTTACGGGAGAGCATTCCACAAATAAAATGATGGTAGTATGTGCAGAACAATATAATTTATAAGAATGTCTACCTGAAGAAAAATAAAATAACTAGAAAAAGCTGCCTCACCTGCGGTAATGCAAATGTAAATTCCTTGAGCTAATATTGGTCACTACACAATAAAAATGTGTCCAGCCTTGATACAGTTTCAACAACCCAGTCTCATCCTAAAATGTGTAGTAGCTACATTTGTCCACATGGAAATGCGTGAGAGTTTTACAAAAACGCCCCCTAAACTGTGAGGGGATACGTTTCATTTTTCTATTCATTTTCTACGAGCCTTCTCAGGATCACGTGACTTTGGAGGTTTGGCCTGCCTTGAGCAAAAAACATGGCGGATGCACGTTCATTTTTTCGGTGGAATATCCCATAAAACAAGATATTTTGAGGACTAATTTTTATTTTGACAACATTTCTAGTGAGAAATATACCATTTTCTTTTAAAATATGCTTTCATTTAGGACATACAGTTTGTAGTTTGCTTGTTTCGTTCAACTTTTTCTCCCGAAGGCTCTGTGTTACGTTGGAGAAACACGTTAACTTTCATTCATATCTGCAGACGTGCGCGTGGGTCACGTGACTAATATGTTTCTCTTTTTTCCGCAGAAAATGCCATAAAATAGGAGTGATTGTGGACTAATTTATTTTTGAAAACATTTCTAGCAGTATATATCCCCTTTATTTTCATAATATCCATTCATTGCAGACATGCAGTTCGTAGTTTGTTTGTTTCGTTCAACTTTTCCTCAAAGGATCTGAACGCGTTTGATCTTTTCCATAAATATATGCAGCCTGACGTGGGTCACGTGACGTGACTTTCTCTTTTTTCATATAGAAGATCTCGTGAAAAGGTACGTTGCTATTTATTAATTATTTTTATTTACATTTACGGACCCGTGTATAGGTTTCATGCTGTGTTGTTGCGACTTTGAAGGACATTTAAACAAACCGGAAGAATGTTGTTCAGGAACAGACTGGAGAGTTCTCTAAATTTACTTAGCGATTTTTTTATTCAATAATCTTTTACATGTTAAAGTATTCACACTACAAGTCTAAATGCTGTGTACAATGTCTGATCTTTTCCATCATATCTGTGGGCTGACGTGGGGTCATGTGACGCGAGTTTCTTTTTTTTCCTGTGGAAAAATCTCGTAAAATAAGATCGTCTGAGGTTTAATATTTAGGTTTAATAACATTTCTAGGGACCGATGTACTCTGTCGTAACGTCCATGCAAGCGTATTTTTTCAACATCAACTAGTTGAGTTTAGAAATACACTGTAAATAATAAAAAAAGACGTTTGGCTCTAAACTGGTTTTGTGATTGGTCCCACGTTTATCGGGAAGGTTAAGTTCTAAAAATAAGCCCAGCGACAAACAGGTGTTTATTTTTATTTTTTTTACAGAAATTAATGTTTCCATTACTAATGCAAACTTTTTGTTTTGCAGGTATCATGTCGCATGACAGATTGCAGTTGTTTTTTATACAAACTTTATTGACTGTAACAATTCAAAACAACAATTCCCAACAGCAACAAGAAAGAAACAAACCAGAGGATTATTATGAAATTTTTCACAAAAACATTGAAACTGACGCACAGATTGAATGTTTTAAATGCTTTCTTATGGTCAGAGTTTCTTATTGTGTTCATGTTTTGTTTGAACTCATTGATAAAGATAGAAAAATGGGGGGTATAATTTCTAACTTTGTATTTATGAATGTGCCATATGAATAAAAATAATAAAAGGTTAATGATGTAGAATTGTTCTTTTTATGGGATGGACAGTGGGTGAGGCACGACAGATTGCAGTAAAACTAAACAGTAAAACAGTCAGACTGCTACCACAATAGTGTTGAACTTCTGTTGAGAATAATTCATTCATAAATCTGTCTATATATTAGAATATCAGCATCTGGATCATTTACGTCTATTTTAACATAAAAGGGGCTAAAAAGAACTAACATCAACAAACAACAACTACTAATAAATATTATAGGAAATAAAGAAACTAAGTATAAAAAAGTAAAACAGAATAAATGTACATAGTATATTATTTATTATTGTAAATAAAAAAATAAACATGTCTGACTAAGAGTGGGGGTTGAGGTCGGGGTTTTTTTTGTCTCTTTTTTGGAATCCAGCGTAGAGGCCATGACCCCCCCCTGCAAGAAAAGTAGAGAAGGTTCAATCAAACAGTGATAGACAATGGGCTACAGTTTGTTCACTCAGTGCTTACAGGACGACTGTTTTTAATTTGATTAGTGTCAATTATCCTTTGTAGGAAATATTAGTATTATTCAAATATTTATGAATAATTACAATATTAAATTGATTTTTAACGCATAGCACAAAAGCATCAAATAATCAATATCTAACAACTTGTAGAACATGAATAATAAAACTTGGACATGCATCCATCATCTACCCCTTTTGTCCTTTTATTGACAAAGAAAATTAGAAAATATTAATATAATTTTAAATAAACAAAAAAACAAATTAGGCTGATTATTATTTGGACTTATTTATTTGCGACCAAGCAAAAAAACTGATGGAAATTCATGTTGAAGAGGCACGTTGCTGGATTGTCCGTACGTATTTTAACCATAACCCCGCCTTCTTTACTTGCAAATAGGC
The DNA here is from genome assembly GCF_053564925.1 of Oryzias latipes. Lineage (NCBI taxonomy): Eukaryota > Metazoa > Chordata > Actinopteri > Beloniformes > Adrianichthyidae > Oryzias > Oryzias latipes. The sequence goes on along the minus strand of NC_136247.1, from coordinate 13,054,354 downwards.
ACTTCAAAATAAATAAATAAATTCATTAATAATATATACAACATAAAACATGACGAGCACTCCATTAACTCCATCTGGGTTTCATAAATAAAATAAAAACGTTTACCACTCAAAACAATCATCAGAACTCTAACACAGTAAATATGCCAAACAAATGAATAAAAAAGCATTTATATACATTAGAGTTCTACTTTAAAATAGTAATAATGTAAAATAAAAACTGCTCCTTTTTTCTTTAAATGTCCTCATTGCATATTAATCTTTTCCTCCAATCACACGGCTGCATTCTGAAAGATGAAAAGTGTAAACTTGTTTAAGAGATGTTTAAGAGGACTACTGTAAACTAAGATAAATGTGTTAGTTAAAATAAAGTAATAATGCATAGTTATTTTATAATAAAAGACTAAAAAAGGCAAATTAATAATACAAAATCCAAATCTTTACAAATTCTGCAAGTATTTTGTCGTATTACTTTTTACTGGTGGAAATGCAAAGAAAAGCGACAAATTAGAAGAACTGGTTTGAACATGAATTATTGCACAAAGACGGAAAGGTGGGCGTGTCTCCAGGAAAGAGATCCTCATGACAACCAACATGATTTTTGATACGGAGGCTGATGCTTCAAGGAGAAAAGAAACGTCAACAGCCAGTGCTGATCAGAACACAATCCAATGTTCTCATCACTTGAATAAATCCTGAAATGTTCATCTGCTGGTGTTTGTCTGCATTTCTTGATGAAATTTTGCTGCAAAATAAACCCATTAACCATCACTGTTCTGTCTGTGATGGAATAAACGCCAGGGCTACTATTGTAAGATATACGGTAGTCAACATTTTCTTGGAAAGGAATCCTTTTTTATTTAAATAATATTTTATAGAATCTTTTAATAGTGTGTAAAATGTTTTTAACTACAAAACATTTTAATTGCATGTTATATGTTTTATATCAACTGTAATGCCCATTAAAAAGAAAAGCTAAAGTAAACTTGAACTGAATTATTTCTTTCTTATTAAAGATTTGAGGAAAAGTGTAAAAATAACCACCAGATGAATTATTCTGTATTTTCATATTTCTTTGGAGAAACATTTGTTGAGGATAAAAAAACACAGGAATATCTAAAAAACATATCATTTTTGCTAACTGTGCAGAAAAATAAGATTGTACCAGGATAGTAAAATGTCAGGAGTTGGGACACTGGTGGACGGCTGTGGGGCTGAAGTGGTGGAGAGATTGGTGGTTGAAGTGGTGGGAGGATGGATGTCTGAAACGGTTGATGGTTGGACGGCTGAAGCACTGGAGGGCTGCTGGTTTTTCCAACCTTAATGGATGAAAATGATAAAATGATTAGTGTGGTTGTTTTGGTGAGACATGACAAGATCTGCTGACGGTTCACAAATGAAAGTTTCTAATCAAACTAGAGTTCAAGCAGATTGAAGATGTTGTGTCATCAAGCTTCCATGAATAATGAGTTAAAACAACAGACTGAGGTGAATGTAAAATTATTATTACCAGTATACCTGATACAAGGCCTTCATCCAGGCAAAGCACGTTTCTGCTTGATCAGGTAACTTAGGGCACCTTAGGGGCACGACATGTGTGTGGTAAGAGACGGGACTTTTTGGCAGGTTTGGCAGCAATTTTTGTATCGTCATCGTCAAAATTTAAATTATCATATAACACTGTGAACAGATCAACAATTGGTTAATGACTCTGAGTCACAGATGGTAAATACATACCAATACAGACACTTCATCACATGTGAGGCTTTCTCTTTTGGCCTGAAATCTTTGTAGCCCGCCTGACATTTGGATGTTTTGGCGGCCACAGCGATCACCGCTTTGCAGTTGATGGAAGACGTTGTCGAGCCTCGTGGCAGATTCAGCTGAAAATAGGAAAAGCAGAATTTTTATGTCTCCAGTTCCACATTCTGATAAGATTTGGGGAAAATATTGCCATATTAATGACAATGGTTGTTAGTTTTACAATTAAATTAAGGTAGCAATTGAAGTCTAACAGTTTTGTAAGAATGTGCAGGTTATTATTTCTGAATTTTAAAAAGAAAAGTTATAAAAAAAAAAGGTCATGAAGACTTGGTTTTGAGCTGAAGATGTCTTTCCTCTTATCCAAAATGATTTCTGGAATAAAACTGGTAAAAAAGCAGTTTGACTGGATCAGAGAAAAGGTCTGAGCGAGTGTGACGTCACCCATTTACTTCCAGATCCATCATAACAAAGTCAATTCTGTCGTCGTTTCTCTGTGATAAAGACGTCACCACGTTGGAGCCAGTTGACAGTGATTGATCTGAGTCAACATTTCTATGGCAACTACTGTCGCCAATCAGGAGTAAGCTTGTTGAAAGTCCACACTGCTTCCACTGAAAGTGAGCTTGGTGGAATTTGTCAAACAAACATTCAAGGTGGCACATGCTATTACTGAGGCATCTGTTGGTCAGTCTATAATTTGAATAACTTGTGATAAAGAAACAGTTTTGTAAAACAAATAACTGGAATTAGCAAAAACATGTTGAAAAGGGTATCACAACAAGAATGGTTAATCTGACCCATAGAATGACTAACTAACAGCTGTTTGTTTCTCTTTAGAAGTCTAAAGGATTTTGGCTCCTTGTACTTCCTGTTTGGAACGTGAGGGGGAGGAGTCAGTCAGTCCAGGTCTCTGAGACAGAGACTGTTTTAAAATATTTACAAAACCAAGTCGAGATGATCGTTGTTACAACGTTTTTTGTGTAAATTTGGAGAAAAACCCTAAATAGGTCAATCATAACACTTTAATATATCAGTAAATTACTGTTCCTTTTTTTTGCCGGGAAACCGGCGGTGGCGCGAGCGCTGCCATAATCATTAGCTAATGTAACCCCGATTCTCACAAACCTCCCTTCCTCTGCTCCACCACAATAACTATACAGTCGAAACAAATAATTAATACATTTTTCTATGATGATCATCATAGTAACCTGCAGTCGTGTTACGTTCAGTCTCTCGATGGAGGCCGTATTTTTCAGCACCGCTCTTCCGTCACAGTGATAACAACAGCGGCATTCATCTGTCAGATGAAAATACATTCAGATGACCATAAAGTATTTTCATTACTGCCTCTTGTGTTCACATTTCTTACCTTTGAGACTTCTTTAGCTCGCGCAGAGATGCAGAAAGCGCGACAACCAGATTACCTTTATTGACGCCCAACACCCACCGACCGGCGCGCGGATACGTGGGGGTGGGGTGGCTTTATGTGCACGGCGCGCACGCATGCGTATTTGCACTAAATTTTTCACATGGCCTCTTTGGCATATAAACCTAACATTTCTATCATTTGTGTCTAAATTACGAGCATTAAATAACACAACTTGATTTGTGTGTGTCAAAAAACATTTCATGTTGGGTCTAAATCAGATAAGCATTGTTCATCACATCAAATATTTACATATTTGCTGTATTATACTGTTTTCATTTATTTGTTACTTTTATCTTCTAAATTGTCCTAAGATTTATGAAAAAATGAAAATCACACACTGAAAAATAGGGTTTGCTTTATCAGTTTATTCTGCATAATGGAATGTTTGGCTCAAAACTGAGCTCTTTGGCATCAACTCAACCATTGGGTTTGGAGGAAAAGAATTGCTACCTATGACCCCAAGAACAGCTTCCCCACTGTCAAACATGGAGGTGGAAGCATTATGCTTTGTGGCTATTTTTCTGCACAGAGCTACGTCACCACGTTGATGGAGCCATTAATGAAAAATCTTGAGTGAGAACTTCCTACCATCCTTAAGCCAGGACCCTTCAAATCAGTCATGGATGGGTCTTCCAACAGGTTAGTGACCTAGAACCTACAGCCAAGGCAACCAAGAAATGGCTGAAGAACAATCATATCAAGGTCATGGAGAGGCCCAGCCCATGTCAATCCTATGGAGAGATCTCACAGTCGCCAAGCAACAGCCACCAAATATTCATGATGTAGAAGGGTCAAAAGAAGGGCAAATACATTTATATAAATTCTTTCAACTTGATTTCTTTCTAGGTTTGCAATTCTGCACAACAAACAAAGGACAAAAACTTTTTTTCCTCCAAATAAAGGCAAAAACCTTGAAACTTCATGTGAGTTCTTGGCAACTGCCATTTCCCAAATCCTGCTCATACTGGACCCACCATGCACATCTCCATGTCTTGGATATAAGTAATTAACTTGCCAATAACAAAGACTTATGAAAGGTCACTGAGGTGAACTTTGTAGTGCGGAAACTGTATAGTGTAAGGCTGATCGGCAAATAAAAGACCATGAAAGTCATCTTGGACTTTAGTAGGCACAGAGGAAGGTTCACAGCTTCCCTTTCCTGGGCATCCCCATCTCAGCTGATCTAACTTGGTTTCCTAACATCCAGGATGTTATCAACAAGGCACATCAGCACGTCTGAAGCTGCTGGCAACCTACCGCTCAGCCAGTCCAACTGCATCATGGTCTGGCTCTCAGATCAAACTGAAGAAGAGCAGCAGAAGCTTCAGTGCTGAAGATACTGGAGCAGATCATCGGCTACCCCCTTCCCTACCTGTCATCCTGTCTGAGTAAAGGGACGTGTCAAGGACAGCACCCTTCCTGCAGCTAACATACTGATAAATACACGAATCACTCCACACTTCTAATATTCTTAATTTCTCATGTCATTTACCCCTAATTTAAGATAACTCATTGTCATTTTGTTACATTTTACTTCAGTCTTGCTACAATTAAAATGTAGTCTGTACCCTGACAAAGGATTTGGAGATGCATAGCACATTTATTATATGAGTTTAATAGGTCAGTGTTTCATTCTAAGGTGTTGGACATACAAATCAAAGGCCAAACGTTTGAGATAAAATGAGAAGTGTCTTCAGCACAGGTGTGAGCACTGAAATGTTTAGCTAGTGTTGTAGAAACTTGAACGGAGGTAAAAAATAATGTAATTGTTGAAATTTAGGTTGAAAAAACCTTCATTGGTGCGGTGCAGAAAAAAAATCTCTCATTTCAATTAAAAGTCATTTATTGGTACAAAGTTGAAATGAGGTTTTCCTTCATATAAGCCTTTTTTTAGGGGTGGAACTGGGGCTTGAACTGCAGAAAGTCTCCTCCTCAGCAGACAATTAGTCCTTCACGTCCTCTCTCCATCAATGCCTCTTTGCTGCCTGAGAATGAAATGAAGAGGAAAACACATAAATGCCACAAGCCCTGGACATCCATGCAGATCACAAAGAGAAACCTCCTGGCTTTGCGGGGCAGAACCTTCCAAAAGCTGGGAGGAGAGCTCTTCAACCACACTTCAAGGACCCGCAGTGCTGCTGGACTTCACCAACCACAGTCTGGTCAGCAGCATGACATCATAGAGCCTTTAGTTCTTTACCATGGCACCATAACCTGCAATCCATCACATCATGCTTGATCAGTTATGCAACAACTTTAGAAAGTGTAACAAATGATTTTTACCATATGCTGATTCTTGTTTTCCTGATGCTCAGACAAAGCCCTTCAGTGTTTTTCTCTGGGTCATTTTGATTGGTCCTTGTGGGAAGAGATTAATGTATTAATAATACTGAAGAAATCATGAGATATTCCACATCAACAGCATGAGAGTAACATGAAAGAAACAAGCCAACATTTATCTACAACATTACCACAGTCTTTACCTGGAGGTATCATTCTGGTAACGTCTGCTCCAGCTTTTCTGACTTCCGCTTGTTCCAGCCACTGGCCTGAACGGCGAGGATGTCTGTGCAGAATGAAAGGATCAAAATGTATTAAACTGAGAAAACAAATTACACAAAAAGGATGCATCTTCAATGAGTATTTACCAGTTTTTGACACATATGTACTCGGAACATGTGTCTGCTGAAGAGAGGAAGCTGTTCAGTCGGTTCAGTCCCTTTCCCTGATGTTGTCCCTTCTTGATTTCATCCTCGGATCCTCATCATTTCAACCAAAATGTATGTTTGCAAACTTTTGAAACATAAGGGATTAGAAAAAAAACTCCAACAGGAATAATGAGAAATAAGCCGTTGACAATTATTACCTCACACATCCAAGAGTAAACTTGAAAAGGACACATGTTCAACAGGTCTTGCCTCTCAGGACAAGGAACGCCAACCTTCTCCAAATGCGATCAGAACTCGTAGACTACATCAGAGCAGAAGAACTGCACGGTCTGTGGAGAAAGCCGTTTCTGCAAATAGAAGGGGTTCATGAAAATATCTCAACGGAACAGGTTCAGGAAGCTCGCTCACCTGGAGAGAGCTCTGAGTGGAGCCACTTCCTCTCTACATCCAGAGGAGGACGCCTCCCGGGGGGGGGGGGGTTCCATGCATGTCTCACTGGGCAGAGGCCCTAAGGGAGACCCAGGACACGCTGGGGAGACTACGTCTCTCAGCTGGCCCCGGGGTCCCCCAAGAGGAGCTGGAGGAGAGGGAAGTGTGGGCATCTTTGCTTAGACTGCTGCCCTCACAACCTGGTTCTGAATGAATGGAAGAAGATGGATGGATGGATGGAACATGTTCAGTCCTTTCAGCAAAACTCCACGACGGTAGACTGCGATCCTTCCTCATTTACTTTGCCAGAAGATGTCGTATATTAACATGATGATATGACACAAAATACAATAAAACATATATGCAGGCGTGTTCCTTTTCTTGAGGAAGAAGACATGAAAATAACTTTACATTTTCTATTTCCCCATGAATGCAGTTCACAAAGGAGGTCTCCACAGTGTTTTTGGTCAGAAACGCATCTTCAAAATAACCACTGAGCCTAAAAGAACAGAAAAGTTTACATAAGAAAAACATTTATACCATCAAAAATGTAGGTGGAAAAAAAATTTACACACCCCAGTTGGCTCTCAAAACAGTACATTTTGCAAGTTCCATCCACTGCTACGGCAAACATGGAGGGAGAGCATGCAGGACCCTGAAACAGATGAACCTGACAGCCTCTCCACCTCAAAGTTAGCAGAAGATCAGTCCAGGAACTATTTGTGCATGTTGTCTCCAAATAACTGACCAGTCTGAGAGAGGAAAGGGAAAAAAACACGAGGTTCTTTTATGTATATACATACACACACAAAAGAATCAGGAATCAGACATTCTAACAGAATTTTTAGCTATTATAAAATCGTTCCCAGTGTTTTTTTTAATTACGATCATTTTGTTTTTAAAGACATTTTTCTGCAGCACAGCAGCTCATAAGAATTTCACCTCAGAGCTGTGGTGCAGATGTTTGCCTCTGCTAATTTCCCATAAACCGTTTGTTGATTCTCTCTCCCGCTAGCTTATAGCACCTCACAAGCCCTAGCCGACATTAGCATAACAAAAAAAAAAAAAATTAATGAGCAACATTGGAGCTATCCATGTGTACACTTTTGAGCCAGATACCAGCTCAGACAAGGGAACTCAGGACATTAATGGATCTACTGGTTTTTGTCTGCAAGTGGATGCATCAGAATTGGAGCGGAGTAGAGACTTTGGCTCATTCATGGCAGTTAGAGCGTCACAACTAAGAGCTTTTTGAGACAATGAGTTTCATTTTCTCCTGATCCATTGGGATTTGAATAAATACTCAGAAACAGTTTTAATCTTATATTATTGTGTATCTGTTTATATTTTTGTTAATGTTCTCAATAATGAGAAAAATGTTTGATCTTAAAAACATGACTTCCATTGGAGCGGCTCTTTAACTTTGTTGACAACGCTAGGATAAATAAATGTGGTCAGTCAAATCAGCCATAACTGTTTAGACCAGGGGTCTGCAGCCTGAGGCTCCACAGCCACAAGTGGCTCCTTGACCCCTCCTCTGTGGTTCTCCGACAAAAAATAAAAATGTTTTTAATTCAAACAAATATCCTATTTTTCAGACGACACAGCGCATCACGCAAAACAAAACAGTCAGATAAGTCAAACTTTACTCAACTTGGTGATCTACTCAACAGTTGAAGCAAAGTATTACTATGCCAGGCTCCTGACTACAGTACCCATAATGCTTCAATAATCTATCAAGCGGTGATGCACAATATTTTAAGAAATTCCAGCATTTATGACGAATTTTTTTAAACCTGACAACGTACCACAAAAAATAAATTTGAGGTCAATACGCACAATTTAGAGGGCCTATCCCATGCTAGCCATTTAGAATAAACTATTTCCTTGATCTCTGAGGCTCCGCCTTTCGTTTCTTGTGGGTGTCGCCCATTTCATGACATCAACCTAGAGTCGGCATCGGCAGCGTTTCTGCGTTTCTTCCATCCAAACTTTTGCAAAGATGGATGTGAATATTGTGCAATGAAAGCATTTTGCTGATCACCACTAGCTCCATTGAGAAAGTGGGCGTGTCTGTTAGCCTGGAGGCGGTTTAGCTGCACAGGCTCTTCCTAGAAGAGGCTGCTCCTCACTTATGATGACGTCACAATGTGAGGACCCTCTTATTGTGATTTGGGAGGGGCTGGTGCTCAGAGGGTTTAAGAGGAATGCTGAGAGATGCGTGAATGGATCAAAATACCGCTGTGGATTAGTTTTTGTGAGGAATTAACATTACAATACACTTAAAATTTTAAAACGTTGATGTTGCATGATGTAGGCCCTTAAAGAAATACTGGCTGAGATGTACTAACAACATAAAATCTACAATGTGTAAAAAAGAAAAAGCCTTTGTAAACCCCAGTAGTTATAAAGTTTCCAAGATAACATAAATGCAAATGAGTGTTTGATTTTCTAAAGGCTGAAGAGAAACCTTGTGGGTCCTACTGAGTTCTGGACAGTGAGACATTACAAAGGCTCTTAGCTGTTTAAAGGGCTGCAGACCCCCGTTTCTGGCTAAATGACCCAAAAGGAAACTTACCTCTGCGGAGACCACGTGACGTTTCCGCCCCCGTCCTCTATACAGAAGAGGCCTTCACCGTGATGCTGCGGCCTTTTAAATTTAAGATGGAAAAACGCCTCGTCATTCAACGTTAATCCTAAACAGCCAACACGTTTTTACTAAAAACCATCTCTGGTTTCCCAAATCTAAACATTACATTTCTACAGAGAAAAGTTCAAATCATCGCCCACCTTCCAGCTGTCCAAGAGTTCTTCAGCCGAGCGCCTTCCTGCGGGTTCATCCGGGGGTTTCCGGTGGAGTGGAGTGGGGTGGGGGTGCCCGTATGACGCTGCGTTCACTGGCTTTTCGAAATGCGCACTTCATGTCAATTGGGGCAAATTGAAGGCTTAAAAGCCTGTTTACTTTAGATAATATATCCTATTTAATATATCCTATTTAAAACTTTATTGAGAATTACTACAGGAAACAGTGATGAAACCTTTTTTAACAGATAAATTAGAGCACTTCATTGTAATACTATAATATATGAGATACGTCAAAAAAATTGACAGTTAAAGAAAAAAGAATATAATAGATGCTAATTATTTTATAAACTCCATCAAAATAATTGTTTCATCTCATTTATCATAATATTTATAGTTTTTTTTTAATCACACACCATTAGACTCGTAGTGTAAATAAATTAAAATGCAGAAAAATCAATTTAAAGAACTCTTTGGTCCGTCCCTGAACTCAACATTTTTCCGGTTTGTTGTCACATGTCAATCAAAGCCTGATCGCCGCAACAGCAACACGGAAAGAGAAAACCTATACACGGGTCCCTAGATATGTAAATAAATGAAATCAATAAATCGCAACGTACCTTTTTACGAGATTTTCCACAGGAAAAAAAAGAGAAAGGCACGTCACGTGACCCACGTCAGCCCGCATATATGAATGGAAAAGATCAGACGCTTTCAGATCCTTTGAGGAAAAGTTGAACGTAACAAACTAACAACTTCATGTCTGCAATATTACGAAAATAAAGGGGATATATACTGCTAGAAATGTTTTCAAAAAAAATCAGTCCATATTCACTCATATTTTACAATTTTCTGCGGAAAAAAAGAGAAACATATTAGTCACGTGACCCACGCGCACGTCTGCAGATATGAATGAAAGTTAACGTGTTTCTCCAACGTAACACAGAGCTTTTGGGAGAAAAAGTTGAACGAAACAAGCAAACTACAAACTGTATGTCCTAAATGAAAGCATATTTTAAAAGAAAATGGTATATTTCTCACTAGAAATGTTGTCAAAATAAAAATTAGTCCTCAAAATATCTTGTTTTATGGGATATTCCACCGAAAAAATGAACGTGCATCCGCCATGTTTTTTGCTCACGGCAGGCCAAACCTCCAAAGTCACGTGATCCTGAGAAGGCTCGTAGAAAATGAATAGAAAAATGAAACGTATCCCCTCACAGTTTAGGGGGCGTTTTTGTAAAACTCTCACGCATTTCCATGTGGACAAATGTAGCTACTACACATTTTAGGATGAGACTGGGTTGGTTTCAATGATTTTACATCCACCATATTTGCAGTCAGTCAGAGAAAAAACATGAAATCATGGACTCCTAATGAACTTTACTAAAAACCACTGATGTTTTGCCCAACTTATTAGCCCATCATGAACAAAAGTAGAAATTGTTCTTTTTCTTTTACTTCTCATGAATTTAGGTGTGGTAAAATATAAGCAAATGTCCTTGTGAAACATAATAAAGAGAAAATTGATTTTTTAAACCTGTTAATGTGAATATAAAATGTACAAGTGTTAAATAAAAAACTAACAACTAAATTAAATATAACCTGAGATGACTCCAAAAAGTTATTTTTGTTTTGTCTAATTGTGTCATAAAAGGGATTTTGCTCAATGCCAACAGTAAAGAAAAAATCCTCCCAATACGGATATATGCATTCATAAAACAAATGATCTATTGTTTATATTAATACAACAAAAGCTCAGTTGTTTTCCTGCCTCATTTTGACTTTTCAGTGCAGCTTTGCGTCATATCTGAAATATCTGACATATCTGACAAATTTATTTTATTGTCAGTAGGCTTTACATCTTATGACTGCAGGAAAGGAAGATGACAGGTGAAGCACTGCCTCTCCCCTGATCACCCGTCCCTGCTTAAAATGTATTTTAGGCAGGAAATAAAAGTTCCCAAACTCATCCCAAACCCGCCCAAATTACCTACATCCACCTAATGCAATTTTTGACCGCAAAGTCACAATAAAACCTGCCCTATTGAGCTGGAAAGTTTGGCAATGCTGCCTATACTCGCTGATTTGCGTATCTTTCGACTTGATGTTGACTGGAATATACTATTGCTACAGAAGGATGGGGGAGGACCAAACACTGACTAAACACACTACATGATCAATCTTATGCCAGTTCAGTGATTGGGGTTGTTTTTTGTGACAGAGTTAAATAATAATGGACATACATTTAGCTTTTTGGAGCAATGGGTGGATTGATAAAAAGAAAAGGGGAACCTGATAACAGGATCACATTAAAGTCCCACTATGATCATCTTTTGATCTATTTTCAAAGCATTCATAGCGTTCTTTTAGTTATGATAATGCGTTTTTAACCCAAATGAAAACCTGTGTTGTTTCCTAGGACATAGTTTCTGCAGTTCGCACAAATTGCCTCTGAATTGTGGGTGGGACCGTTGGCATAGAGAAACCCTGTCCCCACTTCCCATCATCCATAGGTTTATGGGTTCTCCTGCTAGCTTATAGCCCCTCACACCCCCAACCTGACATTTTTGGCACAAGAACAATGGTGAGCAATGTTGGAGCTATCCAGCTGTACATTTTGAACCACCATCACAAAGCCCGGCCTTCTGCTCTTTCAAACAAGTGCTCACTAAATAATCATCACTTTTGAAACATCCATTGTGTCTACAAAGCTAATCTAAAATTGGCTCATTTTGGAATTTACATTTTTTTAAATCAACCCACAGTTCCGACTTTTATGAAAGCGGTGAAAAAAGAAAACTGCTAAGAAAAATACAGTAAAATACTCTGTAGCTGAGTTATAAGAGCTGCACTGGAGTGTTTGAAAAAGTCAAACATTAAATGACTGCAGACATTCATTTTTACTGGAATCTCCATTATAACTCTGTGAGTTCAGCACTCCACACTTGTGTAGTGAAGCAGCTCGACAGATGGTGTAATTAAGGCTATTCAGAGGTGATTGAGTAATTATAATTAGCATCAAAACTCGTCGTTCACCAAGTACAATGAATGCACAAAAATGTGTCTTGGTGAAGGACCTGTGAAGAATTATGTCCATAGTAAAACCTATTCCCTGATTTCATTATGTTTGTCATTATCTTATACAGTTTTCATTTGCTTCTGTGATCAAATCTGTTTAGGGGAAGCAAGCTTTCTATGTAAGGCCTTTGCAGAAATTTCTAAGATTTCAAACATGTTTTTTTTTTTTCCGAACAAGCCTCTCACAGCATGGGCTCCATGTGACAAAGAGAACTGCTGCATTCATCACGACAGCTTGAAACAATGCCTGATTTTACATAAGTCCCATGCTGCAGTAATCACATCTAAGCTTTTGTATCAGGAGGAGAAGAAATGTAATCAAACGATAAAGAAAATGATACCCAAAGATTATTTTCTCCCTTGGGATAAGTAGAAACAGATTTTCCAATAGAAAAATGGTTGGTGCAAATGCAGTATTTATAGAAAACCAACTGACAATTGTGGTGCGAGATCAAATAAAGCTGAAATGTTGATAGCTGTTGGAGTTTTATTTTCTGGGTTCAGGGATTTTTAGATTTATAATATAAGGGGAAAAAACTGGTCTTTTTGACCTGAAAGTTAAAAACAGCTCAATAGTCTTAGGCTTTAAAACTTCTGACTACAAACTTTAAACACTTTGGGACAGACATGAACATTTTCACACTTTTTTCTCCATTTTAAACTCTCAAAGTCCAAGCCTTCAGAGAAAAATAAGGTAAACGAATTCTGTACAGGAGACACCTAAGGAAAGTCTACAGCCAATGTCTACAGCCAAATGCAAAATTGCACACAAAAAAATCAGGAAGACTGCAAAAGATTAACCAAAACATATCAAGGGCCCACTTTATAAAGAGTTTTCAAAGCTGTGTATGGGTCGTGTGCACAACATGTTTCTGGTGTGCTGCGATTGGTGGAATCCTTGTGCCACCGCAGTCGTCAGCCATAACAAAGCATTCCCTTGAAGATTTTGATGGCTTCATTGTCAATGTTTTCATCTTGGGAATGTCTGACAGGCTTCACGGTGGTGTGGTGGTTAACGCTCCTGCCTCAGAGTGAGAAGACCTGGTCCAAAACCTCTTATGGGATCTTTCTGTGTGGACTTTGCATGCTCCCAGTGTTTATGCATAGGTGTTCTCCAGGCACTCAGACTCCCTCATGCAGTCCAAGAACGTGCTTCATAGGTTAATCTCCAATTTTACCCCATGTGTGCGTGTGTGTGTTGGCACTGGGTTGGCTCCAGCAAAGTGTGACCCCAAAAGGGAGTCGGCAGTTCTGTGGATGGATGGATGGATGGATGGATGGATGGATGGATGGATGGAAAGAGTAGTGATAAACAGTTAAAAACATAAGTTTAACAATATTGTAAGTTGATGGTACGGCCAATGTTTTAACGTTTACCAGCAAAAACTATAGATTTTCGCAGTACTTCACTTAAACTACAGTTTCAGTGAAGAGTAATGTACTTTTGGTTACCTGGTGCCTAACTTGTGGGTTCTGAAAGAGATTTTCTACCCACTGAAGCTGCTGTGTAGCTGAAGATATGAGTGTTATGTCAATCAACAGACCATATTAGTGCTACTTGAACCTCATGGACACGAATGCCCAGTGCAGCTGCTTTGAAAAGGAAATTCAACAGCATAGGTACTTTTCAGGTCATGAAGGTTCCTCTTTGATGAATAAAATGGAACATTTTAGCACACGAACAGTCACAACCCTTTAGAAGAAACATATTTTCTGATGGTTACATGAGACTTTGAGGCATTAGACTAAGTTTGCTGCATAAAAATGGAGAAATGTTTCCTGTAAACGTTATAATTGTTGGATGCGTTCTAAGATTTTTGCATTTGGTCGTCAAACCTTACAAATTGCCATCATTGAACTAAAAGAGGACATGATAATGCCAGCAGCAGAGGTCGATAGATCAGCATTGAAGAACTCTTTGCTTTTTGTTCTTTTGTCCGCAACGGAGTTGACTTCTTGTGACTTTTTCACCACAACCTGAAAAGATGAGTCACTCTCACCAACTACAGGCTTGTGGCTTATCTCAGAAAACACACCACTCTCCAACTCAAATATTTTTCTTATCTATTGGTAAAAACAATGCTTCTCCTTTACTGTTTAGATATTGTTTTTCTTGATATTACTGTTATTTGAAATCTTTACACCTTCCTAAAAGCTTGAACCTTTTGTTTGTTATTGAACCACGTTGGGGGAAATTTATCTGTTTACCCAACCATAAAACAGAGCAACTATAAGGTTCCATGGAGGCTAGATAAACTGTTGCTTCTAAAGTTACTGGAGACATAAATCTGTGTGCAGTAGAGCTCTCTTGGGATTGTCTACAATGTGCGATAACATTGTCCCAACATTACGACAGGCTAATATATTTTAGATTTATGAGTCTCTAATAGTTTGTTGTTTAGTGGAGGATTTTTGTGTGGCCTGACGAGCATGTAAGGAGAGAATAAAAGAATATTAACAGAAATACAGAGTATTTTGGAATATGTTTAGAGGATATAGAGCTGGATATGAAAGTATGAACTAGATAAACTAAAGTTAATGAAACTGGACAACAGTCATAGATTCTTCCAATAAAAGTTGATTTGGCTTTGTCATATTGTTGCTCCAGATCAATACTAACATACAGGTAAATAATAAACTCAGGCAAAGGGCCACGAGGAAAAGAATTTTGCTAAATGCAGTCCTGAGCTAACTGGAAAGTAGTGGAAAATGTTTGCATAGCATTTATGTATATATATATATATATATATATATATATATATATAAATTTATTTAATTATTTATTTTTTACAGAACTGTGGGGGTACTTTTGTTAAATCAACTGCCTTGATTTGGGCTCAAATTCAAACTACCGGTATGTTGAACTCAACAAAACTCTTGCATTACATCTCTCGTCTAATCACATATTTTTAGCTTATTTGTTGAGTTGGACATAGTAAACTCCAATCAATGTGCTCCAGCTGTGGGTTTTCTTTTTCCCATTCAAAATCCAGTGGGTGACACTAGAGATAATCAGTACAGTGTGTAGTATACTGACCCTTTTTAAGAAATTTAAATATCATGGAAAAGTGTGTTCATTTAAATAATTCCATTCAAACAATGTAACTTTCATAGATGCAGGACCTACTGTTCAGTTGATTTCAAGTATTTGTTTATTTTCACATAAATTGGCTCATAAAACGCACAACATTTTGGAAAATAATGAGATGAAATCATCATTTACTTCTCTAATTTTGCAAACAGATAAAGACGGAGATTAGGATCTCATCTAATCAATCAAAATAAAGTATTTTCAAAATGATACGTCCATCTTCAAAACTTCAATAGTCTGGGCGGGGGCCAGGTCCTGCTGAAAGAAGAAATCTGCATTGAGATCGTCAGCAGACGGAATCACGAAAGGGAATTGAAAACACTTTTCCATGATATTCTACATTTTTGGAAATTCTTTGTATATGTGGTGGTGTGTATCCATTGACTAGAATGCATCATAATGTAAAGCTTACAGCTGTGCACCACAAGTCTGTCTGATCCTAAAAATTAACAAGTAGTCAGGGTTAGACAGAAAATAGCCTCAATATTGTAAGGGAAAATATCAAACTGAAACTGAACAGGAACTTGTGTTCTTAAATGATTTTTTCTAAGACACGGTTTGTTTTTGTCAAACGTACCTTTCATGTTTCGGCGGAATACCTTCCGCCTTCGTCAGAGTCGTCATCAGGTGGTGGTGATGTGACGTCTTTAAAAACAGATGATTGTGACTGAGGCGGAGTCACCTGTCAGACTGTTGACAAGTGACTCCGCCCCTTGATGTCCGTTTTTTGCTTAAACTCACACTCAAAATTTGGAAATACAGCTGGAACGGGAACTACAGGACTTGTAACCAAAAAAGAAATGGCAGCCATCCGCAATCTGAAAAAATAATAGAGAAATCACAATATTACTAGCGGACAAAGCCAGAACCACAGTCATCCTGGACACAGAACAATATGAAACGCAAATGAATGAGATGGTTCAAGACCGGAACACCTATGACGTCCTGAAAAGAGACCCCACAGAACAAAGAAGAAAAATCTCAAGACTATATTGAAACAGCTGGAGGAAAGGAAAATAGACAAACAAACCTACAACCACCTCATACCAACAGCCAGCATCATCCCTTGGATCTATGGCACTCCAAAAATACACAAACCTGGAGCACCACTGAGGCCCATAATAGAGAGCATTGGATCAGTAACGTACAACCTATCCAAATTCATCGCCGATATTCTAAAACCCGTCCTAGGAAACACAGATTACCATTGTGAAAATGCAAAACAGCTGTCAGAAGAACTCAAAAACATAAAGATGGAAGCAAACGAAATATTCATTTCACATGTCGTTATATTATTATTCACCAGGACTCCAGTAGAAGCCACACTACAAATGTGCAGGAACAGTTAACAGCAGACAAATCATTAAGGAAATGCACAAATCTTACGGTTAACGACTGACATGACATGACACAACTTCTCCGTTTAATCACTACATCCACGTATTTCCAATTCTGCAACACAATTTACAGACAGAAGGAAGGCTTTCCCATGGGCGACCTACTATCAGGCACAATGTGCAGCTTTTTCATGAAGGGCCTGGAAAAGAAAGCAATAACGTCTGCACTGGAGCAATGGAAATGCTACGTTGATGACATTCTGGAAAAGATCAAATCTGGATACACACAGGAGATCACAGACCACCATGGATGATACGGGACAAATCAAATTCACACATGAATAGGAAAAAGACAACTCAATCAACTTCCTGGCCATAAACAGCATGCATGCTGAAAACAGGGACGAAAAAATAAAAGTATACAGGATACCAACTCACACAGACCAATATTTATTATGGACATCGGAACATCCTACCACTCACAAAATATTCGTCGTAAGAACCTTATTTGATTGTGCAGAACTGGTAACGGATGGGGAGGACAAAACGGAAGACAAAAAACACATACAAAATGCACTAACCAGGTGTCAGTATCCCCAATGGGCCATAAAGAAGGGACAAAAACAGGTGGAGCAGAGGAAATGCAAGGAAGCAGAGAAGAAAAAACTGACAAAGAAATCAGAAAACACAGGAATGGTTACATTGCCGTACATCAGAGGAATAACAGAACACATCCAAAGGGGCATGAAAAAACATCACATCAGCACCCCAGTTAAACCGTATAAAAAACTCAGGCAACTACTGGTTCACCCAAAAGACAAGCTCGAACAAAATAGGAAATGCAATGTCATTTATGTAATACCATGTCACACCTGCAATAAAACATACATCGGAGAAAGAGGACGCACTTTCATCACAAGAAAAACGGAACATCATAAAGAATGCAAAAAGGAAACAAACAAAATACTAACAAGAGCCAGACTACAACAGGCAATTGAAGAAAATATGAAATCAGCCATGACGGACCAATTTAAACAAGAAAACCACATCACTGAAGACAACAGACACCGCAGATGGATCATGGAGGCAGTGGAGATCCGAAAGCGAGCCCACACTTCCATGAACCGGGATGAGGGGGCCTTCCTGCTCTCCCATACCTGGAGCAACATCTTCCAGCAAAAAACAGACATCAAGGGGCGGAGTCACTTGTCAAAGTCTGACAGGTGACTCCGCCTCAGTCACAATCATCTGTTTTTAAAGACGTTACATCACCACCACCTGATGATGACTCTGACGAAGGCAGAAGATATTCCGCCGAAACATGTAAGGTATGTTTGACAAAAACAAACCGTGTCTGAGAAAAAATCATTTAAGAACACAGTTTAAACTTGTAGACAACATGAACTTAATTGAATTATGAACAGGAACTTGGTCACAAGATAAATGTCTCAAAGGTATTTTACTAAGCTTACCTTAATATCTGCATAAGGTGTTTTATAGATTTTTTTGGGTGGGTAAACACTTGTGAAAACGACTAATTTTTTTTTTGAATATAAAATAACTGAAATGGATTAAATCAATCAGAGACGGCAGCTTCTGCAGGATCGGTGTTTTCTGCAGCCCTTTTTCAAACGGCTTTCTGATAAAGGAAATGTCCATTTAAATAACTCATTCTGCTTAAACTTCATAAGTGAGTTATCCTGGTGATGCTCTCTTTATCATTGACATGTTAACGCCTCAAAGCCGTGTTCTGCATTGCAGTCTGCATTAGAAGTCTGCTTCATCTGCATCTCCCCCGCATGTTCCTTTCAACCCACCATCATTTTCCATTCCCTGGCATTATTCCCTATTTTGCAGCTTCCCTAAACTGAAATCTGTTATCTTTTATTCAACATAACAGCACCTCTTCTCCACAGTTAACAAAAACAAGATTTCTAAGCTGGATCTTTTTTTTCTTCTCCCAATTTTGTTATCAGTTCTTCCTCTCCGTCTCCATCACAGTTGAAAGGATTTCTGTCTGCGGGGTTTTAAATATACTGATTTAGTGTTAAGGTAGAGATTATTCTAAAGAAGCAGTGAAAAAGCTGATATCTGTGAGAATACAGCAACAGAAAAATTGTTAGTTAAATGTTGAAGGTCATAACTGTGTTTAAATAGAAGCTTAAATCAGAACATTTCATAACATTTGGAAATGAAACAAAAATGCCAGATTTGAAAATCCATTGGGGACTTTACTTATTAAAAAAAAAGAAGATCATACTCTTCAAACATCAAAAAATTGGATGCTTTCATGCTGAAGATTTTAGCTTTTTTTCACTTTGATTTAGTTATACACGTTTCTACTTTCTCCACATTTGTTGAATTTGTTTTTATATTTTTAAAAGCCGAAACTTTCATCTTCAACATCTAGTTTTAGTGTCAATTGCATATGTCACCCTTGTGTTTAACTTGTGTAAAGCTAATCTATAATTAGATCTGTAGAAGCCGTCCAATTCTTTTTTCTCTCTGAGTCATACCGTTGCTTTAACCAAACGAAGAAAGGCTTTGAAAGGTAATTTAGGCTCCTTATGATTAAATAGCAGAACTAAAGCAAGCCTCAACAATGCAATAAAAACAGTTGATGTTCTTGTTTTCTTTGAAAAGTGGTGATACATCTTTTGTTTTTTTTACAATGGCCTGTTTTATCTACATCTACTGCATGTAAACAGTTAACAAACAGCTGTAGAAAAATGTAATTATTTTTTAAATCACAACCTCTTGGCACACAGACTGTTTTTGTCCTCACTGAGTCACATATTGTCAGACAAAGCAGGACTTTTTTTCGTGCTTTAGAACATCATAAAATTAATACTCTACAACCATCTGGAAATACTACCAAAGGTTTTTTTTTTTACTCTCAAAAATGTGTCCTAATTTCATTGTTTTAACGAATGCCATTAAAATGATTGTTTTAGTAATGAGACAGGTGATGTTGTGGGGTAATGACACTGAAATATGATTCATTCATTCATTCATTCATTTACTATACTGTTTTCCCCTTTCGGGGTCACGGGCTGCCGGAGCCTATCCCGGCCACTTATGGGCGAAGGGAGGGGATGCCCTGGACAGGTCGCCAGTCTGTCGCAGGGTAGAATATCCACAATCACACATCCATTCACTCTCACAGTCATACCTACGGTCAATTTAGAGTTGCCAATCAACCTATGAAACATGTTTTTTGGACGGTGGGAGGAAGCAGGAGATCCCGGAGAGAACCCACGCATGCACGGGGAGAACATGCAAACTCCACACAGAAAGGTCCCCATTGATGTTGTTTTTCACGTCCCCCAGCCGGGACTTGAACCAGGGGTCTTCTTGCTGTGAGGCAAGAGCGCTAACAACTGTGCCACAGTGCAAATATGATCATTTATAAAATATTCTAGTGGCTCTGAAGGCAAAATTATGATTTTGTCTGCATAAACTTTTATAAGCTTTTCTTTTTAGAACTTCTAGTCTTCCACTTAAAAGTGTAGAAGGTCAACCTCCAAAAAATATATTTCACAGTAAAAAAGATAATTTTCTACTGAAAAAGATCAGTTTTTAGTGGTATTTTTAATCCTTTGCTATAGCTTAGTCTTTGCTTTGGTCTGCAACCTTGAAATCAAGGACCTTTTGGTCCAGTTTCTTACTGTCCAAAACCCAGTGAAAACTGCAAAGTCCAACTTCATGTTAGGGAAATACGCTTTATTTATCTTACTGTGGCCTGTAAGTCATTTATCACAAGTAGCTATTGAATACTTAAAATAACTAAATTATAGCTGGGAGATATTTTTCTACAAATAACTTTAACTCATTTTACTTTTGCTACCAGCATATCCAAGTTCCTTTCAATATAAAATACACCCTTTGTCAATTAAGATGCTCCTACTGAAGCACATTTACTTGCATTAGATGAAAAACAAAACAGTAAAACATGGTAATTTTTGTCATTACGGATTAATGTACGGATGAATGGCCTGTGGATTCAACCTTTTAGCATCCTTTTGCTTAGTTATATGACAGGGTAAAACTCTAAAGATGAATGACAAAACTTGATTAACTAAAATAAGAAATCCAAAACACAAATCCTTTAGCCACAATGGAGGTAAAAAAGAGACGCATGTGGTTTCAGAGCCTCAGGTTGCAGACCCCTGATCTAGACAAAATATACACGTCGTTGTTCCTTACGATTCAACAGCCGTGGCACAAAGTCTTGAGGAAAATCTGAATACTGGATGTTAAATCCACAGTTTGAAGCAAAAAAATCCAAAGGGATGTTACACAAACATTGAGTAGCTTCAAGCAACTTGATCACACACCCTTTACATTTTGAACTACAAAACTAAAATGAGAACGACAGGATTTCATATTTGATCATTTTCTGAACTTGGATGAAATCCGGTTAAAATGAGAGTGAGAAGCCATGATTTCAGTCATTTTATTTGTTTATCACTAGCTGTGGCAGCACCACTGAATCTGTTACCAAGCCTTACAGTAAACTCTGAAACTTAACATTTTGTATTTCTTGAAAAGCCCAACATTTCTCCTAAAACATTCTCTGTAAAATAAATATTTGCTGAATGATTGTATACATTTTCTCTTTAAGCATCCCTGGTTTTACAGTCAATCTGGTAATGCTCTGAAAGAACGTTTTCCTAAATGTCATGTTCTGTAAGCAGAAACCTTTTTTAAGGTATAAAATATATACAGTATATTTTGACTTATCATCAAAAATCCTCTCAGCTCTGCAAATGTACTGGTTTCTGGCCTGGAAAAATACCTCTCATTAAAAAGAATAAATGTGCATCAAAAGAGACTAATAATGGTTCTCTATTTCTGAAAGGCTTACCTTTTATTTGTACAAAGATCTTTGATTCGTCAGTAACATCTAATATCTAATCCTCGAATCCCCCCCCTTGTTGTTTTAGCAGCCTGGCATCCGTCGTGAATGTTCCTTCTAATTATTTTTTTCTTTCTGTTGTGTGTTTTGTTTTTGTTTTTTTTTTTTGTTGCATGGCCATTGTGAGTGTTATCCATTTGCTGGTTTGGCTTGAAGGACTTGGTCGTTTCTCCAGTGCATTTATCCACTTGACAAACTCTGGAGTGTAATCCCACAACTGTCCTTGACGTGGTTTTAGGGCAATCTTTTACTGTGGATGGCTGCAGAGTTTAACAACTCTTCATGCAGCTAAAATGGCCCGCAATTATCTCAAAATGGAAAAGTACTTTTTGTTTCTTTTTCCAACTTTGAACAGCACAATAAGTGCATTAGCTCCCTCATGACTATTGTGATTGTAGAAGTGAAGTTTAGAAGCTTAAATAGATGACGTGTTTTTTCCAGATAATAGTCTGTAAAGTTTTGTCACAAAAAAAGTCTACATTTCCAAAACAATTTTTACCAACTCATGTTGCAAAAACTTTAGGAAAGATGTCATGTAAATTAGTTTATGTGTTCATCAGAGAGATCCATAACTCATTCACAGCAGAAATGTCTGATCCAGATCAGTTTGTTTTCTTGAATACTTGGATATATTTTGGGGCAGGTTTCAAAGCTCACCTGAACTCCAATGAGGACCAAACAGGAAAAGTCTTGTTTACTTGAGGCTTTAATTGTCCCTGAAGGGGACCGTGGTTAACCCTTGTGAATTTAGGTGGACATGAACAAAAGACTGGAGAAAACTGTGACAGTATTTGATTCAAAACTCTACATTTTATTTGTTTTTTCTTTACATTTTCCATAAGTTTAGACATTTTTTCTAAATATTTGGTTGTTCTTGTTGTTCACTTCAGGGGTTGTCACATCGAACCAGCTTCCACTGATTTGCACAGGAAGTTCAGCAGATTTTTACACCAGATACCCTTGCTGACACAACCCTGTATTTGGGGGGTCGAATAGGCCGATGTGAAGAGTTAACACTGTTCAGGTGGTCTGGCTAACGGCCTGACTGCGTCCGCGATGATGGCTGATTTAGGCGCCATCGCTCTTTTTTCTCCGATAAAGAACTGAAAAAGTTGAGAAAGTGGAAGAGGAAGTGTTAAGCAACACGCTTTCAAGCGACCACTTCCAATCAAAAGTCTACGTAAACACGGATATAAGTGTTCGTGCGTAGCTACGCACATTTTTCACACCGTTTTTGGGCTCTACTTGAAAACTCTGGGGCGGGTAAAACTTTGACCAATCTCTGATTTGGTAGTGATGTACATCAAGAACCTGCGCTCAGTGCGTTCTTGACCTGAAGAAAGTCCCTCCTTCAAGCTAGACGTCACCTTTTGTCTTCCATTCAGGACTGGGATCATGTGAAATAAACCTTTGGGGACAGCGCACAGGGGCATGTCCCATACTGACATACCGAAACGAATGTCGAAAGAGAACCAGAGTTAATTTCTCAACCTAAGGCTTGGATATCCTTTCAAATGTGCACTGTAAAAGCAAAGGCAATTAAACGGATACATTTTTTTAGTATTTAAATGCAAAATGAGAGGTGAGAACTATTCTAGCCTGAAGTGGCCACGCACATTTACAGTGTGTTACATAAAACACGTGTATACATTTTCATCCCCATATACCAAACAACCCGTAACGTTTTTTTTGTTTTCTTTATTCAGATTCAAATGTCTTTGGATTATTTTCATGGTGACACAACTTATCTGTAGTAAACTGAACACAAAGGTGGTGAAAATGTATCACAACAAAACTAAAGCCTACTGACTGTGGTCGTGCTCGTGGTTTCCGTGTTTGGAGAACGTTATTGTTATTGTGAGCTGATGAGCTATTAAGCTCATAAATGAGAACAATGAAGGATAAAACGGGGAGCATAATTGATGAAGTTCCTCAATCTAGGAAGAAAAACACAGAGGGAATGGGTTTGTACTTAATTTTCTAGCTGATGAAATAAATGAAGAAGATATATTAGTGCTTACTCCAAGTCACTCTATTTGTGTTTTTCTTTTCTAGCACAGTGAATTTTCCTGAAGTTCATGCTGACGGTTCGATTCAATCCATCACAGATGAGCTCAGTGTTTAATAATGCCGTCACTGTGTTTTGAAGGCAGCTATTTATGTAATAAATTATCATCTGAGTGAGGAGTTTTGGACGATTTAACCTAATTTCTGTGGTGGAAATGTGCGAGTTTAGTTTCATGCTGCCGTAAGTAAGAAAAATGCAGGCTGCCTCTGCTGCAGTCTGTGTATTTGCTCTGAGAAACTGCTGTTTATCCTTTTGTTTGCATTGATAGGTCTATGGAAATATGATAAATCTGTTTCCAGTGCTGTGCATACTAAATAAACAAGCAAGGTACAATCAGGGTCATAGACGGTTTTCTTTTGAAAGGGATTTTTCTTTGCTAAACATAGGCAGAAATTTCTGGTTTATTTAAAGTTTTCATAAGAAAAAACTAAAACAAAGATCAGTTTCCACAAAGATTGATTTTATTGAGTTTTTTTTTTTTTCAAAACTAGATTAACTATTAGGACGCAAATGTGAATCACATCTGACACATTTGCAAACATAATTATATAATGTATTACTTTTTAACCAAGCATTTTAGATGACCACACACCAAAAAAAGCCTCATCAGTGTTTTTACTTAATTCTGTCATTTTTAACAAAATGTTCCAAATGCAAGAGTAAAGCTTCAGATTCCTCGCTTCAACGTCTCCAGCTGTTTTAAGACTCGTCTTAAAACTGTCCAACTTATATCCGTGCATGCGTGGGTTTTCTCCGGGGACTCTGGCTTCCTCCCACAGTCCAAAAACATGCTTCATAGGTTAATTGGTTAATCTAAATTGTCCATCGGTGTGTATGTGAGTGTGCATGGGTGTGTGTTATGTGTGACACTGTGACAGACTGGTGACCTGTCCAGGGTGTCCTCTGCCTTCGCCCATAAGTGGCCAGATAGGCTCTGGCAGCCCCGTGACCCTGAAAGGGATAAACGGAAGAAGATGAATGAATGTTCCAAATGTTCCTGCATTTTTACCAACAGTATGAGTCTTACATTAAAATATCATTAAGTTTTCCATTCTCATTCATAAGTTCTTGTTATAAAAGTCTCTATTCAGATGAAATTATTTGGATGATTACCTCGGATTCAATGAACGTTGCATAACTTTAGGAATAATCGTGGTAATTATTGTGAGTCCAAATTAAAACATCATTTCAGCCGAGTCATTTCTTTTTATTATTACTGGGAAACAGAGAGGTTCTGATTACCACACTGATGTGACAGTTTTTTAAGAGCGTGTCATAAATGACGGAGAAATATAAAAATGTTTTGACGGGAACCATTAAAGACTTTCTAATGGAAACCAAAAATACAAAAATAAACATGGTTAAATGAAAGTCTAAATCATGTATACATTAACGTGTTGCCCACTTGTGGATATTTAAAGCTGCACACATTGTAGTAGGTTTAGGGGGGAAAAAAACAAGTCCAGATGACATCCTCTAAACCTACTACAATGGAACCAACCTGGATGAATGAGTCTTCATGGACAAAGCTGCACACAATTTAATCTTGCCTGCTGTATCCTTGTTCAATCAGAATAATGTTTTTCTTGTTGTGATCCAAAGTACAGTGAACAAACAATGTTATACATTTACAAAAATAATTATTTTATTTTAAGAAGAGTTAAAGGGTTGCAGGCTGAACTGCTAGGTGTCCATTTTCAATATTAATCCTTTGAACTGTTTTCCTAAGTTTGACAAGAATGCATCAAAACAATAATGAATCCTTATTAAGGTGTGCTCACCTGCAGTTTCAATCAATTTTACCTTCTTTGTAACATAATCCAGACCGATCCCTGAATGCATTTGTTAAAACTGTTCAGTCATGACAGAGCATACAAACAATTCTGTGTCTGCAGTAGTGTAAATATGAACCATAATTGCACATATCTTCTTAGTTGGGCAGGCACATTCCTTAACTACCTTTGTAATGTTTTATATTATTTCTAAATATTTTTTTATATTCCTGTGATTTTATTTTTGAAATCTTGAGATTGGCCAAAATTACCAAACAGTAGATTGAAAACAGGAAGTTCCCCTACATTTATAGTGCACTCCGCTGTTGCTCTGTGTTTACAAAAGTCAAATGATGTCACGTTCATATTGACCACTTAACCTCTTCTGATTGAAGATTGTTTAGTTCAACATAATCCCAGCTCTCTGTCCTTCTACTGCACACCTGTTCTGTTACATTCAGGTGTGTTTCATGTAGAATGTTGAGCTGCATCAAGTATCTGGACTTTACAGAGTATGAGGTACAAACCTGAGGCATTATCAGCTCATTTGTAAAGACGTAGATTTAGAAGGATATGAAAAAATAAATAAAGATAAAACATACTGTAAGAGGTGCACCTAATGATCATTTGTTAAAAATTCAAAAAACCAAATGCGGCTAATCTGTGTACTTTGTAAACTCAGCTATATGAATGAAAACTGACAAAAACAGATCCATTCTCACTTTTCTTATTTTCTTTTTTAAAAGACGGCTTTACTCAGAAGCTTTCAATGGAGAATAAAATATATTTCTGCTCATTTGATTCAACCTAATCCTTGCTCAGTCTGCAGAGCTTTGCATGGAGACCACAAATGTACATGAGCAGCATTTTACAGCTGTTTTTATATTCTAATAAAATCTGTTTGTTAAACTTCCAGTATGTGGTTTTCACATAAATGTGTGTCCTTCTAAATTGAAGTTTCGGTTGGAGTTCTGGTGGTGGAGATGAGGGTGAGTGAAGACATTTTCCATAAAGTTAGGAGGCACACAAACAGCTTTTTATTTATTTTCTCCTGAACAGTGTGTTCCGTGAAAGCAAAAAAGCTAGAGTGCTCTGCCATGTAGAATTTCCTTCAGGGTGATCTACCTTAAAATACAGCAAGCATTTTTGCAAGAGTGCGCTTGTTCTTGTTGATGTATCTTTCAGGCCTCCCACTCAATTTTATAGATGCACATTTCAGGAATTTCATAGATCCGGAGATAACAAATAGGTGAAACGTAGGCGTTCAGCTGTTTTGTTGTGTTTTTCTTTTAGAGTGTGTCATTAAGTCATGGTTTAATACCAAGATTCAAGATGTGGGTTTTCTATAAATTGATCCATTGGACACTTTTTATTTTACATTTTTGGGGCTCATTTTTGTCACTAAGTAGCCAAAAATGCTGCAGTTTAAAGACTTGAACAGCCTAGAAGACAACAGAAAAAGTTTCTATACTCTGAACATATGTGATGCAAAACAAATTTTGCATTGAATTTAACCCATCTTCTTCCTGTTGTCCTGGGTAAACTTTGACTTTAATAGATGTTTCACATTAAATTACTTGCAGAAATCGACTGAGATCAGGGTACACGTTTTGCTGCACAGCAGAGAAAGCATATTTGCTTGAAGGGAATAAGAAAGTGTCTTATAACCCTAATTTTTGACATGAATTAAACTCTCGTCAAAGTTTACTGTTTATTCTTCATTTTCCTCATTTTTTTTTAAATTTAAAGTATTGTTTTTTTTAATAAATAAACATTAAGTGTTACTTTTGGAGTTTTAACACATACACTACAGCCTGCAGGTATCTTTTAATTGAGGCAAATGATTTGATTAAGGCTACTATCGTTAAAGAGGAAAACAAAATTAAAGGTTTAGCCTAACACAAAACCCATAAGATGCAGTTACCATGAATGTCTCTGACAAAACTTTTAAAAATTTTATTAAAAATGTTTAAGAATAGAAGCTGACATACTGTGCTGCACAGTAGTACATCACAGGTATGAGGAGTGCAAAGAATTACATTTACTCACTCTACCTTAACTTCCCAAGATTTTTGTGCTAGTAATTTGTTAATCATCTCAAATTATCTCCAACAATTTATTTACTTTCATTTAGTCCAGGTTTTTTGCTGTATTGTAACTGAAAAAAACTGGGAGCAGAAATAAAGAGTAATTATAAACCAAAATGTGAAAATCCATCCATCTTCTGTTGCTGTTTTGGGAATGATGGAGCCTTTCCTCACTGGGGTAAATGTGAAAAGTGATAAATGATAAACCTGCTGTGATAAAAGCCCATCTGAATAAAATGTAGTTGTAAAAAGGGAGGGAACTTTGTATAATCGAATATTAAACAGTTTTAAACAAGTTTTATTTGTCAGCTGGTACAACAATAATATAAAAGCAGTGCTGGCGGCACATCATAGTTCAAGTCTTCATTTTAATCCATTTCTGAGCCTTTAGTAACTTCTGCATCTGATTTAAGCACTTCTATGTCTAAACAATATTTTATTTAGTTTGACTGTTGTTTGCTCAAATGGACAGTCTGCTGAGGCAAAACACAATTGATGAATGTGACGTCTTAGACACATGCACCCATTCAGGGGCTGATCGTGGAGAAAAACAGAAAATCCACGCCTGTGTTTCACCTACTTCACCCTTCCCTTACCATTGTGTGTCGTAGCATTCACTGTGACCTGCCATAGAAAAAATGAGAAACATTTTTGCCCAAAGGGCTCACCGAGCGGTCGATGACTTTGTAATTTCATGCAGTCCATCTGCAGGTTTGACCATTTTTTGCCCACAAACAGCCCGAATCCACCCATAAGGACAATTTGAACTAAAGCTTTAGTTTGAGATGCCTTCTTTGCCAGTAGGCGGATCACATATGGACTAAAAGGATCTTTGAAGCATTCTTAAAGTTTGTTCTCTTGTTTGTTACCGATTTCTTTATCTGCCGAATCGGCAGATTTCTTTACCTGCCGGTCTCTCAGCCCACATCATCAAAATATGCAGATATCTTTCTTTAGAGAGTTTTGCATCAACCCTTAGTGGATGGTGCTGTTTTGCAGAACAGCTGATGCTAGTTCTCTAATGTGGTATTAAGAGCCAGTCTGACTCAGCCTTCAGAGACCTCTGAGACGAGGGGATTTTTTTTTTCTCCTCCACATAAGGTGTCAGAACTGTATAGTTCTGAAAAGTCATCAAGCTGCAAAATCAGCATTTATTTTTTTTGGTGCGGGAGGCTTAGTCACGTCAAACTGAGGCAGATATTTACAACGTTGTAGAGAGTGATCAGATCTCAGCCTGGAGGGGAGCCTTTCAGTTAAATGACATACTCCATGATGGAAGCACTTTGGCTGTCAACGTTGGGCTCTCAGGTAACAACCTTTATTAATGCTATCAGAGAGAGGCAAAGTCTTCACACATAACATTAAAACACATTAGCGGTATGCATTTTTGTAACACATTAGATTCACTGAGCTGTATTGATGTGCTTTGTAGGGTAACTTGCAAAGCTTTTAATATGGTGTGACTGTCTGGCTGAAAGATAAACAGTGCATCAGTCTGTCTGGGTTTCTGATATGGTCTCTGATCTTCTCTGCTTCTTATTGCCTTTATTTCACTTGGTTGGAACATTTGTTCCACCTTAATGGGCTTATAAATTTGGACTTAATGAACAGATCTGCAATTTACAATTGGCATCTGTCTAAAGAAAAATATCACAGTTTTGACACATATTGTTGTCTGTGTTGCTAAAATTGGGACTTTTATCCATTTAGTAACTTCTCATTAAACAGATAACAACGATACCCTTATTTTTCTGTGGTTTTTGCTTTTTTTTTTGTTTTCTGCATTTGTGTAAATGTGAATTAACATTTGTAGTCATACATGTGCTTTTCATAGTGTTGCTTTGGTAGTAGAAGACATCTTTCTGTCAAGTAAAATTAAACCATATAAATAACTGTGTTTTCTGCATTATAAGGTGCACCTAAAAGCCATTAAAAAAATAAATAAAACTTCAGTGTGCCTTATGATCTGAAGTGCCATGTATATGTAATACTTTTGGTTGTATTTACTGATGTTAAAGCGGTTTTGAGAGGAACATGGCGCTCTGTCAAAATGTTTTATTGGGTGTTGTTGTAAATGCTCTAGTGTGGCAAACGTGTAGTGGAATGTTACATGTTACCAACTGTGAAGAAACTGGATTTTCTAGAAAGGACTGTATTTGTGTTAGTTCGTAACCCCGTCAGTTTCTTGCACACAGAAATAATGAATAACGACTCAGAGACAGTTACTTAGCTTTTGTGGAGGTTTTACTTCGCACAAACACGAAGGGGACAGACATGAACATGGTACATTCAAAGTCCGAACCAACGAGCTCAGGGATGGGCTTTGGTATAAAAACCCTACATTTGCATATTCAGAAGATCGTCCAATGGACCTCGTGTGAAAATCACGCCCACAGGTTACTGGTGGAGAGAAGCTCCAAGACTAAAGTGAAGATAAGTCTGAGGCCTGCTCAGCAGATCACAGTCACAGAAAAAGGGAGGATGAGAATAAACTGTGAAAACAATAGCTTGGCTGTGCTTTCTTCAAATGTAATATAATTTTGAGATGACAATACATGCTCAGCGAATTAAGTTTAAACCATTAGTGTAATAAAAGTTAAAGGCAGTTTCTAACTATTCTATTTCTAATTATTCCTAACACCAACAGTTAGCATGACAGTCACAGTAAGGCTGGTTTGAGCAGTTTTAGTCTGTTTTTTACAAGTTGCAAGCAAGGTTGGGAGTTATAGATAAAGAAATACTGTAAATACGCTAGTGGGGCCAACTTGGCCAATGCTTCTAACATAGCTAAAGTGTAACGATGTCTGACTATTTTTTTATATGTTACTAACAAGGTTGGGCGTTATAGGTGTAGTAAATATGGTAACGCAGCTCACGCTTTTAACGTGGCTAACGTGTAGTGTGTTACAACAAATGACAAATGTTTAAAAATAGACCATTCATTGACGGCACACTTTATAATTCTGTGTCCACTATTGTGCAGAAAACAGTAGTAAATATATAGACATTCCTATGCATAAAGCCTTTTTTTTCTTTCAGAAATTGTTCTTTAGATTTGTTTATCAGGCTTTTTTTTTAACCTTTGGAATTAATCTTAAAAACACACAAGAAAAACTCATTTCTATCGTCAGACCTCATGTTTTTGTCTGTCTGCATTAGGTGATGCAGAAAAATAAACAGTTGCTTACAGACTGAAATGGTGATAATGTGTTTTTTTTTTCTTTTACTAACAGCACAAATGATAGTGGGGTGTGGCGGCAGTTTAAGAACCTTTTTGTTTTTTAAAAACAAGTTGACAAGGTCAATCGAAAAAAAACCCTCATCTATAATTTACACTTTTGCGGTGAGTCTTTTTTGTCCACATACATTCAACTAAAAGGATCAGATGATATCTGGGACCTGCAGCTGCAGAGAGAGTGACATTCGTCTTCCCTTTAAACATGTTAGGAGACTCAAATAAATAATATGCTGATGCTTCAAATGGAATTGTGAGTGTAGAAGGCTGACATTTTGGTGGAATGGTCTCAGAGAAGAAGAGTCAGAAATCTCTTTACCTATGGCAAAGTCAACTAAAAAAATGATTTAATGATGCAAATGTTTGTGAATATTTGTAAAAAGAAAATTAAACCCATCATGTGACATCCTCAGATTGTGATATTGTAGTTGAACTATACAATTTCTAGCGATGAATATACAATTTAGTTCTATTTTTTGTTGAGTAGACCACTTCTAAGTGAAATAAATTATTTATATAAAAACAAGAATGAACATTGAAAAATGTTGTAAACTAAGAACATTTTTCTAGTTCAATCAGTAGCAAACAAAACACCAAATATTTACAAGGTCTTGTTTTGATCTGAGAGAAAATGAAACCTTTTTCCATGTTTTATGTCTGGTTGGTATCTGAATGAATAATCAGCTAAGTGAGCAGTGAAGCAGGTGGTCCGGCGTTCTGCCAGAGCACTTTTTCTGATTTGGACACTTAAGCACTTTGAAAACCTGCCTCAACTCCCAAGCGAGACAGATTTTGGCCGACCCCATTAGTTTATTGTTGAAGTGTAATCCGAGAGGAGAGGTCAGATGTAAGCACATTCTTCCTCATGAAGAAAAACTCAGTCTTTCTCTGAATGTGCCAAATGCGTGATCCAGAGCCTGACCTGGTTAATTGGGGATTCAGTATGAGTTTCATTAAACAGAAGCACGTATTCAGACTTAAAATGCAGAATAGATGGAGGTAGTTAGGCAGAAATCATTTTATAGCCAACTTTGTCAGCTTCACAACTTGATTAGTCTGCATTTATGGTGAGAAAAGTTCATCTTAGGAGAGATTTTATCTTTCCTTTGGATCTGAATGAAACACCCTCTCATAGTAATGGTGTCCAACTCTAGCAGAGGAAAGTAGTCCAATTTGGTTTTGTAAAAGCTTTAACTTTCTTTACCATCTTCAGTATGACTAAAAGTGAAGAAAAGGAGGGAAAACTGAAAAAGTTGTTCAATTTTTCTCAAGAAAAACACTTCTCTCTTTTTTCTGCTGTTTACTCGTGTATGTCTGCCACCTGCAGTCAGAAGAGGCTTGGTGAAAAATGTCAAAGTGGTACAAATCTCACAAATCTTTTATTTCACAGCTCCATTCTGATATTTGAAAGACCTGGTATCACATCATTCCGTCAGGGCACAAAACCGCAATAATAATTTTCTCCTTCATGATCAATTTTCAAACAGTTGGCACTTCCGTGAATTAAAATGGACGCAATCCAAACGTCACTTCCAAATCCCAGATTGGTCAAAGTTAGACATGATGGCCGTGTGTTTTGTATGTATAGTCTAGAAAATGGTTGTAAAAACTTGCACATAAACACATGAACGCAAGAGTTTTGAATGCCGAACCCACATTTCCGTGTGTTTATGTAGACTTTTTCATGGAAGTGGTTGCCTGAACCTACATCGCCAAGCTTGATGTGAACGTAGCTTTACAGATTAAATATTCAACACTTCACAAAATGTAGTAAAGGAAGTCAGAAAAAATACAAAACTAGGTACAGTTTTATTCTGCTGTTTGTTAATTAGTTCAGGTGCCTGCAGGTAAATGTCGATGTCATTTATTGGTAGTTTAGGATTGAGGGTGTGCCACTCGATCAGGTGGTGTAATTAGTGGCAGAAAAGGCCAGCGTAGGGAGTTTATAGAGGTTTAGAGCCACTGAGTCGGTCTGTCAGCAGTGAGGAAAGGATTTCTGCCAGTCAGTCAATCATTAGGTCAGTTTGGAGAGCCGAGTTTGACACAGACGGACTCAGCTCCATGTCAATCCCTTTATGTCCTGCAGGATTTTCCTTCTGACTTCTAACACCCTCAGCCCGCCTCCCTCCCCAGCACATTTCCACTCCGCAGTCTTTTTCTCTTCACTGCCTCTGTCTCCTCTCATTGTTAGCCTCCTTCTTGCCTTCGTTATCAGGCAGAAAAGCCAGAAACCGTACCCACCTGCATCCCAGCTGGCGCCTTTCCCTCCTCTTTCCTCTCCAGCGCCTTCCTCCCGTCTTTCTTTCTGCTCCCTTCCTCCCAGAGGAATGGTGTTGTTCTGTTTAGCTTGTCACCGCAGTTGAGCTTTTTCTCACCTGTTCACAACAAGTCAAGACAAGGGAGCAGGTGTCTGCTGGAGTGTGCTGCCCGGCATTGCGAGCACGTCTGTGCGCTGCCTAATGTGTGCAGCCAAACATACTTCTGATGCTAAAACATGCAGACATGTTTGCCTCTTTTCTCTGGTTATAACATTAGAACACTCTTTAAAAGTGTTTGATTTGATATAAAAACAAAGAAGCTCTGGTGTGAATTAAACAGGTAACTCACCAATAACTAAGAAACGTGGTCGGTAAGGGTGACTTTGCTACACTGTTTCATTGCAATGTAAACACTGGGACCAAAGAGTGGATCAAATGGAGCCTATGAACAACTTCCAGCAGGGATCTGAAGAAGTGTGAAGGATGACGATGTCTTAAGGGGAGAGGATGCTGATTTAAAATGAGGTTTTAAACAAAAATCCTTCTAATGGGTCAGAATGGGTCCAATGATCACGGTACTGCTTCCTAGCAGCGACCCACAGTGGTAAAGCGTCTGCAACTTGCTTCTGATTGTTTTTTTCTTAATGCAGCTGATGAGCTACTTTATATTACCAAGCCTCCATCTTCTGTTTCGAAACCTTTTGCTACGTTCACCTGGGTCGGATACTGGCATTCAAGCGATCACTTCCAGAAAAAAAGTATATGTGTGCCTAAATGCATTTATCAAGCTTCTGCGTTCAAAACTTGCTTTTTGTCACAATGGAAGTATCTAGGTGCATTTTCGGGGTCAAAGTACAAAACACATGGCCATTGAACGAGTGTTGAAAGTTTAAACAGTTGAACTTTGACCAATCAGGGGCTTCGATTTGGTAGGGACACAGGTAGCATCCTTTTCAAAACATGGAAGTCCCAACCATTTGAATATTGATCTTGGAGCAGACATTATTAATTGCAGTAAGTGCCTGTCTGGAATTACATGACACCAGTTCTTTCATATTATCAGAATAGAGTTGTAAAACAAAGAGCCTGAAGCAAGATTCACCAGAGTTACACCATATTTTGCATCTAGCCTCTACCAACTGTGAGTACATGCACTAGTATCACGTAGCAACAGTCCAGTGTGAACACTGTATGCTAAAAGCGTGTTAAAAAATGCCCGGTGCGTGTGCAGCATTACAAAACCAGAGAGTATTGGGTTTACAGTTCTTTAAAATACCACTGAAGGCAGACGTCAGAAGGGATCAATTCTCTTTTTTACTCCAATGTTACAAACTTCCACTTTACACCTAAAATAAATCTATGGAATTTAGTTTGTGAAGCCTTCTTGATTTTTATTGCTGTTTTTATTATTTTTTTAAAGCTGTTTCAAATTGGTAGACTTCAAATTTAGCATATTTAAGAGCTTTTTCCAAGGATTTTGTGGGTGGGGTAAAGTCAGGGTAAGCATATCCAACCCGATTCAGACTTATGATATTTATGTCTGAGATATG
Source organism: Oryzias latipes (assembly GCF_053564925.1). NCBI lineage: Eukaryota > Metazoa > Chordata > Actinopteri > Beloniformes > Adrianichthyidae > Oryzias > Oryzias latipes. The sequence goes on along the minus strand of NC_136247.1, from coordinate 13,019,864 downwards.
AATGACTATATTTATGTGTACATTACACAGCACTCACTGACCCCTGCTAAAAGAGAATCTTTGTTCTAGTGAGTTCTATCTCCCATTCTGGGTGGCAGAATTAAATAAATTATAATCTTTTGCAAACTGTTACTTTTTTAAAGACAAGAAGAAGCATAAAAGCTGCAACAACTTGATAGAATAAAGTGGAAAACAATTGTCTCACATGAATTGAACCTGTTCCTCATGGATGATATGTATTTTTATGTTGTCACATATTGCTTGATGGACATTTTCCAGTCTTTCTAATCCACCACCACCTTCCTGGGTTTTATGCATCTATATCTGATTAGAACTGGTGGTTTAGCTTGAATGATCAAAAAAAGCCAAGCTGCCTTTTAAAAGGCTGCATATCTAGATGTGATGAGAAGTATTTTTAAAGACCCACTCTGTTGAAAATGCAGTGTTGGGTGCTTTTAACATGTTCTTGCAGCATTAGCATATATAAGAAAATGGCCACTTGAAAAAGCTTTTATGTGTGACATAGGACTTAAAGCAGCAGGCCATGAGCTCCCTGCTCCACTCTATTCTGATGCATTCACTTGCAGACAAATAATTGCAGACACATTTACGTCTTTGTTTTCCTTGCGCAACATTGCATCTGGCTCAAAACTGTATGGCTGTATGGTCCAGTATTGCTCGACATTTTTGTTGCACCGCTAATGTTAGGCTGGGGTTTTGAAGGGCTGTAAGCTAGCGGGAGAGAGTGAAACTAGAATGATGACAGGAAATGGGGGCAGGCACCACTAAGGTTTCTTCTTTTTTCCGGAATCCATTTTTTTGGGAGTTTTTTCTTACTGAGAAGGAGTCTCTAAGGGCAGGGATGCCCAGTTTAGTTTAGTCTGTTTAGTTTAGCCAATACCTTTTGAATTCTATGCATTTATGATTTCATGTTTATCACACAACTACCGGTTTGAAGCCCATTGAGACGACTAATGTTGTAATATTGGGCTATATAAATAAAATTTAATTGAATTGAATCGCTCACATCTCAGGGGAGAATTTCTGATAAACTCCTGCCTCTGCAGAAACTAGGCACTAGAAAACAACCCAGGATTTTTTTTATTTTGGCTAAAAACGGTTCAACCATAACCACTTTTAAAATAGATCTAAAGATGATCGGAGTGGGATTTTATAATAATAATAATGATAATAATAAACTTTATTTGCATAGCAGCTTTCGGGATAAAAATCACAAAGTGCTTTACAGTAAAACACAGTCAAACATGGTAAAACACAGTAAAACACAGTAAAACACAGAAAATAAAGTCAAATGATACTTTATTAATCTTCACCAACCAGTTCTTGGGTCTAAATCTATAATCTATTATTAAAGATGGTAATATTTACATGTTTAATCAGAAGAAATCATCCAGCGTAACATGGATTTCAGTTAAAACAAAAAAAAAATTCTTTTTCATTCCTGCATTTCACGAAACATGTCGGAGTCATTTCTCTACTCTTTCATCAGAACATTATCATTTCCTTTGGATTGTAAATCTGTTCATCCTCAGCCGGCCTGCACTGCCACTAACTAAACTCCCCTCAGAGGCTGAGGACATCCCAGTTCGGTGAAAATTCCCACTGACTGGTGGCTGAGATGAAGATACAAAGGGAGGAAGGTGCATCATGTTCAGCTCGCATGTGGGTGTGGAAAAGACCCACCACTGACACACTGACCATGTCATACATGCCTCCCTGCACATCACTAACAGCACTTAGGCTCTTCCTCTGCCACTCAGCCCTCCATCTTCTTCCATGCCTCTTCCTAACCCCTGTTCTCCATCCACCGCTGTCGGGAACACGGTTTGTCCCTCGCTCCTTCTTCCTGGCCTCAGGAGATAACTCTGACACCTCTGAGATGGATGCTCCCTCTTTCGCGCACACTCTCACCTCCTCCACACACACATTTCACACTCCTCCATTTTGTGGCGCAGAATATATATGCAGATAAGCAGCACAGGTTTTGCCCAGGTCCCTCCACTGCACAAGGTAGAATAAGCTTTGTGTGAGTATCAGGCTCCTGAGGAGCGCTATCTCCCCCCTCTATGGTCTGAAGCCTGTTGAGCAGCAGGACAATAATGGGCTATAAGTCAGTGTTGAGCGATACTGCATTCCAGTCAGGGGAGTTTGCTGATGAAGCTGAAGTGCAGGAGAATACAGGCATCGGAATCTTGCTGTGCTTTCCAGAGGAATCAGAAATGGGTGCAAAGAGAAATTAAACACTTGTTGTTTGAATGTCTAATCGTTTTCAAAGTTCAAACTGTTAATTTTAGCATCGCATTCCAATATTTGAGTAGAAAAGGCTTGTTTTTCATCTGATTCCTCTTCTCTCTGTGCATACATACGCATATGGGGGGCTTACCGTCGGGACAATAGGAAAGACGATTGTAATGACAGCAAAATGTAATCCTGGATTTGACAGGAAAGAAGGAAAAAAGGATCACCCTTAGATTACTTTTAGATCTTCATCTTCAGGGTCAACCCCTTGTCCGGTTTTGATAAGAGGGAGATGCATTTTGTGCAGCTTACATGCATATAAAGATAATCATTCTGGTTCAAAAGTCCATCTAAAATATTTAGAACTATTTTTTTAAGTCAGTGCTCTTTTTTTTTTCTTTCTTTTTCATATTCCTCCCAGATGATTTTCCGCTTTCTGCACAAATGAGTTCATCTCTTGCTCGTTCTTCAGTCAGCATGTGTGCACACGTCTATTTAGAATTTTCTGTGCAAAAGAGCTGGCTGAAATTATAATGGGTTATTGTTGATGAATACGCCAAACAATTAATTATTTGAGTTATCCTTCTATGTAATATTGGAAAACTTAATTAAGTGCCTGTCTGGGAGTGACAGGATTATTGTAAATTTGAATATTTTTCATCAACGTCCCACCCAGGCTGTGAATGTTTAATTAAAATGTATATATTTGGACAGGCATGCTTCACGGGGCACAAATCAACTCCTGCTGTGCTTTGATCAAATTCTAATGTTTCAAAATTAGCTTTGATTATTGAGTTTTAATATGTTCCTTGCAGCCAAACATCCCATTTGCTGAATCTGTGGGAAAACTGAGTAAACTCTCAAAAAATAACTTCCCACTGCCACATGGGGAGCTCCCAATCTCATCTTTTGTACTGTTTTATTTTTATTTTCCACACTGGTAGGATGTGTTCCTCTCACAGGTGGTCAGGCGCTGATCATTTGATTTTAGTCACTACTATTTCAAACAAACCAGTACTGTGAGACACACAAACAAGAAGAGTCTGTGTGTCTCACTCTAAATGAGGTTCAAGACATGCAGATCCTCCAGAAACCTCTCAGGGGGCAGCAGCTCTGAAAAAACATCCAGAAGATGCAGAGCTGTACTTTAACTGACCCCGAGGCCGTTTGAAAGTCACGGTAACCAAACTTACAACATTTTAGGAGTCAGATGATCAAACATGCGCTCACCAGGCATGTTATATTCCATTCATTCCTTATAAAGTAAAAACGAATACCTTTATCGGCTATATAACAACGTTTTATATTCATTTTTTTGCACTTCTCCCATGGAGCGTAAAATCCTTACATGTCCTCTTGAAGTTATGTCATATTTAAATTCATTGCTCCGTTTCAGAGATATGCAAGTACAGGCGCCGTGCTTGGCCTAAATTAGCTCTAGCTGCTTTACAGCAGCTATTTTAGTTATCTCTCCTGCTGCTTTGAGCTCTGCCTCCCCAGGGCCCGAGTGCCATTTTCAGCCGTCTCTGGAATAAATACAGATGATCCGAATGAGGACATTTTCAGACAGCATCGACTTTCAGGCTTGCTTTACATGAACCTTCAACACTCCAAAAACATTGTCCCACTATATTTATTACACTAAAGTGTGGTGAAATAATACCAAGGTAAATATGGGATTTTTTATATTTTATACAATCTGAATGAATGACCTAATTTAAAATTGTTAATAATGCACCCAAAAAATGATGTTTTCTCAAAATTCTCAAAACGTAACTTTGCAAATACTTTGTTTAATTTACTTCCAAATTATGAGCCCCTAGTTATAATTACATTTAAATCAATTTGTATGAATGTTGGCAACTACCTTGGTCATAATCTATTCTGCTTGACACCAACAAAAGGATGGTTCTTTTGAAGGAAGCATTCTTTTGAAGAAACAAATTCCTCAAGGAATTCAGCCGCCACTGGAGCAGAGGTTCCTGGGAGCTTTTAAAGCTTCCCTCGCAGCCAAGCAATTGGTAGAGAGTGGCGGCCTTAATCAGCTCTGCAGGGTGGGGGCGGACTCACCGCTTAAACACATGTACATATACACACACAAAACATGCAGACAAAAGGTATCAAAAAGGTCGTATCAAAAGGTAAAAGCATAGTACAGAATATTATGCATCCACAGGCATCAGGCATTGAACATATTTCTGAGTAGAGCTGTGTATTTGAAAATCAGAACAGTTGGTTTGCAGCCACATGCAAATATAGCAAATCCAGTCCCAAAGTTACAGACCTGAGTTTAATACGCTTTAATAGGAGCGCATCACAAGATCATCCTTTTTTGACTCTTTAATCTTATTATGACTGAAGAAAACGGAATACATCCTTGCAAGGTCAACATAACAGTCTTTAAAACCTCATAACTGACAATGATGTTAGTCATTTACTTAAATGAATTCTAGTTATCTGCTTTAGGACCTTCCGTCACCTTTTTTTTGTCTTTTTTGTCTGTAGTGGCTCTCAGATTTTTTTCCTGGCCAAGCCATTTTATGAATCGCTTTTTCACCGTGACAACCACCAATCTCACACCAAACCTAATTGCATCGCCTTAATGAAGTTTCTGACAAGAGCAGAGAAGATCGATGAAGAGAGGGACGCCGAGGTGGGGGCAGGAGCTAAAGAGGGTCAGATGTTGAGGCAGCTGATGGGCTGTTTTCAGAAGGTTGTGCCTTTTGTTTTTGTGAAGAACAGAGGTCTTCTGAGAATAGATTGTAGGAGTAGAGGCAGCTGTGACGTGAGTGTGTGTGTTGTGTGTGTTTGTGTATGTGTGTGTTGGACTCGAGGCCTTTGAAGGATGGTTCAGCATTTAATCCACCGCTTCGCCACCGCCTCGTCATCAAGTGGAAACATCCACTATCAAGTAGAACCGCAAGGAACAGGGTGGAGGAAACAGACGTGGATCGAGGGGGGTAAAAGGAACACAATCACCCAAACATGAAACAAAGTGAGAGAAAACAAGGCAGAGAAAGTTGAAGGGAAAAAAAACGGATGAAAAAAAAACAGGAACGGAGGAAGACGCAGGAGCAAAAGGACAGCCAGGGAGATGGAGCGAGAGAATGGCTCTCCCCTCAGTTCAATTGATTCCTTTCATGTTTGCAACTCATCATCTCCGCAAAGGGAATCAAAGATGAAATGAATAGCGGGATCCAGGAGTGTGTTTGTGTGTGGTCTAAGGAAAGGAGCATGTTTGTATGTGTGTGTGTGTGTTCGCATAAACCTTTATGTCCTAAAGTTGCACTTATTGAATTTGTGCAGGCTTGTACTTGCAGGTGGATCTGTGCTTGTTGAAGATGTTACACACCTGAGTGGCTTCTTTTCTCTCTTTTATGCCTTTCTTCCTTTTTTTTTTTGAACCACAAATCCATTAGTTAAACTATTCTGACTATGTTACAATAGAAATCGAAGAGGTCACATGACAGATTGCATCCCCATAAACTACTGAATCTGCTTGTTTGTTCAAGGTAAACATTAATTTAACCTGGATTTCTTTTGGAAAATAATTTATAGTCCCGCTACGATAATCTTCTGATCTATTGACAGTGTTGCCAGTGGTCTTTTCAATTTTTTTCTATATGTCCTCTATTGTAAGAAAAATGCCACAAGAACATGTTAAAAACACAGTTTTCATTACGGTGGATCTTTAACGTAATGTAATAGTTACACAACAGTCTTTTATTTTATGCTTTTCTATTTGAAACAAGTATTTTGTCCGAAATACATTTTAAAATTTTCAAGAAAATAAAACGATTTAGTTTTGCGTTGGTAGACCTTACCTGACATCCGAGGAATTTTCCAGCCTCTGAATGTAAAGTCCACATCTGGGTTTATTCCTTGTTTGCAAAAGCTGACCTCCAGTGATCCCTCATCCATTTTCCCAATTGAATGTTCAACATAACTTTAATTAAACAGAATGATCAAATGTTAACAATGACGGGGGTGGATGCGGGATGGAGCTGCCATCTCTCCGGCTGGTTGATTGGAGGTTGAAATGCTGCCGTGTTCTTAAGTAGAACATTTAAGCCTTTAGCTGTAGTTGATTTGGATAAAAGCATCCATTAAATATGTAAACGAAACTACTATTGCAGTGCAATGTGGTGTTCAGCTATTATAGAACTCAAGTCTCCAGGAAAAAGATGATGTCATTCCAACATCGTAGGTCCAGCTTTAGACATGGACTTGTCAGAAAAAAGTCAGATGAAAACTTATTATCCTTCTCTAAATAAGTCAAATTATAGAAAAGGAAAAATGACTTGATATACAATATTAAGCGTTTTCAATGGTTGCAGTTGTTCCATTCCTTTTTTTTTTCTGACTTCTGTAAGGGCAAATGCTTGAGGGTGATAAGGTGCAATCCTTAAACTCTGTGATGACATAAATTCCACCCCATTTAGGATGTAAAGCTAATAAGTGTGCTAAAAGTTTGAAATAAAAGAGAGCAACTAGAAAGATAAATGCTGCATCGGGTCAGCGATTGCCAGATAGAGCGCGTCATGAACAAATTAATAGTTTGGGGGTTTGATGTCTCTCTTTGAGCTCTGATCCAGTCCTCCACTCAAGTCCCAGCAATGTTCATTTTCAACATTAGCACTTCTGTTTGAAGTTCTCATCTTGATTGGCTAGTTGCTGTATGCTTCATGCAGTTGTAAAGTTTAATTATTTAACCAAATTTAGCCTTCAGTTGGTTTGATATTAAACCTGGGTTTGCTTCCCTGGGGCACAACGAACCAAAATTAAGTGTGGGTCCTTTGGTAAGCCCCTTTGCGCTCCCTGTTCCTTGAAAATGCAGGGTTGTGTCAGGAAGGGTGTCCGGCATTTCTACCAAACCGTGTGAATCAGAGAGAACTGGTTTGCTGTGGCGACCCCTGAAGAGATTCGCCAAAAGGTGAACAACAAGTTGTTGTTTAAATTCAATGCAATGGTCAAACTATCTGCTTTGTACTTGGCTGTTTTTTTTTTTTCAGTTTCGTGGTCGTCGTCATGGTGACATCACCAATCCCACTACTTTCCTAAAATGTGCAAAAAGTCGGAAGACACACTCCAGACAGATGTGAGCTCAGTGAGGCTGTTCTAGAAATGAGGAATTAACAGTCAAATGACAATCAAAGATCACACCTAATTTTTCTCTTACATTTAGGGAAAAGGTAATGGCTGCCCACTCTCACCTCAGAGCCAGAAGAGCCTGGTTCAGTCCCCAGCTTGTTCCTTATTTTAATGGAGTTGTCTTGTTCTTAATTGGTGATTTTGTCTCTTCTCTGAGTGGGTTCCTGTCTCTGTGGCCTCCTGTCGTGGTCACCTGACTTAGAACTGCAGAAAGGCAAAGGATTTGATATATTAAGGAAATAACTCAACTAAATAGTTGCATTGGATAAATATTTTGACAATAGAGATTCAAAACAAAGGTTATGTTGTAAAGTAGAACTGTGTGAAACCAGAAAACAGGGGTGGAGGATACTGGGAATTTGGGTTTTGATCCAATAACAAGTAATTACAGGGTTATTATCGCCAATATTGATCCTGATACCCTTACTTTTTTTCTTGAAATGTTTGATGATAGAATAATCTCAGAAATACACATTTTGATTTTAATTAAGTGTATAATTAAACACAGGACAGAGACTTTTGGCAAATAAAAATGTTTCATAACTAAGTACAAAAATCTGAACTGAACATACACATGAAATATAGAACATGCATATTAATAATGGCATACTACAATATTAATAATAGGAAATCAGTAGTATTTACTGAAATTAGGCTGTTGATTGCCCAATATGGCAACACTGGAGACTGATAAGACACTGCGCTTGAATTAACTCTTTCTTTATTAAGGAAAAACTATTATGACAGTATCAAAAGTGTTGATCTCATCACGCTGGTATCAATACTTCACCTCGGTTTCAATACTATCGATACTGAGACAGATAGATCAAGAACTTGACTTGTTTGTGTTATAAGTGAAGTGGTTCCCTAGACTGATCTGGCTCCGGTTTACTTTTATTTACAAATTGGACTAAAACAAAAAGTATTAAAATGTAAACGGGCCTTCCATCAAGATACTGAGTTGCTGCATAATTTTGTCCAGCCAACACAAACATTTCAATTCATTTCAATTCAATTGAAATAATCAACAGAGAAACATGTTTACTGGGCCTTTTACTACCACACAACAAGAGAAAAAAATGGGACATGAATGGCCGCTGGTAAAGATGAACTCTCAGCAAACACACTTTGGGAGTTAAATTAAAGCTGATTCTGACTTTTTCTCCTCAACCGGGATTGACTCATTTCTTCGAATCTAAGCAAATCTGCTTTGCAAGATAGATGAGTGTTAAATGTTAGGAGCACGTCTCGGACTCTTCAAAATATATTGTAGTGTCAAAGGTCATAACTCTGTCTCCCCCTCTGGTTACCAACGGGAACCGTCTCTAGAGTTCTACCCACACTACAACCCCAGTGCACACTTCCTGGATGCCACACACCTGACTCTCATTCATTCATCAACCACAGCATTCTTAATCTCTGCACTAAGTGGAGCTCAGTGTGAAGTATTGTTTGCGCCACTCTGCCTTTTTTTTTGTTTTGGTTTGTTTTTTTGGTTTTGTTTTTTTAAACAGAACATTACATTTGGACCTAATCTTCTGTCTCCTGACCCTGTATCTGACTCTGTTTTCCTGCCACCAGCCCAGACACTCACCTGGATCTTGACTACTCCGTATCTCCTCTGAAGCTTTCATTGTCCCCTGCCGGCCTGACCCTTATTTAGCTTTGTTGACTTTTAGCTGAGCTAAGAAACCTGCTGCATTTGGACAGATAGGATGGATTCTCCTGAATTGATTATGTTAAGAGAGACTGATAGAGGAATGCTGAAATAGACAACACAGAGTCAAGTTGGTGACTTTTCAAATAGTCAATCATTTTAAGCGGGAAAAAACTGCCTAAAGAATTAACAGCAATAAATACAAATATATCTAGTTTTTGATCATGTCTTGTTGAAGGTGTAGACATTTTCTCAAAGTTTATAAAATAAAGTAGTTTTTTTTTAGTTAATAGTTGAGATTCAAAGAACTGCTAAAGTAAAAGTACAGCTGGTTAAAATGAGGTCAATGTTTAGCATGTCTTAGGTATTATTGAAAAGTAAAATTGTCTTTTGTTTTTAAAATTTGATGATGTTTTTTTATAATGCACTTTCAGTAGCAGGTGTTGGAATAGTGCTATACAAATAAAGTTTGATTTGATTTGAAAAGGGCATGCAGGAACATTTTTGAACTCGTTCTAAACCAATCGTAAATATAATTTCAAATTTAAAACTGAACTGAAAAAACTTTTACAAAAAGTGGGAAATCTAACAGTAAATAAATATCAGCAAAGAATATTTGCAAATATACACCTTAGATCTAAGTGTATATTTAAAATAAAATCTATAAAATTGTTGCAATTATAAAAGTTTGATCATATTTTTAAGCATTAAAATAAACCTATTAGTTAAATCAAGATTTTAAATGACAAATGTATGTTTTTGTGTCAAATATAAATCTAATTATTTAGTCTAAACGATGCATCTAACTATTAAATCTAAAATAAAATAACAAATTAATAATGTAAATTTAAATCTATTTACTCAATCTAAACCTTAAATGTACATTTAAATGATAGATGTTTAATTTAAAAACACAATCTAAATATCAATGAGCAAGTAAATTTAATGTTAAATGTAATTTTTTTTTTTTAAGTAGCTCAACTTTTTTACTTTATTTTAAAAAAAGTGATATTTTCTGTAGCTGCTTATACAATTCTTCGGAGCCCTCTGTACAATTACATGAAATAGTAAAAATAAAAATAAACATTTTTACTCATTGACATGTGCTTAAAAGATTTTTTCATAGTTCTTGTTTATGCAGCTAATTAAAAAATCCCTTTAAATAAATGTGAAATAAAATGACTAAATGTAAATCTTACAAAGTTAACAGAGAGGATTTTCTTTGTATAATCATCTCTTTGATCTCTTGATATTTTATTTGATACACGAGTACATTTTCCATCCTTTACTGTGCAGCCAAATGAAAAATCCAGCAGCATGTGTGCATTCACTCAAAAATCAATATTCTATCTTTTGGCTCGCTGTGAGATATCAGACTGCTTCCAAGCAACCAAAAGCCATCTGTTTGTTTCCTTGACCCTTTTATCAGCTTTAATAAACCCAAGTAGAGAGAAAATGATGCAAAACATGTACAAAAAATGAAATGGAAGAGCCAGCTGCAAGTTGTTTTAACCCTATTTTCTCATTCCTCTCGTCACATCATTTTCTTTTCATCAATATGTTAAATTTAAATGTTGGGATGTGAGTACCCACACTCAAAAACCAACAATAAAGAGTCTGAGCCCTCCTCTGTGCACACACCTCCTTCAGTTTGCCGTCGCTGCATTTTTCATTTACAAAAATCTTGGCTCCAGGGATGCCGCCGTGTCTTCCTTTATATTCCTCTCTGTCTCACCCTTTCTGCCTCCGATTTTCTGTCTGCACCTGGCAGACCAGATTACATATCTGCTCTAGTCAGACTTGAAAATGTCTTCACTTTGGTTTTAAGTTTCATTTCCTGTCCATCCATCCATTCCCCATCTGTCTCCACACACCTCCATCCATCCATTTCATTGAGCCTCCATCAGCTCATCTCTGCACCCAGACAACAATGTGCCGCAACGCTGGCTTATACCCTCATTTCACACTTGGATCTGTCTATTTCAGCCGACTTGTTTTTGCCACACCGATGTCACGCATAAACGCAGCTGGTACCTAAAAAGATGAATTAACAGATAATGTCATTAATGCAGAGAAAGAGCTGAAAAACTGTAAAAACATAAAAAAATTCAATTCTTTGGTTGATTATTCAGTGGCTAATTAAGAATATCCCTTAGTCAATACATCTTGCACCTTTGTAGAATTGCGATGCTTCATGACATACTTTGACTGGATAATTTAAGGATAAGATGTCATTACTATTGTAATTATAACAAATAAACAAAATAAGGTTGTTTTTCTCAAATATGAAGCTGTGAAAATGCACATTTTGATTTCCTGTGTTGACATGAAATGACCCAAAAGTGACCCGCATTCACAAAATAGTACTCAATGGTGGACGACCTCACTCGTTGTTTGCGGAAGTAGCTAACGTTAACAATGGATGTCAACAACAGTGTTGTCAACAGCAGAGCTCCTTTTGCATTATTACATTTATTTTCACAAAGGAGCCAGCACAATAACTATCTTCTCATTTTAAAAAGGCATTGGAGCAGGGATCGTCTGTACCCACTGTTGTGGAATGGGGATGTGTATGTGCTGTGCGTGTGTGTAAGAGAGAGGAGAGAGCGCGTGCAGCGCAGGAGGGAGTGAGAGGGGCAGTGTTGGCGCGCATTCATGTTGTGCGTTACAGAGGAAGGAGAACGATAATAAAAGAAGGTTTTCCCCCGAATAAAGGCTAATGACTCTATATTAACCTGCTCTGGAGAATCTGAGGGTCCGAACGGTGAAGTGAAGCCCGAAGGAGGATCCGCCTTCTGCCCTGGAGACCACGGTCGGAAAGGCAAAAATGTAATTGCGGGAAAGGTTCAACACCACGCTCGGCCATTTCGCTGGAAACATTTTTCAAAAACCGCCCGGTTGCGATAAGAGCCCTTGAGTTTGGCCTGAAGAGCTGTCATCCCAAATGCAAATCAAATCGGTGACCTCACTTCCCTTCCACTGACTGGTCTCAGTAGCATCGTCCGCCGTGGTTGATGTTTCTGTTCTCATTCCCAGAATGATGACCTTTGTAGCGTATCAATGACGTACGGGTCGGATACATGTGGCCTGCCCGTTCAGACAGAGGTCGCATTTCAAAAGATTGGATACGTATCGAATTCATGACCACATACCCAAGTGGCCTGGGTCACATTTGAAAAGATCGGATCTGTGTCGTTCAGACTGTCATGAAAAGATCAGATGCAGGTCGCATGGGGGCCAAAAAATGTGTGCAAATGTATGTTTGTGTGTGTGTATGTATGTTTGCTGTTTGTATGTGCAAATATCACGGTAAAGTACTTTCTATTTGAAACACATTGTCAATGTTCTAGTAAAACCATCTGTTCAGAAGTGTTGGAACATGTTTGATTGATTAAAAAAAAACATTTTGAATGCTACACACTGCAGAAATACCTGTGGCATCTTTTGATGCTTATCATTAGACTATAAAACACAAATGTGTAATTATCTATGATAAAAATGTGAGGTTGTTGTGTTTTTCACATTACTTGTTTGAAAAATAAAACAAATAGCTCAAGTTTAAGTATCCATGATTAATAAACTAGTTCAGTGGAGGAACAAATTTCTCTCACTTCTACCTCCAGCCCGGTCAGCTCTCTGTGTGAGGGGTCAAATCACCAAATGCAGCACTTGATGAAGGTAAGGAAAAGTCAAAACACTATATACTTTACAACAAAGACTGAGCTATTTTCCAACATATTCATACAGCTGTACGGCAAGCCACTGCTTTAGAAACGTTGCTATGCAACAAATAAATATAACAAAACATGAAACAATGTTGGTTTGAAATCCTTTTTTTTAATGTGCAGCTGGAATTTAAAAAAAATTACAGAAAAGGCTAGTTAGTTGCAGGTAAAGAGTGGAAGAACCGGTTAACTTTGTGTACCTGTGTTTTTTCATAAGAAAACTATGCGAGCAAGTTCTCTGATGCATGCCACTCTGTTAGTGTGTGATCCTTGAAGGGTATACTTGGTAGCATTACATTTGGTGCTGTTTGTCTACTTCCCTTTGCTGTCATGGACAGATGATTTTGTCCATAAGTTTGCATGTTTGAGTCCACAAATAAAAGTGCACGTCAGGTCTAAAAACAGCCCAGCTTCTTGTTGAAAATTATAATCTAATTGAGTCTTCCTCTCCTCTAAATAACTGCTTATTTGGTTTTTGTTACCATGGTAACTGGGTAGGCTGCTTTGATGGGCAAATATGAAATGAGTGTGAATCTTTACACAATGCAATGAAAGGTGAGGAAACTGTCACTTTTCACGTGGGAGAAATGTAATTATAGCACATCAGACCGACTAACACATCAGTTTGTGTGTTTTTTTTACGTACTCTTTGCTGGTTAAAGTCCCACTTTGATCATCTCTTTTAAAAGTGGTATTTAAATTATCATGATGCCATTTTTTTGCCAAAATCAAAAAACCTGTGGATATAGGTTCGGCAGAGCAGCGGGAATTCATTATTTGCCTCGGAGTTGCGAGCAGGACTGTTGATTCGGCTTAGTCCTGCCCCATTTGCCATCATTCCTTTATTTGCACTCTCTCCCATAAGCTTACAGTCTCTCAACCTAACATTACCTATCATTACAAAAATGTTGATTAGTATCAAAGCTGTCCAGCTGTCCAGTTTTGAGCCACTTATAAGCTCAGATGAGGAAAACAAAGACTTGCATAGAGCTAGTCATTTATAAGTGGATGCATCAGAATGGAGAGGAGCAGGGAGCTTCTGGCCTGTAGCTTCTAAGTCATAACTGCTAGCTCTTTCAAACAGAATAATTTTTGTCTGCTCCTGATTCACAATGGTGTGAATATAGAAAAAACTTGGAAATGCAGTTTTAATCTTAATTTCTTTATAAATGTCCTCCAAATTCAGAAGAATACCAAAAAAACAAAAGCATGATTTTTAATTGGAGTGGGTCTTTAAAATATAAAATTCCTATGACCAAATAGTTGAGGCTTCCTGAAATCTAAGTGTTCTGACTGTAAAGTAGTTAAAGAGAACATCTTAAGTGAATATTTCTGATTGATGAATTTAATGAAAGCATTGTCAACATTTGAACAATAGTTTATTTTAATCTTGTATTATTTTTGTTTTTTATTGGAAACTAGAACACAAGTTCCACCATTTTTATGTTTTTTTATGGTTTATTGTTATTTTTTTCTTTTATACTACCATGTATCATTTCCAACTAGCATTCAAGCCAATGTGGTCAAAGTTCCAAGCTGATTTATGTGTGGTTTAATGGTTGACATTTGCTAAATAACTAGTTCTCCACAAATCACTAATAGCTTGTTTTCCTGCTGTAGAAACAGAGGCTTTTAGGATGAAAGCAATCTAAATGTAATCCTTCAATAGATGTTTTGTGTTGTGGGTATAGATATTGTTGTCATGTAATGATTTTATTCCTGGTATTACTGGGAGATTTTCTCAGTGCTTTTAAGGATTAAATTCTAAATACCCTTTTTCTCTCCTGGTTCTTGTGTCATGCCACATGTGTAGACTGCAGTCTCTCGTGAGATTACGATGCGTTTCGTTCTGTCTCAAGTTAAAAAGGAAATCCAATCCCATTCAAGAGCGATGTTTTGCTGTTCTAAAGCTACCTTGGACCATAAAGCCATTAATTATGGGATTAGCATCATAGAGGGACTTGCTAATTGTGGTTTAAGGAAGACAGAAACACACACATTAGAAAGTTTTGCCATTCTACTTGTGTCAGAAGCATTAAATCAGAGGGGTCCAAACTTTTTGCAAAAACAGCCAAATTTAGTGAGGTAAAATGTTTGAGGGCCTACCATTCAGCCTGCAATTTTAAATGCTAATTAACTTTTTGAGGAAAATTTTAGTGCAATAGAATAATTTTCATTTCTTCACATAGACAAAAATATATCTAAATACATTTTACCACAATTACTTTGAAGTTCTGATTTGAAAACCGGGGGGGGGGGGGGGGGGGGAATTGAATATGTGTCTGGAAGAAAATGTTTGGCAACATATGTTATAACAAATGTTACATATTTGTCACGATTAAATGCTCTAAAAGTCTATATGTCTATGGGAAAATAGCACAATTAGTTGTCTTATTTTGATCACAGAAGCTGGTAAATCTGTTCCTCTTCTTTGGTCCTTAAGGCTCCGAATGTCAAGTTGCCAGAGGTTGTTGGTTGTGGCACTGATTTATAGAATACCTGTCCTTTGCAATTTACTTTTTATTGTTTAATAATCTGACTGTCTAGTTGTATTTTAAGTCATCTTTTCTTTTTAAGTCATTGTTTTACTTGTCATTTTTCGGCCTCGGGGGGTGCCAAAATAAAATTCCAATGTTCTTGTTTTTAACTTGTGTTTTTGACACGTACAAATGGCAATAAACTCTAACTCTAACTCTTGTTGCAACAGGGTCACTGTTGCTAATAATGTAAGTTAACCAATCACAATAAGGAAGTTCTTATAAGGTGCATATTATTGGTTTTATGATCAGCCTGCAGGTTAGTAGAAATTGAATGCATTTGAATTTGGCGCACAGGCCGGACTTTGGACACGCCATTTTTATGTGATCCAACCAATTTTTTTTTTTTCCATCATCAAAGGGCTTATTTTTGTGGCGGTTCACCATTAGCAGGTGGAAGTTTGAGCACTCTCTTCATAAAGAATCCGGAATTCAACCAATAACTGTAACATTTTGGGTGAATATGGAGATTTTTCCGCCTGTCTTTAGGCATTGCTTTCCATCAAACAGACAGTAATTGTTAAACAGAATTTGGTTTTTAGAGATGTTTTAGAAAAGCTTCAAAAACCTTGTTACCTGCAGTACTTTCATTTGAATTGACATTGCAGTGCATGTGGATCATAAAAAGGGCTCTGTGAGTGTGTGAAAGGTTGACTGGGTTTAGTATGGGTTTCAAAAGAGTCATAGAGCAGTTTGAGTTTGGATTACAGGCGCAGAGATTGCCTATAAAGGCAAGCAAATCTCTTGGATGAACATTTTGTTCCCACTGAAGGAATCCAGGAGAAGCATCCCAAACAAATCTTCTGAATAAGTTTGCAGACTGCTGTAACAATATCTTCTAAAAAAAACTGTTTTGAAGAACAATCAGAAGAAAAACACATTCTTTTGCTTGGACACACAACCACGCACTACCTCAAACAAGACCTGGACAATCAATTTTTGTCTACCTTTGATATTTTTTTCCAGAATCATAGAAAACAATGAAAGAGGAGATGTTTTGGTCTTTGGTTTATGCTCGATTAAGGCTTAGTGGGTGTTCAAAGCAAAATAATCAGGAATTAAAGCTTTTATGACAAAAGTGTGAATCACTGCTGTATGTTAGCAAAGAATAACAGCATTATGAAGTGAAACCAACATTTGCATCATTGTGCCTCATAGATTATTAGCTGTTACTGTGATGCAGACGAAATCCATCCTCCTCCAGTGAGAATCTAACGCTTTTTTCCTTGATTTTCTTTTAGCTCTCTCTTTCTCGCCCTGCGCTGGACTCAGCTGAGCTCAGTCACGCTCCGTCACTTCTTTGTTTCATCACTCCATCATTTCTTTGCCCCCTCTGTAGATCTGGGTATTCATCTGTCTATCCATTTGTCTCTTCTCTTTAGTCTGACAAGTGGAAATGACGAGTAAAGACAGAGAGGAAGGGAGGAAAAAAAAAGCAAGAGTCCAGATCATAGAGAAGCGAGCAAGACAAGAAAGGCAAGTTAGATACTTGGGGAAATGACTGACGAGATTTAAGATGGAGAAAAACTAAAGGATGGAGATAAAAGATGGGCACTGGCACAAAGACAGTCTGGAGGAAAGACAGATATAACTGTAACAGGATATTGCCTCTAATACATAAAAATGATATCATTTTTGTGAGGCTTTAAGTTAAACTTAAAAAAGTGACTTTTGCTTGATTCTATCTAAATGCAGAATCTGAGAAAATAATCCTTTTCTTCTCACCCCAACAAAAGAGCTCTAATTACAAGACTTTACTTGAGCTTCAGACTGTTGTAATCAGTTATTGTGTTGCTGCAAAGTATGCCAAAAAGAAATGTAAAGATGTTCACATTTGTGCTATTGGTAAAAAAAAGAAAGAAACTAACAGAAGCAGTGAAAAACACCTACCATGTTGAAGTCTTTTAAAATAAGAATGCCCTTGAATACCAAGAGATAAAAACATTCACAGATAAATGTGAAAAATGGCATAAGGAAGTGAAATACAATTTAAAAATTTATATTGAAGAAACTTAAATTCAGGGTTAAACTCTGAGATCTACTCCTGATTCTTAAATTGTTTTTAAAAAGTCAGAGACACTGAGTTTTTCTGCAAAAGTGGCACTTAAACATTTATAGTATTTGCTTTTAATTATGTTAAGTTTCTAAGCTTCTTAAAATAGGGCTGACATAGACCATAACAATAAAAAGTCTCCTTGTTTTTGAAAAAAAACAGTAAATAATACCAAACATTTCAATGAGAATTATACTAAACTCAATAAGATTTTTGTATTAATAATTTATTAATTATTCTAATTTCCTACGAAGTTACTATGTGATTAATATTTTAACTGGTGAAAAGTCACTATTTTAATAAAGCTAATGTTAAAAAAACCTTTGGCACCATCAAGTTGTTTCATAGTTTACCACTTTTAACGCAAGAGTTCCATTGGAAGTCACACAATGTGAATTTTCTTTTTAAAAGTGATTACAGATTTATCTCTGTGAACATAAAAACCCTTCCATCCATCTTCAGAACCGGCTGTATCCCTTTTGGGGTCACGGGCAACTGAAGTTAACCCAGCTACGGTTGGGTGATGCTGGGGCATGCCCTGAACAGTTTGTTAGCCTGTAGCAAGACCACACACTCACATGCACACCCCTTTAGAGGGACTAATTAATCTATGTTGCATGTTTGTGAACAGAAGCCGGAGTACCCAGAAAAAATCCATGTGTGTACAAAGAAAACAGGCAACTCAGAAAGGTCCCAGTCATTTGAACCAGGGCTCATCGCTGTGAGGCAAGAGTGCTAACCATATGGCTGCGCGTAGCCCTATAAAAATCTACAGTTGAAAAAATTCAAATGCTTTAGAAGTTGATTGGAAAAGCAGGTATGTCTTAAACAACCTGAACATTTTGGTGAAAACCAGATAGATGCATTTTTGGTGTCTTGCCCAAAGCTTCCTCGACATGACTCAGTTGCTGGGAAAAAAAACATCATCTCTTTGGCTGGAAGACATCCACTCTACCTTTAGGCGGTCCTGGCTAGTTTGTCGTGACACTGAACGGTGTGTCTCCCCCCTCTCCCCTTCCTGCTTTTCCCCTCTACCTGTTCACATCCCCTGTGCTCATGCTCCCCCTACAAGACTGCGCCCTGGGAGACCGCCAACATTGCCCAAAGGGAAAATTGCCAATGCCTCAACCTCCAAGCCACATCCACACTTTAAACTCTGTTAACATGCTGGCTCACCTCCTAAAACGTGAAGTGGCTAAGTTTGTTGACAGAACCAGAAAATGTTCAACAGGAAATGCTAATCACTGTTTCTCTCATCTCTCCGCTATGCTTTATGTGATCCCTGACCACGAAAGTCTTTACATCTGAATGCATTGTTCAGATAAGTGTCCACTTCAATGAACAATGCATTCATCAGAGTGTAATAAGCACTTCTAAAACGTTGTGAGGACAAAGAAAGTGCATTGTGAAGTGATGAATATGACTCATGATGTAAAGCAATTACACTAGAAAAGCACCACAGTCCATTTAGTGTCTATTGCTGTACTAAGAATTATCTTCTTCATAGAAAGCTAAAAAAAAAAAAAAACTTAGTCATTTGAAGGCTCCAAATAAATTTGAATGATCATTGTGGTAGCTTTTTTATGATTTTCATCAACTTTCATGTTTTTTTAAGCAGGCTTTTGTTCATATTTCTTAGAAGATGATCCAATCACAAAGATCTAGAGATGGTTCCATCTCTGAAGAACTGAAGTTGGAGATACTAGTTTTAGTTTTTTAGCTGGGTTTCAAACAAGCGATAATATCTTTTTGACATTGTGATGTGTAGTGAAAGCAGATAGCGGGTGGAGTATCATCTGGAGAGGTGGAGGTTTGCACAGTAAAGGAGTGGACTGAAAGTCAGTGTAAATGAGAGGAACTCAAGTGGAATGGTGAGGTTAAAGAGAGCAGGGTTGAAGAAGGTGGAGGACATTTGTATGATGAACAGTCCAGAGCAACTTACAGTGTGGGAAATAGGTGGCGACGTGTATTTACAGGTGGAGGAGGGTGTGATGTGTGAAGAGAAAGTTGTAGAAGACTGGTGAGAACACCCACGTGGTTGATTTAGAGACTGATGAAGAGACAGGAAGTAGATCTGTAGGCAGCAGAGATGAAGATGTTGAGGTTTGTAGTATCAGAAATAAATACATCAGAGGTACAGCTTATGTTAGACATTTGAGATCAACTTGAATAAAAATTAAAACTTATTGGACTCTTTATGATGAAATTCCAAATCCATGTGGCCATTTTTGAGTCAAAAGATAGAAATCCTCATGCGAATGAATGCCAAAAATCTTCCTTGTTTGCCATAATTATGTTGGATTTAATTAAATTTAGGTTCAGAGGTTAACGAGACCTGAAGCAATAAGTTATCTTAAAATTCCTCACTGTGCCTTTGAGGCCAAAAACAAGCAGGAAAAGTCAAATCGTTCACACATTTCTGCCCTTTCTTGAGGAAGCCGCAATTGTCCCTGTGGGCTGTATCTGATGATTCATGATAACTTTTGACTGGGAGATGGTTTCCAGTGTGCTCAGAGTGCCAAAATGAAAACTGAAAGATTTTGCTTCCATAGACAACAAATCTTTGTTTATGGGATTTGATTTAAATGTCAGTGACAGTCTGAACATAAGCCCAAAACAAGACAGCACACACACACGCACACAGTTAATACACGGGTCAACCTAAATTCCCTACAGGACAAAAGATGTTGTGAATTGTTGTTTTTTTTGTTTGTTTTTTTCTTGGAACTTCACCTGCATGGCTTTGGTAAGCTTAACTTTGTCTCAAGAAGTAAATCTTTCCTGTTTGGTTTTTTGCTGCATGTAGAAAATGAGACGAAAAAACACAGACATAACGGAGTAAGAAAGAGATTAAGAAGACTGGTGCGGAAGCACAAGGAGCAGAGTGTACCTGGTTTTGACGGATGTAGGGTGAAAAGCAGAGAGTAGGCGGGCAGCCGGTCTCAACGCTCAAAAAATGTTTTTTTTTCTTTTTTTTTAAATGTTAATGTTTTCTTAAAAAATGGAAGGTGAAAGGTGTAGTGTGCCTTTTTTAATTAAATAAAGTTAAATAAATAAATAAATTAATTAATTAAAGTCAAAGTTTTATTGCATAAATAATACTAAATTTAAACCTTTTTCCCCATTTTATTGATTTAGCTTGACTGAAGAGTCTCTGTTTTTTGGCATTATGGGTAGAAGGCTTGCACATTTAATCTTCTCCTTCTGCTAACTTTAGGTTTTATGGCTCAGAAGAACTTGTTGTTTTAAATATATGAAACAAGAAACTTTACTGTCAGTGTATAAAGAGGTACGGTGATGTGTTTTCTGGCTGCCATTTCTGATACGGTAACGTAAACACCAATTGAAAAAAAAAATTGACTTTCAGACCCCATAATAAATTGATATATGCTCTTTTAGATCATTATTTTGTTGTCTTCGTTCACAAAGGACACAAATTAGGTCAGAAAAACATCCAAGCATGTGAGACATGTAGAACAAATCTGTAGATATTTCAGAGATAGGACAGGTTTCTTCATCTAGCAAAAGAAAAGCTAGCGATACTTGTAAATGAAAAGCTTTTCCATGAGTTTTTAAGCTGTAAATGAGAAATCTCTAATTAGGAAAAGAAAACCTGTCAGCTGTAATTAAAGAGTTGATGGAGGCCAAGGGAGACATTCTCTGTGGATTATGCTTTCAAAGCTGTGACTCATGGAGGGACCTTTGCATTCAGGGGAGACACGACAGTTTGAAAAGAGCTGACCTCATTCCAAAACACTTGTGGCTTTTTCTTTAACTCAGAGTTTTGGAAAAAAAACTCTTTCCTGCACACCAATAGCCTTGAAGGTGCTATAATGATTTTGTTGTACTGGTAATTTGATAAAGCTCATAAAATTGTGCACAAAATTAGAACTGCATCAGACAGTGTTAAAGAGCCAAAGAATGACCAATGCATTGCACAGAGAAGTGTGATGTTTTTTATCTCTTTAAAATCAGATGATAAAAGGGTTTTGTCATTACAACTGGCAGTTGATATAAATTATATCTCATGATGCTTGCTTTTATAGCAATAAATGTTCTTCCGCCCACTCAAAGAAGAATCAGGAGCAACCTAAGATGCAGCGTTTTACCTTACAGCGCTTTGGCGTGTGGACAAAAGTCATAGTTTCTACAGTTTTAAAGGCAAAAAAGAGAAAATATAACCAATTTATGAGGCAAAATATCATAAGGCAACAAAGGGTAAACAGACTTATTTATCAGGTTTCTTACTGATAAACACAGACCTGACATAAATCTTTTTTAAGTAAAAATAAAAAAGAAATTTGCAGAAAGGGTCCAAAAATGGTTTGGTGGCGCCCAAGGTGCTTCAGATGAATTGTCTAGTGATGAAGAAGTCTTATTTTCAGTGATAAGTCTCAAATATGCTGTTGGATTGTCGTTTAAAGTGAGGAAAAGAAACATTGAAATTGTAACTTAATTTGAAAAAAATTCAAGTTTAGATTGTCCAGCTGCAATTTCAATGTAATTTAAAAATAAAAAGACATTTTATTTATGGAAGAGTAAACATAGTAGAGCTATAGGATAACCATTTCTCTACAGACTGAGATGAATTTGTGCTAAGATCTGGGCATTTCCCATACTTATTATCTTTAGAGTGGTATTTGCAGCTCGATGTTTGATTCTTGGATTTAGTCAGATTTCTAAAATAAGCTAAGACCTGCTTAGAAGCCAAATGGGCCCCCACAAGTTTGGATGTTTGTTAGCAGGTGAACTGCAGCACAGTTCACAGAGTCTCCCAAAAGGGAGAGGCTGTGCAGTAAAAACAAAAACATCCATGCAGAGGATTAGCATCGGGGACTGTTTGGTGGGACGCCTTCGATGGGGTTGTTATCAAGTAGGAAGAAGAAGCCATAATAAAAGAGCGAAGGCTCAACTTTATGTTGGAGAAATCAAAGTTGTAATTGCAGATGAACGTGTTTGCATGGAGGCAGAAAATCTTACAGCCAAATTTTATGTGGATTAACAAATTTCTTGACTAAAAGCAAGATCACACTCACTGTAAGCCTCTTTTATGATAGCGAAAAGCTCGGTGGCTGAAACTGGACATAGTTATTTTATGAAGACTGAAGACCAGAGTCATCTAACATGGAGTAGATTTTACCGATGATGCCTCACAGAATTTCAAGTAAACACGTTGTCCGTTATGTCTGACCCTAGAGTTAAACCTCTAACCTGCCCGGCGCTGCCGCTCTGCTCCTTCAAACATTCCACGCTGCAAATTGAAGCAGTTTGTGACCCATGCTCATCTCTCTGTGCAGTTTGATAACTTTTTGCAACTTTTATTTTTATTTTTTGTCTGCCACCAACTGGAAGGCTGGTAAAACACCATGCTTTAACTTTGACCCACACACACCTACACACGCATGTCTGAGAGCAGATGCCAGCCTGAAGGCTCTTCATTGGGTTAGCTGACACTGGAAAGGTCACTACAAATTACTCATGGTCAGCTTGCCTCTATCTGGAGCGAATTGAACAGTTGCACCGACTCTGCCTGCGCAAAATTACACCATTGACCTTTTTGTGTTTAAGAGTGTCTTTTTTCCATTTTGTTTTTCGTGTCTGTGTGCTTCTGTTCACGCATGTATTTCTATGCTCACGGATGTAAAGTATGATGTATTTGTTTGTGCATTCATGTGTGTTTCTGTCAGTCTCTGTCTTGTCTCAGTGCAGCTTTTCCTTTGGGTCATTGGCATTCTGTGCAACCCTTTCACTCATACTGACATTGAGATTATTGCTGCTGCTGCCGTGTGTTATTTACCTCAGTCTTGTGTGTGTTTGTCCAGCCCAGTCCCCAGAGTGAAACACTGCTATTCTGTGTTTCTAGAGAGATTTCTGTGAATATATCTCAGCATGAAGGTACTTGGCTCCCTCCCACTTCTTTAGGTGGGGAAACTTTTGTTGAAAAACATGGTGGTCCTTTACAATGTTACACTTTCATCCAAAACACTTCAAATTAGGATCAAACATGTTTTACCTGAACAAACAGTGACAAAACTAAAAAGAAAAGTGAAGATTTTAAACATTTCCATTTTCCTGCAAACATGATATCAACCCCTTCCCATGTTTGCCAACATTCCTAAAAATAAGAGAACATTGAGAGCAGCTTTATATAAAATATAAACCCAGATATTTCTTCATGTTTTTCCCAACGTTCTGCTAAAGAAAAGATGATAGCTGAGCTCATGAGTTGCAGAATTGTAGAAGAAGATGTGTACTTGTACAATCCAATCACTTTTGTTTTTTTTTAAGTTAGTGGAAGTCTGCAGTGTCCTGTGCTCAGGGGTGATGCTGAAACTGGGGGAATCCTAAAATTTCTAAAAAGCTTCTCTAACCAGCATTCTTATATAAAAAGTGGCATAAAAAAGTTTTTAAATCATAAAAGCATTTTTTTTTAAATGTGTCCGTTAAAAATGAAAAACTACAAGAACTCTGAAAAGCAACAAAAGCTGATCAATGAATTCATGAATATGAAATAAAATGTGTTTTATTATAAAGCAGCACGCTGAATATGAAGATGAATATAAAGATATATTTTATAGTGCAAGAAATAAAATAAAAATAAACTAATTAGTGGCAACTCAAAGTTGGTTGGTCCCTCAGGTCCGCTGTCTGGAAAGAAGTCCAGTATTTTCCTGCCTCACCTGTTAGTAAGCATCTCTGCCAGTTCCAGCTGTCAGGTTACAGCTAGGAACATATGTCAGGCTGCTGCACCTTTATTTTCCTGGACTGTCATAATACCAGCTGCAATTTTAAAGTTTAGCCAACACAAAAAGCCTTTAAAAATGCAGGAAACACAACAAATGACTCTACAAGATAAACACAAATAAGTCAAAATTGAGGATGTTGAACTGATTTTTATCAGAGGAAAATTGCCAAGCAGGTAATTGATGAGTAGTTAAATGATAAAGGTTTGTTTACTTTTCAAAAATGACCAAGAAGCAACAGTTAAAGGCAGAAATAATGCATGATCTCCATTATTTAAAAGGGACAGACTCATTGAACACTGGTTTCAATGCGGTTGCGGTGAGCCCTAGCTGCTCTAAATGGGACCAAATCCATTCAGTTGATATGTTCAAACACGTGGATTCAAACTGCCGTAGCTGTAAGACAGAAAGGAAACTCAAATATCCCATAAAAATTAAAAAGATCCCATAATGTGATCAAGCCAACTCATAATGCAAAAGAAACAGAGCGAAAAATACTAAACTCAATCTCAAAATCTGCTGACGTAACACAAAGCAAGGAGGTGTGCACATGGCTTTTGGTGCATAAAGGGCCAGTAGATGGAAAAGGTGTTTTAACTGTGTCATGAATGTGCAGGTGCACCTGGCTGTTTGATAGAACTGTCCGATAGAAAGTAGGCCAGCTTTATTCAGCTTTGTTTACTTCATCATGTGCAGGAGCTGTGTCATCAATAAATGGCCGCCTCAACAGGAAAAATGGTAAATGCACAAAAAATACATGTGTGCATACAGCACATCTTTTTGCTGCTTTGCAACTGTCACATTCCCGACATTAAGTGAAGTTCAGGTGGAAGGACGTTTAGGTCAGATGGGGAAAATCAGTTGATCTGCACACACGTGTCAAAAGGATCAACCAAATTAGAGAATGATTGTTCACTTTGAAATGTCAGTTCTGATTAAAGGGATGTTGCAAATAATATTAAGATTAAAAAAAACAACAGTGTTATTTTCTTCAACCCAACAGCTGGAGATCAGCCTGCAAAAACCTTTCCTTAGACACAAATACTAAATTTTATGCAAGAGGCTCCAAAAGTGTTTTATTTATTACCAATTATGAGATTTAAACATTTTCAAATTCTTCAAATTCTTTGTAAAAAGTTTTGAAAAAAAATTGTTTGCTTCAACCAATGGGTGTAAAAAAATGGTAACACTTTATATTAAGATTCCTTAACAAGCTTTAACGCATTAACAAGCATTATAATATATTTTAGGCTCTTAGTAAGACATTTAATACTACAATAAGTCTAATAATGTTTATTAAATTATTAGTTAACACATTTACAGGCATTATTATTAGGATGTTTTTAATATAATAAATATACATTTATTGGCATTATAGATGCCTAACAAATTTGTCAGTGTTAATAAGCTTAATAAGATTTATCAACAACCTTTGTTAACAAATAAAAAAGTATTATTATTGTTTGGGGTTCTAGTAAGACATTTATTAGCAGTATAGATGTCTCACACAAGCCTAAGTGTTAACACGCTTATAAGTTTGATTAACTAACTTAACAAATTTATAGGCTTTATTAATGTGTCAGATGCTAGTAAGATACTTATTAGCATTATGGATGCCTTGCAAAAACCGTACCTGAAAGTGTTAATAAGATTCATTAACATCTGAAGTCAGACCACTATCTTCAAAGTCCATATTACTAAACTGCTTACAAGCTTTACAAATTTATTAATTAACTTCATTAACAGTTTATTAATTGTTTTGCAGCACCACAAAGTATAAAGCTTGTAAAAAGAACTTTATAACATTAAAATAGACTAAACATACAAAAGTCTTTCTGTAAAAGAAATATAATAATTTAATTCAGACAAATTTTCAAAAACAAAACAAAACATAGGGACCCGTGTCGGATGACGCAAGCATCATAGCTATAAAGTATTAGAAAACTATCCTGAGTGAAACATTCATTGCAAATCCCATCACCAGGAGACAGTTCACTGGATTCAATGCCAACTGCATTCAACCACTGTTGCTTCCAAGTCCAATGGAAAGTTGCACAAGCCAGTAATTTTTGAAGACCAAAGGCAATAAACATACAGGAACCATGCTGAAGCTAACACGCTAATGACCGACCGGTACATAATCAATGCACTGTTTGGTGCGAATTTCCCTAAAAACGCGGTCAATTTTCATTGACCGCGTTTAAATGTTTCCCCCCCTGTTGCACACACAAGTATACGATGCCATCACTATAATTACTGTGCACTTATTTAAAACTGGGGCATGGTTTTGCCTTTCTGTCATTCAAGCATTCACTTATGGGCTTTTTGGCCAAGGTTTGAACTGTCAATTTTAAAATCCTTATCAACCAAAATTGCTCATGTGCATTTCTTATCCTAATGCTTACTTTTTATATAGTTAAGTTGACTTCCATCTCATAATAACTAAAAGTTATGGATCTTGTGCTTAAAAAGCTGCATCTGAATCGAATGATCTGCATCTTTCATGCAACTGTTATGTGAAAGAGAGTAAAGATATGCTGTGTTTTTGTGAAGCCAACACAGTTTTTTCTTTGCATTATTTATTCTGTGCTACCTTAGAAAGGTCGATGTTGTGAGCTGCCTCATATTGTATTTAAACCACTGTCTAAGATCACAGGAGGAAGGATAAATTGACAGAACTGGGGTAAAACAGCAACTTCACGGGGGCTTTTTGAACGTGCATGAAAGCCTGCAGGCACAAACACTGCAAATTCATGCTTCTAAAATGTTCAAACATGTATAAATAGCATCAGAGGGCTGCATAGGCATGCATGTTTGCAGTGTGTAACGTAGACAGTGAAAGATCGCTTAGATATGAAACAGCAAAAAGATGAAAGTTGGAAGATGGGAGCATAAAGACACAGGTCAGTTTTTTAAGAAAGCACAAGGAGATGATTTTCTTAACATCGAGAAGTGCAAAACCTGGATGAGCTTAAAGAACAGAAAGAAGAAGGTCCACAACATAATCGTAGGAGGCGCACGGAGGCCTAGTTTCAAGGAGTCAAAAACCAATCAATAATTTGTGACGTGCACTTCCATCCTCTCGGTAGTTGCTGATCATAAAACGGAACTGCAGTTTGTTCGTTTGCTTCATGCAGCATCACTCATTTATCAAGCTCCTGTGGATCATGGCTCATAGTGAGGAGACAAACATGAGAGTGTTGCTGAACATCATCTCTCTGCAGAGCAAAAAACATGAATCAAAAACTCGACAGCCAACACCGCCTGTCTGTACGCAAACTGAGAACTAGTCCGACATTCATTTATCATGCATCTTTGGAAGTATTTGTTTCATCAACTCATATTCATGTGTTTGTTTTTGATCAATATTATAGATTTGCAAACCAAGTTTTATACCTGTGCTTCTGGTCCTGTGTATTCTCTTTGGAGAATTGCTTATTTATCGTTTAATTGGTTACAGTTAAAGTGTGTTGTTTACATTTTAATTTCAACATTTTTCTTCCGTTTACAAACTTTAGCATTAAAAGAAATCACCTAAATTGTTACTATTGATTTACTTTTACGTCCATGCGCCGCTCCTTCTAAAGCAGTGTTTTTCAACCTTTTCTGAGCCACGGCACACTTTAACCTTAAAAAAAATCCCGCGGCACACCAGCATCCAAAAATTAAAAAAAAAACAAGGAGAAACTCAGTCTGTATTGATCTACAGCCCCTCCACAATCTCACATGCATTTTTGAGAAAATTGTTACAGAAAAAGCTGGAAACTGCAGCTGTTTTTTTCTAAAAGATGCAATAAAAGTTAAGTTAGAATATCTAAAAACAGTTTGATGTGTGTTCGTTGGTTTGAAGACGTTTAACAACAGATCTCCTTGTGCGCTGTCCCTCTCACAACCCAATGCATCATGGGAGATGTAGTGCATGAAACGGCCGGAGATCGCGTCTCTGAGCTTCATTGTTTTGTTCACTTTTTCCACGGTCTGATACCAGATTCTGTGGAAAGCTACACCGCTAAAGACGAGCTTTAGCTGGTATTTTTGTTAGAACTGAGCGACTTTATGAGCTAAATCGGGACAAGGAAGTGAAGACTTTAACCACTTCTGATTGGTCAGACTGATGACATGTGATTAAGCCTTCAAGAATGATTGGTGGAGACAGTTAAAGGAACGGGACTTTTCCCAAACACAGCCGGAGCTGCAGCTGAATCGTGGTACTGTCATTCTTATCAAAATGTCTTTAATAAAATAAAATAAACGCAAAGAAAAAGTATTTTACGATCTTTTATATTCCTAACTCCTCAGTGTTTTATCAGGGCCGGTTTGGATGAACACAGAGCTGATATCCTGGAGATGGGAAATGTTTTTAGATCAGTTAATGAGGGCAATTTTCCACGGCACACTTGACCATCTCCCACGGCACACTAGTGTGCCGCGGCACACTGGTTGAAAAACACTGTTCTAAAGAAACACATGGATAAGCTATTTGTAGAAGTGGTCATTTTCCTTCTTCAGTTTTAAAAGTCTCTCTGTCTCCATGGAGATTTCTGCCAGTGACGTGTCTCTACAAACTCCTGAGTCTAGACGTGTAATCCTCCATTTAGAAAATAATGCTAAACAATATTAAAGAATAATTGGATGGCTGCCCTCGACTTGCTACCGCTAATTCTATTCTGCAACCTCGGTGTCACATTCTCTGAGATCACCAGCGCCCTCTGCCTTGGGGCACACATACTGTGGACCTCTTTTGTGATGATAGAAATACAGAACCAGTAAAGTGCGTACGTCAGCTGCAGTTCCAGTCAGTGTGTGCGGTTCAGTCTGGCACGGCCGGCTGGTGCCTCATCTGCTGCTTTCTCGTGTATTTGAACAGAAAATTTGTAAATTTGCTACTTTTTTTTACCAAAGAAACATTTAAAACCCACGCATAGAATCCAAACATAGAGTATACATGTTTAAAAAATATGATCTGATTTTTATTTTTAAAAATAAAAAACTGTAGTCATCTTATTTATGTATTTTTTAAGCTACATAGCCTTATATGCCTCCCCTGACTGCACGGCAGTGGGATGAGCAAAGGAAGGAAGAACACTATTTCAATCTGAAAGAACTCATTTTATGCCGGCTTTATACTTCATAGCAATTTGGGAACACTCGTGTAGCATTGGTCCCAAGACTTTTGGAAGGGAATCGTCCCATTGACTGCGAAATGTAACACAAACTGATAACGTTATCCGCGATTGTAATTTTACGCTCGTGGTACAATCGCATGCATAACGCATAGGCTCAGATAAACAGAAAACGTTTGTATTTTTTCCTCGTTAATCTATGACTTTCTTTCTCGTAAAATTTACGACTTGAAAGTCGTAATTAAAAAAAAAAGTTTTTTGGTAAACTAGCCCTTACACTCGTAGTCGTATATATTAAATGGTCCTACTCTATGGAAAACATCATCAAACCTGTCTGTTGACATGAAAAAGAACCTGAAGTGTACTTGGTCATCTTGTAAAATATGGATATCTTGCAATGTAGAATGGATTTCCCCTCTGTATTGCCTTGTTGTGTTTAGTGGACAAACACACCTCTTCCTCCTCTGCCTCATCGTGTACCTGCGTGTCACAAGCAAAACCAGCTAACCTTTTTATGAACTAGCCTGCACAATTGTGGTAGGGATCTTTCATGCAACTGTTATGTGAAAGAGAGTAAAGATATGCTGTGTTTTTGTGAAGCCAACACAGTTTTTTCTTTGCATTATTTATTTTGTGCTACCTTAGAAAGGTCGATGTTGTGAGCTGCCTCATATTGTATTTAAACCACTGTCTAAGATCACAGGAGGAAGGATAAATTGACGGAACTTTGGTTAAAAAGCAACTTCACGGGGGCTTTTTGAATGTGTAAGTTGAATATTCATCTATGCTGTGGTCAGAATGTCTAGATGTCCTCGTGAAGGCTCTCGCCCCTGTAGCTAGATCTCCTTATGCAAGTATGAGTATAAACTATCAATCAGTTGATGGGTTATTAAATGAACTTAGTATGATGCATTTACAACCAAAAAGACCCACTAATTTTAATATTTAATAGTTTCATTTGTATACATTATACCCATTATGTTTCTTCACTCACTCTTGTCTTCAAAATGTCATCAGCTTTGTGTGAAAATCAAGCCCTCGCTTGTGTGAAACTGCATGGAGTCTGGTTGCAGAATCCTGGGCTTCTCGTTTCTCAGTAGTTAACCAGAACCTAGCTTTGAATTTCACCTCTAGCTACCGGTTCATTAGGCAGGACCAGAGAGGAAACACAAATCCCTTCTCTTTGATGCTGGAAGCTTTCACCTGCCCACCTGCCTGCCCCGTTCTCCTTCTTCTTCTCCTTTCATCCATCCAGCATTACTTTGCCGAACTTATTCCAGCACTCAGCCTGCCTCCCTCTCTCTTTTAGGGGACTTTGACACTTTGCACAATGCTGCGTCTATGATTTCTTGGTCCTTGTTACCATGGTCACACAAGCCAGGGAACTTGTACAAACACACATGGAAATGCAAGAGGTATAAATGAACTAAAACCCGCAAACAGTCTGCACTTAAATGTGTTTGCGATGCAGAAAGCTTACAGGGTTTCGGAATAACCTTGACTTTTCACATCAATTTTGAGAAATGACAAGAAGAAAAGAGATGCATCAGTGGTGAATAAGCTGCACTCCTCCCTTTGAACTGTATGAGACTGTATACAATCAGTTTTTATATTTACGGAAAAAGGCAGCAGCAAAGCTGATTTCAAATATTACCTTCTTTTTTTATTTTTTTTGGTGGAGGTTATTTCTCACTGCCGGCCGGGTTTCTAATGCACCAGATTGTTCCATGGAAAAGGAAAATAAAACATTTTTCCAAGCAGAACGTGGAGTCAAATAATTCATGCAAATGCTGCAATCAACAGTTCGTGTGCAGCGCGAGCGACACAGCGACCATCTGCTAGTGAGATAACTCCTCCTGAATATAAATGCGGAGTGCAGCATGGCGGGAGGCGGCCTGCTGCAGTTGACTTCAGGAGAATCACAGATATTCAGATGGAGTCAGATACAAACTTCATCTGACAGATTTTCATTTGCTAACAGACTGAGAATCAAGCCCTTAATGTCCTCTGACTGACTGACTGCAACTTCAAAACGTGCCTTTAATTCTCACTAATACATGCTGGTTGATCATTCTCTATTCATCGCCAAATGAAGAAAATACATGATGAAAATGCTTGTTTGTGTTTGTTTTTAATGCCAATCATTTCATTTTGTCTACTCTTATTAGCTTCCCCATGCCCTGCCAGTGAGCATGTTTTATGCTATGTACACACCACAGATGCAGAATGTGCGGAACGTGGGTTCTTTCAGCATATGGTGCTCACTGGACTGTCACTCCCGATACTAGCGCGTGTACTCACAGTTGGAAAAAGGTTTGGTGCGAAATATAGAAGCAGTGCAAAAGTGGTGAATCTTGCTCCAGGCATTTTCTTCTGTAAATGAAACAGGACGCCATACATACATGTGTGTCACTGTGTGATTCCCAGATTGGTCAAAGTTCGACTGTTTAACTTTCAACACACGCTCATGTTTTGTACATAGAGCACAAAAGCTGACTTCAAAACTTGCATTGCAATGCGTGAACACTAAAGTTTGGAACACTGGAAGACCAAAGCGAGGATATTCACACATTTACACAGACTTTTCAGGGGAATTGGACATTTGAATGCATGTGGTCGAGGCCGGTGTAAAAGTAGCAGTAGATTATACCATAAAACCCTAATGAAATATCAGGGTAAACATTTCAAAATCTTGAATATCCAAGAAAACTAGTCCAGATGTGGCATGATTGGAAAAATAAAGTCTCTCCAGAGCTTTATTTTTCTATGATGAAAGACAGCTTACAGACCCTACAATGCCTCATAGATGCTGGACGCTTCATTGTGTTCTTTATTGTATTTTAGTGTTAATATTGATGTTGGCAATTGTTAATATGATATTTATTATCTATCATTATCTGCTATTATCTGTTGTTTTTAGTATCTAATTGTTGAGCTGTGGTAACAAAGCAATTTCCCCATCATGGGATTAAACAAAGTGTCTATTTTCTTCTTCTTCTTCTTGAAAATACAATTTTCTTCTCAAATCCACAAAATGAATTTTTTATCCAGACTAATTCCCGGTTCGTCAACACCCTACAGGATAAGACGAATGGCTAACTGCAAATTTGTATAAATAAATGCTGTGCTAATGAGATAATGTGATTAGTGAAAGATTAATGTGGCTGTCAAATGACTGCCACAGAAGCTGAAAACAAGTTTGCACAAACCTTTGAAAGAGAACAATGCAAACAGCAGCTGTGCACGTGGGCGGGAGCTGCTGATGTTTTCAGGAGTGTTGAGCCTGGTTTTACAGTCATTGCACAAATATTGGTGTTGAGCTACGGTATTGATGTGAAAATGTGACAAGTGTTGGCATTTAAAAACTCAAGGCAGGAAACATCTCTTTCATGTCGCTTTTCTGGAAGGTTCCTGCAGAGGGGAAAGCAAAACTGCTGGTTTTGAAATGTTGCTGACTTGAGGGCAGAGTTGACAGATGTCTGTGCTTGCGTGCCTTTGAGTGCTGGGTTTAATGTGGTCATTGTACGTTCATGTGTTGGAAATGCAGCACATGGAGCTCCTGAGGCTGGTCATGGTCTGGTGGCTGAGGGAGACATTATCCTGAAAGAAATGGGGAGACTGATGAGTTCCCTTTGTGTGGGACTATGTTTGCGCTTCAACTTGAGTCTAAATTTTTATTTTTATGGTTTTCTACAATTTTTCCACATTGGCCATAGGCTGCTTGAAGGGCAGCAGCTGCCCTTAGAGCCTGGGGTCCCCATGTGTCTCTGTGAGCATTCATTGGTGTGGTGTATCCCACAGCAAATAGAGGCACACATCCAGCAAATGTAAGGTGTGTGTTATTTTCGGCAGGGCTCTTGCAATTGTTTCTGTCAAATAACGTTGCGATTGCAAAACTGTTTGCATTGTTTTGTTGACAGTAGAAGCTTTTTTTTTCTTTGCAAATTTGACATTTTCTTTTGAAATGTTGCCTCTCTGTGCTTGTCCCCTGCTGATCTCTGTCACTTTGCTCCATCACATCCCATGGAGACCACAGGTGAAGACAGTTTGACAAGGTGTTTGGAAAACTCTCCAGAGGCTGTGAATGCAGCACCCCACATGCCGCCGTATTTCTGTTGCTTCTGTCCTGAAAAGACTTCCTTGTTTGTGTCATTCTGAAATATCCTGTTTCATTTGCTGTAAATGGGATGAAATCTGGCTTGGAGCCAAAATGAACTAGGACTTTTAGATCTAAAAGTCAGTAAATGTTCTGTCAGTGTGTGTTCTGCCTGTTTTAGGATCATCCCAATAATAGTCATGTGTCATTGGCCAGATCAGCCGTGTCGGGATGTGTTAGATCATAAGTGTTGTAATACTCCAGTGTATTCACATTAAACCGGTTGACAGTATAAATGCACGCATACGTGACAAAACAGAGCCTTGAATCATAGATCTGACCGGTTAAAAGAGCAAGACGACATGAAGAACAGCAGAAATAAAAGCCTTTGATGAGAAATCGACTGTAGTGTTGACAGGGTTATGAAGAGTATAAAAAAGGTGGTTGATTCTTGAGCAAAAAGCACACCAAAACTCTGTCTTCATTAATTGGCTATTTAACATTAGAGTGGGAGGAGCTAGAATGAACAATTCCCATTTGTGTTTTTTGGTATTTACACTCTGATCCAAGGAGATCCAGATTGTCTTGTACTGTTTTAGATTAAATACACTCCCTGAAGGTTGGCCAGGATCAGAATTTGTTTCCTGGAATATCTTCCTTTTTTTGTGCTGGAAAAAAAGCCAGTTACATATTTAGTGAGTAGAGGTAATGAGCAGGTACAGGTGTTTATCCATGTCTGGTCAGTGGATTTGTGATAATTGGTTGTACTTCTTGATTTTGCTTCTTTTTGGTTGCATTCATGCAGAAAAGCCACTGTTTTAACTCTGTTGTCCTGGCAG
Organism: Oryzias latipes; assembly: GCF_053564925.1. NCBI lineage: Eukaryota > Metazoa > Chordata > Actinopteri > Beloniformes > Adrianichthyidae > Oryzias > Oryzias latipes. The sequence goes on along the minus strand of NC_136247.1, from coordinate 12,985,681 downwards.
TTTGGTCTGGTTTCAAAAGTCCAATGTGAATCTGAGAGAATGTAATGGTATGTCAATAATTCAAAACATTTATGAAAATAACTTAATGGGGAAGTCAAAACCTTGACGGGCTCATCTGTTCTTTTCAAGGACAGTAATCCCTTGCTAATTCGCTGTGCACCTTTCATGGTCTCCCTGTTTTGTGGATTTTTTTCAGTGCAATTTTGCTTGTTTTTCTGCTTTCTTATTAGCATTGATCTTGTCAGTCAGTCTCCTCTATGCCATGTCTGCTAGAAAGAATGTGCCCAGTTTGCCAGATTTTTGTAGATCTTCGATCACGAGCAGATCTTTTTCATCGTTTTCATTCTCTAACACTGGAAATATCTTTTCTTTTTATTTCTTTTTTTTTTTTACCTGTGAGAGTTTAAAATAGAAAGAAAAGTGTTAAAATGTTTATGTCTGTCTGAGAAAAGTGTATGTGAGGGGTTTCACAGCCTTACAATATCTGGAATCCTACTTTAAGAATTCACCTATCTCAGGATATACAAAAACAGAGAAATATTGCTAAAGATCGCTTAGAAACATTTTTGGATGCAAATTTTGATTTTACCATCCATGTTTGCGCACTGCCAGTACAAACACTTCTACAGTGGGTGGCAGTGTTTATTGCCTTTGTCAACCGTATTATTCTCTATTTGACCAAAATGCAATTTGCATTTTTGAGAATTCAAAAATGCTTACTTATGGGTGGACTAGATTCTGGTTTGGGTAGTGATCTGGTGAGCCTGTGAATTGGGCAGCTGCTCTGTAAAGATGGGACCTGTCAGCCCTCATGCTGATGGAGACATGAGCCATTTTCACAATAAAGATATGTGACATTCATGGCATTCATCCACTTGCACAGTTGTCACTTCTCCATTATTTTTTCACCAATGTCGTTCCGACATGAAAGGTCAAGGGAAAGAGCAGTGAAGGATGTAAGATTCCTGCTCGGCACTTGAGACCGAAAGGACATCATGTGGCGTGTTGTCAGAAGTGCCAAGGGTTTCATCCACAAATATGTGTGTGTCTCAGGGAAGCTTTTAGTTCATAAAATCAAGGTGTTTGAGGTTCTTTTTCTTCAAACGTTTTCTAAAGGTCCCGTTTTTACACATAAGGCAGGTTCAGGCAGGTGGATGAGTGCAGCACAGCTCAGGCAGAACGCCAAAGATCCAGCGTTTACAGCACCACTCTGTTGTGCCGCTCCAGTGACGTGTTAGAAGTATGCAGCCTTTAGAGTCATGAATACATTTATAGCCCCACCTCGGAAATGAACCATTAGGATTTTAGCACTAACTGAGTAACTCAAGCTCACCTATGTGATGAAGGGGCTGCAGGATTTAAAGCACATTTCTGCACCATGCACAAGTTCTATGTTCTACCATGTGCACAACACCTTTTTCTGATGATTTTATATTTCCCACTTGCCATTACAATGTAATTAAAACTATGATGAATCAAAGATTTTAAAAGTTTATAGCTTCCCTAAGAATGCTTTAGGTGATCTACTGATTGCTTTCATCCAGACAAATGACAGGGATGCTAATAATGCAGTCCAAAAAGGAAGTTTGAGACTTAAAAATGAACATTTTCCCCGCATCCAGAAAGAGTGATGCAGCATCATTTTAAAATGAGCCTGCAGCTGTGCCTAATTGTTCATTTGTCTTCTGTTTAAAGTCCGGTTTGCATGTAAAAAGTCGGAATAAAGTCATTGTAAAGCACAGACAGCTCTCTTAGCAGACAAGACAGACATTTTATGGAAATGTTCCCAGAATAGGAAGGGCTTTAATGTGTTTTCTCTGTGTCTTGCACAAGTTGACAGATGTGATTACAGCCTATACAAGTTGGCAGTTTCAGCAGCTTCTACCCAAAGGGTGAAGGTTGAAAAACTAAAGTCTTGAATGCTAACTTCTCCCTCAACAGAAGAAATGGTTACCTTTACCCCAAACATTAGAAACAAACACAGAGTGGAAACTAAATGTCACTGGAATTAAAAAAGAAAACAGCTGAGTGTATGGTGCAGCATGATCTGCTTCTCATTTTCCTTATTTGTCTCTCTTCAGTAATTAAACAACAGTCAGGGGTGTTGTCAAGCTATGGAAGTTTTTTTCACCCACAACGCAATGTGATATTCAAATCTCAATTGACAATTCAATTTGCAATTTGATCATCGGAGATAAGAGTCTGACAGATTACATTCTTAGTTTGGGTTAGAAAAAGCGTGATGCCCTGTAAATGAAAATTCATAACACCAAGGAAATGAAATTCTGTCCACCTTTGTCCACTTTGTCATGGTAGGGATACCATGTCAGTGTAAAGGTGGGGTCATCTGGACCCCATAAGATAGCGCAAGGGTTTTAAAGTGCAATAGATTTTAAGTTACTTTTAAAGGAATTTTAAAAATACCTTCAATTTTAATGTATTTTTTTTTACATTTAAGTGTAATTACAAAAATGCATTTTCAAATGTCATGACCAAATTCAATCCTGAATTGTAAACTGGAAAATGCATGTCTATTTGAAATATAGTACCAATAACCCATGAACATTTAAAATGCAATAGATTTACCTTTCATTCAGAATTCTACTTAAAAAATGTAAGATTGAATTGCAAGTTGAAAATTCAATGTCACTTTGAAAAATGGGTGAAAAAAAACTTCCATCACAAGCTTTTTCAGCCTCATTCACACACTTTCACACATACAACAAACACTAACCTTTCCATCTGCTCCCATGTCCTCCAGGTGACAGACACAGAAATGAACATATTTTTTCACACTAACAAACTATTAATTAACATATAAATAAACCTTTAAGAGCCTATGTTTGTATTTTCTACCACCCCCACATCTTCTCCCACAATTTATTTACCTTCTGCAAAGCATTTAATAAAGTATGCATGTGTAAACAGAGCTGTCAGCTGCTTCTGTACAGGCTTTAGGTGGAAATGCATGCTACGTGTGTCATACCAATCAGGCCGCCTGCAGAGCTGCAAGCTACTCATCCAGCTGTGATGTACATTGCGTGAAATCAGCTTAACACTTGAACGAAAATATCCCTGCATTTTGTGTCAGATGAGTTGTTACATTATGGCATAATTACTGTAAACAAAGGAGACCCCTGTGGTGAAAACGAGGCACCTTCAGCTCATGCTTCTTATAAGTGACACCACTTTTCCTGTAAAGCCCTCTGCTGCTGCATCCACACATGCACACAGAAGCAGTCAGTAGAGCTGCTGGCCTTCCAACTGATGGTCTTTTGAATATTTGCTAATATCATTTGCAGCTCTGCTAAAGTGGTAATGATTTATTGAAGGTAACATGTTCTAATTACCAACTCTAACTGGTCCAATGGAACAAAGCAAAGCCATCTTTTAAAGCTGCTGATGCAAAGGCTCCAGTGTGCAATCTGTTACGCTATAAAAGTGAAGGACGTTTACCTAATTCATTAAAAAGCGTTGGTTGACATTTTCTGCGGTCACTTGTTTTCTCTTCAGTTCATACATTTGGAGGCAGATTTTGTGGAAAAGACTGTGCAGACTTTCTTTACTTTTTTATGAGATTCTTTTTGTTTGTTTGTTTAACATCATGTTACATTTGAGTTTTAAAGGGAATTAAAAAAGTCTAAAGAGCGAATCTCACTCAAAATGCAAACTGAAGTCAGCAGTTTAACTTTCTGCCAAAACACCCACCCGATCAAACCAAATTAGGACAACACTGCATGCTCAATGCTTCAGTGGAATGGTTGTATTGCAAGAAGCAAAGCTGAAATCAATGGAAAGCATCCTGCTGTGCATTCTTTCGCCCTGGCTGTGTGAGGTGCAGAAGTGCAGTGGACCAGCATCTTCAGTGGATCTCTTTGAGTGATCTGCATATTGACGCCTGTGCGAGATGGAAGAAGGGTTTGAACACGTTGTGGTCAGCTTCTCCAAATATTTCATGATGGGAGTCAGAGTGAGGAGGCTTTATCCATTTCAACAGGGCGGAGATCTATGTTATTTCTGTCAACTCCATGGTGTTTCAAACTTTTCTTGATTGTCCTTCAGTAAAAGTTTTTCACTAAAACCACATCGGTCTGAGTTGTTGGTCTCACACCTTGATTAAGAGGAAATTCTCAGAAAGGAACTGCTCAGTTAGCTTCCTGCTGTGTGGCAGATGTTTTCTTCAAAGAGGAGGCTCCCTCACACGCCAGCTTTGCCACAACAATTCCAGTACGTGTCATTACCCCTCTCATCACTTTCTTGCAGGATTTGATGAGACGCACACAAACACAAAGACACACACACAGACTGTGGCACTAAACAGATAACAGCTCATCCGCTCTTCATTATTAACTTTGGTGGTCAAGAAAAACATCAAACAAAATGAGAGCAATGAGAACACGCTCCCACACACAGTTTCTGTCAGTTTTTAACTGTGAGCTCATATCTGAGCGTGTGTTTGTGTATGTTGTCTGAATACATCCAAATCGTGTCAATGCAGAACCCTTTTCCGCTCCTTTAGGCAGACTGAGACTGTCTGGCTTGGCTGAGGGTTTCTCTTCTGAAGATGAAGAGCTAATTACTGTCTGCTTCCTGCAGCACCGTAATTCCAGCTGCCAAGGGCTCAAGGCAGGACCTGCTACCTTTTGCTGCAAACCCCTTAGTGATGTTACCTTAGTAAGTGAAAGGACCCTACCATATTGCCAAAACGCTTTGGAGAAGTTTTTTTACCACAGATTTTTTTTTAAGGAATACTGTCAGCCCCCCATTTGTATCGTCTTTCCTTGGGGTTCAACTTGTGTTTTGTTGTAAAATGGATGAGTGCATTATGCAAGATGTTGTTGTGCTCAGTCATCATTTTGCAGTCAACCTTCTTTTTTTTTTTTGTATCTCGTTTTTGTGCCCTTCAGAGTTTTCTCTGCAGGTTTTCTGCTTAAATATTCAGCTAATTTCTGCAGTAATTAGTACTTTTCTGTATAATGAAGCACTAGATGCACATCTCTGATTACTGCTTTCCTGCAGTGACACCTCACTCCAGCTGCTGAGTTTGTTGTCATCCACTCCATATTTGAGCTTTTAAAGACCCACTCCAATGAAAAACGTGTGTTTTTGCTGTTTTCAAGAGGATTTTGTGTTCTTTTTTTCTGATGATGCAGAGCATATATAAAGAAATCAGTTTATTTGTTTTGGCTAAAAACTGCATAATCATAATTAAAAGACCACTGGGAATGCTGTTAGTGTACATCATAAGATGACTTTAAAGCAAAGAAACCAGCACAGGCAGTCACTATCTTCATGTTTGTCTGTCACTGTCTACAAAACCTTAAATCCCACCATAACATTTAAGGTTAAAGAAAACTAGAATAGTTCTCAATGACAACAGACTTCTGACCTCCTCACATCAAAATGGTAGGAAAAAGCCACGTCAACAACTATTTCTCTAAAAGTTTGAAGAAACTCTGCGACTTAGTATCAGCTGTGGAGACAGAGTGGAATACTCTGCAGTGTAACATCCTCAGACATACCACACACCATTCCAAAAGTTTCTAAATGATACACGTTTGTACGGAAATGCAACCAATTTTCAGATTGTTGTACGAAATATATGTGTTCAGCCTCAGACTGGCTTTTAGCCTCTGGGGTCTTGTGGTTCCTGAATGAGGTATGTGAGGAACAGCCATTTATCTTCCTTCCTAATTTTTTACTTTAAGGATGGCTGGTATTGTAAAGCTAACTATCTTAAATCTCCTCCAGGGAAAGGTGGCAGCCTCTAAGCAGGTGGAATAGCGACTCGTCGCATTTCGGGCAGACACTCGGCAGAATTGCAGGTTACTCCCCTAGGGCGGGTCAGTTAATTAACCCACCTGCTTAGCGTCCTATTTAAATCAGGTGTACAATTGTTCATTCTCTCTTACCTTCAGCGCTCATTCTTTGCCCCTCCCTCCTCCCCGGCTTCCACCTGTGGGCTCCGTTACGGGGGTTGTTACCCGAAAGTGTATGGAAAAATAATTGTCTCAAGGAATTGAACGGAGCCTTATGCCAAAACGAAGTTGTGAATCAAATTGTGAATGTCAACCTAAAGATGTTGTGAAAACCTAAAGATGTCGTGAAATAAATATTCTTCTGCAAGAGTTGTCTGACTGAAATAGTGTTTTGTTAAAAAAGAAAAAAACACAACCAGATTCATTTTCATTTCATATCAACAGGTTTATTTATGCCAACTATCACAATCATTTTGTCACCTCCACTCTTGTGACATATTTGTCAGACACAGAGCAGGACACAGACGTTTCACAAAGAGCACTGCGTTAAAAGAAAGGTAATTGATTTACCAGCTGTTTTTTATATTTAAAAATTATTTTGCATGATCCCAGTACAGAGCAAAGCTTCATAACTACTAAATTGTTCCGACGAGTTCTATTTGTATTCCTGTTTCCTTTGCTTTACTTATTCACAAACCTGAAGGTGTGATTGCAATAGTCTGTTGGATTAGTTAATGCTCCTGATGCCAATTTAACAATATGATTAAGCCACTAGAGAAAAAAGTGCTCAGCAAACCAGAGAAAAAATGAACACTCCAACACCAGACATGTCACTGGCAACAACTAAACAAAACGTAACTCTTCAACGGTTTACATGATCAGTGTGAATCTGCTGATTCTGACAAAATCTATAACAGCTTTTAATGTTGACTTAGCACTGATCTGCAACATATTGCTGACGTATAGTGTAAAAAATATCTTCGCAAAGTAGCGTTGCTCCGGGGACAAAATGAGGCTGATTACATTGATTGCTTAAATATTTCTATATTGTCAAGTGTTGCACAAGGCTGCTTTTCTGTGCTTCAGGATTTGTTAAGGTCATGTTAATTGCGTAAACTGTTTAAGAGTCGCGGTAGTCACCACACATTTTTCGACGCACGCTGATTCCTTTATCACAGATGGTTCAGAACTATGGCAGCTCTGAGAACCAGTTTCTTAAAAAAAATGTACTAATTTAGAGTTTCAATTGACTTAAAAGAAATTAACTTCAGTGTAAATGTCATTGTAAACCACCATAAATCATTCTAAAAGCATTCCCAGTGGTCTTTTAATTACGATTATGCTGTTCTTAGCCAAAATCAAAAAAAACCTGTGTTGTTAGTTTCTGCAGAGTGCACAATTTTCATGGGACCGACTCTGTAAAGGGTTAAGATGACCATCAGAATTTTCTCCAGAAATGTTTGCTTGTAAACTCTTTATCTTAAAGATGAGTAAAGGATCTTTGTGTTTTTTAAGATTTTAAAATCTTTTAACATTATTTTTAAGCAACTGTTTTTAAAACAAATGTTTCTTAACAGTCTTTTTCTAATAATTATCCATTTATTGATGTTTTGGTTTGGGGTTTTAGATACAATGACTAATTTTGACTGATTTCATTTGTAACATGCTGGTTTATGCTCCTGCTTTAAATGTGATAGCTGTGTGGGTTTGTGTGAGAGACACAACATATTTCAGTTTGTATTTCGTTCAGACACAGCTGCTGCCTCTCAGGTCCAGACAGTGAGAACGCTTTAGAAATCCTTCTATACTAGGACTTTGGCTGAAGAAACGAAAACAATAAAATGTTAATGAAAGATTAGGATGAGGAATGCACATATTAGCAAAAACGGAAGATAAACAATTAATAAAATTGAGTTAAAGCGAAAAAAGCTGTAAAAAGCTAAAGAAGAACTGATGAAAGTATTCAGTTCTGGAAGAATTTCATGTACTAAATATCCCAAAGCCACCCACATTTAGATTTTCAGCTGGGTGACCTTTTACCATCTTTTAGCTGATGTCCTTTCCTTCCCGTTCTCGCCATCATTGTCACATGCACAGTGTCTGCGTTCAGTTGCAGAGCAAAAAGCTGTTTGACATTTTTCTACTGCTGCAGAGGTCCTCTGGAGGGCAATGCTTCGGTGTATAGTACATGATTGCGCACATCTCATCTCCTTGACCAACATCGAGTCTGCCTTCTGTTAAAGGTCCCCTTATCGGCATTTTCATAAAAATGCATTTCCTCATGAAAAAGAACAAAGGACAATAAATCTTCATTTCTAAATGTCAGCCAAAGTTGCAATAAAAAAAGAGTTGTTGGATTTTACCTAATTGAGCAGACACTAAAGCACTGACAGGCATGTTTCTGAGGACTAAATTACTTTAAAGGACAATTATGAGCCACTTTCCCAGCATTGGAACTGTTTTCTCCAATGAATTGTGGCCCACATTAATATGCACAACTCATAAAGATGTGGCATCCATCTTGCTTTGGCGCTCGGGTAATGGAGAGACAGAGGAAGACATCAGCTAGTGAGTAAATAAGGTGTTTGGCCAATGCAAATTTACACATAGCACACAATAAGAAGAAAAAATGTTCAAGAAAAAGAAATGTACTTTTTTTCTTGCATGTATGATTTTAGAATTAGAATTTACATAATTTAGACTTGTAATGACATGAAGAATGTTGAAAAATCTGAAATAGAAGGAACTTTGTTGATAGTTTCTTTTTATCATATTTATTAAAAATTACACCTTTCATTTGCTTTAACGAGAAACACTGTCAGGACTGAACTAAAAAACTGAAGGGGGCCATAGACGTCTAGACCCAGAATGTCATATGTGATACCTATAGGATTCTAATGAAGCTTAAAGAGTCCAGCATTTTAATTTAACTTTACTCTGCCCAACTCAACACATCAGGACAGAGTAAAATTTGAGTCCGTCTATGATCTTAACCCACCGTTCAATTAAAAACAACAACACACTAAAAATGGGCCAAATAAAATCAACTCCGCTGATTTAAATAGATAACCTCCCTGTTTCTAGAATAACAGCAAAACATTATTCAAAAAGTTCTTGACAGGAGGCTGAAGACATGAAGTGTGGATTCTGACTTTTAAACTGAAAGTCCAAAAATGTGCTCCCTTTTAAAAGTAGCCTCGAGTGGTCAGTCGAGGAACTGCATAGGTTTGCCTCTGTTCTTTAGTTTTTTAGCATTCATAGCCATGCTAACCACACTTCAGCTTAAGTCTTGAACACATCAAACCTTAAGTAAACTTTTCCACCTGCCAAATAATGAGTGCATTTAATACATCAATGCAAATGTTTTAGGGATGATGCAGTGTTGTTTCAATCATTTTACTTAGATTTAAAATCTTCTCTTCTTAATATGGCAACACAGATGAGAAAATTTTGGTCCATCTCTTTCAAATCTACAGGGTGTTACAGGGGATTGGATGAGTATCACTGCCAATGCATTAAAAACCTTCAACTGTGTGATAGGAGCCAACAGTCAGCTTGTGCTGTGAAATCATTTCAGATGTCTCCAAAAGTTTGGCAGAAAAGTCGAGACTATAATTGTAACAACCTTGTAGTTCATGTGTGATCGGCTCAACGGTGAGGACGCCATCTATTATTTAGAAGCAGAGCTAAAAATCAAGGATACACCCCGGGGTTAAAGTGCTTCTTGGAGCATCAAAGATTAAAAGATAAGGTGAGATACAACTACACCGGGACCGCGGCAGAAACCTGCTGCACAAGCAAACACACAGAAGGCATTTCCTCATCTGCGTCTGGTATAATTGTGCATTCAGTGCACGGATGCCGTGCCCTACTTCCAGTTTTTCATTTTGCCGCCTCCTCGCTCTAATTAACAATGGAAATTATTTCCCATGTGAATGAAATGTTCCATGACCAAACCAAGCCATCACTAATGCTTCGTAATGTGATAATTACATGCTAATCAATTGTGAAAAAGGCAGCAGTTTTAATCTCAATTACACAAAACTTCATTTTCTGAGTCCCGACAGATTTATTTATTAATTTATTCTCACCCACCGTAAAATTTGTTTGTGCTTTTTCCTCTCGCACACATGTTCATCAGTCTTCAGAGTTTTGCTAAAGTCTGTTGTGTGCAAACGCTTTTAAAAAGCTGCGTAGCTTCAGCCGAGCCAGTCTTTGTTTTTGCCCCATGATGAGGTCAATAAAGTTTAGGGGAAGGGATTAGACCAGGGGAGTCCAAACTTTTCGGAAAGTGGGACAACAATTCGGCCTGACATTCGTTGAACTATATTAATAAGATTAAACTCTACTAAACTATTTAATAAACAATCTTCACATAGTTAACAAATACATCAAAATACATAACTGTCAATCTTTTGTACCCTTCATTCCTATTCCTATTGAACTTGAAAGCAGCCACAGTCTCTTGGCACATTAGGCAGAAACAGTTGTTTCATATTTTAGTAAAAAAAATCTGCCAAATTCCACGGTGGTCTTCAATGTCAACTTTTCCTTTTTTAAGAAGAATGAGCTAGAAAGTGTCACAGAAGGGTCGCACAACCGTTTACAACCACTGGAAATGTAATTTAGCAAACCACAATCAAGAAATCGTACACACATAGTTTTTCGGAAATGCTGGGGGCTACATATTGATTTCATGACAGGAGTCTGCCGGACTTTGAACACACCTGGATTGGATTTTTCATGTTCCGTTGAATAAATTAAACATTGCCCCATGATTTTTACATAAAATAAATCAGCATTAAACAAGCCTTTCCTGCCAAGGGTGCAATGTTCAGCTAACTAAATGACTGGTGCTGTGAACTGATTGATTGTTTACAACCTTTACATGAAAAATTTAATCAATTCTAAGGCGTGGCTTCATTTATGGCAATAGAAACGGCGTCAGTGTTTGTTAAAATGCAGTAACAATGCTGGGCAATCATTTCAAAAAAGGAAAGATCTATTGTAAAACCTCAGAGATGTACTTACAGACGGCTAGGTGGATTATGAACGGCTGCAGCTCTAACTTCGATGGACTTTGTTAAGGTGGTTAAGAGTTTGAGGTACCAGAGTGAGGCTGCAGCTCCTGGATGGATCAGTGTTGTGCTGATCCATCTTGTTTTTTCAGCTGTGAACCCAAAATTGTTGAGGTCTCTTTCATGAGAAATGCCCTTTAGTCTCAGATTGGTTTTCTAAAAAGATAAAGTCACAGCAGTAATAAAACAAAACAATAATTGTTTAAATGCAATTTCATCTAGCTTTGTTTAACACTATACCATTTGACATCGATTTCTACCAGTTCCCCCAGCTTTGTGAGGTGTTTGAAGGCTCTGTGGGACTAGAAACCCACAGGAAGAGATAAAAGATCGACAGTTTTGTAGAAACCTGCAGTTGATCTTTAAAACAAGCAAAGTGTTTTATGTTGCTATTTTTAGCTCTCTTATTGGTTTTCCCATGAATCTGAGTGCATGCTCTAGTAATCTCTCTAAGTATCTCTGAAGTTAAAGCAACATTTTCAAGGAAAACTGCAGGGAAATAATGTTGCTACAGGTCACTTTAGGAGTTTTTCTTCAACCAGTTCAACCATAATATACCGTTTTTGTGAGTTCCTTCCTAAGATTCTCAGTAGATGTAGGATCTGCAATGACTGAAATCTCCTTTACTCAGTGCAAATTTCTATGCATTCTTCCTCAAAAATTGCACTAAATCGCCTCTTTTTGATTCTGATCCTGATCTTCTGTGCTCAAAAGAGCTGAACATCACATTGCAGTCCCCACAACATTTTTATCTGGACTCTGTTTTTTAGTCTGAGGCATTAAGGTGAACAGGGCTTTTTGTGATATCATGACAAAAAGCTTTTAAAAGTCTATGAAATTTTGTTTTCGTTTTTCAAATAAAGCTACAAAAGTCGTATCCTTTCGCTTTGGTCAGTGTGGCTTCTGCAGTCAAACAGAACCACACATTTTGACCTTTACTCTACGCTGGTGCAGAAATAAAAACTAAACGTTCAAATCCATCACTGACAGCAGCAAGCGTCTTCTCTGTTCACCCTTTTGCCAGCAAAGCAGTACTTTTAGCCAGTTGTTGCAGAGTTCATCCACTTACAGACTCAGGAAATGATTTGTTCTCTCAGTCATCAGACTGCTCCTTTGAGAGGTAAAAGGCTGGGAGAGCAGCAGGTGGTGCAGGCAGTCTGAAAGCTGCCAGTTTGTTCAACGCTGCACTTTTTTATCACACAGAAACTGTGCATTTATATATATATTTTTTAGTATCTTGTTTTTGCTTTAATTTAATATTTAAATTTTGTGTCTTTTGTTTCTTCTTTATCTTTCTGTTTTTGGTGTGATTTTTTTTTTCTTTTTCGTTCTTTAGAGGTTTACCCATCCTTCAGGATAAAAAACATTTTTGCAGACACAAATAAACTTTTGGGAATGACACCCTATCTTTCCCATCGACTTGAGGTGTCTTTGGCCTTTTACGGGTGATTTCTTCATATTTATTTTGTAACAAAACGTTTTGTTAAGGCATTAAATTTAGAAAATTTTCCACATGACAGGCAACTTAACTAATCTGAAGCAAAATCTAAAAACTGACAGGAAACCCCATGAAAGTCGACAAAAGAAGGTGGTGTGACATGAAATAAGTGGTTCTAAGTACACAACATGGACAAAAGTGAGGCAGCTGGAATGGTTGCCAGTGGAATCCCAGTTTTAGGACACAGCACAGCCTGATTGAAAATGATCACATGAACAAAAAACAAAGATGTCTGTTCATCACGTTACTTGATGATGTCACTTCTTACCTAAAATTGAAAACATTTTTCTTTTGATTGTCCAACTAAACCTGAAGTAATTTAATTGAAGTAATTTAACAAAAAGCAGGGTTTAGAATCTGAAGATATTAATTTATTACCCTGTTTAAATTTGCAGGTGTACCAGTGATAATCAAAAAAAGGTGGCGCTTGGGGGTGGGGGCCTGGGCTTGCTCCGGGGGGCCGGCGCTTTCTGGCTCCTCTCTCTCTCTGTGGGGTGGGTGGTGCTGGGCCGGGGGTGTCGGCGCCTCCGGGGATGGGGCCCCTGGTCTGGGGGGGCCGGGCCCCTATGCTGGAGGGGGGCTGGGGGACGGCTGTTTGACCACCTGGGGACAGTCTACCAGCTGTCCCCAACTTACCCCCTTCCTCATATAACCTCATATTAGGGTGAGGGGGTGGGGGGCTTAGCCTGTGATGCGCCTTGGGGGGGGGGGCTACTTGGCAGTGTTCCCCCCCTCCCGTGGTTGCTGTATGGAGTGGGCCCCCCCATCTTTCGGTTTTATTTGCACCTTAAGGCCCGTTCACACCGGGACGAATTTCGCCGGCGATTTTCGCCGACGTTTAACGCCTCGTGACTAAACAAAGGGCACCAATGAGAGCGTGCACACCGACGCCACGCGCCAAAGCGTCAAAAAAAAAACGCCTCGGGTTCGTTTTTTTTTTCCCGACGCGTCGCGTCGAAATCAATTCGACCAATGAGAATGGCGCTTTTGCACACGTGTCTGGAGCTTCTGAAGTTACAGTAAAACACAACTTGGGGGCGCTCAAACACAAAACTGCCTTGCTGAGCACACATACCAGCGAAGAAGATAGACGCCAAGTAGCGTCTACACTGCCGCGAAGAAATAATGACGGACATTCTAAAATATCCCCGAACCAAGCACCAGTTGGAGCTACTGGTGCTTGAAATATTCATGTTTTCTTTGTATTATTCTGACAAGCGCGTAAATACTTGCTCTCTTCTTCTGAGTGAAAAAGCGACTTTAAGAAGCGTAAAGTTGCGCAGCGCCACCTTGTGTACAGGAGTATTTCTGTTTACATTAAGCGCCATCTAATGTCAGGGAAGGAAATTGCATGTTCGCTCGGCTCATCGTCAGCGAAAATCGCCTGGTTGTGAACACAAAAAACGTGGCGAAAAACGCTGGCGAATAACGCCTGGCAAATATTCGTCCCGGTGTGTACGGGCCTTTAGACATGTAGGCCCTTGGTAGGGGGGGATGCTTGGACATCACTGCCAGCAAGCAGCAGATGTCCTCCCAGCACCCTACCCGCCAATTTTAACCGCACCTTAGACATTTAGGGCCCCTTGGTGGGGAGGGTGAGGGGACATCACTGTGAGTAATCAGGAGATGTCCCCTCAGTGCCCTACCCGCCAATTTTAACTGCACCCCCTTAGTACACACACCCCTCCCCCCTCAAAATATACATTCCAACACACATGCACACACAGTGCTCCTCCCTGGACCAACTGTGGGCCGGGTGGGTGGCTGCCTGGAGTGCGGAGCGGGTCTCCCTTGGGGGGTCCTGGCTCGTACCTGGGGCTGGGGCGGGGGGATTCCCGGAACTCCTGGGGGGTGATGGGCTGCTCGTCTGGGGCTGTGGGCGCCCTTCTCAGGTGGGGCCCTGCGTTGGGCTCTCCCAGCGCGGCGGGGGGGCTGCTGTCCTGGTTGGGCTGGGGCGGCGCTCCTTTTCCCTCCGTGCCTCCCTGCTCTCTGGCTCTGGGGGCCTCGCGGCGGTCCTGCTGGCCCTGGCCTGGGTGGCGGTCTTGGTCGCCCGGGGGGCGGTTGTTCCCTGCCTGCTGCCGTGTGGCGTTGGGGGTTCCGGCTGCCGCTGATGCTGCGGCGGGGGTCTTGGTGTGGGGATGGCTGGGCACTCTCCTTCCTTCTTTTCACATTCCACCGTCCATTTTAGAAAAACATAAACACTAACCTGAGCACAGGTGTTAGCTCACCTTTGCACTAACAGTTTGCATGATTGAATGACTGAAAAATTTCACACTAGTTGGTTTAAAGGCATAAGTATGCATGTGTGAACACTAACGATTTTGTGTACATGTTGACATGTGGACATTTTTTTCAGCCAGCAGGTGTGTTGATAACATTTGTGTGTGTGGACAGGCACCCGCCCTTTTTGTACTATTTTTGAACCTTACCGTAACGATAAACAACCAGTAAACACAAGAGGCCGTCAGCTCTCATCTGCCTGCCCAGCTGTTGGACAGGACAAGTTAAAAAAAGAAGAAAAAAAAAAGGTGGAAATAATCTTGTTTAGCATATCTTGTAAGATATATTGGAAACCAAAAGTAAACCACTTTTTTTCCTAAAATGACTTACAACCTCTGCAGCAGTTACTCCAGGCATTAATTTAATGATGCAACGTTCATCCCTGACCCCCAACCTAACCCTCATACTGATAAAAGAAAGACATCACACCCATTTTCCATTTGAGTACATAAAATAACATTTCTTTACAAGCTAAATGTTTTTATTATTGAGAAAACAATTTAAATTTCCCACTCCCCCAGAGAGGAGTGGGAAATTTCAAACTTCTAGCATTCTACTAACAACTAGTTGTTATTGTTAAGTTGAATTTAAACATATTAACAGTAAGTAAAATATTCTCTGATTATTACCCCTCATCCTACACTTCCATTGTGCGTTTATGGTTTAGAGAGTGATCAGAACTATTCAATTCAATTCAATTTTATTTATACAGCCCAAATTCACAACAACAGTAATCTCAGTGGGTTTCGTACCGGTAACCAGAACTGATGCTTTGTGTTTAATAAAAAGCTTTTTGTGATGTTTTTTTGTCCTCCTCCCGTTGATGCATTTAGTTCAAAGCAGTTAGAGAGCAGAATTCATTGCCATTCTTATCCTCCACCCATTATTTTCATCTCAGCAGCTGAAGAACTGGATGTCATCCAAACATACGTGCGGCAGAGCAGAGAAGGATTGGATCTAAAGCTTTCTGACTGGAGGCTGGAGGCCGGATTTTATAGGATCCTATCAACCACTTAGATGAATTCAGGAAAAAAGGATAAAACAAATAATTCAAAATCGTGTTTCAGATTCATTGAAAAAAGTTCCGTTTGAATCAAACTTCTTAATTACTTCTTCATTATCTTCTTTATCATTAAAATGGGATGTTTTATAATGCGACACAAAAGCTAATTAATTCCCCAGAATGAACACTGGAGCGAGTTCATCACCTTTCAGGATGATTGAAAAATAGTTTAGATGGATAATTTAATCCAAATTAGTAAAAAGTTCTTCTAAGTGATAAAAATGGAAGACAAAAGCCCTCATCCACAGGGCACAAGGACTTCTTTGGGTGGTTGGATGGACATGACAAAAATGTTTTTATATTATGGCTTTAATAACCTCCTGATCTTAGCCTAATTAAACACCTTTGGGAGAGTCGGGGATGATGTGTCAGACAAGTCTCTCCTGCATCATCATAAAAGAGAATATTATGACTCGTCTTTTAGAGAGAACACTGTTTCTTTTCTTCAGCGGACTTGCAAAGACCTGCCAAGACGAAACACTTTGTTGGCTTTCGTGTAATTTTCACACCACCACCACCCCCCCCAATGTGATTGAAGATTAAGAGGATGGTAAAAAAACAAAGCAGGATGGAGAGACAGAGAAAGATTAAAAGACGGGAGTAGGTGGAGATGACATGGACAAAGAAGGCAGAGGATAATGGATGACGAGGGAGAAAAAGAATGGACAAAGAATTGGGGGAGAACTGTAGAGGAGGAAAAGGAAGGATTAAATAATTATTTATGGAAGAATGAAAACAAACACGCTCAAGATGAGGTTTGGCTTAATGGATAAGTGTAGGGAGTGCTAAGATTGGGAAAATGTTTGCTTTGGTGTTGAAAGAAGGTAACAATGAATATCATCTTTGCGGTGTGGTGTATAGCTCTGTCCTGATCCAGAAGCATGACTCATAGAGTTTCTGAACTCCCATCATTCATAGTTTGCTGTAAGTGATTTGTGCTTCAAAATAAACACCTACAGACAAATGTCCTCTCTAAAGATTTGCAACCTAAGATCAACATGAAATTCACCTGTGTATATTTTTAATAAAATTTTACAAGAAGCAATTTTCTTAACTTTTATAAATACCTTACAAGCAAAGTTGCCGGTGTGAATCATCTTCCATTATTGAATGATCTAAGTCACTGGTCCATAACCCACAGGCCACAGACCCATGCAGGTCCAACGATAAAAACTTGTGTTTTTTCCATTTTATTTATAATATGATTCTGAAGGAATTTTAGTATTTTGTTTTGGAAAACTACTGAATTCTCTCCACCACATCTGACTCATTCTTGACCCAAGTAGTCTCTCTGTCAAATGTCTCAAATCCATCCACTACATTTTTAAAGCGCCTGTGCCGACCAGTAAACTGAGGCCTCCAAGCTAGCAAAGTTAACAAAAAACACACGTATTTAGAACGTTTCTTTTGGCAGAAAAGAGCCAGAGAGGAAAGAGAAGAAGAACCTTTGACTTCAAAAGAAAGCTGTAAAGTAACAGACAACAATCATGAGTTTATGCTCTAAATACAGAGGTTTTTTTGTATTTATTTGTTGCATCTTAAAAGTCAGACTAGGATAAAGTTACTTTATACATTTTTAGCTTCCACTTTGACAGTTATGGTTTAAAAAAAAAACTAGACCACATTTTAATCATTCCTACATGAAATTTGGTGTACAAATAAAATTTGAACTAGCTGCAGATATTTTACAGAGGATGAAGATAAACGTTACACTCAAAAATTAAGGGAAACTGGAGGACAGAAAAAAAATCAGATGCCTACTTCGGCCTCACACAGGCCAGTCCATGAAAGTATTGTCTGATAATAAACCAGTCAGTGGCCTGAAAAAGGTTGGGGACCATTAATTTAGCAGCCAGAACAAAATGCACTTGTTTTTAGTATACCTGCATTAACCTATGGTTTACTTGTAATGTAAGGGAGGGGACAAAACTTTGCATGTGGGATGATCATTTCTGAGGTCAAACAGGGTTGTTCTGTTTTCATCAGTGGCTCTTTTAAATGATGAAGGTTGTAGACCTCTTGTTTAAATAGGATGTGCTGCTAAACGATCTGAAGCATCCTGGTTCTTCTTTTAAACAAGCTTCATTGCCCCTTTCTCACAAAGTCTGTTGCAGTTTGTTGCAGCAAAATGAGAAAATTGCTTCCTGAACTCGCCCTATTGTGCAGATACTTACAGCTGAAATGAACACCGTAGCCATGAAAAAAACAACTCTTTTCTCCTGTTAACTGCTCTCACTTGAAATGATTAGGAGTCTGTGCGTCGTTTTGTCACCTACTGACTGTTGGTGTGTTACCATTCTCATGCTCATTAGTGTTCAGCATATGACAGTGCTTACAGCAGTTTGTGTGTCCTTTTTACGGCCTAAACTGGGAGGTTTGGCTGATAAACATTATGTTTGTGTTCATTTGCACTTTCATTCTCCTCAATAATTTTTAGCATGTTTGCTTTGTTTGAGTGTCTGCCTGCATGTGTGCACTGTGTTTGATTGCAGTTGTGAGTTTGTTTCATGCTTGCCTGGATTTTCTTTTTTTATTTCTTACGTCTGTGTGGGTCAGCATTGAGGGGACAGATGACCGATTGGGTACCAAGGACAGGAAGGGCATGAGGGCCCTGGGCCTTGGGTGTGTTTCTGTGTGTGTGTGCGTGTGTGTGTGTGTGTGTGAAGGGTGAATGATTTGGTGAGGCAGTGGATGGCAGGAAGCATACGGTTCCCCGCCAGCAGAGAACAGTGTCACAGCAAGTGGAGCTAACACACTCACACACTTATTTAAACGCTGGCAAACAGAGAAAGCACCGAAACTTCCTCTCAAAGAAAAGAACAAGATCAAACAGGAAGACAGCAGATGTACACCCAAACAAAGGTGTGAAACATCCATCAAATATTTCCACTTACAAGAACAGACAGCTGACAGCAGTTTGATGTACACAGAGCCAACACACAGCCTCCTCAAGGTGCAGCAAACATGCCCCTTGTGTTTCAAACATACTGAAAGCTCATTTCACAGGCAGATGAGAAATTAACACAAATTGCATTCACAACCTTCTGGATTTCACAAGAGTCATATTAGGAGAAGAAACCTTTTCATCCCAGCTTTGAATTGATTTGACATTGGAGTGAAGTGGCTGTGCAGCACTCAGCCATGTCTTTAATCACACATTTCACATTCATATCATTACTTACAGCTGCAGGTTGAGTGACACTACAGAGGTGATGCAGAAATGATTGATTTATGGACATCAATCAGAGATTACATCATAACTTGTGCTGGGTGATGTTTTAAAAGTTTTGGTACTGATGTCAAGCCATTTTATGTGCCTTATTTCAGTTTAAACTTTCAAAAAGAAATTAAGTATTTATTTTTAAACCTATTAAACCAAGTATGCCCATGAGAAAAAAGAAGAAAATATTCAACATTTTAGGCTGCATGAATCTTTCATTTTCATAAAATATCTCCAGGGCATAACAGTAGTGAAGGAACTCTGTTTTAGTACAGGTTCTTTCAGTTCAATTTAAAAAAAAGTCTGAAATATTATAGCTTTCCATTGGTCCTTTAGTTTGGTCAGAGTTTAGCATCACTCTGCTTGTCCTTTGCTTTGGGAAATGTATGGATGCCATTTTGCCAATTGTTGTCTTTACTCTGTTGACTTTATTGTGGTAAAATTGAGGCCAACTTTAGATTCCTCCAAATTTCAGCCTGGCAAACATACTAAAGTCAGTTTGTCATTTCTCCTGGAAGTTCTCTAGTCCTGTTTTATTTTTAATTGACAATAAACCTCCAACTACTTCTTCCTGCTAATGAAGTTGATACTGGTTCTGGTAGAAAAGTGTTGAGTACACAGACTGCGATTCGCCCAGTTGCCCCGCAAAGTCAAAGACGTTTCAAAGGTTCTGTGGTGCATTTTGAGCCTCGGTTGACATTGGGTTTTGAGTGACACAACAATGCAGAAGTTCATGTTTTTTGGGTATTTTATCGCCTTGTGGTCAGTTTGAGGCATCATCCATCACAACATATTGTATTAACAGAAGCTTTTATTAACGCTGACACAAGTTTAATTTATTTTTCTTTTCTTTGGGGGGTGGGGGTGATTGACACCAACCCTGCAGAATTCATGCCTTGGTCTAAAAACCGACAGCTGCTTTAACCTATAAGGTAAAGTCACAGTTTACAGGATGTGATATTTTAAAAATTCATGTCATACTGCTCTTTGCAGCAGTCCAAGGTTGGAGTCAAACACAGTTTATTCTGCTCGCATGGCCATATTATAAACCACCGTACTGAGGTCAAGACCCAGACAAACTTGTAGAAAAGAATGCTGCTATCTTCCTCCTTTCCAGCTTAAAGACCCACTCTGAGGAAAATTGTGTTTTTGATGTTTTTAACATGGCATTTTTCTGGTTTTGGAAGACATTTTTAAGAATAAAAAAAAAAAGCTTATAATTGCATTTCTTTACTCGAAGTGTTGTGATTTAGGAGCAGACGAAAAAAATGCAGTTTGATGAAGGTGTATTGTAAAATTTACAATTAGTAGGAGACAAGCTCCCAGCTCAGCTCCATTCTGATGCATCTACTTGTAAAGAATTTCATCATGTACGTCTGTTTTTCTGTATACACTATACGACTGGATAGCTCCAATATTATTTGCCATTTTTGTTGCACCGAAAATGTTAGTTTTGAAAGTGTGAGGGGCTGTAAGCTAGAGTGCATTTAAACAGATAGATGACAGGAAGTACGGGTGGGTTTACTCTGCCCACAACTCATAGGGAAATTTCCAGATGAATTACTATTGTTCTGCAGAAACTATGTCCTAAACAACACAGTTTTTTTTATTTTGGTTAAAAATTACATAATCTTAATTAAAAGATCACTGGGAACGCTTTAAAAATAGATCATAAGAGGATCAGAGTGGGACTTTAATAGCTGACTTTTAAATTTACTCTGTGATTCAAAGAAAAACTTCCAGTGCTGCCAGTAATGTCTGGTCTGTCTAAAGGATGAGATCTGTTTAATTATTGTGAAAAGTAGATTAGATGTTGAATTAATTAGGCTAAAAGGCCTTTGTTCAGTTACTGTGTCTTGAACCATATCAAAATGAGAATCTTTCAGGATGTGATCCTTTGCAGATGCTGTGTTTAGTTCTTGTCAGATAAACAGACTGAACGTTTGAAAGGACTTGTCATGAAATTAAAAGGTAGAAATTCAAAGTAGTTTCCTTATGATCACAGACTGAAACCATTTAGCTGATAAATACGTTTGTCAGGGCTGTTAAAGTGTCCCAACCAGTTTAGTGGATTAATGTTGAAAGCATCCCTATCAGTTTAACTTTAAACAGCATGTTTTTGCTTTGCATGCAGATGAGCTTTACAAGTGTTTATTGTGGGGTTACTAGCGAGTCACGTGACAGATGTTACAGCTGTAAAAAAGTGCCTGTCGTTTTGTTTTGTTTTTTTTAACTCTTCCCGTAGTGTAATTGTTCAACGTGTGGGTTTGTTTCTACACGCTGTGTGTGTCCATTTGAGTGCAGTGTCCTTCCCATGACCGATCCCTAGCTTTTTGTGTGCTCTAAAGCTTATGTTTGTGTGCCTCAGCGCTCTCGTGTGTGAGTCTGCCCTTGCTCTAAGTCTATTTTCTGCAGCTGCATTTGAATTTTCAGACCTCCACATGCCGCCTGTCTGCACGTCTGACCTTCAACCTTCTCCTGTGTGTGAGTGAGCGCATCTCACCTTCTTTGACCTGTACCTCTCCTCTGTCGGCACAAGCCCGCACCCTCAGCTCATTGCGTATTCACAGTCACCTGGTAACAGACAGCCGCTGTTGCCATGGCATTGCTTGGGCACCCAGGTGGCAAAAATGCTGTCTGAATGATGGATGATTGGTCATCTATTGTAGGCTCTCTCACTTTCACACAAACTTGATGTGATTCCAGTAATGGGGTGCCTTATACACTCTTTCCAAACAGTCTTCACTTTTAGTGGCTTCTTGATTGGCCGTCAGGACAACATGACCCTGATTTGGGCCTGAAGGGCTTGGAGTTAAACCGCAAAGAGTGTTTGAAGTGGCTTGAAGGGACATGTGCTCCATGTACGAGTATGTCTGGAGGAGTGAGTGAACTTAAAGTAGGTTGAATATTAAAAGTGTTCCCTGGACTCCAGTGAAATAGCACTTGAGTGTTATCCAAAGGTTTGAAATAGCCCGAGAAGTTCTTGGTTGGAATCGGCTTCCCTTCTCTCTGGAGGTCACCCCCGATAGTCTGAATTGAGTCCACCCCAACTGCTCCAAAATAGAACGGCTCACTTTTGCCATTTCCCATTTTTCATGCAGGTATTACAGTCCCTTAACCTTTTAGTTTTGCTACTTTGCTTGCTGAATGCCAAACTGGCTCCAAAGGTCTTTCACAGTTCTGCAAAGGGTGAAAAGCTGAAGAGAGGAGGCTACATTTGCAGCTGGCAAAGGCTGCGACTCAGGGATGATGTCTCAACTATCAGCACAACACAGAAATGGAGTCGTTTGGAGTACAGCAGCTAAACCTTCAGTTCACTGCATCGGAAACTGCTTTGTTATCAGCCAACACCAGCTTTGGCTCGATTCTACTCAAGTCTACATTTTTATCCATATTTGCAAAAATAGGTCCCCACTGATACCGCACTTCCTACCAGAAGAACCTTGGGGATAAAATACAGCAACATGGTGTGAAAGTATCTTTTTTTAAAACAGACTAACTGAAACATGCGAACAGCATGAGCCAACCACTTGAATGTTTCACCAGCAGTTCATGAAACCAGTCGATTCTTGGTGTTAGACTTGTAATGTCTACAGACCTCATGCAGATCACAGGAAATTCTGTAGTTTATTGATGTCTGTGGGGGCTCATTATTCATTATTTTTCAGCAGAGAAATATTTCAATTTGAGAGCATTAATCTTCCTTGTCACGCACAGGTAATGCACTGTTTTCGCTCAAAATCCTAAAACGCAAACAGTCCCTGCTCTCCAACAAATATGTTCAGCTCCTCCTCAGATCTGAATCCCTGTGCTCAGGCTCACTGCCGTGCATTTAAATGTCTTACTGTGTGCTCGGAAAACTTTTAGGTTTCTTCTGCTCCTACGTGGTTTGCTCTGGGAAGATCCTGTCAAAAGAATCCAGCAAATTATGTTGATCAGCAAAATCCTCGCTGACTTGTTTAGATGCAAGTTAATTTACGAAACCTCAAGGGGCTCACTGGTTAACTGGCTGCAGGAAATTTCACTTAAATATTTGAATTCAATGAGTCCACCCTCAGAGTTTCTGGACAGATCCTAACTTGTATACAGATTCAAATCTCTCTGCATATATCCAGAGGTAATTACAAAGGCAGAACAAACGTGAATTAGCTCTTTGTAAGACCAAACATCAGTAGTCGGATTTAAGAAAGATTAGAGACTCTAATGGACCATTAAGAATTTACGGAAACGCTGAGCTGCCACCAGCGTTTCCGTCAGAATCAA
Source organism: Oryzias latipes (assembly GCF_053564925.1). Lineage (NCBI taxonomy): Eukaryota > Metazoa > Chordata > Actinopteri > Beloniformes > Adrianichthyidae > Oryzias > Oryzias latipes. Next base: position 12,962,520 of record NC_136247.1, on the reverse strand, counting down.
ACCCCATTCAGACGTTCAAATAGGAAACTGTGACTGAAACAGTGGTGATAGGCCATTTTAAAGATGCAGAAACACAAATAAAACATGTAAACAGTGAAAGTATTGTCCTCTGTAATCATACTATCCCTCACATGAAAGAAAATATTAACTCTAATAATTACAGTCAACAGTTGTACATTCTATGACCAATTAACAACCAAAATATTTGAGTCAAAGAAATTATGCAACAAGTGCCCTTGATTGTTCTTTTTTTTTCTGTCTGTATTTTTCTAACCCTTTACTTAATTAATTTCTTTAAATAGTCATGCATATGTTTTGAAGGGTTAATAAATGCGTTGTACATTTGAGGATTTAAAGGCCAAGTTTCCTAAAAATGAGTATTTCTTTATTCAAATCGTTGTGATTTAGTAGCAGACAAAAAAAAATGTCTTTTGAAAAAGCTTGTAATCTGCAATCAACGAGTTACAAGCTCCCTCCCCTATTCCATTCTAATGCATTCACTTGTAGGCGACTAAATCCATGTAAATACTTGTTTTCCACACCCGAGCTGGAATATGCCTAAAAACTGAATAGCTATCCTAGAGAATGACACAGGTTAACCGTAACAGCATAATGGTAATTACAAGACCGCTTGGAACACTTGCAACAAATGATAAAAAATTGATGGGATTTTAAAATTTGCCCTTCATTTGCTATCAGATTGCTCTTACATATGTACTACTCTAGGTTCTTGGTGATTAATAATCCCTCCAAAGTGTTATGCTGCAAGATCTTTTCTTTCACTCATTGGTAAATGTCCATAAGTCAACAGTTTGTCACATCAATCACAAGTCTCAGTTTCGATTACTTGTCTGCTGAAGGTGACGATGAAGTTCAGTGTTCAGGGTTAATGACAACACCTTCATCTGGATAAAAGTGCTTAGACTGCAAAATTTACAGGAATAACTAACAATCACCAATGTTTTATGCATCAAAAGCAGTTAACATATTAATATTTTTACAACGTGAGTGGATGGAAATAAACAGTGCAGTCATTTCAACGTCAAAAGCTGACAACTTCCCCCAATCAAGAAAACTTTTCAGTTTTATTACAACAATACCAAAAAGATCAGTTTTAGGGGATGTGTGAGGATTAATTGGCCCTTACTTGACAGGATGTACAAATTGGTCAATTCACCTCTAAGGTAGTGAAAATATGTATAAAAGTTTGGTAGAAGAAGAGATTATATTCTTGTTCTGGTATGTGTCAGAATTAATTTTGCTCAGAACACATTTAAGAACACATTTGCTGTCTTACAGCAAAAGTAATTCAGCACTTTAAATAATCCAAGGACTTGAGTTTGTCAGTTAAACAACTCCTAAACATTGACATTGATTGTTATAGATTTTAAATCATTGTCACTGAGGGGAATTGGAAATATCTCTTGTGTCTCCTTCACCCTCAGTTACCATATTGTCTTAATACATGTGTTTTTATGGGTAAAAACACTTAAACTTTCTTCTGCTTTACAATTATTGTCAATTGGTAGTAGTACTATACTCCAGACTATGCTCCAATAGATCAAAGCCCCAAAATAATGTTTAGGTTTAAGCTACACATTTCTTAACGCAAAGCTAAGCAGGCCTACCATATCTTTGCTACGTATGTCTCCTCTTCTCCTGTGACTTGATGCATCCCGAGTTGATAGATGACACCATGAAATGTCAACGTTGGTGTGTTCACCCAATGAGAGGCGACAGCTCCAAATGAGTTCAGTGGGATTCTTACTTTCTCTCTATGCTTTTGGGGTGGGGGGGCCCTACCCCCCTCACATGTTTTTTTTCCCCTTGAATCCGTTTCCTCCTGCTCTCTTTTGCTATGACCTAGTTTGATCCTGAAGGGTTTGGGGCCGTCTGTCTCTGAGATAAACTCATTTGCTCTGGATCATTTAGAAAGCAATGCCATTTCACTTCCCGGGCCCCATTGCTCGACACCCCCAGCTTCCCCTCCTGTCTATGTTATTTGAGGAAACGAGCAACAGAATGTGTCTACACGCGTAAAAGAGTGTGAGAGTGTGCATATTTGTATGCTTTGCCCTGCTAACTGTGTACCTGTAGGGAGGAAGGACAGAAAAAGCTTACACTGTCAGGAAATGAAAGGGGATCTCTGGCTTCAGATAAGACTGGAAGTGTTGCATATCCAAAGATATCTGTCACACAAACACGGAGCACTGACAGGCAGATTTATTCTGAAAGGTCACACTGTGCTTGAGCTTCTCTCTGTGAAAGCGTGTTTGTTTGTGTGCAAGGCAGAGAAATAGGATTTGAAAGATCCCATCAGAGCGGCTTCTCTTGTAGCGAGACACAGAGGTGTGTGTTTTTTGTGTGCGCGTATGCTGAGGGGGAGCTGCTGCAGCAGAGGAGTGCCAGGTTGGACGGCCCGTCCGCTCTCAAAAGGCTAATTACACTGAGTGCAGAGTGAGCTGCTTTGAAATCATCTGTGATTCTTCCTGCATCCCACTTGTCCTCATCAGCCAAGGCATCATCTGATGGACCCTCAACCAGCAGATCATTGCTGATCTTCATCTTTTCTTCTCTCCTTAGTCCCATTTGTTTGGAAAGGGCTCTTAGTGCTGTATATTAAAGGAAAGTTCGCCCTCATACTCACTCTCAGAAAATCCTCAGTCAGGCCCAAAGTTTGCCTGTTGCTCAATCAATGCCAGACAAGACTGATACTACCACTCTGATGTTCAGCATTGATGGAGCGGATCATTAAAACAATCTCTATTACAAAAGCCTCTTTCAACGACACTCTATTGAACTCCTTGAGTTCCAAATTCAGCCTTTTCTCCTTCACAAAGAAACGGAAAATCACAAAACTCTGACTGCGTCACCATCAAGCGTATGACAAACAGAAGACGAAGACGAAAAAAAACTCACAGCTAAATCTGCAAATATAACCAGCCAGTGACTAAAGCTTTGTTTCATTACTCAATGTTCCCTCTTTATCAACATCATAAGATCTACAAGCAAAACAAAGGACATGGTCATCAGCACCTAGCATCACTAATAGTTCATCTACAAACTTTACAGAAATTTTAAGAATTTTCTTAGTTTTTCAGTAGATCATTGATTTTTATCAGCAAAATGCAGTAAAAGCAAACATTGGTTTAATTTATTAAAAAAAAGTATTTCAGATTTTCTGTTCCTAAAGCAAAAACAATTTTTAAATTATAATACTTGAATGCAATGACTACATTTTTATAAGGCTCCAAAGGAATACTATCCTATTTTCTGTTCTATAGGGTGCACCGGAATGAATGGTCTATTTTCGAACTTGTCACATATCCGGTGCACTAAACTTTAAGCCTCATTAAGTGAGATAAGTCTGTCAGTCAGACTTTATTAACTGCGTTCACAGTAACTAGAACTTGTTTGTAACATACTACACGTTAGCCATGTTAGAAGCGTTAGCCGCATTAGTGTATTTGTGGGAGTTGTGTCTCAGACTACATGGCCTTGACTTGTGGTGTGCCCCAGGGATCGATCCTGGGACCCCTTCTGTTCAACCTTTACATGCTGCCACTAGGGCAGTTAATACGCAGCAATAACATATCTTATCACAACTATGCAGATGATACTCAGATCTATGTGTCACTGACAACAGGTGAATATGGGCCGGTGGATTCACTCAGCCACTGCCTCCAACAGATCAGAGCGTGGATGCAGAACAACTTTCTCCAGCTAAACTCAGACAAGACCGAAGTTATTGTTTTTGGCCCACAGAAACAAAGAGAAATTGTCAGCAGCTACCTTCATTCTCTGTCTCTTAAACCCTCAAATCAAGTCAGAAAACTAGGGGTAATCATGGACTCTGACCTGAACTTTAACAGCCATATCAAGTCAGCAACATCAGCGGCATTTTATCATCTGAAAAACATTGCCAAAATCAAAAACATAGTGTCAAAGCCAGACCTGGAGATACTTATTCATGCATTTGTTTCCAGTAGGTTAGACTACTGTAACGGCCTGCTCACCGGCCTCTCCAAACGCGCTGTAAAACAGCTTCAGTACATCCAGAATGCTGCTGCTCGAGTCCTGACCAGAACCAGGAAGTATGATCACATTAGTCCTGTGCTCAGGTCTCTGCACTGGCTCCCTGTACCTCAAAGAATAGACTTCAAAGCAGCTCTGCTTGTGTACAAGTCTCTCCATGGCCGAGCACCAAAGTACATCTCTGACATGTTAGTGCCATATGAACCATCTCGTACTCTGAGGACCTCAGGGGCCGGCCTCCTGTTGATTCCCAGAGTCAGAACTAAACAAGGGGAATCAGCGTTTCAATATTCTGCAGCTAAAATCTGGAACAGCCTCCCTGAAGTCGTAAGACAGGCCTCTTCTGTGTTCATGTTCAAATCTAGACTTAAAACATTTCTGTTTAGCCGTGTATATGACTGAAAGGTCCTACCTGCACTTTTCTTTCCTTTCCTTCCTTTATTTTTAAATCAATTTTCAATATTTTTTTTTCTTTTCTTTTAAAGTAAATTTTACGTTGATTATTTCTATGATGTATTGTGATTTTAATGCATTTTTCTGTTTTGTGAAGCACCTTGAATTACTTTGTGTACGAATTGTGCTACAAATAAACTTGCCTTGCCTTGCCTATTTACAATACCTGTAACTCCTAACCTTGTTTGCAACACTTAAATCGCTAAAACAAACGTTACTGTGATTCTGCTAACTCCTAACCTTTTTGGTAACCCATAAAAAAACAGTCCAACACCGCTGTACTTTTGTCACATTAACATATTCTCCCAACTCTACTTGCAACAGGTAAAAATTAGACTGAAACCGATAAAACAAAGACTACTGTGATTACACTAACACCTGACCTTTTTGGAAACCCGTAAATAAAATAAACAAATAAAAAAAACAATTCAACACTGCTACCCTTTTGCTTAAGCGTTTGCGTTAGCATATTCACCTATAACTTTGGTTGCAACTGTGACACACATTCTGGGACTGTGGAACAAGTTAATGCATCCTGTAAAACACAAGAGAATAATGAGACGAGACGACAGAGATGTTCCTCTTTGCCATGCGTCAGCCATCTTGAAAAGTAGGGCTGCTGACATCTCAATACCATCTCGTTGAATCTAATGCTACCTACTGTTGGAAAGTGTAACTCCCCCCTTGAGACACATACTCAAAATAACCCTTGTGCTATCCTAGGCACTTTAACATTGGGAGTTGGGTCATCTAGACCCACTAGACAGTGCTCTGAACCTTTTTTCTTCAATGATTTGTGAACCTCACTGGTGTCCATGGATTACATGAAATCCTTTACACCTTTATCCACCTTTGTCATGGTAGGGAGAACACATCAATGTAAGGGTGGGATCATCTAAGATAGCACAAGGGATAAGATTATAACAATATTGTGAAAACACATTGTGTATCACGCAACACGTAAAAAACAGACGTAAGCACCAAAATAAAAGTTACTGTGACTATTCTAACTCCCAAACTTTTTCAAAAAAGGAATTAAAAAAAAGAAAGAAAGCACTTTTGGATATGCCTAAAGGTGTATAACAACCATATTTTATCATTTAACACTTAGACATTAAATAAATGTCCAATCCCTGATTGGGATGCAACATAAGATTTCAATCAATGGCATTAGCGCAAGCAAACATTTTGACAGAGTACTGTGAACCTCTCAAAATCTCTTTGTCTTCAATAATCACAACAACAAACAATGTATTAAAACCCTCCAAATTATAATGAACACTGCTTTTTTTTAAGAAAAAAATGGGTTTTAAGGACTCCTTGTAGTGCATAAAATATGATTTGCACGATGATTTTACAGAGAGAACTAATTTAAAAGGAACTTTTTCAAAACAAAAATAAAACTTTAAAGAAGTTGTCTCAGCATAATTAGCTTATTTTCTATTTCCGTTGATCTTTTCAGTGAACAGTTCCTTAGTGTTCTTTGTAGAAGTATGATGTAACATTAAAATGTTTTTCACAGATGGCCTTCCAACACTGCAGGCAAAATGTCAAACAATTACCCTGAACTGAAGCCAGGATTGTAATTTTTATCGTAAAATTGAGCATTTTCACTGCTGGGATCCTATGTGACTAAGAGCTGTAGCAGTTTAAAACAGCTGCATTCACTCAAAAAATCGACGTTATGTGCAGCATACTATTAAATTATGTTGTTGTCCGTGTGATTTTCCCCCCTCCAGTCACCTTTTCATTCTCACCCTGCAGCCCTTGTGCTTCTTTCTAAAGTCCCTTGGTAAACGGAATAAAGGTGCTTTCAGCCTACAAGTTCATAATCATTCCCCCTTCATTCATGGTAATTGCTGGCTGATTGCAGTCATTTGTGTGCACTCATAACTTCAGTGGTCTTTACCGCGATGGTGGCCACACACCGCATGTTGCTCAGCTCCTGCGTTGGTGCGAATGCTTCTGAATGTCTGAGCTTGTCCTTCAAGATAATGTGAGTATGAGGAGGAAGGCTTCTGTCTACACTCGTGAGGCTGCCGAAGGACTGAGCTGTAGGGCATGAGGCGCCACTTGGAAATGGCAGACCTGTGGTACAGGGAAACAGGTCCAATGACATGCTGAAACATTCACAAAGAGTTGCTGAGGCTTATAGAACTCTATAATTTATGAGAGTCAAAAGGTGCGATGAGCTGAATCCAGTGTGGGTCCTCATGCAAGACCCTTCAAGCTACTCCCTAACTATGTAGCCACAAGGGGGCCCTAGTCTGGACCTAATTGCTGTGCCAGTCCCCAGCCCAGATAAAATACAGGGTTGTGTCAGGAAGGGCATCCCAAGGAAAAAGCTGATTTGCTGTGTCTACCCCTGAGGGGATATGCCGAAATGTAAACAACATATTTTTATCATTTATCATTTAAACATAAAATAAATATTCAATCCCTGATTGAGATGCAACATCGGATTTCAATCAATCACTTGTTTGGATTAGGACAACCCTTGTTTTTAAGTTGATCCAATTTTTTGAACCTAGGTAATAAATAAACTAATGAATTGCTGGCCAATGTTCTTTAAAAAATATTGATGTCTGGTCTGAAAAAAAGATGCTGTCACTTCTAGATGTGCAAGAGGATAAGAGTACATCAAAGCAATTTTGGCCTCATTACCCTTTAAAAAATTCAGCTTTTATTAATGTATTGATGGTGCAGAAACTACGTATTTATCCAAGCTTGTAGATCTGGTAATATAGCTGACATACTGATTGCTAGGTAGGTCACTTCTCGAAAAACATCTCCAAAATGTGAATGCAGAGTTAGAGCGACTGACCCTTGATCAAAGACTTGGTTCCCTCGCTGTCAGCCCACATGTCAAACTGTCTTTAGGCAAATACACTTTGACAAACACTTTTTAAGTGTTTTTCCACTTAAAAGTGGTGAAGTCTGTTTTTAAAGTTTTTCAGATTGAATGGAAAGAGTTCAAGAGACAGCAAGACAAATGTTTGAAAACTGAAAAAGAATTTATTAAAAATACCAATTTTAAAAGTCGAGCAACAAACTTTAATTTTTACAATATATTCCACAATGTATTGTTTAATTATTCTCTTAACTGCAAAGTATCCTATACCACTTTTGCAGTTTAAGTTTTAAAAGCACTTCATTAGTATTCATATTTTTCTGTTGGATCCCAGCATTTTATTTTTTATCATTTTAATCCACTTCAACAGAGGATTCAGTAACAAGCTTCATTAATGAACGCAGCTCAGCTGATGGTGACATTGTTTAAAACTGAGGTCATCAAGTGTTTTTCTCTCATTTTTTGATCACTGTTTAGACATGTTTTTAATCAGGTGGTAAAAATGTTAAGAGCTGCATTATGATGTATTAACAATCACAGAATTCCTGCCTGACCTCAGTAATAAACAAACTGTTTAGTTTACAAAAAAAAATTGAAGTCACATAACAACTATAAGTCAGATTGCATCAAACCGAATTTGTGCAGCAGTTAAAGAAGCCTGTGTGTGAGTAGTTGAAAACATGGGGATGGCATCTGCAAAAGCATTTACATCCACAGTGACTGCTGCGTGTCAATATCTGTTATTTTATTCAAACAACTGTAATATATTGCAACCTTTCTTCCATTTGCATGCTTTCACTTGACTCCGTTTTGATTTTAAAAGCTTGTTTGCATTTTGTCACCTGAGCTTTTACCTTTAGATTAGTATTTCCACAGCTTGCGTGAGTGCCTGAAAAACACAAATATGGAAACCAAATGAGAGCTGCAGGCAGAGAAAACACAAATGGGGGAGAAAAACAACATGATTGTTGACATTTCTTCATCTGCATAAATGTCTTCTTACCTGTGCATAAAACTGAAAATTGTTTTTAATTACAGTGTTTTGCTCAAAAAAACAAAAAGAAATCCAATAAAACATGTTTTTTGACTGAATGGAGGAGGTTTGCTGACCTGTGTAGTCAGACACCTTTTTACTGGTCCTTTCCCACTTCCTGATGGACATGCCTCTCTTCTGCTGGTGATTGCTCTCTGATTGCATTCAATTGTATACATTTATGACCTTTTTGTGGGGGGTTTTGTGATGTGTGCTTATCTTGCTTGTTGTGTGTGTGTACGTGCGTGCGCGTCAGGTGTGCGTGCGTGCGTGTGTGTTTGTCTGTAAGTCAGTCTGCCCTTCCTGTGAGAGCTGATCTGTGGAGGAGGGTGAAGAAAGCCACCCTGGCATTTTTCGTGAAGACATGACTGTACCTGAGCAGTTGTCTAACACAGTGGTATTCCCAGGTCGCGGACCCGTACCAGTCCGTGGAACAGTTGGTACTGGACAGCAGAGGGAGGAAAAAAGCACATCCTACATTCTTTCTGCTTTATTTATAATCTGATTCTATTTTACTTTGAAAACTGTTTCTTTGTCAAAAAAGAGCCCGTGAGGAAACAAAAGAGGCTCCTGCAGGAAGCAGGAATCCTTACTTCAAATACAGATTTATTGTGTATTTAACCACACTGCATAACATTCAGCAACTGGCTGTCTAATGTTACAAGGATGTTGCTAATAAATTTTTTTAAATGGTGGATTCACATAATTATAATATTTAAAAAATACAAGTTTTAGTGACTGTTTTTTATTGTTTATGTTGGGTCTTAAAAGTTGAATAAGGGTGAAGTTGACGTTGGATTTTTCAGCTTCCACTTTGATAGTAATGGGTTAAGGGAAAATCTGTATCACATTTTAATGCTTCCTACACAAAATCTAACATACAAATAAAGTTTAAAGCAGATGCGGGCATTTTACACAGGAAGTAAACTTTACCCTCAAAAGTAAAGAGAAACTGGAAGTAAATAAATCAGATGCCCACTTCAACCTTGCACAGGCCGCTCCATGAAAATATTGTCTAACGTTTAACCGGTCCGTGGCATGAAACAGGTTGGGGATAAACAACTTGATGATGTTGATGACTATAAACGAAAATAGCATAAAAATGCTTGTGCAAGAGATTTGAGCATTACAGCAACATAGGAGACGATGGAGACACTGCCGGAAAAAAAAGGAGAGATAAAGAAGCAGTTGGTGTAGTGTCACTCATGGCCTCCCTCAGGAGAGTTTAGACCTTTAAAATCTCCTCTCCTCCTCAGGCAGCTAACGGTCCTGTCACCCACTTTGCTTCAGCCCTCCTTCCACAGCGCTTTTCCGACACATCCTTGTCCTTCATTTTTTGATCCATCATCACCCACAGTCTTCTCTCTATTCCCCTCACTTCCTCTGCGCTCACTTTGATTCTCTCCATTTCTCCTTTGTTTCCGTTCCCACAGATCCTCCTTGCACTACTTATGTTCTGTCCTCCTTCCCACCTTCCCTCCAACACTGATTCTGCTATATATAAACCAGCTGAATGCACATGTGCATGTGTTTAAGGAGAAGCACAAGAGAAGGAAGAATAGATATACATGTTGGCAGCACACTCATAAAACCAGTTTTTACCTTTGTTTTGTATTACTTTTCTATACAAAAACAGACTAATCCTAACAGCTGTTGGACATGCAAAGTCAGGGAAAGGATTTTGCTGTTAATTAAAAGGCCACCTTTGTGTCACTTTTAATGTCAAATAGAAACTATTGGGGGTCTTACATCTGTTTTATTTGAAGATCTAAAATACCAAGCAGGTTATTGGAGTTTTCCACTCTGAAATTGAATGTTAAATAATGACGGCTGTTAAGGCAATCACAGCATTAAACCTACATTTAAAGAAAATGTATGCAGCGGTTTAGGGAAGTACTTGTTTTATTGTGAAGGTTGATTTTTTTTTCAAACAAAAAGCAGGCAGGGATAGTTCAGTGCAGAGTTGAGCAGAGTGTGTTTCTCTGATTGCTAACACATCCCCCACACTGGATGCTTTTCTGTGGGAGAGCAATAGAGCACTTTGGATAGGGACTGTTATTTCAATTCCATTTAAATTGCATGTGATACAGCAGCAATTTCACACCATTTGAGTGTCACTTAGATAATAGCATTAAATCTGCAGGTCTAGGTTGACCCAGGCTGTGGAGTGAGAAACAAACAGGAGTAGGCAGAGCTTTACAGAAGTAAAAGTCTAACTGAAGGGCTCTCGTGCACATCAGCAAATCCCTGTGCGCACAATTTTACTTTTAAAAGTTCTGCTCCAGTATGAAGCCTGGAGTATTTATTTAAGATGATAACATTTTGATAAATATTCTATCAGTTTGGCAGAAATCAGCCGTCTGCCAGTAGCGTGGAATCCAACAGATGAGGTTGAATGTACATTAGAGGTTTTCTGTTTTCAGCAACAACAACACAAAATCTGCTGAGTTTGAGATCAACAAAAATTGGACTGTTGCCTCGACCACCAAACAGATATATTGGAAGTAAGCACACATCTTACCAGCCCTTCTATGTTGTTTAAAGATTTAAAGGTTTAGAGGTTTAAAGATTTAGAACTAGTTAAAAAGGTTGTGTTAGTCTCAGCTTTTAACAACAATTGTATGAAAAACCTTTTGAAAAAAACAGAAACTGGTTTGGGAAGCTTTAGAAAAGTGAACCAACAACACCAGATGATTTACAGTTATAAACATTTTTACTAACAATTGTCAGGGCCCTAAAATACCATACAGTGCAGGACTACCTAGTCCAATTTTAACATAGTTCGGACACATTATCTCACTTTTTATTTTTGGATTAACTTCGGAATGTGACCCATTTGCAGAAGTAAAAATGTAATAAAAATGAACATTTTACAAAAACTATTAATAAAACCACTGATGGTGAAAACTTAAATGATTAAGATACTTTATTTTAAATGACAAAATGTTCAAATGCAATAAAATGTGGTCTATTGTTTTCAATGCGCACACTAGTTTTTCGCAGAGACTTCTCTAAATGTGGACACAACTACTTGATTTTGAGAGAAACCCTTGGTTCACTTTAGGTAAATATTTACAGTACTTGGACATGACAGCTGGGGAGTCATTGTGCAGACAATTTTCAAGAAGATGCACAAAAATCTAGCAACCATTACACAAATCACACAAAATTGGTTTACATGAATGTTGCATTTATTTTTTGGCAAAAATGTCATCTACATTTAACACACATTGCACATCTACAACATGTTTGTTTTCTGAATCTCATTTTGGACTCACAACGCTGTTTTATGTGTTTTAAACATCTGGAATCCTGACAAGAAAAAAGAACAAGGCAGATTGAAAACTCTGAGACTGTTTTTATCAGACGTTTCGTTGTTTTACTCATGAAGCCAAATGAATTTGAGTTTTCTCCATGAGAATCCTTCTTGTGAATCCTTTGCTGTTTCTGTCAATCACCTAACACATCCCTTCTTTTGACCCAAAATGTGCGCAATGGTGCTTGTGGGTCACACCATTATGAAAAGGTTTCCTCTGAAGATCTTGAGGTTTGAGGGAAATGAGGATGAAATTTTGTGCAAAGACCAGATGCAGATCATGAAAGTGATAAATTATGAGCCAAGGGACCAAAGAGGAGGTTCCTGGATGCAATAGAAGACGACAAGAGGGAGGGGGAGTTGTGGCAGGAAGATGATCCGCTGTGGTGACCCCTATAGGCAGAAGCTGAAAGAAGAAGAAGTAGATTTGGAAAGATTAAAATAAGTGTGCTGCTCCTGTTATTGTAAATCACAAAAAAACTACTCACCTGGAGCGGAATAAAATATCAGGCTGGAAATAAGTATAATAGATTCTTTCGAAGCAACGTCAAGCTTCCTCACAGCCGCTTTTTTCCCATTTACCTAAGGATCCCATACGGCTCCATCCTTTTGTCATGAAGCCTCTCGCCTTTTCATGAGCTTTAAATCTGCCCAAAAGCCAGACAAAATCCCTGAAGCAGACTGCAAAATAGGCAAGTTACGATTGTGCTCTCTCATTATATTCTGTTCTTCATATTCTGACCCTGTTCACTGATAATCTTGGCTCACAGACTGATAACAGTGCCACTTTGATTATATATTTAATATGGTTTCATAGTTATGGTAATGAAACTCTTTCTGTTTCCACACATGCCGTCTGGCATTTCCTGCCCTTTTAATTTTGTCTTGATGTGGTGGAATGGAGTCGTGAAAGTTTAGCCAAAAAACGGCCTCCGATATTAAAAATTCTGTTAGACAGCAAATTGCATATTTTCTTTGTTGAATCAAACTTTTCCAAAACATGCAATGTGGAAAGTTGTGTTTAGCTGTTTATTCCAATCTGGGGCATTAGCATTCCTTTCTCTTTTTGTTGCAATTGCTCATAAAAGCGAGTGGCTTTAAACACACAAACTGTTGCAACCTCTCTGTGGTGAGAACAGGTGTGTTCAGTCGACAGGGGTCATGTTGGATGTTTTGGAGGCTGTTTTGGGTAATGTGGTTGCTTATAACACATCACATTTACTACATCCCCATCTTTTGTTGTTTGGGCTTAACTTTTAAAGGGTGTTTTCTTTTTCAGTTTGTTTTTCTGTCAGGTAAAATGCTCTACACCCTCGCTTGTCACCCGTGGGAAATTAGTCAGGTGGCGCCACAACTCATTGTTTGCTGAAAAGGAGGCGTGGAAGGCAAATGGCAATCAGGGTCAGAGTGAAGTTTGATAAGACTGTGACATGAATCAAATGAGACTTCAGCAAACACTGTTGGCAGATGGCAGAGGTTGTGTGTGTTTGTGTGTGTGTGATGTATGCCTGCATCCTTCCATTTCCAGCTCTGAGGAAGGCTGGTGTCACCTTCTTCCTCTACCTCCTCCTTCCATCTGTTCACACTTCCTTGTCCGCACCCACAGTCCTTCTCCACTGCAGTCCTCCGCTCCTTCTACCTTTGCCTTTATTTATCTTTTCTATTGATTCCATCTGATCTGTTTTCTTTGGGCTGGCTTGATCTGATATGCACCGCCACCTGCTGGATGTGAAGAGCAACTGAACAGATTCTTAATGAAAGATTCTGGGGAATTTTGTATTTTTGAGAGCAAAATGTATTTTGATTCTGTGAAAATTGTGTTCAGTCATTTTACTGATGAATAAAACCAGCAGTGTGGTTATCAGCATGAGAAATGGCTGTTATTATAAAATTATAATTGCAAACTGAATGTTGCATTAGCAGCGAAAGCAGATACAATCATGCACAGGTATGCACATTAGGACACTGTGGCCTTTTATTTTCCCTGCAGAGCTGGTTTGTTTAAATTACTTCAGATAAGCCAGTGGACGACTGAGACGAGATAAAAGACAGAGCGACTTGCAGCACATTGTTTTTGGCAGAAGCGATGAAGATGAGGAAGTCATTTTAAAGCTGTATGAAGAGAAACTTAATAACAACCTTATTTCCCCTCCTGCCTATTTAGGATGCAGAAGATGGTTTATCGCTGTTGTCTTAAAATGGAAAACCTGTTGGATTATGATGTTTTTTGGTTCCTAAACTTGGTTAGAAATCTTTCAGATTCTCCTTTAGATTATAAACTGATCCTAAAAGCTGATACCAATCAAATATAGGTCTGGACTTCACTGTGATAATCAATGAGTGAAAAAAATGTTCATTGACCTTCATTAGAAAATGTCCTATGAATCTTCCATTTATCATTTTATATTAAGAGTAAGTAGGGGTAAATGCCAGAACCTCCTTATATGATACCACCAATTAACCTTAAAAAAGAGAAATCTGCACTCATCAGATTAGACATTCCTCTCCCTTCCAGACTCCATTCAATTTGTACCCAAAGGAGCAAAGCTTTGTTTTAAATTCAATCATTAAGGGGTTTTCTTAGGTGATCAGTTGCTCAATTCAATTCCAAACTACTCTCAGATGTTTGACTTTTTTCTGAATTCTGACTCTTTTTTTTTTTCAATATTTGTTTCTGTATTTCAAATGACACCAGCTAAGTCAGTTTTTTCAAACACAGTCATGTCCATAAGATGAAGGGCCAAATGTTTACCTGTATTTCCCTAAATGACAGAAAATAACATATTTTATTTTTACACATTTATAAAAGGCTTGTGTGAAGGAGCTGAGAGAAACAAATCTGTCCGCTTATTCAAACAGTTTGTTTTAACAAAGTCGTGGTTAGTATAGATGAAATTTTGTTGATTCACCCGTTTTTGGCTGTTTTGTAAATTATATTAACTTTTAATTACAGTTTAAACATGCAGGGAAGAGATCCATTTTACACTCAATACAATGGGATCTGTAAATATATGTATATATTTATGAATATACATTTGCGTTAAGTGGAGATGCATTTTGGGTGTTGGGATTCAAATTTAAATGGGAGCAAATGACTGTTTATGCATGACAAATGATTTTTGAATGTTTCTATGTGTGTATTTACATATACGTGTAGTTGTATATGAGTATATGGGTATCTGAAACAGAATATGTGCGCATCAGAGAGGAAACAGGGCTATATATAATAGACACCGGGTGCATTAGATGCACCCCCCATACAATAGGGCATGGGGGGTGAGAATTGATATGGCTTTTACAGATATTTGTTGTATTTTTTATTTTCCCCTGTCTTTCCTATTAAAGTATTTTTCTAAAAGATATAATCATCAAAGTCAGATAAGTACATCTTTAGCTAAATCTGAAATTACTGCATTCAGATCAGTGATCCTCAGCAGCATTTTTTCAGCAAAGTAATAAAATAAAATTACAGGTATAATAATAATAATGAAGGAGGTGGAAATACTCCAACATCAAAGGATTTTTTTTTTTTACTCTGTATCTTCTTTTATTTTGTCTTCTTTAATGTACTTGCAGTAGCAGCATTTTTGTGGTTTAGCAGCAAACAAGATTATTACATTTTTGTTGCTCGTCAATTAAACTAACATCAACTTTGAAGGTTCCACGTGGGGAGCTGCATCTGCAGTCCTCCTTTCATCATCTCTGTGTGAGGCGCAGATGAGAGTGTGTTTACTTCGGTGACAGCGATAAAAAAGGATTTTATAATAAGGGACTAAACAACCTGTGAAAACATTGCATCCCTTCCTTTATTGTTTCTGCCAAACCCTCCATGACAGGCAGCGGTAGTGCAAAGCCAGCACTGCATGCAGCTCCTGTCAGCCACTTTTCTCTTTCCCTTTCTAAATAAGAGCCTACTTTAATGAGGGGCTTTTACAGACTCCAATGCCTCCCTGCCCTCTGAAAATCATAAACAGCTTATTAATTGAAGTGAAATGTAGAAGCAAGCTTGAGATTCATTGCAATCTTTGCAGCAGTTGAGAGTTAGCGTGTGTGACGAGGAGTTCAGGGAAGAACTTATACATTTTTAATATTTTGTGTGTATCACTGTTATTTGTGTTTGTTTTCCATGGTTTATGAAGGGCTTTGGACTCACACAGTCGCATACTTTGGTTGTAAAACACATAAAACACAAGAATTGCAAGTGAGCAACATTAGAACACCAGAGGCAGACTCATGAAATTTAAATGAAGTGGTCATAACTGTTTGTTACTTTTGTCTTCTTCCCTCTCTCCCTTTTCTGTCTGTGTTCCTCACCCGTAGAACAACAAAAAACAGAACACCCTAAACCTCCATCAACTGGCGCCATCATAGGAGGCATTCTTGGCACGCTCGCTGTAATTGGACTCATCGTCGGCGCCATCCTCTATGTCCGCTGTCGCCAGGACGATGGAGAGTGAGTCTTCTTTAGAAATTCTGATTCTAGTTCTTGCTTTTTTTTTTATTGTGTTTTTGGTTTTTTTGACATGTTCTTGTGGCATTTTTGTTATGATGGAGGGCATGTGTAAAGCAAATTAAACTTTGCATTGCAGTTTTTTGGCAAATTTCTTTATTGAAATCATTTTGAATCAGGAGCAAACGGAAAAAAAAACTGTTTAAAATAGCTGCGAAGTAAAATCTACAAATCAGCAGGCCACAAGCTCACTGTTCAGCTCCATTCTGATGCATCCACTTGCAGACAAACAGATCCATGTACGTCTTTGTTTTTCTTTGTTTGACCTCGCCTCTGGATCAAAACTGTAGCTCAGATTTTGCTCGCCATTTTTGTTGCACCACTAATGTTAGCTTGAGGTTGTTAGGGACTGTAAAGTAATGAGAGAGAGCATTTAAATAGATGACTGATGGGAAGGGGGCAGGCTCACTCCACGCCAACAGTCCCGCCCACAACTCAGAGGCGAATTTCTAATAAGATATTTTGATTTCATCTAAAAATTGTATGATCATAGTTAAAAGACCACTGGGAATGCTTTTACAACACATTAAAAGATGATCAGAATGATATTTGAAGGACCGGGACTCAATGAGATGTCTTACATATCATGATTCTGGCAAAGGAAGTCTGTGACATATCTGACCTTAAGTTAAGGCAGGCTGCCTTTCTGAGGTCATATTTTATGCTGAGTCCCTACTGCTAGGAAGAACATGAGTCTTGACCAGGGTTTAAAATACAGAAGTCCACCAAATAAGAGCCTCCTGTGTTGCTTAATATGCTACTTCCATTTATTTACAGGCAAAAGTAAACTGTAGTTGGATTTAAATTAATTTCTTCCCATCGTTTTTTATTAATTAGCAGTTAAAAACAACGTATCAAATACCCCTTTCTTTATGCAGCATCACTTTGTGGATAAAAGCAGCCAAGGGACGGAAACAGTTTTCTAGTCATCCATAATTCATTTAATTGAAGCATAAATAATTTATCCTGCAGACAAATTAATGATTACTCAATCAACAAACATCCCAGAGAGGTCATCCTGCCAATGTCTGGATGAGAAACCCAACAGAATTTATGCTGTTGTTCAAACATTTTCAGTTTGTCACATTCATTTTGCTTTTTGCCTAAATTCCAAAATTCCATGATTAGTTTAATTCCCTCTTTCTGCATACTTCCTGTTTAGCATCAACATATTTTTTAGGCTCTTCTCCTCTGGCTGCCTGTCCGTCTAACTCACCTTTCAGCTGGTTATAAAAACTTCCCATTGATGAACACCAAGGATATGCCACAATTTTCTTTTTCGCTAAATTTAAAATAGATTTAGCCTGAATCCTCACAGCTCAGACCTTTTTAGACTCCCAGAGTTGATCATAAGCTTCTGCAGTTTTCACCAAATCTCCATCATCCCCTGAAAAAGCAAGACATTCCATACAGTTGTATTATTTATCTGTGCATTTTCACCTTGACGTATCAGAGCCTGAGGATTGTCAGAACACACACAGACATTTTGTGACGGCAGGATATACAATATGAGACACAAACTAAATCTCACAGCAGGTTATTAACAAGAACCAGACAAAAAAACTGATGACGTATTGCAGACTGTTTGCTGATGAGAACAGTATTTGAACAGGGTGTCTGGGTGTCTAATAATGGATTGTAATGGAGCCTCATTGTGGAGGTTCAACACAGCATTTTGAGTTTTGCTAAACAATAAGAGATCAAACGAAAAGTGAACAGATGAAAAGAATGATCACACAAATCAAAAGTAGCAAAGAGAGCACACATAAAAGAAGAAAAATATGGATAAAGGAAGTAGAAGGTGACGAGATGAATTCAGGTAATTGGAGATGAAGATACAGTCAGAGGAAGGATGGATTAGAGGAGGGATTAAAAGAAGACTCTTCCAAGCTTTACTGAACTACACCGCCTGCATTTGTCAGTCAATAACCATCTTCCTACCTAAGTCAAAAACTCCTTCATCACAGATAGAAGTTTCATGAATGCAAAAGCTGCTCAGAGACAGCAGCTACACACCTCCTGCAGGGATAAGCCTCTTCCTTAACATAATGAAAAGGGTTATAAAAATATTTCAATAAGACGAAATGTAAGGACTACAAGTAGAAAATTATTTGTGTTACAGAAACATGTCCAAAATCTTTGGAGGTGTGGCTCTGGGCTGATGACGTCTCGTGTGTTTGGGATTAATATGGACTCTAGTTATAGTTATGAACCCCAGAGCCTGGACGCTTACAGTGGTTAGAGGCCAGACCATTCCAAACCAGCGTTCCAGGTGGAGAACAAGGTGGAGGAGGGACGTCTAGAATGCAGAGAGACACAACCATTTGTCTGGAACTCGTGGTGGAGGACCCAAAATGCAGGAGACCAGGATTGGTGACAGGAAATAAAACATTTAATTAGCAAACTGAAACATGACAAAACTAGGAGGGAAAAAAAACTGTGACAAAACATAGTAGATGACCTGACAAAGAAGAACAGAAACCAAGACACTTAAATAGGCTGAGGGCAATTAACTGAACTGAAGACAGCTGTGGATCATGAACCTGAAGGTGGAGTGACAGACAAAGAAAACC
The DNA here is from genome assembly GCF_053564925.1 of Oryzias latipes. Taxonomy (NCBI): domain Eukaryota; kingdom Metazoa; phylum Chordata; class Actinopteri; order Beloniformes; family Adrianichthyidae; genus Oryzias; species Oryzias latipes. Next base: position 12,943,749 of record NC_136247.1, on the reverse strand, counting down.
AAAAACATGACCAAGAACAAAACCACTGAATCCTTACACCATTTATGAATTTAAAGACCCACTCTGATAAGAATTCTGTTTTTGCTGTTCTTAACATGTTGTTGTAGTATTTTTGTCATGGTGGCGAACATATCTAAAGAAAATGAATCTTAAAAATTCAATTTCTTAGTATTTATTTATTCAAAGCAGTGTGAATCCGGAGCAGATGAAAGAATGCCATTGGAAAAGATTGAATTTGTTACATAGAAGGTATGACTGGCAACCACAAGCTCCCTGCTCTGCTCCATACAGATGCATCTGCTTGTGGACAAATAGATCCATGTACATCTTTGTTTTCTCGTTTGAGCTAGCATCTGGCGCAAAAATGTACGGCTGGATAGCTTGGATATTTCTCGCCATTTCTGTTGCACCAAAAATGTTAGTATGTAGTTGTGAAGGGCTGTAAGCTAGCGGAAAAGACTGTAAACAAAGGTATGATGGGATATGAAAACAGGCTTACTCTGCACCAACAGTTCCACCCACAACACAGAGGGGATAATCTGATGAAATCTTCATGCTTTGACTTAGTGCCTAAGTGTCACCAATCAAAATTGGTCTTATTCAAATTATACACAATAATCATTCATTTTCTGTTAAATCTGTTTATTTTCGTTTCAGAAGTTAAAAAAAACATCCATCCATTTTTACTGCAAAAATCCGTTATTTTAATCACTGAAACATCCTATTTGCTTGAAGATTACATCATTAGATATGTGACAGTAGATTTTCATAACTAAACAGAATTTTAAAATGGAAATTGACACTTTAATAGTTTTGCATTGATACTCAGCCCTGTTGAAAATTTTCCAATGAAGTCAAAGAGGAAAATGCTTCACAAACCGATATGTGGGAAAAGGAAAATCAGAATCCTTTTGGAAAAAACAGAAATAAAGTGACCAAACTAGAGTTGTAATTGTTGCTTCAAATCACAAGAAAAAACATCAAAACCAAACTGCACATCACAGTTACATTTGACTAAATCTCTTAATTTTCCACGACCATCACCAAAACTTCTCTTTATTACTAAGACATTTCCAAAGTGCAACTCGTCCTGTCTGGAGCCGAAGCAGAGACACTGGTTCAGGATTTTATCACCAACAGCACTTATTACAGTTCAACGATGACGGGCTGCTACTGATAGCGTTCTTATTATCTTCCAGACCGCTTGTCTTGACAATTCAAAGGCGTTTGCTGTCAAGCACGATCTGCAGCGGCTTTCTAAATAGTTTGTTGTGCACAACTTCCAGACAGAACTGACAGGTGATCTCATTACTCTTGTCCTACCTTCGGTGTGTGGGAGAAACAGCTCAATCAGATAATTCTCACACCCACCATTAGCACCACCAGCATCATCAGCAGCAGCAGCATCTAGACTCAGATCAAACCAGAAACCTGTGTGTTTCAGGATTTCATTGTGGCACTTGCAGCTCCTCGAAAATCCTTGTTGATTAAAGAAGTGACAGATTACCCAACAATTTCTTCAGTTTTGACATGAAGGTCAGGCGTCACCCTGCATGGGAAAAAAATAAATATTGAATAAGGGTTGTAAATATTTTCATCAAAGACAAAATAATTTCACCCATGAAAGCCTTTGTCTTGCAATTAAAACAAAAAGTGTAGTACAATTAGCTTCATTACAACACAGTGCAGTGCGGTAAAAATATTTTACAATGTATCTGCAAGACTCTTAAATCAATAAGTAAATTTTCTAACTTTTTAACTGTATTTTTTTATTGTATTTCTAATATTTTAATCTGTTGGCGGCACGGTGGAGCAGTGGTTGGTGCTCTCGTTTCACAATGAGAAGGCCTTGGTTCAAAATCCCACAGGGACCTGCCTGTGTGGAGATTGCACATCTTACCATGCACTTACCATTGACAGCCCCCCACCCCCCTGAAGCAATTTAGTCATTTAGTTGAGGTCTATCTGAAAAGACCGTTTCATTTCAAGCTAAAACTCAGCACTTCAGCAGTTTTTATTGCTGTTTTTCATTGTTAAATGCATGGAAATCCGCTTTTTCACAAGTAGAATCAATAACAACTTCTTTTTTTTTTCCTTGTGTCCAATCAGGGGCCCACCCAAGCACAAACCTCCTCCCCCTGTGAAGGGCAGCAGCTCAACAGAGATGGTGAGTGACGGAGTCAATCTTCACCATCCGCAGCCACCAGGAGTTTATTAAGCTCACAAATTCAAATACTAGGGGTCCATGTTGGTTGTCATAAGGTGGCTAATAGCTATTGATGGAGGATCTCGGTTGGCTCATGCGTGCTGAAACAATTTGCTTATTTTGCAAAGAGCTCCATTAGTGGAGCTCTTTGCTCTCCATGTCTGCTGCTTTTACTCCATCATTCCATCACATTTTTGCAGCATCCCAGTAATTTGACTGAAACTCTGAAATCTCATGTTGATTCAATGTGGAAAAGGGTCTAATGGCTTTAAACGCCTGGACTGAAAGGATGGTTCACAGAGTTCAGCTGGGAAGGTTTATTAGATATTTAAAGGGTTTCTTGCAACGTGCTGTCTGTGGCTCGTGATCAAAGACGGCCTTATTTCTGCAGCTTCCTTCATGTTCAAATCAAGCTTGGTTTCCCTGAGTTCAAGTCTGGGGTGAGTCACCATGTTTCATACACACAGATAAGCGTGCCTCCAGAGTGGAAGAGTCTGAGAACTGAAGACTCGAGCTTTATCATCCAAATATAAATTGTCATTAACATTACACGTGTCTTGTTAAAGGAGTTTCACGGTTTATGGCAGCAGCATTGAGCACCAATGAGATGACATATGCTGGAGTGGAACAGGAGCAAATCAACAAAGTCTTATTTTTACTGTGAGAAAGTTTGTGAAGGAATCAGAAAAAATTCACAGCACGTGTGTGAACATGAGATGATTTTTATTCGACAATTCTAAGGGACTTTCTGCACCTTTTATCCATCACTGAAGCATTGTAATTCTCAGTTGAAAAAAAATTAGTATTTGTTCCACATGACTAAAAATTCACAAAAAAGAGGTACCGTATTTTCTGCACTGGAAGTCACTCATGGTATAAGTCATGAGTTGCAGACGCAAAAAATGCTTAATAAAGAAGAAAAACTCACATATCTAGTTGTTGCTATTCATTACAAAACCTGGGACACCTGGGTATAAGATGCCAGACTCTACAAAAAAAATGTGACTTATACTTGCATACTTACATGTTTGAAAAAGAAAAATGCAAAGTGCTTTATATTCATTCTGCATCATAAAAGCATCGGACTTATAAGTTAGAGCTAGAACTGTGGGTAATTGCTTTGATTCTTTTTTAAAAGATTAGATCTTGTGTTTTTGCTTCAGTCAACACTACTAAATAGTTACTTATTTTCATCTAAATTTACTAAACTTATCTGAAAATATTGTGTGAAATGTCACAGGTGTTCAAATGAAAGAGCACGCAAATCCAGATATTTCTATCGAACTTAATTGTTGTATAAACAGTTGCCTTTAATTGAAAAAAAAAAGATTTCAAATCAACATTTAACAATTTATTGCACTTAAAGCATCAATTAAAGCATAAAATTTCATGTTTATTTAATGAAAAATATCAGGGGAATCGCACAAAACGCTGTCATTTTCAAAATACTCTGTCATTTTCATAGCTATGAATGCAGCATTATGGGATAAAAATGTTTTCTTTTCATCTTTTAAGAAGCACTAGACATTTCTGAAGTGATTGCCATCATTCGGTCAGAGCGCAGGTATAAAGCAGCCATTGTGCCTTTTGCTGCCATTGGGTGCTTTTTACACGCGACATGCGGGAAGAGAGCAATGCGAAGAACTGTCAGAGGACACAAAGAACAGTAAAGCTAGCTCACGATAACACAAATGATCAGTCGACTTGGAAGTGATTGAAGCTGATAGCATCAATACTGGAGGCTGCACAGCAAACCTTGCGGATTTTGCCTGCTGGATAGGAATTTGGAAATGAAGACTTAGATTCTGGCAAAAGGGTGGTTTGTCATGTGGAGTTCTGGTAGGTGCTCTAATTCTTGATGCAAACTGGCTGAAACCTATTATTTTTTTCAAAATTGTCATAAAATGAAACAACTTTAAAACTTTTGAGCTTTTGAACCTGTATTTAGTGCAGACCTACTAAATGTGTAAGTGCAGGCTGCTGTTTCTTTTATCAGCTGGAACCAGATAACACTCTGGATCAAAGACCCGGGCTCTCTTCCTCACATGACAGAGCGTAATAGTCTGTGTTCTGTTTTTGTTTGTTTTTTTAGCTGACCAAGCCATCAGAACCACCCACAGCCTCAAAGAGAGCACTGCTGAGCAAAGGAGAAGTCTACTATGAGACCTCAGGGAGGGAGCCTGTCACAGTAAGTAACACATCCGGTGCACACACAAACAGTTCAAGTTAACAACTTATATTGTGTTTAAGATGTGCTCCTCCAGTCTTTGATCAACAGGGGTTAAGAAATTGTCAATAAAAATCCTTCAAAGTGAAATTTGAGGAAGAATTTGAGAAAATGTTTGCCATTGTTGGTGAGTGTGACTTTCGCCAACAACAACTTTTTTGCGGTGATTGGTGCTACAATTATAGGCAGAAAAAATAATTGAACATAACAGGAGTGAATTTTCACACAACATAAAGACAAGTACAATAAATCAAAAGTTGTTATTTTATGTGGGTTATGGCAGAGGGAAAAAAAACTGTTCTTATGGCAGGAGGTTCTGGTCTGGATAGACCAGAACCTCCTGCCCGAGAGGAGAGGGACAGACAGTTGTCCCAAGTTAAAAGGGTCAGCTTTAATCCTTGCTCCTGGAGGAGTACAGGTCCTGCAGAGATGGGAGCCTGCAGCTAGCTTCTCTTTGTCCCTGGCTGTGGCTACAGCATACCAGATGGAGATGGAGGAGGTGAGGATGTACTTGATGGCTGTGTAGAACTGCACCAACACCTTGGTGGGCTGTTTGAGTTTCCTCAGCTGCTGCAGGAAGAACATCATCTGCTGGGAGCTGACGGTCATCCCCCCACCATCACCCCCGAGTGACGGTGGTTCTGGGATTTTCACGCAAAATGTTTCTGTTTCAGACAATATTTATGCTTGATTAGTTTCAAACCGAATAAACTAATATTGATTAGCTCTCCTTTAGACACAAATTGTGACTTGTGTCTAAAGGAGAGCTTATTAATATGGGATTAGCACAGCTGTTAGACATTTTGTCAGGAAATACATTCTAATCATTTTCTTTATCCTCAAAAACTCATTGTACCACATTTTTGTCATATTTTTTCCTGTCAAACAGTTGTGAGCTTTTTGAGTCATTCTTAGAGGCCACAAACTCAGCAAAATCAGGAAACTTTTCCCTTTGTTTTTTTGGGGGTTTTGCAAACTTTTCAGTTGTCAAACATTTTTGTTTGACTCATTGATCAAAACCCATTTTTTTGTAACTGTTTTGTAACTGTAATACAGTGTTCTCTCACTATCCTCAATATCCTGATTCCCTTTCGCTGTCTCGCAGATTTTTTCAGTGCAGTTGTGCATTCTATTTTAAACTGTGGTCGGTGTTCAGTGTTGTGATTGGCTGGAGACCTCGTCAGTCAATCTCCTCAGTGCTGTGTCTCTTGTACAAATGCATGCAGCTCTCCAAATAAATCTTTCATCCTAGTCTGTTCTTGGGTTTCATTCTCTAATACTGGACTTCTTTTTCAATGAAGTTCAAACAAAACAGAAAAGTGTGAAAAGGTTGTTGTTTGTCTGAGAAAGGTGTATAAAGTTTGTAGTGAGGGTTTTTACATCCTTAAAACATCTGTAATCCTACTTAACGGGTTATTCTTAACGTAAGGTAAAGTTTGTTGACTAAAACGGATTTTTTTTAAATAAAATCACATCCAAATTAGAATGCATCATTAGTAAAACATGTGGTTCAAGTTTTAGATCCTAAAACTGTTCTACCTTGCGTTCTACCTTCCAGAACCTAGATGATGGAAGCAGTGGAGCCCTGAATGGCGGAGCCCCTCCAGGCCTGGACACCTCAGTCAAAGAGTTCAAAGAAAGCGCTGACAGTCACCACAGCAATGAGTTTGAGTCCTCCAATCATGGAGCTCCAGCTGCCAGCATTTCTCGCGGGGATAGCTTTGTGTCTCCCGCCATGTATGTGTAGCCATACCAAATAACACACGTCCTGGCAGGCACACGGGTAGGTTTCAGATCAACTCAAACGACTTGAAAAGCAAAGGCGCGCACATCCTTTTCCACCTTTAACTTTAAATCCAACTTTTACATTTCTAACCTGATGACAAACAGTTTCAATTTTGTGGGTGTCTGGGTTAAGCAGTTTTAACAAACATTTTTGTTTACCGTAACTTTTAATGTAATCATATGAGAGAAGGTTTTTAGCGATGGTTGCCTTTTGTTTTTGCGTGTAAAACCTTCAGATTTTACGATAATTTAGAAGTATTATAAAAAGTGTAATTGCAAGAGCAATTAAATATTGAATTTATTGATGAAATAGGACAGAAATAAAAGGGAAAATGATCTACTTTTCTGATCGTTACAAATTATTAATAGAAAAAGAGCTTTTCCCTGGTTGTCACCGTGAATGGCAACATGCAACACCCTTCCTGGGTGCAATTCACATAAAGTTTATCGAAACAAACTCCAAAGTCTCTCCACCAAGCGTTAATCAACCTCTGAAGATTTTTTTCTTTTAAATCTCACTTATCAGTTCCTGCTGCTCTGCCTGTCACCATCATGCCCAGGCTGCATTCCGGAAAAGACCTATTCCACTTTATTATGCTGTCAGAGTGTCCCTGGACCACAGCTGCTTTCACAGTGAGAGTCCTCTCGTTAGCAACAACGGAGAGGACACGACATGACTGGAAGCCCCGTAACCTGGCAACATGGCATCCTTAAAATAAATACCACTTCTTTTAATTGCAAGGTCTTGGGAGTTTACAAAGCACACACACACCACAGGGATCCAACAAAATGCACACAAACACATTTGTTCTCACTCCTTAACAAAAAAGAAAAAGCTTTCATAAAGAAAATGTCAGTGCGGAAATGCTCCACAGAAATTAAACAAATCCAGCCGCTGTGACTGTCTTGCTTTTGTATAGAAGAAATGTGAATTTTGCATTTTCTTTTGTGATATCTTTAAAAAAATAAAAGGCTGAAACAAACATTGGTCTAAACAGATGTCATATGGTACCAAATGATAAACAGTGTACATAGATAATACTGGTAAATAATATGCTGTTGGTGAATTGTGTATACTTCAAAACTAAAGTGTAGGTGTTTTCAGTGCCTGTGTACAGAGGATGGAAGTTATTCAATGTCAAGGGAATGGTTAAAAAAAATGCGTATAATACTATTTTGCATTTCATGAGTACATTACGGTTGTCACTTAATACTAAAATGTTTGAATATGTAAGAAAAAAAAATTTATGGTGTGGACTTTACTTGTGCTTCATCTTGCTCTGCATGGCATGATCAGTGGCTCGTTCAAACACTTCCCCATGGCTGTCTGATTTTCAACAAAAAAAAAAAAAAGATTGGTTACGTTTTTACATTCTGTCTAAATGCATCTGCCATTATCATGCACAATCTGAAATTAAGGTTGAGCTGTTTTTTTTTTAATCTATGGTTTATGGTGTGACAGCTTTGTCTTCTACGTTAATCCAAACGTGGGGCCAGCATGGAATCATCATCTCTCTGGGCGGCAGAGGACAAAACGCACCAAAAATGCAATCTTTTCTCGCACCAGGCTGCTCATACTTGGCACAGATTAGCAGAGAGTTGGTCAACAGGTGCAAAAGTTGAGGATAAAACACCTTATTTTATTTCTGTCACTTTTACGTTGACATTATCTGAACTAGTTCTGGAAAATTGTGAAAGCTGTGAAAGGAAATGAATACACCAAGACATCTTTGTTCATCTTTTGAAGCCTGATGCTGGAAATTCAGGATAGATCTGGAAGGATGTAAGGGAAATATTATGGACCAAAGGCTTCTCTGTGCTCGTCCTTTTATTGGCCCTAAGCTGCTCATTTGCATTAAAGGGAATGTCTGCATGCTGCATGGACACTGAGGGAAAATGAGATGTTTCTATAATTCTTGAGAAGAGTCCTGCCACATATAACGTTCAGCTTTCTCACTGTCAGACAATCGCACATGATGCATTTTCTACCCCTGCCTCAGAACAAAAAAGCTCTCGCTAAAGAGAAGTTAATGCGATGGTTTCTTTGTAAAGTCATTCCACAAAACCAAGTTAATGTTTGGTTCCCTTTAGATTAATGTGCTTAATGTTTTTGCCACTAGGCCATTCTTGATAGACTGAAAATAAGGAAAAGACAATCGTCGAGACACATTAGATCAGAGACCAATGACTTTTCAGTTGGAATTTCTGTCACTGCTGTCACATTAAAGATAATTTTTACCGCGAGCCTTATGGCTAATAGTGTTGTATCATTTGGAGGAATCTTAAATCGGGATTCTAGCAGATGTTGATGCTTGAAGTCGATCTAAAGTCGGGTGAAGCAGCTCTGCTTGACTTTTAGGTGGATTGTTTGCAGATGACAGCTCTGAATGTGTCTCTGTGAGAGCCGGATTTGGACCGTGCTTACCTCCATGTCCTCTCTCTTGCCAATTCAATGCCAGAAAGGCATGATGTGGTGGTTGTCGATCAGGCTGTTCAGACTGCATGGCCTCACTCATTCACAGCTTTATTTTTAATCTCATCTCTCTTGTTCATCTGTTGTTCATCACAGCCTTTCATCACAGAGCCAGACGTGCCTTGTTTGTTATTTTTAGCTTTTCGATTCTCACATTTCTTATCTGACAGTAGAACAGATGATGAAACGGTGGAAGACACCAACATAGTTTTCTTTGCCATTGCCAATGTCGTTGCTAAATACGCACGCACACACTGGAGATCATATATTTTGAGCGTTGATTCATTTTCTTTGTTTTCTTGTATTAAAGAACAATTATCATTTTGTATGCTTTCTTGGAAACAAATTGACGTTTTACAATTCATGTCCTGTCAAATAAAATGTACATTAAAAGACAAAAGCCCCTTTTGGTTTGGGTTTTTCCTTCTGCAACAAAAGTCAGAGTTAAAGTCCCACTTCTTTTGATCTATTTTAATGTATCCCCCGTGGTCTTTTAATTAGAACTATGCGGATTTTAGGCAACATTTAAAAAAAAAAAAAATCTTTGTCATTTTCTAGGACTTCTGCAGAGCTGCAATAGTTTATTAGAATTTCTCCTCCGAGTTATTGGTGGAACTGTTGACATGGAGCCTTTGCACCCCCACTTCCCATCACCTATCTCTTTACACTCTCTCACTAGCGTACAGCCCCTCACACTCCCAGCCTTTCCTTACTAGTGCAACAAAAATGGTGAGCAATATTGGAGATATCCAGCCATACCGTTTTAAGACAGATGCTAGCTCAGATGATGAAAACAAAGACGTACATTTAAAAAAATAGAACTTTTAAAGTTTGTATTATGGTCATGAAACGCCATCTTTTCACCACAGACCTTCAAGTGTAAAGTGTTCTGCTCGCTCTATCGTGAACCTTTGGATTCATACAGTTAAAGCGTTTGAATTTTTCTCCTGAGATTTCTGAGGGTGCAGGAAATTTGTCAGGACCCGAGCTTGACAGCGACCATGTAGGATCAAGGGGGAACGGGGACAAACAGAAAAGAGCGTCCAAAAAAATGTTTAAAGGCTGAAAACTGACTCGGACAAAAACAGAAGTAGGGAAAACATTTACTCAAATCTTGGAAAGTAAAAAATTTGGTCACTAGTCCTCACACCAGTCCCCACCCACTGCAAAAGAACAAATGAAAGTCCAAATAAAATAACATAAAAAACATATTTTTTATTTATTTTTATCTATCTATCTATCCATTACTTTCAAGCTTGTGTATTTCATTTAGCAAAGCAACAACATCTCTGTAACGTCCACTCAATAATTAAACATCTAAAATAATATGTAAATTTCTTGGTTCTTTATCTAATCTCATCTAATCTCTTGGACTGTCTCATAATGACATAAATATTTTCAAAATCTCGCTTCAATCTTCAAGTTTAATAAACTGCCTTTAACATGTCCTAATGAGGAAATATTATTAAAAAGAGAAATAACTACAAGTCAAATTTGGAACCAGCAAATGAAATCAATAGCATAAGATAACCGACCATAAGGTCTGATGTTTAGTCTCTCATCAACCTTTTTTTTATTATATTTATTTTCGTTCCATGGCTCTTTCCTCTGAGCCCTTTGTGTGGCTCCTGCTGTCAGACGGGTGCAGATGAGACGAGCTCATTGTCAGGGAGCATTTGTTCATTTTTTGGCTGATTAACCTTATGGTTAAGTTCATATTGGTCCCTGCTGTGTTCTGCTTAGTGACAAATATATAAAGTGAGTGAGGAGAGGCCCCAACATCAGAGTTGGTTTAGCTCAAACCACGCGGTCATGTGACGGAGAAGCTCGAATCACATGACTCTGTATATCCCGTCCAATGACATCAGTATGACCTCAGAGGTAGTTTTTAGTATACAAAAATCCTGCAATCCACATATTACAGCATAAACAATAAATCTGTTAAAAAAAAAAGATTAATTCAGTTTAATATTAAGATTCATAAAACTGTGCAGATTATGGAGTTTTCTCCATAATCTAGAGATTATCAATATCAATCACTCATATTTACATGTTTTATAGTCCTCCCATAACATGACCTTTTCTACCCATTAAAATCTGTGCTCATGAAAAGATTTATCCAAATGTCTCAAAGCCTTTATTAGTTTTCTGAACAATAAAGGCTTTGAGACGTTTGGATAACTCATCATCAGCAAGACATCAGCAGAAAGGAATGTTAGCTTTGAGTTAAAAAAAAGACAGTAGACAGATTTGCTTCAAAGTTCAATCTTCTTGTTTATTTTCTTTTCAATTTGGTAATATTTGCTGGAGCTGCTCCTCCAGCCTTGATTGGTCAATCTACCATGGGAACAACTTTAACCTTCTTTCTTTTTGTATTTTCATTCTATTTTTTACAAACCCACCAAAAAGCAATTGTGGCCTTTTTAGGTTTTTTTTTTTATTATTCTTTTGGGTCAATAGACAACATCAGTGAATTCTTTTTTTTACTACGCTTTCGTGTTTTCTAAAATTTTGACACGTTTGAAATGGTTCATATAACTTTTTACCACCCCTTAATATGTGTATTCAAATGGGATGAATTGAAGCAGTGCTGCCTACTGATTTTAAAAGAGCCTTTACGGTTTCTGAACTCATCTTTTTGCCCGTTTCCTATTATCTTCTTTTGAGGTCTCTCTTCCAATCAATCTTTTCTTGGACTATAGCTTTGTATCTGATGGGGAGAACCATGGGTTATGGATTTGCACCAGCAGAGATGCACTAATAATTCAGAATTTATCAACCTTTATTTATCAATCATGTCCTCAGCAGATATCTCAGGTTGTGGTTCCTTTTTCGATTCCCCTTGAGGTGTTTCATAGAAGGTTTGGTGACCATTTGCAAATCTTCAAATCTTTTGCCTAAACTTTTATTGTTTATCGGTATAAACATTTTACATTGAGAGTGGAGTGTGCTGAACATTTCTAAATCTTATATTTGTTTAATCCTTAAAAGTTAAAGCTTTAAAGAGAACCAGCGGCAATTGATTATTGTTGTTTTTAGGATTAGTACGCCCAAAAATCTGCTGTTATAGTCTGGTATATATAGTATTCTGTATTTACTTGTGTATACAAGACAAAATGTGAAATACAAGACAAACTTTAAAGCCTGAGTCTTCCCACCAAAATACATGATCTTTGTCTTATCATTGGTAAATTTGGCACTTTTTAGAATAAAAGCAGTTTCTTATACTGGCCTGAACACTTTTTCTTGGAAGGCTCCACAGGTGGCTGACGCTGGGTGAAAACCCTCTTTTCCCCCTGTCTCTTAGCCTTGGCGCATTGCTTTTGGCAGATTTTGGTGACCCATTTACACCTGTCCCTTTTCCTACATCATCCTGCAGGTACTCTGCCTCTTCCAATGGACGATAACATACCTCTTTTCTTTCTTACTTTAAATACATTTAGCATATCCTGTGTTTTTTTAAGCTTGACAGATGTTTTGATTTAGTAAGGTACTTTATATTACTTTAGTATGAAAAGTGCTTTATAAAGTTCAATTTGATGGTTTGTTTTTTTCTAAAATAATCAATCAGAAAAGCATATGTATCCTTGTTTTTTGTGTTTTTAACATGACCTTGTAGCATTTTTCTCACAATGGAGGAAATTGTTGTAACTCAGGAGCACACAAAAAAGGGCATTTGTAAAAGAGCGAATTTGTGACGTAAAAATATGTTTTTTATACGCGGACCTTAAGCTTCGCTCCATTCTGATACATCCACTGAATAGATCCATGTATGTTTTTGTTTTCCTTATCTGAGCTAGTATTTGGCTCAAAGCTTTACGGCTGGATTGCTCCAACATCGCTTGCCATTTTTGTTGCATCAGTAATTTTAGATTGGGGTTGTGAGGGGCTGAGCTGATGGGAGGGCTTAGTCCCGCCCACAACTTAGAGGTAAATTTCAAATTAACTACTGTCACCAGAAACTGAGGCGGGCATGGTACAGAGGCAGAGCGGCCGACCTCTGATCAGAAGCCTCAGGTTCAGTTCCTGCCCTGCCAGCCCTTGTGTCAAAGTGTCCTTGGGCAAGACAGTGAACCCCACATTGCTCCTGGTGGTCATAGCTTGGCGGCAGTTGGTGCCTTCAAAAAAGGTAGTAAAGCATTATGTAAGTATACATCATTTAAGGCCATTTGTATGTCCTAGAAAACAAGAGTTTTTTTAATCTAATTGCTTAAGCTTTCTGCTTCCCAGCTCTTGTCATTTTTTCCATTTGAAGCTCAATTCATCTACATTACCGTCAATCAAGTGTTAACCGCTACTGGCACAATATTAATCAACTTTATGTTGCCATCACAGCATGTCAGAGTTCATTAATTTGTTTTTCAAACAAAGAATGAAACCTTTAATGCCGTAGTTGTCCTCCCGTAAATATGTGTGGGATTAACTGTCAGTTTTCTCTCTAGAATATGAGGCTGTTTCCCTTGATAAGATAAAATAACAGAGTCTTCCTCAAACACTTGTGGAGTGCTGCAGATTCTCATTTTCTCAGGGACCAACTTTTCTCAGCAGGGATCCTACAAAACCCGTTTTCTTCTCTCTGCTCTTTCACGCCATTTTTCCTCTTTCATCACATCTCTCCCACTCCCATATCGACTAACTCATTGATTCACTCCTCCTTCGCCCATCTGACTGTCCTAATCTCTTTGAGTCCACCTCTCCACCTGCTTACACTAATCCCTTTATCTTGCAATTTCATTTCTCTTTCTTTCTCACGTCTCCAAATAACAGCCCTTTTCCATCTGCTTTGATCTGAGCAATCATTTTAGTTCTTTTCTTCACTTCTCTTAGTTTTTAGTCACGCTGTTGAAAATCTGTTACCACTGGTTTCATCTGTGTAAATAAATGTCCTGTGGGGGTGATGAGCTCTGCCTGCTGACAAAAATCCAACCAAAAAGAAAATTGAACTAAAACTAAACAGATTTATTGAAATGCTTGCTGAATGCTATTTTAGGGGCAGAAAAATTTATATTTACTTAAATGATTGCATGACTTTATATCTTTGCAAGTGGTTAAGGAATGGAAGTTCAAAATATATATACATACAAAATTCTATTAATATTTGTTCTTCAGTTTAAAGACGAAAGACGATGAAAATTATGCTTTTGGTGTTTATAACATGTTCTTGTTGTGTCATAGGTCTCATGATGAAGGACATAGAGTACAGACCAAAACTTTGGACACACCTTCTCATTCAAATGAATGGGAAGGTGTGTCCAAACATTTGGTCTGTACTGCATAGAAAGAAAATTAAAAGTAAAATTAATTATTATTTCTTCATTCAAATCGTTGTGAATCAGGAGTGGCTGATAAACTTAACTTTAATAAAGATTGAATTTGTTTCTTAGAAAATACACTGGGTGGGCCTCAAGCTCCCTGCGCTGCTCCATTCTGATGCATTCACTTGTAGACGATTAAATCCATGTACGTCTGAGTTTTTCTTGTCTGAGTTAGCATCTGGCTCAGAACTGTACGACTGGAAAGCTCCAATAATAAATAGGTCGTGAGTATGAAGGGGGCTGTTAGCTAATGGGAGAGCGTGTAAACAGAACACTCTCAGTAAGAGGGAGGGGAAGTGGGGATGGGCATGCTCCAAAAGTCCCGCCCACAATTCAGACGCAAACCTCTGATGAACTTCTGCTGCTCTGCAGAAACAATGTCCTAGAAAACGACACAAGTTTTTTTTTACTTTTAGCTAAAAACGCCATAATCAAAAGAAAACTGGGAACACTTTTTACAATAGATCAAAAGATGATTGGAGCAGGACTTTGAGGTTATTTAAGTGTTTAAGTGTGCAAAAGTGTTTGAGGTATATTTAGGGTAAGATTTTGACTAACAACTCTCATCTGATGAAAATATTTTCTGTTTTGAAATGTGAAAAACTGCTACTGTTAGTAGTGACAGAAAATCCTTCTTGATTGTTTCACTGGCTTTGATTTATCACCATTGGGTTTTTTTTTCTTTTGCATTATTAGCATTTTCAATGCTGCATTCCATAAAGACCATACTGGAAAAACAACCAGCCCTTGTGTTTCATCCTGTGTCCAGCACAATCCCCTTTAACCAAGCAATAGAACAAAAAGTATAAATTAAATGAATAGACTTAAGAAAACCAAAGCATGTCCTCACATGGTTTTGGATGCACCGGAATATTGGAAACTAAACTCCTTATTCATTTTACAGAGGGTATGTTTCTCCTTCACAGCCATAACCGTGTCCACTATACCTTTAGAGGAAAGCATTTTGAAAGAACCTTCAATATGTCTTGCATTAATGATGACAATCTGGACTAACTTTGATGGGAAATCGATGCTGCTGCTGTGATTGATTGATGTCATCTTCATCGTGACTGCTCCTCTTTAAAGGATGGAATGGATCAGGGAAGGATGCAATAGAGGGGCGGCTGGTGTAGATCTTAGAGATCAAGCCAGGTAAGTATGATTTTGATGCTTTAGGAGAACTGACTATTTCCTCATAGCAGAGGCAGACAATACAGCCAAATGGATGCAAAGGATATCCTGAAAGAGGAAAAGTAAATCATTTTGATTTCTAGCTGATGACTATTGGCATTTTATATTTTGAAATATTTGGTTATTTATTTTGTATTATGAAAAGTTTTTGCTCAAGTTTCACCCACTTCATAGCTTCTTAGAAATAATAGCAGCTGTCACAATCACACTGTCTGACTGACACTTTCCTTCCGGTGGACGCTAAAGAAAAAGTCAGAAAAGCAGCCTCTCCACCGCAGAGATGCTTTTGCTGCAGGCTACATCAGAAGTGTCTCCAGGTACACAGGGAAGCAGCTTCATCTGTAAGTTTCTCAGTCCTTTCAGATCCACTTTTCCTATTATTTCATCTCCGTCTCATGGTTTCTCAGTCGAAGCCATGTTGGATTGCGGCTTTCACTGTGATTTGTGGATTTTAGGGAAGGAGTCTTTCTCCCAGGTTTTAGTAGAGAATGTCAGTTTCAAAGCACAGCAAGCTCTGAATCAGATATGAGCAGACATCTTCTCCAGGAAGGGCAGCTTCTATTTTGTTTGAATGTCACTGAATGTGTCTGGTTTCCCATTGCTGTGTGTTGGAGGAAAGAAAATAGTTTATGGTATTTATTAGGTATGCCACAATTCTCTGTTTAAGACCAAAGCGTATCCTACACCACTAAACCGAGTTGTTGGGAAAGCGAACCATTCAATCCCTACCGCACACTGCATGTCCTAAATTTAAGAAAGATTTAGTATATTTATTGTTTTATTACATTACACCTCACTTAGTAAAAACCAACTGAAAGATTTTTCCTTATTGTTTCTTTCTTACCAGCAAATTACAGAAAATCATTTTGAATCTTTAGCTTTTGTTGTTTTGTAAAACACAGATCTAATATCAAAACAAAACATGACAGTGACCCAAAAATCAAGGTTGTGGGAAGAGGGAATCATTGCATACCTATTATTTAATCCCAAAATAGATTTAATTTTTTAGGAAAACTGGGATTTAATTTTTTTCATGATAATTTGACTTTATTTACATTTATTTTCACTTATGTTCCATTCAAAACCAGTTCATCATTTGATCTATTGTAAAAGCATTGCCAGTGCTCTTTTTATTATGGCTATGCAGTTTTTAACCTAAATTTAAAAAAAAAACTATCTTTTTCTAGGACATAGTTTCTTTTTTCATTAAAACACTACCTACCTACGCATAAGTAATTACTTGCTACGCATGGAGTAAGTCTGCACCACCTCCTATCATCCATCTATTTACACTCTGTCCTGCTAGCTTACAGCCCCCCTCAGGCCCCCAACCTAATATCGGAGCTATCAGAATTTTGAGTCGGATGACATCTCACACGAGGAACTCAAAGACATACATGGATCTAGTTGTCTAATAACGGAGGAATCAGCATGGTGCAGAGCAGGGAGTTTATGGCCTAGCGAAGTAACATGCTGACACTTACAAGCTTTTTCCAACAACTTTTTTGCGTCTGCTCATGACGCACAATGATCTGAATAAAGAAACACTCTTAAATCCAATCTTACGAATAATTTTCTTTCTATATGTCATGAGAAAAATGTCACAAGAACAGGTGAAAAAACACAGTTTAAATTTTAGTGGGTCTTAAAAGGTCTGCTTTTACTTGTGACTATGTCATTTAGTGGTAATGTGCACTGTCATTGTCAAAAAAAGGTTTGAAATATAAATCAAAGACTTAAGAACTCACCCTGTAATCATATGAAACAAGTGGTGTTTATCACATGAACCCTTCTAGTGAAGCTCGAAATCAATTCTGGTGTCAGATGTATTTAGAAGTAATTAACATATAATACTTTTATAAAAAGCAGACCAGACCTCAGACCAGTCGCACGCACATACGCACACACGCACTCACACACTGAAGGAGGAGGGTTTGGGGAAGAGACAGAGGGAGCTAAAATTGTGTGCCTTGTCTAGGCTACCCCACCTTGGTGGGACACAGCCTTGGTAAATAAAATAAAAAATAAAAATAAAAAGCAGAATATACAGGCTGTGTAGGTCTGCGTGGGTGTATAGATATGTTATTTCACAGTGAGACCAGTGTTTGTCTGTTTTCCTGTGTATGTAACCTTCTTAAGACATTTCAGGCAATGATCTAATTATGGCATCAGATGAAGGGATTGTGTTTAAAAAATGCTTTAGTTTTTCAAATTTTTCAGCAATCTTTTTGTTCAACCCATGGAATAAAAGCTTAAAGTCTGCACTTCAATGGCATCTGAGTTGTTTTATTTAAAATTCACTGTGGTAATGTACAGAAACTAAATTAGAATGAATGTGTCTCTGTCCAAACATTTATGGTCCTGACTGTAGGTTTGATTCAGGTTGATGTTGAGATCATCATGTTTGATTTTGATTTGATTTGAAATGGTTTATTTCAAGCAAATTAAGTAGAAATAATACACAACAGCAATATAAACATCAGTTATACATTCATACAGTAACTAATCAAACTTAGGATAATTAGACGTATTAATAAATATTGCTTGAAAGGGAGTGGGAGAAAGCGAATTTATATAATCCCACCCCGATTATACTGTAACCATTTTATTACATGATTTATCAATATCCGGTTCCCAGTTTTTATCAGACAGAATTAAAAATCATAAGATATCGATAAAGCACATGACAAAGATGAATTACATAAGTATTACGTCAAAAATAACTATTTTAGAAATCAACATGGCAAATGCAGATCAGTCATCTGAAATATATGCATCTTATGTTACTTATAAAAGCCATTCATATGAATAAAACATACTACTATATTATTAAAGCAGACAACACTACTTCAGGAATTTTCATAGCAAAAATTTCATCAAGTATCAAAAGTTAAAAACATGTGCAAAATTATGCTACATTAGGAAAGATTTTTGAATCAATTTATCAAGTTTTGGAGAAAGTGTAGTAATATCATTAAAAATCAATCAATTTAACAATTTTCAATAAGTGATTAATCATTTGTTTTACTTTTTTTAAATATTTTTTTGTATTTATTTTTTTTTTTATAATAAAGAAATGCTGTAGGGGAAGAGTAAAAAGGGTCCATAACTGTCGATTGTCCAAGGTTGGTATTTCTTCTTTTACTGATAACAGCTGATCTCCTGGGTTCAAAACAGAGTTTATAGTTCTCTTCGATGTTATGTCTGCAGACATTAGATTCAGGTCCATATCCTTCTTCAGCTGATATCAGCGACGGTGAAAGTTGAGGTCAAGTTGTCTGCAGGTCAGAACTCTGCTGTTATTCAGGTTACGTTAAAGTGATGAATCCACGTGTCATATTTCTTGAAATTATTTGGCTCTTTGGTTTATTACTCCACGTTGTTTCAGACGACCGTGATCAAACACTTTTCAAAGTCTTTCATGGTGTTCACAACCACAACCTTGGACCGGTCCTCTGGAAGTTAAGTGTTGAGTCAGGGTTAGGCAAAAATCTAAATCACATAGTATCTAGGTGTAGGCAGATGTGCTACAATGGGTGTTTGTGCGCTTACAGAGAGACTAATGTTTTTCTCTCTGACAAATGCATGCAGTTTAGTTTTTTGTCTCAACTGAAGCAACACATAAAATCAGTGCAGAAACCTCTCAGACGCAGTCAGACAAACAGGCCTGCCGATCTACACATTTCCCTCTGAATTGATGTCTGACTGCAGCTGCTTGTTCACACATTTTGTCATATTTACTCTGACTAAAATACACAGTAAAGCACACACAACTCCTCCAACTGCCCACGCATACATAAAAAAGCACTCTCCACAATGCAGAATCAATACTGTAAATATTCCAACACTTGCTCTGTCACTCAGCCCAGAGCTGGTTTTCCAGCATCCGTCTTCTGCAGGAGCAATTTAGATTAAAATTTAAAAAAAAGAGCAACAGGAGTGATGAACAGTCAGTGACTGAGATGGAGCCTCACACAAGGAAATGTATTAGCTGTATGTCCTCGCGTGTTTGACTCTCAAATAGTTGCAATTACTGGTAAACCTTCTCCACGGACATCTGAGTAAACACTCCCCCCTTGTGTCAAAGATGTGAAAAAGCACCCCTACACAATCCTTGCCCTTACAGCTGAGCCCTTCAGCTCTTGTTAATCAAACTGCCTACAGTTCCTTAGATCTGATAATGGGTACACTGTGGCAATTAAAGTGGCAAGTATACCTAAAGTATGAAGGTAAATTTAAGATCAACAGAATTATTATTCTTTAGAACTATAAACTAAACAAGTTAAAACGGGACATAAAAAGTCAGATGATGTTCGTAAAAGTCTACAGTCAGTGAGTTTCATTTAAAACAATGCAATGATGGCGCCAACACTTGTAGTGGAGACCATGCAACAACAACAAAAATGTCATTACCTTTTACTATTATATTGGTGCATAACTATAGCAGTTGATGTCTTAGTAGTTATTTATTTTGACAGCAGAGGGCGCTCTGCCGCAGTGCTACCTAAAACGTTTTTAATTATTTTTCTTTAATTTGTAGATTTAAATATTTGTATTTTCTACATTTTATATCACACCTATGAAGCTTTAGGAGCAGTAAGATTTAATTTTGAAGAGTTTTTAATGTTTAGTTTACCTGAGTTCAGTTACAGGTTGTAATAGGCACTTCCTGTTTCCTATAAGAGCAGCACATGCAAAGTCAGCACGACAGACGGCAATAAGAGAACAATTAAGAAGAATTTTTGTGTTTTAGTTCACCGGTTGGTTCATTAGCAGGCCAAAGTGGTATGTATGTGTATTATTTTTTGCATTATTGGTATGAAGATGTGCAATTCATATGTTATAGTTAATTATTACTTTTGTTTGCTAGTTCTACGGATGTTGATGCGGTGTAAAGTTTAAAGAAAGGAACACCACATTAAACAGCAGTACAAGGAACTCGAACGCCTCTCGTCTGTGTGAAAAAATGACCAAGCCGGCACAGTAGAACACTTCACTGCCCCGGAGAAGGCAAAGCACTGTCGGGACTGAAGCAAGCTGCAAGCAAGAAGCTGCAAATACAAGGGAAGGATCACATGCTCAAACGAAGCACTGCAAAATCTAAGGTAAAGTGATCAAGTGAGAGTTAGACAAACAAGAACCAAAGTGCATTTTTTGGAGCAGCACAAAACTAGACAGCTGCATGTGAAAGCTAAAGATAGAGAGCTGAGGCATCAAAAAGTGAATGCATATCAAGCTTAAGACAACTACAAGCTACAATTTACACTCAAAATGGCAGATGAGGAGAAGGATACAGAAGGGCGCACTAAGGAAGACGGTGCAGAATGTAAAACACAAGATGATGATAATGAGCAGTCAGATGGAGAAGAAACTCTGCAAACATCAGTATCAGCTGAAAGTAAACAAACAGCAGTTCGCAAAAGTCAGCGCAAACGCACACTAACTGAAAAGGGAAAATCTCTGCAAGAAGCTCACCTGACTGATTTAACAAAAGAATTTGAGTGTCTATACAAAAAGTGGAAATATCACATAAACTGTTTCAGGAGATTTATGAGAGGTAAAGACATAGAAATAATCGCTGAAGCTGTGGACACAATAGACACGTTTCAGAAAGACATCTGCAATATCTATGATTCAATAAGACAAATTAGAAGTCCAGACATTGAAATAAGAAGAAAATGTGACATGTGCCATACGATCAGTCACACAGCCAAAGCTAAAGCACAGTGTTTACTCGAACAAGATGGCAATCCAGAAGATATTCCTTGGCCAGATTCTGAATCAGTGTTTCACAGTAGTTCAAGTAGTACTTCTTCAAGCATGTCTTACAAATCAAAGGTCATGTCTGATATGTCCAAGCGGTCATCTTCTGACACAGTACAAAGACAACTAGCAGCAGCTGAAGTAGCCGCCTCAGAAGAAGTCATCAAAATAATGAAAACCCAACATCAACGTGAAGAAGAAATCAGAGAACTAGAAGTTGAAGATGCGAAAAAACGAGCACAGTTTCTAACAGAAAGTGCAACAATAAAAAATAGGTTGGAGGAGAAAAGAAAAGAAGTGGAACTATTAAAAGAGATGCAAAAGCATAACGCAGCACAAGCAAGGTTAAGAGTTTACGCTGAAAGTATTAAAGATGAGGATGAAGAAAAGCCTCTTATGCACACACATGTAAAAGAGGACAGTTCTCTCCTACTACCAAGTTTCCTTAATGTGCATTCACGACCTTTCATCCCATCTAAACCCATGATTCCTTCAAGCTGCCATGCTCCTCCTCAAGCATCTGTAACACAAATTGCAGCTTCTTCTTCTGAACAAGTGGCTTCCATCGAACTTGTAAAGACACTCGCTGAAGCTATCACGGCTAACAGAATTCCAATTCCTGAACCAGCAGTGTTTACAGGCGATCCGCTGCAGTATAATGATTGGAAGCTGTCCTTTCAAACATTAGTGGACCGTAAAAACCTGCCCATACATGAAAAGCTCTTTTTCTTAAGAAAGTATGTTGGAGGTTCAGCAAAAAAGGCTATTGAAGGTCACTTTTTAGTTGGAACAGACACAGCATATCTTGCAGCCTGGGACACACTTGAAGATCGATTTGGAAATCCCTTTGTAATAGGCAAGGCATATCGAGACAAGATTCAAATGTGGCCAAAAATAACTAAAGACAGCAAAGATCTACGTGAGTTTGCAGACTTTTTGAGCAGTGTCGAGTCCGCAATTCCGTACGTACAAGGCTTACAAGTGCTGAATGACTGTGTTGAAAACATGAGAATCGCAGCAAAATTACCAGATTGGCTGAGTGCACGTTGGAATAGAACAGTGACAAAATTCCTGGACGAACATAAAGTGTTCCCTGATTTCAGTTATTTTGTCAAGTTTCTGAACAAAGAAGCAAGACTCGCATGCAATCCTATAACCTCACTGCAAGCACTAAAGCCATCTGACATAGAACAACACCACTTCCTTAGAGACAAGCCAAAAAGAAGTCACGCTTTGAATACTAAAACTCTGAGTACAAGTACCAGTGAAAAGCCAAATAAGACGTGTCTTTTCTGTAAGAAACCAGGTCATTCACTCCACAAATGTCGGAAATTAATGGAAAACCCAGTCGAAGAGAGAATCAAGTTTGTGCAGTCTGAGAAGTTGTGTTTTGGCTGTCTCAAGTCAGGCCATAACTCCAAAAGCTGTTATTCCAGAAGCGTGTGTGATAAATGCCAAAAGCCACACCCAACATGTTTACACCAAGAAAGAGAGAAAAGAGACAAAGAACAAAATCCAAAGACAAATCAAGAAGCTCTAAAGACTAATCAAGTGAAAGAAAATGTGCCTAATCCACGGGAACAAGAAACCAAGCAAGAGTCTAAGGAAGTCACATCGAACAGAGTGGTGCAACAACAGTTACAAGGTTGCACTTCCTCAGTCATTCCAGTTTATATCTCTACCAAAGACAACCCACAAGAGGAGAAGTTGGTGTATGCATTGCTTGACACTCAAAGCGATACAACCTTCATTCTAAAGGACACAGCAGAGTCACTCAATACAACATCAGAGCCAGTCAAGCTCAAGATCTCCACAATAACATCTAAAACTAAGGTTGTGTCCAGTCACAAGCTGAATGACCTACAAGTACGAGGCATGAACTCAGAATTGAGAGTCAAGTTACCAACGACCTACACCAGAGACTATATTCCTGCCAACAGATCTCATATTCCCACAAACAAGACAGCAGAGAATTGGCCCCATCTAAAGCATTTGTCAAAGGAAATGGCTCCCAAGCTTGATTGTGAAGTTGGCTTGCTCATAGGATATAATTGTCCTCAAGCGTTACTTCCCATAGAAGTAATCAGCGGGGAGAGAGACCAGCCTTTCGCACAAAAGTCTCTGCTTGGTTGGAGCATTATTGGTTACAGCTGTTCTGCAAGCGACTATGAAGATGAGATCGGAGTCAGTCATCGTGTTATTGTAAAACAAGTCTTACCAGTAATTGAGTCATCTCCAGAAATTAAAACTCAAGTCCACTTTGTAAAGAGAAGCAAAGTAAGGGAAATGATTGTTCCAGCTGAGATAATCCAAGCATTGGAAAAGGACTTTGTTGAAAACATGGCTGAAGAAGAATCAATGTCACAAGAAGACATGATGTTCTTGGCTAAAGTAAAGGAAGGCATAAGGCAAAAGGCAGACGGTCATTTTGAAATGCTGTTACCCTTTAAAGAAGAAAGACCTGACCTACCCAACAACAAGGCTTGTGCAGAACACAGACTGAAGTGCTTAGAAAGACGTTTGAGAAAGGATCAACATTATTACAACGACTATGTGGCGTTTATGCAAGACATAATAGTCAGAGGAGATGCTGAGAAAGTTCCGGAAGATGAAATAAACAACCTACCAGCTTGGTATATCCCTCACCATGGCATCTATCATCCCCAGAAGCCGAATAAGATCAGAGTTGTTTTTGACGCATCAGCCAAGTACCAAAACACATCACTGAACGAGCAGCTCTTGACAGGACCAGATCTAACTAACACTTTAGTGGGAGTTTTGTGTCGTTTTAGGAAAGGACGGGTGGCCATCATGTGTGACGTCGAACGCATGTTCCACCAATTTCATGTTGCTCCACAAGACCAAGATTACTTTCGTTTGCTATGGTGGGAAAACGGCAACATGGAACATCCAGCATCTGTGTTTCGCATGAAAGTCCACTTGTTTGGTGCAGCCTCCTCACCTGGATGTGCAAACTTTGGGCTCAAGCATCTAGCCACACAGGGAGCAAGCAAGTTTAGTCAAGCTGTTGTGAAGTTCATACAACGTAACTTCTATGTAGATGATGGTTTGGCTGCTGTAGACTCAGAGCAAGAAGCGATTCACCTTGTGAAAGAAGCCAGAGAACTTTGTGACACAGGAAAGTTGCACCTGCACAAGTTCATCAGTAACAGCAAAGAAGTGATCGCCACAATCCCCAAAGAAGAACGTGCAGCAGGAGATACTGATCTGGACCTGGCTTTGGGAGAACCAAAGATGGAACGGGCCTTAGGAGTCCAGTGGTGCGTAACGTCTGACACATTTAGCTTCAAAGTTGATGTAAAGAACAATCCCTTCACTAGAAGAGGAGTGCTCTCCACAGTGGCATCTATATTTGATCCACTTGGATTTGTCGCCCCATTCATTCTGGTCGGCAAAAGAATTTTACAAAGGATGTGTCAAGAAAAGCTGGGTTGGGATGAGCCGCTCCCTCTAGACCTCAAACCACAATGGGAAGCCTGGCTCAAAGACCTCAAGAACTTGCCAACCATAAACATACCTCGATGCTACATCACCTCAACATTCAAACACGTTCAGCAGTGTGAGCTACACAGTTTTTCTGATGCCAGTGTATCCGGTTACGGCGTGTGCTCATACCTCAGGACTGTAACTAAGACAGGAGAAGTACAATGCAACTTCATAATGGGAAAGGCCAGAGTAGCTCCCACAAAGGTGACAACCATCCCAAGATTGGAGCTCACAGCTGCAGTAGTAGCTGTCAGAACTGCGAGTTTCCTAAAAAAGGAGTTGGACATTCAAGGTTTAAAAGAATACTACTGGACCGATTCCAAGGTTGTCCTTGGTTACATTAACAATGACGCCAGACGGTTCCATGTATTTGTTGCCAACAGAATACAGAGAATCAGGTCAACTACAGAACCAAGTCAATGGCGATATGTTGCCTCTGAACAAAACCCTGCTGATAGGGCATCTCGAGGAGAAATGACAAAACAATTAGCGGAGTCTAATTGGTTCACAGGACCAAGTTTTTTATGGCAAAAAGAACTGCCTCAAGAAGAAGTTGAAATGAAAGAGATCAACTCAAAAAATCCGGAATTCAAGGTCACGCAAGTCTTCACAGTTGAAGCAAGAGAAGAAAAGTCAGTTGTTGACAGACTACAAAGAATTTCTGACTGGAAAAGAGTTGTGAAAGCAATAGCAAGATTGAAGCGACGAGCCAAATATGCAACAAACCACAAGGCAATGTCCAATGAAAGTAGCACGCTGGAAGAAAGGAAAGAAGCGGAGGAGTTCATAATACGCTCTGTGCAGAAGGAAGCATTTGACGAGGAAATCAAGTCTTTAAAGCAAAATAAAGAAGTGGAGGGTTCTCACTTCAAGCTTCATCAATTAAGCCCATTCCTCGACGAGCACAATGTCTTGAGGGTGGGAGGAAGACTCTCGCAAGCATCACTCCATCCACACGTCAAACACCCAGCCATACTTCCAAAGGGACATCATGTGTCACGTCTACTTATAAAGCACTTCCATGAAAAGATTCATCATCAGGGAAGGGGTATGACGGTCAATGAAATACGTGCTAATGGCATTTGGATCATTAGCTGCAGTAGTGAAGTTGCATCATTTATACGCAAGTGTGTCAAGTGCAGAAAATATCGACAAAACAGTCAGGAGCAGAAGATGTCCGACCTGCCATCAGAAAGAACGGAAGCTATGTCTCCATTCACATACAGCGGAATGGATTGCTTTGGACCATTCTATGTGAAGGAAGGAAGGAAGGAGATGAAGAGGTATGGACTTTTGTTTACATGCATGTGCTCCAGAGCTATTCATATTGAAGTCCTGGACGATCTCAGCACAGATTGTTTCCTCAATGCACTACGTTGTTTCATTTCGATAAGGGGCAATGTCAGTCAACTCCATTGTGATCAAGGAACTAACTTCGTTGGTGCCAAGAATAAGTTCCTGAGCTTAACACAAGCTTCTAAAGAGAAGGCGAAAGAGTTGGGTATAAGTTTCATCTTTAACCCACCTGCTTCCAGCCACATGGGAGGTGTCTGGGAGAGGCAAATTCGGACAATAAGAAATGTTTTGAGTTCTATTCTTGATGAGTCTGCCTCAAGATTAGATACTTCATCACTGAGAACATTCTTGTATGAGACTATGTCTGTGGTGAATAGTCGACCACTAACTGTGGAGTTCCTCAACAATCCTGTTGGACCTGAGGCGCTGACCCCGAATCACATCTTGACGATGAAATCAGAAGTAATCTCACCACCACCTGGAGAATTCGTTAAAGAGGATCTCTACTTGCAGAGAAGATGGAAAAGAGTGCAGTATTTGACAAATGTGTTCTGGACCAGATGGAGAAAGGAATATTTGTTAAATCTGCAACAGAGAAGTAAGTGGAACAAGACCAGGAGAAATGCAAAGGTGGACGACATCGTTTTGCTACAAGATGAGTGTGTTCCAAGAAACCAGTGGAAGCTCGCCAGAGTCATAGAAGTCATTCCAGGAGCCGACGGCAAGGTCAGAAGGGTTAAACTTCTTCTTGGTGACTCTACTGAAGATAAAGGAGGAACACGTACCAACAAGACTGTTCTGGAAAGACCAGTCCACAAGACTGTTCTCTTACTTGAAGCAGAGTAGTATTTGTTAATGCTTATTTATAGTATTAGCTTCTATTCAGAATCACATACTGTTAGTATTGTGATGGTGGGAGTATAGCAGTTGATGTCTTAGTAGTTATTTATTTTGACAGCAGAGGGCGCTCTGCCGCAGTGCTACCTAAAACGTTTTTAATTATTTTTCTTTAATTTGTAGATTTAAATATTTGTATTTTCTACATTTTATATCACACCTATGAAGCTTTAGGAGCAGTAAGATTTAATTTTGAAGAGTTTTTAATGTTTAGTTTACCTGAGTTCAGTTACAGGTTGTAATAGGCACTTCCTGTTTCCTATAAGAGCAGCACATGCAAAGTCAGCACGACAGACGGCAATAAGAGAACAATTAAGAAGAATTTTTGTGTTTTAGTTCACCGGTTGGTTCATTAGCAGGCCAAAGTGGTATGTATGTGTATTATTTTTTGCATTATTGGTATGAAGATGTGCAATTCATATGTTATAGTTAATTATTACTTTTGTTTGCTAGTTCTACGGATGTTGATGCGGTGTAAAGTTTAAAGAAAGGAACACCACATTAAACAGCAGTACAAGGAACTCGAACGCCTCTCGTCTGTGTGAAAAAATGACCAAGCCGGCACAATAACGTATTACCGTGATAATACAAAAATATCTATTTGTCATTACAGAAACCTTTTGGAAAATGTTTTTAGGTTAATAAAAGAAGCAATACAGTTCAAGCAATTACTTCAAAATTTGAAGGTTCAGCTATTGTTCCTGATGTCGGTTGCAAAGCAGCTCGTAGCTCTGATTGCTGTGGTGATCATGCAGGCAGAGTAAACAGTCAGGAAACTAACACTTGAAACTCTGTTGATTCTGGGGGATGCAGGGATCAACTAATCTGGAGTAAACCTAGAGCGAGGGGGATCAACTGTGTGATGGAGGTGTCATGCTGGATTGAAGGAGGTTGTAGCCCCAGAGGTTGGATATTGAAGGGAAAAAAACTACTAGCAGGAAAGATATCAATTATTGAAGCGTTAGCCTTGTGTTCAAGAAACGCATCCATCTTCTACCGTCCTCTATAGCAAGAGATTGGCAGGTGGATAGGTTCAGCTGCTGCACTAATGCAAACACTACACGGATCTGTCGAAGTGAAGAATGAGCTGAGTTAAAAGACAAAGCTCTCAATTTACTGGTCAGTCTATGTTCTCTCCTTCACCCATAGGGTCATGAGCTTTGAATTATGACTGAAATGAGTTTCCTTCTCAGGGTGAATGGGCTCCCTTAGAGCGGGGGAGGGAGAAGTTCAGAATAGTCGCTGCCGCCCCATATGTAGAGAGCCTTGTTAAGGTGGCACGGTCATTTCTTCCTCTCTGGGGAGGTAATCCAGGCATTTTCCACCAGTATGAAGCCCCATGGTTGACCCAGGACACACTGGAGGGATTATGCATCTTGGTTGGCCTGGGAGCGCCTTGGGGGTTCCCCAGCAGAGCTGGAGGAAGTTATGAAGAAAGGTAGATCCAGGCTTCTTTGCTTAGCCTGCCCAGCACCTCATCCCAGACCCGGATAATCAGGAGAAAACTAATAGATATATGAAATCAAGTTTCATTGTCTCTTGTCTCCTGTTTTGAAGTTTGAAGTTTATATGATTCTTTAAACATTAACTTTTGTTTACTCCTTTAAACAATAATCAACATTAACCTGAAGGGACTGGGCCGAAGTATCATGCTTATTCAAACCCATCCACAGATACATTTTACACAAAAACAAAATGTATGTGTCAGGCTGGGGAAACCGAGCACCCTGATGGAAGGTGGGCCACTGGAACAAGATGGAAATTGACTAGATGTTAGAACAAGGTTCTTTTGGAATGCCACTACTCAAGAAATCCTACTCAGAGAGGTTACATGCATAGAATGTGGGATGAATGGATGCTTCTAAACCCACAATCAAGGCTAACTGCCAAGCAACTAGTAGTTCAATGTTCAACTTTCACAAATGGCAACTCCTATCACAACTTGAGGTTGAAGAGGTACAACACAACTGTAATAACACGGCAGAGCCAGAACACCAGGTCAGAGAGGAGGCTATACCACACTCCCAGCTTGAGCTTGGGAACACAACCCTAATAACAAAAACAAGATCATGTCCAAAATGAACACCAGAGAACCCCGACACCATCTACAATGGTTAGGTGATGTACCACCTGAAAGTCTCCTGGAAACAGTGAATTTAGGGCAATTGCGATAACAACACTCACAGAAACCAATGAACTAGTTTACACTTCAGCAGCAGTGATCCTTGAGAGGAAGGGATTGTGTTTAAAAAATGCTTTAGTTTTTCACATTTTTATGCATTTTTTGTTCAACCCATGGAATAAAAGCTGAAAGTCTGCACTTCAATGACATCTGAGTTGTTTTATTTAAAATTCACTGTGGTAATGTACAGAAACAAAATTAGAAAGAATGTGTCTTTGTCCAAATATTTATGGTCCTGACTGTAAACAGGCACATGGATTAATACATGAGCAACACACAGAAGGGCATTGGTAGAGACTCCAGAGGAGCCAGACACCAACTCCTGGTTGATAGAACAGTCACACAAGACTGCAGGACACGACACACCAACCTGTGCACAGCCTGGTTTGATTACAAGAAAGCCTATGACTCAATGCCACACACATGGATCACTGAATGCTTGGAGCTGTACAACATTAACAGGACTCTAAGAGCCTTCATAGGAAACGATGAAGCTGTGAAAAACCACCCTTGAAGCCAATGGCAAGCAACTTGCACAAGTGTCCATCAAATGTGACAAATACCAAGGCAACACTCTGCTCCCACTGCTGTTCTGCATAGATCTGAACCCCCCAGCCAAGTAATCAACAATGGATACCGACAATGAAATGGGACCACCATCAGTCATCTCCCCTCATTGGTTGACATCAAGCTATATGCTAAGAGCGAGCGTGACATTGACTCCCTGATCCACACCACCAGGACCTACAGTACTGACATTGGGATGTCATTCGGGCTCAAGAAATATAGTCAGATGGAGACAAAGAGAGGCAAGGTAGGCCATGCAAGAGGGGTCTCACTCCCACAAGGAACTACAGCAGACACTGAGGACAGTTACAAGTACCTTGGAATCCCAAAGGCAAATGGCAATTTGGAACAGGCAACAAAGAAAGCTGTAACAGCCAAATACCTCCAGCGAGTAAGGCAAGACCTGAGAAGCCAGACAGGCAAATAAACAGTTATGATAAAACAGATATAATAACAAGGTCAATAATGGCCAAAGGAAGAGATGCAGACCACAGATGTTAAGATACAAAGTTCCTCACCATACATGGAGGGTTCCATCCCAAACCCAGCATCCTGAGCTTGCTGCAAGGAAAGAGGCAGAGGACAAGTTAGCCTGGAAGCCACTTTCTAGGATGTAACATTCAAGATGCATGAATACATCAAACTCAAGGCCTCAACTCATAGTGTGCTCAGTGAATGTCTCAGGCAATGGAGAGCAGAGGATGCAGTGCTGGAGGACAAATCCTGATGGGAGCACGGGCCCCTGCATGGGATGTACCAACGGACCATAACTGAAGTGGCTGATGTCAAGAAGTTCTACCTATGGCTAGAAAAGGCTGGCCTACAGGATAGTTCTGAAGCACTCATTCTGGCAGCACCAGAGCAATAGAGCCTCAGATCGAACACACCAGACAAGACCCAAGGTGTAGGTTGTGCTAACGTTAAAGCCCAGACCTTAAAGAAGGTCTTGACACACTGATTCACTTTGACAGATCAATCTAAATGTTCTCATCTGGAGTCTTTCTGCAGAGGAGTGTCAGGCTGACACTGTAAAGCTGCTGAAGCATCTCTAACCCTGCAGTAATGAGGGCAGCTTGTCCAAACTTCAGCTGGATCAAGAAATGTTGATATTTCTGTCACATAATCACTGCAGAGAGGCATACATCAACTCCAAAACACATTCTTGCAATTGAAAACATCCCTAAGCCTCATCTTAAGATAAAAGTTCATGTCCTTTTTAGGGACAGCAGAATTTTGCAGAGCCTATAATGTAATTGTAGACTTTAAAACCCATTTAAAAACTCTAATTTCTTTCAAATCTGTCCTCTGGTTGTGTCTACTAAACATCTCAAATTTAAAAAAATCCCCTTTGCATTCTCCAACTTTGGGCCTTCCTGACTCATCAGCTCCATGCAGCCAGATATCTCAGGTACATCTCTGTTTTCGTTGTTGTTTTATGTGTCTTTTGCTTGTTGGATGTGAAGCACTGTACTGTTTTAATTATATCCACACTTCCTCCCCCAACATCTCTGTGAAACAGCCTGGACCAGGTCCACAGCTCGAGATGAACCGGAGGGAAGTTCCACTGACTAACCCTGACTTCCTCTCATTTATTGATGGTTCTGCACCCCTGGGTCCTTAATCTTGCAAGAGTCAAGTGGGTTATGCCTCATGAACAGAACAGATAGTGAAGTTCTTGCTTGGGGATTTTTGTCAAAGCATTTTTCTGTTCAAATAGCAGACCTCGTCACTCTATGGAAACACAGAAACGGTAAGTCGATTCTTTTTCAGGCTCTGAAAAGTTTTTCTTTCTTCCTCATTGGCTGCGAGTATGAAGCTCACACTTCTTCTCTAACCGTGGCACTTGTAGATATATTTTTAAAGTATGTAAAAAATGAGTCAAGTTTGTGTACATTTAGTTTATTGAATATAGTTCTATTTTTGTGCTGCAAAATAGAGAAATGGGGCCAAATAAAACTGCTATAAGGAGCTGCAGAAATTCTTTTTTTGTCTTAATAACAGTTCTATATGAATTAATCTTAACTTGGCCCTGTTTGCCGCTGCTATAATCTGATCCCTGCAGCTTGATGATGATCTCATTTAGAAAAGGTAACATAGAAAACATGCAGGATAATGTACTCTGGAGACCAGATCACTTCAAATACAGGATTTGAATTTTGCTCATAAGTTCCCTGGTTCAGTATGTTGTTTTTGCAGTCAGCCAGCAGAGGGAGCAGTGAGCAGCAGAATGGACAAAGACAGAGATGGATGATCAGGAAGAGACAGTGGAATGGAGGATGAAGGTCGGAAGGAAGCGAGCAGAGCTCTTTTTACTTGGCTTCAGATAGATATGAAGGTCACAGACACACCAGCAGTAAAGACCACATGATCCTCTCTCCTCTGTTTCTTCAGTATTCAATATTCATTTTCAGGGTGACAGAAGCACAAAAACAATTAATTTCAACATTCTCAGACAGGCCTATGAAGATGCCCTTACAGGAAACATACCTGTTAGCAGGAGTCCATACTGCTCCATGCTACTGATCTATAGACTTTAAATCAGTACAGAAAAGAAAGAATATGTATCTTTTATTTTGTCAGGTTAACCATTTGCTGATGAGATGTTGTATGTGTGCTGCAGCTGTTTCTAAAGCAATTTGTTGAGACTTCTGCCTGAAAAATAGTGTTTCTGAGATTCATAGTTCAGAGTGACAGTTCAGATTATTTTCATGTTGAATGTATAATGCATTACAACTTGCAACTGTTCTGCACTGGATGATCCTGAGACTATTATATTCTGTTTGACTTACTGAAGAATGTTATGAAAGAAGTCTGTCACGTCTTATAAAGAATTTCTGGAGGTCTCCTTTTATGTTTTTCTTTAAGAACAGACAGATAAAACACACAGGATGTTTTTAAAATAAAACATTATTTAAAAAAATTAATAAATAAATGTAAATAAAATAAATAAATGTAGTAATAGAAAAAGTAAAATTAAAAATATTTTTAAAAAGAAATACAAAACATACCGTAATTTCCGGACTACAAGCCGTTACTTTTTTCCTGCGCTTACAGCCTTGCGGCTTTTTCAGTGACGCGGCTAATTTATGGATTTAATTGGCGGCCGCCATGTACGTATTTTCGAACTCACTGAATAGTTGGAATTCTCTAACACCAAGCACGAGGCATTTATATTCAACACACCTCTTAGCAGCCAAACAGCATGGACTTGACTTCAGGTCTTAGACACTTCAGTCATGGTTCAACAAAACGAAACACGCATGCCCGGCCGCATCCCAGAATCCTTTGGGGCCATTAGACCCAACGTGCACGTGATCGCCGCTACATTATGATGAAGCTTTCAAGTTAAAAGCAATCGTTAAAAGCAGCGTAAAAAAGTCCACCGTCACCAACGGGTTTGGAAAAGCCGGTTTGCTGCGTGACGGAGAGAACAGCGCATGGAGTGAATTTACACCCCATTTACGGTTTCTAAGGAAACCGTAAAAGCGGAATTTTGCTTTGAAAAACTCACAGCCTCCGTGTGAGCTGGAGACATCTTCTCCTGCTGATTGACATTGAGCTGCGGGGCCGATGGCAGTCTGATGGCTCCCACACGTAACAACGCACCCGCCCCTCTTACACAAAACGTACAGTTTTAAGTCCGATTGCTTTGCACAGAAACGATTTGCTCCATCCAACGGGGACGAAGTGCTCCTCCTTGAAGCCGCGCTGGCCAGAGGTGTCGGAGTAGATAGGAAGGGGAGACAAGGAGCGCGCGGGGCGGGAGGGGAGCGCAGAGGCGTCCGCGAGTGTAGAGGCTTCTGAATTCTGACGCATGCTCCGCACTGAGGCGCGCGTATCGCGCTGAGGCGCGCGCTTTTCAGTCGCCGCTGCTTTATTTTACCGTTGTGTTTTCTAACCAGTCCTGTTACTCCCATAACGCTGCTGCGACACAAGCGGAAGGAGAGCTTTTCCCGTTCACCCCTCCATGCACTGCTGCTACTTGCTAATTCTTAAACACGTACAACAGAATGGCGAGCCGGGCGTTGGCCCCGCCTTTAGCCCCTAAGACTCATGGGAAATGTGGAATCGCGGATGTAAATTTCCTCATTATAACTGAGGGATGTAATGTTGATTATATGGTTACTGTTTGTAATTTTATGTTAGATACCTAGATTGTCAATAAGTAAAAAAAAAATGAAATAAAAACACCATAACTGAGGGACTTGTGAACAGAATAGAGGTCCATGCTGTTTGTCAGATGTCGATACACTTAAATACGTAACCCAGAGGCAAAATTGGCACCACCCACAATGTGCTAATGAATTGCACCCACTCTGGGATGCTGGGCGTGATCTGTCAGGATGACAATATAGGCTATCACATGCGCGGCTTGTACTCTGACGCGGCTTGTGTATGTATAAAAGCAGTCAAACACGTGAATATGGGTGGGTGTGCGCTTGTAATCTGGTGCGCTTTGTAGTCCGGAATTTACGGAAGTTTTTTTTTAAAATGTTTTTTATATGAGTCAACATTTCTTCAAAATAAGACAAACTAAAAGAAGAAAGAGGTTCTAAAGAAGTGAACATGTTTTTTTTATACGTTAATATTCACATATAAATAGTTTTACACTGCCATTATTGGATCAAAAAACACACATTCCCCTTTTGCTCACCTGAGCTCTGGGCACTACCTGTCGAGGACTGGTTGAGGTGGATGACTCGGTTCACCTTCTGTGAATGGTTTCAGATGGGATGAGTAACCCCTTTCAGGCCAGTGACGCAGCTGCAGCACAGACGCCGTTAACAGATTAACTGAAAAATATGATCAAACTTGCTTTGCAAACAACGGTATGTTTTCATTCATCCACAGCTGCACTGCAATGAAATTTCTGGCACAGTGTCACTCCGTTCAATTCAGTTCAATTCAATTTTCCTTATTTCAAACACAAATGAAAATAAACACAAGAGTTTAAAATAGACAGATAAAAAAAGACAGTGTTTCCTTTAAAAGGAGTGGGTTGGAGAGAAATCTTGTATGATCCCACCCTTTTTTTCAACACCTGATGATCTGCATATTTCTATTTACAGCTTTGAACATGTTATACATTCACATTACATTATGTACAGCACCTTTGCAGAAGTGACATTTTTTTATTTATTAATAATTTCTGGCCTTGTACAGTTCCATCACTGACATCTTGTAGATTTTTTTGAATGCATAAACTTTTGGTTTGTTTTAAACCTTTAGTTCAGGTTTGAGGTGATTACCTCTTCAGAGCACTATAACAGACTATAGCATATTACTGAAAATGTCTGCAGTCTTTTCTATTATGTCATTAAATAATGTTTCTCCATCATGCAGTCACCTACCCTTTTTATCCCTAGGTTTTCTCCCATCTCCTTCTGCTGTGCAGTCAAGCTCATCTCCTCATCTTTAGGCAGCTGTATCCAGATCCTGCCTCAATAAGTCAAATTCACTATGTGGAGAAGAGGACACACATTTTAAAAATTGAGGAATCAGTGAGTCTGTTTTCATTAAATATTTAGATATCTTATCGTTACGTTCATCCCGCAGTGTAGCTAAAACCGATGGTCAGAAAAGCTATAGGTTTTCATTTTTTTCCAGTAATTGACCAATACCTTCAGTCAATGTCTGACAAAATGTTCACTGCAGCTCTGCTCTGAATCACTTTTCCATTCCAGCCACACAGAAGGACAAAAATAGCTTCCCTGAAGGTCACAGTTCACATTTGTCATTCGTGTTATATGAATAAATGCAAAGTGCAACACTTAACCTTCAATTCTGAGCCGAATGCTGCCGTGTTCTGTCTGTTCTTCACTCAGTCCCAACTCTGTACAGTTTTGGATGAAAAATCGTGAAGCTGAAAGCTTTCATTTAACTGTGCAGTTCTGTCAATCCAAACATTTCAGGAAGTTCACAAAAACAGAACCCATCAAACCTCTAAATAATGCTAGATAATAGAAGATACCAAAAATGGAGGGTAATAAGAACTTGTTAGAAGTTAAAAGTCTGAGTCAAACCTTTTATAATGTCCAATCTGTTTTGTTGATCATCTGAAACTATTTCCATTATTAGAACAGGTTTCCTAATCAATTATAATGATTAGGAAACCGGGCATTTTTCTTAACTAAGAAAGCATTTCCTTTAAACTCTGCCTCAATAACATTAAAGGGGAAAATCATCATTATATTATAATATTGGACATCAGCTAAAAGAAATATCAGTCAGTGCCTAAAGAAATATCAGTCACTCCTCCCTTCCTGCTGTTCTGCATGTCACACTTTATCTCTTTCTACTCTTTAAATCCCTCAAATTATTCAAAGTGGTCACTGTCGTATCATCAGCGAAATATCTACAGCTGACATTTTTCTTGTCTTACTGCTTCAACTGAAGGGTTTGAGATTAATTAAATGTGTTAAGTTGTACCTTTCATGATTCTTCACACATGCTCAATTAAGACATCTAAAGATCCACTTTAATGAAAATGTTGTTTTTAATATGTCCTCGTGGCAGTTTTCTCATGATGGAGGACATATACAAAGACAATTAAGCTGAAATATTTGTTTCTGTGTATTTCTTTATTGAAGTTTTGGTGAATCAGGAGCAAACCAAAAAAATGTTAGAAAAATTTTATAGCAGTAATAAAGGTGTTACAATCAACGGGCTACAAGCCACCTGCTCCACTCCATTCCCATACATCCACTTACAGAAAAATAACATTAACATCTTGGTTTTCCTTGTTTTAGCTGGCATCTGGCTCAAAACTGTACGACTGGATAGCTCAGATATTGCTCATGGTACCGGTAATGTTATGCTGGGTTGTATAGTGGAAGAGTGTATGAACAGATGAATGATGGGAAGTGGGGACAGGCTTACCCTGCGCCACAACTCAGAGGTGTATTTCTGATAAACTCCTGCCACCCTGGGGAAAATATGTCCAAAAAATTGACACAGGTTTTTTTTATTTTGGCTTAAAACGGCATGATCATAATTAAAAGACCACTGGGAATGATTTGACATTAGATCAAAAGAGGATTAAAGTGGAACTTTGATGTATGTTTGTTTTTTCACTCTCAGTATCAACTCAACTGATCATTTTTAACCTGACTAAAGAGTAAGATTACTAGTACAGCTCATTTTTATGGGGCACATCAGAGTACATAGCAGTCTAGCTCTCGTGTGCAACAGTGAACTGCAGCTTGGACAGAGAGGCAGCATACAGCTGTGCACACAGTCTGCAAGCCTCTGTGAATGCTAATAATCTTCTGCAGTGGTGTGGCACTTTCAAACAGAAGTCCTCTGGTTCCCAGGATTGAGAAATGTAAAATTATGCAGAGTCTTCACCATAGTGTGCCTGGAATTCCTCCCCATTTAATGCCCCCACGGCCTCCTTGCTTCACTCTGCATCTCTTTACATTTCCTCCATTCCTCGTGTCCCTAATTGCTCAGCCGAAATCGTTCCCTCTTATCGTTTGTGTCTCCGCTTCCCATCCTTCTTTCTCTGTCCACAACTTGATGAGCAGTCACAGAATCTGTGATAGTGATCTCCATGGAAACAGCCCAGCAACAGGCTGTGTTCTGGCAGCCAATCGGAGCGACTCCTGTCTCCATCTCTCAGCCAATGGGAGAGGCAAAAGGAGGGGGGTGTTCTGGAGGTTTTTGGGCCCATCAAGGTGAATTCTGAGAGAGGCATGAACACCCACACTCACTTACTGGTGAGACTCAGTAACAAGCATCTCAGTTTTTGACTAATTATGGGAGCCAGAACAGTTTCCTGATGTGAAAACTAATACATTTCAAAATGATCATGAATTCACACTAAGCCTGTGATGCTGCAAGACTGATAGTAAAACAATTATACCAGCAGCAATTTAGCGGCATGCGTGAAGTAAATGCTGAGATCTTATCGCAGGCGATCTAATTAACTTTAGTTCAGACTGGTGTTGCTCTCATCAACTGCTGAGCCGACTTGGCCGCATGAATCTGGGACCAGTTGCAGCCAGGAGCTCATGTGCTGATAAATGATGTTCCCCTTTTCACTTCAGCTCCAATATGGAGTACTGTGCAAGTTATTTCCAAACTGGAAAACATTGCACATTACATGTTAATGTTCTGTAACCCTTGTGCTATCTTAGATGACTCTACCCTTACATTGACGTGTTCTCCCTACCATGATAAAGGTGGAAAGATTTTACGTAATCCATGGACACCAGTGAAAATCACAAATCATTGAAGAAAAAAGGTTTAGAGCACTGTCTAGTGGGTCTAGATGACCCAACTCCCAATGTTAAAGTGCCTAGGATAGCACAAGGGTTACATGTATTTTGTTAAGTTCTGATATTACTGTCTCAGACTTGTGTAACACTTTCAAAGACCCACTCCAATAAAAATTTAGTTCATAGTCTTTTTAACATGTTTTTCTAATGATGAAGGACACATATGAAGAAAATTAAGTCTAAAATTGCATTGCTGAATATATCCTTATTCAAATAATTGTGAATCAGGGGCATATAAAAAAATGCAGTTTGAAAAAGCTTGTAGTTGTTATGTAATATCTACAATTGGCAGGCCACAAGCTCCCTGCTCTGCCCCGTTCTGATATATCCACTTGCAGACAAATAGATCCATGTATGTCTTTGTTTTCTTTGTCTGAGCTGGAATCCGGATCAAAACTGTACGACTGGATGGCTCCAATGTTGCTCGCCATTTTGTTGCATCAATTATTTTAGGCTGGGATTGCAAGGGGTCTGTAAGATAGGAGAGAGTGTAGACTGATGGATGATGGGAAATGAAAGCAGGCTTACTGCACGCCAAAAGTCCTGCCCACAATTTCTAATGAAGTTCTGCTGCTCTGCAGAAACTATGTCTTAGAAATCAACAGTTTTTTTTTTTTTGGACAAAAAAAACATAATCGTAATTAAAGGAACACTTTGAAAATAAATAAAAACATAATGGGAGTGAAATATTAAGATTCTTTGTAAAACCTGCTAAATTAGAGCATAAAATCTGAAGTGAAAAATGTACAACAAGGAATTTAACATTTAGATGAGGGGAAATATGGTTTAAAACTGACTAATAAAAATCAATAATAATAATTTATTTCTGGTAAACCAAAAGCATAGGAAGCATATAACTTTAGTCAGTTCAGTCCATCAAATTAAAAATATGAGCTTTCTACTTTGATAAAATTTACATAAACAAGAACCTTATTGAGAATGCAGTTTTCCTTGGAGTGATTTTTTAAATCACTTTAATCAGTGAGCCAGAAATGACAAGTTTACTGCCAGATTCCCTAAAAACACAGTCAATTTCTGACTCTGCCTCACAACTGCTGAGATGATTACAGCTTCTGTCTTACATGCTGAGTACTTCAGCTTCCACCAAGAATCTCTTTGAGTATTCTGGGATGTTCTCCAGCAAACCTCTGTGAACAGGAAGAAAGCCAGTTAAAGTAAATGAAAAAATATTATCCTCCAATTTATTCACATTTAGTTTTATGGGTAAGCTCTGATGGAAGATCACCTCTGATATTGAATCTATTACTATCTAATTTGTTGCCAGACCTGGATAAAGATCAGACTATTGTCTGAGTCACACTGAAAGCCCTGGTGTATTCCTGTCCCTAAAAGAATCCAGTCTCTTACATAAGCCTCGGGTTCAGCCTGACGGCCAGTTGTTATACAGAAACTGATCCGTCAGTTTGGAGTCTGCTGTCACGTGTGATGGAATCATCAATAAACTCAGAGTACATGTGGCAAGAAGATCACCGCTTGAAAGAATAATCATACCGATGTGCTAAATGCTATCTAACAGTACAAGTAACAAACACCGCCTCAAAGTAACGAGAATATGTGAAATGTTACAGTTATGAACAATTAAAAGAGTATATACAGTATCTCTGAAAGTTTTCCCCAGAATATTCTCCAGGCTTGTGACTCAGTCTTTACACCACACTGCCCTGTATGGCATATTTGATCTGTAGAGGAGCTGCAAAAGTGGAAAATAAAAAAAAGAGGGAAGAGGATCACCTCATGGGTAACCAGCCTCGGTAGGAGTGACAAGCCTTCCAGAACGTTAAAAACTACTGTGGCTGTGCTGTGAGCTCAGGGGTTTCAGACAGGAACCTGATAAAAGACCCAAACCGCTTTTTGGGGATTTTGAAAGATCGAAATAAGCTCTACCACCCCTCCATTAAATCCCTCTGCTGCTGTGGAGATCTGGAAATAACAAGTAGAAGAGCTTTTTTTAAAATATATATCTTTAAACTATTGTCATGTTTTAAATATTTTTTTATATTTCAAATTTCATTGCTAATTTAAATCATTTATTAATACTTTTATGTTCAACTAATGTTGTACTAAAACATTTGTGCTTAGAGAGGTGGAGGTTTTGTCTGGAAAAGAGAGGAATGAAGGTCAGCTGAAGAAGACAGAGTATCTGAGGGTAAACGAGAGGAGAAGTCAACAGTCCAGAGCAGAAGGAACTGAAGAGGGGTGTGCAAGCAAGTTGGAACAGGTTGAAGGTTTCAGGTGTGATGTCTGACAAAAGAGTGTTAGCCGGAATGAAAAGAAAAGTGTAGAAGACTATGGTGAGAGCAGCCATGTTGTTGGTTTAACCCTTGTGCTATCTTAGGCACTTTAACGTTGGGAGTTGGGTCATCTAGACCCACTAGAAAGTGCGCTGAACCTTTTTTCTTTAATGATTTGTGATCTTCACTGGTGTCCATGAATTACATGAAATCTTTCCACCTTTATCCACCTTTGTCATGGTAGGGAGAACACGTCAATGCAAGGGTGGGGTCATCTAAGATAGCACAAGGGTTATAGACTGATGCAGAGACTAAAGAGCTAAAGATGTTGAAGTGACCAGAATTTAAAGGATCAGGAACAAATCCATTAGAGAAACAGTTCGTGTTAGATGATTTGGAGATAAATGAAAAGAAGAAGTATGACATGGTTTGGCCATGTTGAGAGGAGGGACAGTGATCATGTGTGTAAGATGATGCTAAAGTTGGAGCTACCAGCAAACAGGTCTATAGGAAGACCAAAGAGAAGGTTCATGGACTCTCAGCCTCAGCCCCCTTGGGATTGAACCATCTGCTTTGGTGGGGCTGGTTCAAATAATTGGGACACCAAACTCCCCAAATGGTTTTCTGAGGACAATCTCGCACTTGTACTTGGGAAGGAACATCTGCAGACACAGCTGCAAAGGATTTTTTATTGATCAGTGTTGTAGGATACTACAGAGAGAGAAGTACTAGGAGCTTAGAAGATTGTCGGTGCTCGTATACCCTTCCTATCTATTATCAACTGTTGCCTGAAAGCCAGGATCATCAAGGGCATCAAACACCTCAGTTTTCTCCTCTTTCACCCGTTTAGCTGGAAATATGATCCCTCAAAACTCCTTAGTAAAAGAAAAATTATATTTTTTTGATTAAGCAAATTTTTGTCAAAGATTTTCCTGATTTCAAAATGTGGGCTAATGCTTTTATTGCTTAGTATTTTATTTTGGAAACAGTTCAAAATGAAAATGAAATATTTATTTTAACTAAGAATTTTCTTTTAAAGCTAAACTTTTCTTCCACATGTGGAATAACTTTTACAATGCTATTCAGCAAGAAATGTTCTTAGACTTTTAAAGGAAAAGAGAAAATTCCTTCACAAGAATGTTGGATTTAAATAACATAAAGTAAATCAGAAAACCTAAAGTTGCAGCTAAATGTGACTTTATGAATGATGGGTTGAGTGTTGCTTTGTTTTTTTATACTTTGACCCATTTTTATTTTTATTTTTCAACATAATGAAGCCTGTGCTGTTGAGCCTCCATTGGTCAGTGCATAAGTGTGTGTGTTCTTTGTGAAACACTTTGAACGCCTCTGGGCACAAGAGTGTTACTATCACAATCATTGGGAATCGTGCCCCAGTCACATGACTTGCAAAGTCAGGAATTGGTTGCCAGGCAACCCCCCACCACCCTTTTATATGCTCCATCAAACAATGATTGTGTGGGCGAATGGGGTTGAGAGTGAAAGCAGAGATTATTTATAGAAACCCTGGAAAAAAAACGGGGGAATTGCGTGTCTAAAATTAAACTCGCTTTCTCCCCCTACTCTCTGTCTCTCTCTCTCTGTTTTTCCTTTGCTTTGCTCACTCCCTTCCTCATTCATGGATGTACAGAAGAGTGGGAAGATGTGATGAGGATTTAGGAAATGTGTGGGAGTGTGAGAACACTCAATTCTTTTGTGAAACAATATCCAATTAAGATAATCCATATCATTTATTTTAGTTAGCTGTTCTATTCATCCTGATTCAAAAATATTTTCAAACCGAAGTCAATGATTTAAATGTGTTCTCATCCACTGTCACACAACAGTAGGACAGCAGAGTTTCTATGGGACCATCCTCAAATCACTGATTTTTCTTATTAGAACTGCTGTCACAGCTGTTCACATCCAAACCTAAATCCTACTGCAGTTTCTGCATCCCACAAGCCCCACAAAGGGAACCATTTTAGGCTTTTCCTTGCCACAGCCGGGGCTAAAATGGAGTGCCCATCAGAGTGTAAGCACAGCTGTCTGAGTAATGGATGGATAGAATCTGTGAGATGACAGTGTGACAGGCTGGTAGGTGGAGGAAAAGATGTGCAGAGACAAAAGAAAAGTGTGATAAATACAATCGCTGAAATACAGGACGGATGAAGATAACATACTAGACAGATTTATTGATGGAAACAGAAAGATGAATTTTTCCTCCATACAGCCATGCATTCACATCAAACTTAATTTTTGATTTAAAAAAAATTCTAATAAAATTCACATTTGGATGACTTTTCCATTTTGAAAGCAAGGCTACTTTTATGTCCAATGTTCCAAAAAAAAATTTTGAACTTTTTCTGGAAATTTTTCCTGTAAAACCCCAGACATCTAACTTTTTTTCTGTTGTCCTTCTCATCTGCAGGCTGCTGTGAGATCATTGTGATTGTGTCAGGCATTGGTGCTTGCAAGAATTAGAGATTAAGACTTTTTGCCAGAAACGTAACTAAACACTGCCCAGTTAAAAACAGGTATGGTTCTGATTTGAACATTATTTTTTAATGTCTTGTCTCAGTCACGGTGTGTGTCCAAATGCGTTGTTTTCCCTCCAGTCACAGCTCGGCAGATTTAAATTTCCATTTACTCTGATAATTTAATTTGAAGTTATTAACCCAAGTACACTGAAAGTTGGGTTTCAACTTGGATCTCATGCAGGTTGACTGCAACTAAACATCAAATCAAAAAGCTCTGGAGCAATGTCATATTAAATAAGATGTCAAAGAAAACTGAACTGTCAGGATTATTTTCTTTTTTTTTATTATATTAGTGTTTTTATTATTGTAGTGTGAAAGGAAACAAGAGCAAATGAGATCAAATATGAGGTAAATGTTTCTCCTTCTCTGTGTGAGAACCTGATTTCTTTTTCTCAGAGCTTTCTCCAGGCACGGAAAAGCCTGTCATAAACCTGCAAGGGTAACTTGAGCGGTTATATCTCAAGGTCCTCTCACACCTTTTTTTCCCTCTCACTACCAGAGTAATATAATGATGAATGAGCAGTGATTTCCTCCTCAAGGTCATCTGGACACATTTAGGTTTTTTTTGTGTGTGTGTGTTTGTGTGTGGGTGTGTTTGTGGGTGTGTGTGTGTGTGTGTGTGTGCGTGTGTGGATGGGTGTGTGTGTGATTCCCAGGGAAGCCAGGTGGTTATTTGTTTGGAAGCTATATCAAACATTGCAGAAGATGAGAAGTCAGAGAGAGATCGATGTGGAAGGTAGGTTCATTACTCCAGGGACAAGATATACCTCTGCAAGGAAAAAAATAACTGAAGATAAGATTTACCGTAGGAGTTGCTTATTATTATCACTTCTTAAAAATTGTTTGATGATCTATTGATAAATCTGAAACCATTTGACAGACTTCAGGATTAAGGAAGTCATAAAATGACGATTTATCGTATTTCGGGCAGATACTCGCTGCAGTGTTTTACAGGTAAATACCCTAGGGCGGTTCAGTCAATTAACTCACCTGCTCAGCGTCCTATTTAAGCCCAGGTGCGCAGTCGTTCATTCTCTTTCTTACCTTCAGCGCTCATTCTTCGCCCCACCCTCCTCCCCGGCTTCCACCTGTGGGCTCCGTAAAGGGGGGGTTTTGTTACCCGAAAGTGTTATGGAAACTTCTCATGGAATTGAACGGAGCCTTATGCCAAACGAAAATATGTGAATGCCAACTTAAAGAATGTGGAAAATGTCAAATAAATATTTCTTACTGCAAGAGTTGTCTGACTGAAATAGACCCCTGCAAATTTGCTGCTGGACGCTTGTCCAAAAATTTGTCCATAAACTTGACGCTCCTGTTGAGTGTGTGAGCAGACACTGTCCAAAGATTTCAGACTTATCACTACATGGAAGCATTAACTATATGTTAAAGTATATTGATTTAAAAAAAACTGCATGGACGACACGGATGATGTTGAGAGATCAGATTTATTTATTTTGAAGAGCTTCTTCCGATTCTCCTCCATGTTGGTTTTGGACTCCACGCGCTGATTTTTAAATAATCAACACAGCGCCAAAGCTGAGTCCTGATTGGTTGACGCTATGCAAATTATTCGCCAAAGTTCATATATTTGAATTCACCTTCAAATATAACATCCTAAACATGCATCTTAGAAACCTCAAAGTCATGAAATGAGACAGTTCACTATAACACCTTGTATAAAATTGTGCCACAAATTGTGCCACAAATGTATATAAGTAAAGTTGGACAAATTGAATGTTGAATATCTAAAACAAATAAGGTGAAACAAGTATTACCTTTAATGTATTTTTTGAGTAGAGGAGGATTTTCTTTGAAATGTTTACAGTTTGTTTGTGTGTAAAGCAGGCAGGTTTAGATGGTATTTAAGGTATTTTTATTTTAAACAGGAAAAGCATGTTGATTAAAATAGAAGTATAACAAAAAAAATCCAATATCATATTTGAAACCACTTTAAATAAAGAATAAAACAGATTAATATCGGTTGTCATCCATTGAAAAGAATTTTTTTTTAGTTTGGTCTTATTGTCAGATTAGATTTTCTTAATCTGAAAGGCTGTTTCAGATGTTAGCTGTGTGACAAATGAAACTTTCTAAGCGTGTTTCCTAAAACTTTCAAG
The DNA here is from genome assembly GCF_053564925.1 of Oryzias latipes. Taxonomy (NCBI): domain Eukaryota; kingdom Metazoa; phylum Chordata; class Actinopteri; order Beloniformes; family Adrianichthyidae; genus Oryzias; species Oryzias latipes. The sequence goes on along the minus strand of NC_136247.1, from coordinate 12,899,152 downwards.
CTCTTAATTGTTCTTATGATGAGCATAAATGATTTCTATCAGTACATCACAGAGTTGATACCATTAAAAAAAAGAAAATGATTCTCCAAATACAAAAAATATAACATCTGTTTTATTTGGAGAAAACTGTGAACCAACTAACTTTTTTTTAAAAACTGATGCATTTAAAATTTTTAATCTTCATTTTTTTAAGTCCTCCACCATCGGGATAATGCAACAAAAACACATTTTTTTTGGAGTGGGTCTTTAAGGAAGCATACACTAGTTTTCTCTTAAATTAAAAGTTCTGGGTAAGACCTTTCTTTAAACCCCGTTGGCCGATCTATTAATTTAATTTTTTTTGCTTATTTAAAGAAAGTTTAAAAAAAATTATAAAGTTTTGACTCATTTTTAGGGAGCCTGTGACAGTACACAAAATAACAACAAAGAACCTAAGCCTGCTAGACTTCAGAGTTCTTAAAAGGCGGATAAAAGGAGGAAACAAAAGACAGACATAGATAAAAGTTACAGAGAATCTCTATTTCCTTATGTTAAACATCTTTTTCTCTTTCTTTCAATGCTTTTCAAACTAAACCATTCTCGCACTTCTATGACATCATGTCATCCTCCAATTGCATCAATTATTTAGTGAAACACTTCTCAAATGATACAATGCACCACAATTGGCTAAACAGCCCAGAAACGGGGCCTCCAGTGCCTAAAGTCATCAGTGTCAGACTCATGAGTGTAAAATCACCACTTGTGAGGAGCTGGGTGGCATTAAATGATTCCTGTGGTTCAGCTGGGTCCTGGCTTGTTGCATTGTGAGTCATCCTCCCTGCTGCCTCTGTCACCCCTCCTCACCTACATCCCTTCTTCCCTCCCCAACGCTGTGAATTATGCAATACTCTGCAGGGCTGCGAGGAAAAAGGACTGAGGAGTGGGATGAGGTGATGCAACAGAAGGTTGGGAGGAAATGATGGTGATGAGATTCAGTTTGAGTGCCTGAAGAAGAAGGATCATTAAGCTCTCATTCCACTTGCTCCTTCAATCAGCACTCTCTTCCATTATGAAGGTCGTCGACAAGGACGGCCTAACCATGGATTCTGTCCTGTGATTGGCCGTCAAAGCGGAACAAAGTCTTAAAGAGACAGCGACAAAGTCAATTTTCTGCATCTTTTCCTGTTAAAAAAAAAAAGCGTGATTGTCAGAAAACCCCTGGATCTCACTCATGTATTTTTTCCAATCTTTAGCCTTTCCGTATTTACCTTCAGCTTTGTGAGGGGGCATGAGGTTTATGAGTCCAAATAAAGAGTGAGGTCAGACTGGCTCTCTGCTTCACAGTTGGTATTGATCCATATTATGAATCAGTGAGCTTAGTTTACAGTTAAAGCACTTTAACACATCCCTCTGTCCCCACACAGCAGCTGCAACTGAAACAGCTATTGTTTTTAAATGGGGAAAATCTTGTTTCAGGGCTAAATAAATGAATCAGAGGGTCAATACAGATATTTGAATGAGATTTTTACTAACTCTCTGGGCTTTTAAGGAAAAAAACACTATAAAAGAGAGAAAAACAGCTCCTATAGTTTGCATCATTTCTTTTTTTAAACAAATCTAATAGTGAGAGTAAACTTATGTCTGACAACTAGTATGAAGATTGATGATTCTGCAGAGCAAACAAAGGATGATCTGTCTGAGCAGAGGGATGCAAAGGGAAAATCCATCAATAAAAATGTTGGTAAAAGACCCTTTTTAGGCCTTGAAAAGGAAAAGCTCCTGGAAATTTTTCAAATTTTCATTCAAGTTTGTTATCAATTGGAAAAAACAAGTTAATCTATCTATTGACTTTAATGATACTTCATTCTGCTACAGTTTGGGGGGATCTGACCCCTTGTAGATATAATGTAGTCTTTAAAATTACATCAACATGGTTCATTCTGTTTATATGTAAAGTGCAAATTGACAGTCAAGACAAGACAAAAAGAATGAAAAAAAAGAAAACATTAAAGTGAGCAAAAATTTAAATAATTTTTGATTGTTAAATCCACTCCAGGCTAAACAGTTAAATATTTGTTTAACCCAACCAAACTGTATTGTTACTAATAGCTTATACAGATTAGATCGCATCATTCTTGTGTAATCCTTGTACTGAGCCAACCATTGCATGACAGTTAAGTGGAAATCTCCCTCTAAATGGATCAAATAGAAAAACCTCTAGTCTCAGTAACTCATGACCATCTGCCATGAATGTTTGGGGTCAGAGAGGACCCAAAAAGGACACAAATGCAAAAATAAAAACACTTTTTAAATTGTCCTTTCCAGCACCTAAGCAAACCTTTACACTTGAAGCTTCTCCTATAAGCTTTTAAAAGCACTAATCATAATATTCCATATGACTGAGGGTTTGAATTTTGAACTAATTTTTGGAAGCTCGTATGCTCTCAGACAGCATTGCTGCGATGTTTGTTTTCATTCATTAGAAGAAAAGTTCTCAATGTAGAAAAAAAATCGAAAATTGGATTAAAAATAATAGATTATCTTTGAAAAAATCTATTTTGACTTTTTCTTTTTTATTGTATAGTTTCTGTAATGTCTTTGGTGACTGCTATATCCATCTTTAGTTGCAAAAAGACAATGAAAAGCCCTTTACGATGTAAATATTTTGAACTTTTGAAAAAAGGTATTAAAATTAGACGTGTTGCTAGAATGTGCTCAAGCCAATGGTATTTTGGGTTTGTATTTTAGGGTTTTGTTGCCAAATGCTATATCAAAACTTTCCAAATACTTTTTTTTTAACATTTAGGTGTTGTCAGTATGCCGTTAAACATGTCTCTTTGTAAGTAGTTGGAATTGTTTCTCTTTATGAAGGGTGTTTTATTATTAAAGCTGCCTTTTAACCATTTCACAGACCAGGTAAAGCAGTCATTCATAAATTCATCATTTGCAGTAAAGAGTGCAGCGATCAATCCAGAGAACTGAAAGTTCACTCAGCATGAGTTAGAGGAAAGAGTGCAGAGTGAGCGGCGTCCATAAGAAAAAAGGCAGCAATACTCTTAAAAGAAAAAATTATATCTACAAAAATATCATCATTTTATTGTTTCTGCACTTCCAACCCTTCTGTGTATATTGTTCTATCTGGAAGTTTATATTGTTGTTTATTAAAATAAAAAAAAGGGAAAATAAATCAGAGGAAAAATCACTATCCAATAATAAAAGGGCTTCAAATCAAATTACCTTTTGATTTCCCTTTCTCTATTTAAATAGAAAACACACTTATAAAATAAAAATAAAGATCCTTCTGTGTGATATCCAGCCCATGGCTTCACCATTATGGGCTATAAATATAAAGTAAGAGATGCATCCTATCATTAACCTAGTAGACAAGTAAACACTATTATTAGTCATGCTCTGAAACATAGCATACTGAGAAACCGACACATAATAGAAAGTGTTGTTAAATATAGCAAACTAGAAAATGGCATTTTAAAAGCAGGTGTTTTTTTATTGTCAATAAAAAAGTGTTAAAGTGTTAAAGTGGGCCGCCCTTTTTTCCCCGGGGTTCCCCCCTCCTGGGCGGGGGCGGCGGGCCCCTGCCTTGCTCCTACCTGGACCAACCGTGGGCCGGGTAGGTGGCTGCCTGGAGTGCGGAGCGGGTCTCCCTTGGGGGGTCCTGGCTCGTACCTGGGGTCGGGGCGGGGGGATGCCCGGAACTCCTGGGTGGTGGTGGGGTGCTCGTCTGGGGCTGTGGGCGTCCCTCTCCGGTGGGGCCCTGCGTTGGGCTCCTCCGGCGCGGCGGGGGGCTGCTTTCCTGGCTGGGCTGGGGCGGCGCTCTCTTTCCCTCTGCGCCTCCCTGCTCTCTGGCTCTGGGGGCCTCGCGGCGGTCCTGCTGGCCCTGGCCTGGGTGGCGGTCTTGGTCGCCCGGGGGGCGGTTGTTCCCTGCCTGTTCCCGTGTGGCGTTGGGGGAATTCCGGCTGCCGCTGCTGCTGCGGCGGGGGTATGGGTGTGGGGGTGGCTGGGCGCTCCTCCTCCTTCTTTTCACATTCCACCATCCATTTTAGAAGAACATAAACACTCACCTGAGCACAGGTGTTAGCTCACCTTTGCACTAATAGTTTGCATGATTGAATGAATGAAAGATTTCACACTATTTGGTTTAAAGGCATAGGTATGCGTTCGTGAACACTATCTGTTTTGTGTGCATGTTGACATGTGGACATTTTTGCGGCTAGCAGGTGTGTTGATAATATTTGAGTGTGTGTGAACAGGCCCCGCCCTTTTTGTACTACATTTGAACCGTACCGTAACGATAAACAACCAGTAAGCCTGTCTGCTCTATGCTGCTTCATGGTCTTACCCCCTTTCCCCTCCGATTATCACCCTCCTACCCCCCCCTCTCTCTAACGTCCCTCTCTCTTGTTCCCCTCTTTCCTTTTCCGTCCGGTCCAACACCAAAGATTTTCAAACATGATTGAAATTAATAAAGTTTGGCCTCAATTACAAAAGGGGTTTATTCAGACATACCTTTGGTTTGTCTGAAGATGAATAACCCCTCTTGTTAAAATAAAATATGTCCAACACAAGAGGCCCTCAGCTCTCATCTGTTTGCCTAGCTGTTGGACAGGACAAGTGTTAACAAAAGTTAAACTTCTCTCACATTTTGGAATATGTGCAAACCGAACATCATAACAACAGCCTCAGTTATCTAATTTTGCATTTGCCTGTTTCAGAAGAATGTCTTTGTTTCATTGTAAATGGATCTAAATTGGAGCTTCTGTGCATTGGCTTTGTAAGAGCCTTACACTGAACCAAATTTAGTTTTGTATGTGATAACTACCATTGATTTTTTTTACATACGCAATTTAGGTTTTCTGGTTTTGTCATTATAATTATTCGATTTACTGACTCCAACACTCCAGCCACTTTAAAGTGAGTTTTCTTTTCATAAACAGATTAGAAAGAAAAGAAAACGCTTTGAAACTTCAAAACAAATCCCTCTCTTGACAGAATCTAATTTGTTTCATAATATATTAAACACAAAAGGAGGGGAGCAAACATTGTTATCAGAGCAAAGCAATGAAAATGATTGAAAACAGGGAAGAGTCATATCTAAGTGTATGACAAAATAATAAATACCTTAATTATATCAATGATAAAATATGAAAACTCTAATATTCTTAAATACATTCCGAGACTAAACAGTGAAATGAAACAATAAAGCTACTTAGATTTTAAACTGTAAGTGACAAAAAAATCTGAGACTAGGATACAATAGATTTCTGAATAGAATTAACCTCATAGACCACGAAATTACATTAACAATTTTTTTTTATCCACTACAGCGCAAAGATAATACAACAAACATTTTAACATAAAATATGTTACACTTTTATTCACTTCAAAATATAATAACAAATAATTTGATCCCTTTACCAAGTAAAAAAATAGTTGAGATGGGAACAATAAATGGGTAAAAAAGCAAGGAGTTTCTAAAATATTCTGCCAGGTTAACATTCAGCAACAACTCAAGTTAATTCATATCCGGTCTACAAGGTTAGCAGAGGTGCTCGAATCAGAAAGAGTGAATTTAAAATTCTGTCAAAAATGGCATTATCCTTTCTTATTTTACAGTCTACATGTACAAAAACATCTGTCTCTTTATAACTTTGCTCTATTTTAGCTCGTTTTAAGCAAAGAATGCATTCTGATGAGTCTTTAAAAGGACGGTCATACTGTGACAATCCACAAACTAAACGGTCAGAACACATGACGTGAATTCACAGACCATGCAAGAAAAGTCTTGGCTAAGGCTTTGAGCGATTAGCATCCTCCACTGCATGAATCAATACCAGAGAGATTTCCAGAGCAGAGCACCAAACACAGCTGCTCCAGCAGAGATGCTCACAGCTTCACTGAGTTAAGCTTGGGAATATATACTTGTGTTTATTTGGCCAGGGAGCAACCAGAATACTCCAGAAAAGAATTGACAAAAGAAAATTATTCATAAAATATCTTAACATTAAATACCACAAAATATAGTAAAAATTTTAACAAGAATTAAGGGGATTGTTTTATAAATAAAACAATAAATATATTAAAAGGGTTTTTATTTTTTTTTACAATAATAAATCTGGAAATTGTTTTTCGTATCTCATGTGTTGCAACAAACAATTCAGATCTTGTTGATGCATGTGTTAGCATCGTCTGGCACAGAGTGTCTCTTAGTTGCATCTGAATGCTGGAAGTCTTTTTAATAGTAAAAATGGAAACACAAAAGGCCCTTTATTTACTTCAAAGGAGAGCCATTTAGGAACAATGTACTGGAGCTTGATGGGAAATCAAAAGTACTTCCAGCTTTTCTGAGGAGAGGCTGAAAGCTGTCAAGCTGGGGGTAACTGTGGGTCAGAGAGTGAAGTTCACAGCATCCAACCTGCAGGAGCTAAAATATTATCTGGATGGAGGAGGAAACTGACTCTTGGTATGGAAGAATGTTCAAATATGATTAACTCTGATCCTATAGTAAGAAATATACACAACAATGTGAAAATAAAAATGTTGGATTGTAATTTCTGAACTTCCTGTGTCGAAGAAATTTCCCCCCGGTTTATGTTATTTGGCTAAAAATTAAATATCTTTGGCTATTCTATTCAGGGGTCACCATATAAAACCATCTGCCTCTACTCATACCACTTTTTGCATCCTCTTACCTTTACAGCTTTAAGTGTTACTGTTATTATATCCATGAACTTGCTATAATTGAGACAGGGGAAAAGAGCAATTTAAAAATGATAAAATAAGCTGAAATATCACCAAACGTAATGCTCTAATTTCAAGGAGTGCTCTTATAATTGATAAACGTCTTACAATGTAAAAAGATTCAAAGTTTTTATTGTTTGAATGAGCTGTTAACCCTTCAACACTGGAGCTGTCGCCAGCGACACCTAAATAACAGACGCTCTTTGATATACCATTAATCTTTGACTGTTTACACCGTCAACATGAATTAGCTGATTCTGACGTGGAGGAAAGCTGCTTTGTATTTTGGCTTTGCTCTGATTGCATAACAGTGCAATGCCACTTTTCTCTACAACAGAATCCCCTGGAATTATGTCAATTGTGTAAATGGTGAAGTTGTTGATCTTGAAAGGATGTAAACACATGAGCTAAAACTCCAATGTTAAAGAGTGAAACTCCCTGAGGATGGATTAGCTTGATTTTCAATTATAAATTTTTAAATAGGAGTCTAGAGGTTAATGAACATCCACACCCCCTAAATTTTTATTGGCAAATAAATTGTAGCTTCACTCTGAATGGGGGCTCAATCAAAGCAGCATCTTCAAATGGATTAACAACTAAGTATCTGAACCCTGCTGTGTCTTATGGTCAAGTAAAGGGCTGTTGCCTTTTTCTTTTTGGCCAAATTTTTCTCAGATTCTTTTGAAAAATGGACTTGCTAACAAAGACCTAGAGCTCACTACCACTAAATAAATGCTGTATAAATGGGAGGTTGAACAGGTCAGCCCATGCTCTGTGAATAATTGGCAGTAACAATTATTTATCACAAATAATGCCCAAAACTTCTGCCATAGGTCAAAGCATTTTGCCAAGATGAATCTTTAAGAACAAGAATACCATGGTGGGGAGCAACTCTTTAAACACTGTGACATCTAGCAGAAAGAAAAGGTTCACCCCCAGCCATTAGCAGCCTTAGCTGGAAGCAGTGGCATGCCTTGAGAAAATGCACAATATTATTGGTACAACACTAGTAGCAGCCAACATGAACGTTTCTGCTGAGAAGTCACAATAGTAGTTTTTACCATTGAATGGGTCAACATCATTATACTGACCTTTTCTTTTTTTGATCTTTCTGGTCTCCTGTTATCAAATAATGTTCATGCTGTTCACATGGCACAAGCTGTGTCCAATGACCTACCCTTAGTCACTAGCCCATAGTAGTTTTTTTTATATCAGCTTTCATCCTATGAAAAGTCAAGTCCTAGTTTGCTGACCATGTTCCTGTCCCTGATCAAGCTTCGTCTCCAGACCTGTTAATCTCTCTAGGTTTGTGTTTTCAGGTCTGAGCTGTTGTAGGGATTATGCTTTTGGATCACCAATCCACACCAAATCATTTACTCAAGATTTCTTCATTAACAAACACCCTGGACTAAAACCTCTTCTTCCCATCTATAGCTTGTCGCCCCCTACTAATTGAAAGATACAGTCATTGCTGGAGCCGTTCTGTTTTCTTTGAGTCAAAGACTAACCAGTGTACTCACCTTCCAGTGTTGCCTGTCTGCAGATAATAACCTGACCTCCCTATAGACCCCTTGATGCGAGGTCACACCCAAGCCATTGACCGCCATTTTGGAAGTGAAGCACACATTGTCTTGATACATCCGACGAGTTTAAATCGGCGACTTTGCTGTAGAGAAATGGCCACCAATTCTCATCATAGCACAACCATTACTGTTGGTTGACACAACATAAACAAATCCAAATTTAAGAATCATTTTACAGATTTCAACAAAATGAAGACAGAAATCGATGAATTGCTGCAGTCAAATGGAAGAGATGGGAGTGTACAGATGCTGACAAACAGTGAACTATTAGTGAACTATTTGTGTCAGGTAGGCCTATGGTTATATTTTTATTAGTCTTAAAAGTGATACAAATTTTGGGATGGTTAACATTTGGGTTTTGCCCAGTGCCTGTGCTAATCCGTTACTTTTGGAAGGGTGCCAGTTGAAATCTGTAATTTTTCTTGTTTGTTTAAACGGTGATCAAGTAACCTATAAAACACGCAAACTTTTACCAAAAACATGCCAATGTGGAGCAGCATCACAGATTTCTGCAGAGCCTGAATGTGCCTGAGCTGCTTGTTTATTTCTGCCAGTTTCTGTTATCCTCACCTGCATGAAATGGTGGGATTTTAACCGGCCAACATATTTGATAATATCATCATGTCATACATGGAATTCTTTATAGCATGTCAGAGTTTTATGAAGATCAATCTTGGTTGCTTTGAGTTTTATTTTTACTATTACCTTGTAGTTGATGTTTTGATTGGAAAACTGTGCTTGTGTTTTTACAAGTTCCTGACAAATTGAAATTATGCGTGAATGAGAGTGTGTTTCTGGTTAAAAAGAAAAAAATATTATACATTCAGTTTTTCTCCAACCCAAATACAAATACTTTACCTGAAACTGAGGTAAACAGTGGAAAATCAATTTTTATGAAAACACCAGCTGAGGCTTCCTCTGTAAGCTGGAGTCAGGCTGCTATTAGGATTTATTCCAGCCTTAACATCTGACAGGGGCAGAAATGCATTTTGACATAGTTTGGAAAGACAGCCTTTTTAGCTCTTTTTGTGTGTCTGTTGGAAAAAAAGTCTTTACACAAAGTCTGAATACCTTTATTACAGATACAGAAGGTGGGTCAGTTCATTACTCGAACATTTAACGCGAGTGTTTATCTTTTACTTTCACACTCAAAGGCTTGCAATGAAATCTAACCTTTACTAACGTTTGGACCTTGCACTCTTGCATCCATTAGACCCATCAGCTCTGGATGATAATTAAACCACAATCTAACCCCCCCCCCCCCAACTCAGACGTACGGACATTTTGATTCCATGCATCCCTGATTAATTTTCACTTCGGCCTCTGTCTGTCTGTCCATCCCTCTTACAATTTCCTCTGTTTTGTTTTGAGAGCGCGGGATGATGAGAGAGAGCCACAGTTACCTGATGGTTGTTGCTATAGCAACAGAGTCTTTAAAATATTTCTGTTTTGCTCCTTTTTCTGCCACAGAATGTGCTTTTTACCAATTCTAGATGGAACTTTGTTGTTTTGACCTTTATAGAAAAAAATGTTCTAAAAGCTTCTGCTTTTACAGCAGTCGTCTGCTGCTCTCCAAGGAGATGCCCAAAACAACCAGGCTGAAAGAACCAGAACACACAGAGAGAGATGGAAAAAGACTACTCTCTTCAAGTAGTTTGTACTGACAATGAACACAGTTCTTATAATAACCTGATGTTTCCAGGTTTTGTTCCTTTTTGTAAATGAGATTTCTTCGTATTCAGTAAAAAAGACAGTTTCCAAGTCTTTCCTCAAACTGAAAATCTACAGTATGATATGGACATTTTAAAATTAGTTTTTTTCTATTAATTACACGTATTATTGAATATTAAACAAAATTACAAGTGAAAAACATCATGGTCTGCAAATGTTATTATAATAATGGAAAAGACTAAAGCTAAATACTAACCACTAGGCTGATACATTTCTGCTTGAACATTCACATAGAGAAATATTTGCACAATGTCAGCAAAGCGAGGACCAGGAATGGTAATAAATGTGGTTTGATCTAAACGTACTTATGCATGGAGAGGACTTTTGGAGATGTTTATGGGTTAAGAAAAAGAGACCAAACAGTGATAAACAGCTTTGTAGCATTTAAAACATCTCCTTCTCATTTGGGCTAATCAGAAAAAAAATGTTTTAATTTTTTAGCGAGCAAAGAGATAATTGTCTGCAAAGGAAGAGCGCAGTGTTATTAGAGTAACCTCCTTCCAAAGTAATGGCTGCATTGGGGTAACCGCTGACATGGATCATGCTTAAAGGGCTTCTTGGGGTTCAGTGCAATAACATGAAGAAAATACTGTTGGTTAGGTCATCGTTCATAAATTTTGTTTCCCAAGACAATAGGGAGGTTGGCTAATATACTGAATGATTTGGTTACTCAATCAGGAAGGCTGCATGGGAATGCAAAAATGAATTAGGCTTGGCACATCCTTTTTACACAGGTATTGTCCTCTACAGAGTCCAGAGCTGAACCTCAAAGAATATTCTGGGGATTTCCTGAAGAACATTTCTCACAGCAAACTCTGCAAGATTAATTTATTGATGATAAAATAATGAAATAATGCAATAGTATTTAAGGCTAAAAGCAACATCTGTTTCTGCTGATTACTGCACAACTACCCTTTCTAACACATCTGTTAGAATGTATAATGTTCTCTTTAGCAGTTAGCAAAGATATGCACTCACTCTGCACTTTTTTAGGGACACATGTCCAAGTTCTCATTAACGCAAATTTTTAATCAGCCAATCACATGGCAGCAACTCAGTGCATTTAGGCATGTAGACATCTGGAAATGCCTTGTTGATGCCAGTGGTCAGAGGTGAATGGCCAAACTGATTCCAGCTGATAGAAAGGCAACAGTAACGTAAATAACCACCGGTTACAGCAGAGGTCTACAAAAGAGCATCTCTGAACGCACAACACGTCCAACCTTGTGGCAGATGGGCTACAGCTGCAGAAGAACACACCGGGTACCACTCCTGTCAGCTTAGAACAGGAATCTGAGGCTACAATTCACACAGACTCACCAAAACTGGACAATAGAAGATTGGAAAAATTTAGTCTGGTTTGATGAGTCTACATTTCAGCTGAAAATTTGATTGGCAGAGTCAGTCAGAATTTGGCGTCGACAACGTGAAACCATGGATCCAGCCTGCCTTGTATTACTAGTTTAGGCTTTTGGTGGTGGGGTTAGAGTGTGCGGGATATTTTCTTGGCACACCAGTTGAGCATGGTTACAACACCACAGCCTACGTGAGCATTGTTGCTGACCATATCCATCCTTTTATGACCACAGTGTAGCATATTCGGATGGCTACTTCCAGCAGGATAAGGCGCCATGTCAGCTGGAATCATCTCAGATTGGTTTCTTGAACATTACAATGAGTTCACTGGACTCAAATGACCTCCACAGTCACCAGTAGAGCAACCCAGTAGAGCACCTTTGGGATGGGGTGGAATGGGAGATTGGCATCATGGATGTGCAGCCGACAAAACTCCAGCAACTGTGTGATGCTATGATGTCAATGTGGACCAAACTCTCTGAGGAATGTTTCCATTACCTTATTGAATCCATGCCACCAAGGATTAAGGCAGGTCTCAAGGCAAAGGGGGTCCTACCCGGCATTAGTGACCGGTAAGTGTAGTTTGGAAAGATGTTCCAGATGTTTACCATGAAAAAAATGCCACACGAAGGTATCCTAAGATGCAGTTTTTACATAAAAGTGCCATTAAGTTTAGGGAAAAAATTAAAGAATGAAGGTATGTGATATGAATTTGTCCCTGATATTTAAATTTGAGTACATTTAAATTTCCCTCACTGTACTAAGGTCAACTTCTGACTCTAGCTGTACACAGATATACGTAATGAATGGGACATTTTGCTATATTTTATAGTTTTCTTGAGCATGATTGTTACGTCCCGGGTGGGGGGGGGGGCACAACAGCGCAACCATGAAATAAGACAAGAAGTCAGAAATGATGTATATAAATATTGTTTATAATATTTAAAGATTCAGGCTGCTGCAAACCATTACCTATTAAAGAAGAATTACTTAATTTTTTTCTTTTTTACTGATAAAAAGCTTCTTTATGTTTTATATCACTGTGGTATATTTGTTATTCAGCTCAGTTCTTTTTAGGGCTCATATGGGGCTTCACGCGCAATAACTGAGAAGAAAAGTGAGAGCCACGGCAGCCTGAGCGCAATGGCGGAGGGAGACAGCATCCGAGGAGAAGGCTGCCGACCGGCTCTACTTTCCGCCGGCATCATTAGAGCCTTGCAGGGAGAAGGCTGGTGAACTGTCAGTAAAGACCGCGTTCATTACAACATTTTACTCCGAATGAAACAAGACGTTTGGGTTTCCATTTGAACTCCTCAGGTTTTGTCGTAGTTTACTATGAAACGTAGCTTCGACAACCTTCCTTCTGGCCATTCCTCGTAATTATAACCCAAGAAGGCGTCTTTATCAGTTAATTGAATTTTGGCATTGCAGCTTAGTAACTAACACTCCAGTGACGCTTTTCCTTTCTATTAGAAACGGTTTCGCGCCCCTTGTCTCCCTTAAACCATCTATTCTGGTGGCTTAAAACTCTACGAGGGATTCGTGTGCTGAGGAGAGCCGGCAGACAGCGCCAAAATGGGGGTAAGAGATTCATTTCTGTGGTGGGAGAGGATGCGGTGACGTGTTCCCAGTTAATGTATGTCTGTATGGAAAGAGTTAACGCATGATATTAGAATGACAGCACTTGCCGTGCTATATGTAAGGTTATATTTAAATAGAAAAAAATGTTTTTCCGTGCGCGCTGCTGGTCAAAACTAAGGGGTTTAATCCCTCTCGGAGAGGCATCCCATTAAGATGATTCATTGCACCGGATCAATTCGTTTTATGATAACCGCAGAGATTAATTGTAGCAGATGTGGTTTTGGGGGTGGGGGGCACAATTATGTCTTTCATTTTTTATATATTTTTTTTTTGCAACAGACTTGAGTCGTCTCTCTCTGCATCCAGATTGAGATTCCAGGCAGGTGTGTGACAGAGTAACGTTACTGTAGTGTAACGAATCCCTTAACGGCTTATTGACGTTACTCCATAAAAATTGTAACGTGCAGGCGCGAGTCGCCTGATGGAGCCCTGCACTGACGCCCTTTATAGCCTGGAAAACGACGAAGGACGTCCGTGACTGTAACAGTCCCTGCGATGAGTGCGCGCCAAGGACGCAGTGGGTGTCGGACAGGTGTGCCAATGAGATTTCACCTGCAAGGATGCCTTTTTTGTGCATATCTGTTTGAAGCGCGCGGGGGGGGGTCCGGATATCTTTTGGGGGAAATTGCGGTGTGTGGGGATTCTTTGCGCATTTACGCATAAAAATTTGCAGGTGGTCAAAGCGCAACCTGGACTGCGGCTTTCATTCCTTCGTGCGTAAAGCGGCTCTGTTGCAGCTGCGCGTCTCCTCACGTATTTGTAGGAGAAATTGGGAGGAAGCATAAATGGAAAAGTGTTAACCAGCCTTTCTTTCAGGGTGGGGGCCCAGACGTCTCACCATCCGCCTGTTGGTGCATTTTCCATTCAAATATTACATAATGCCAGGTGGTGTGTGTGTGTGTGTGTGTGCAGGCTGTCCTTGTTGAAGCTTGGGCAGGATGAAGGTGTGGCCCAAGAGTATTACAAACTAATAGTTCCTTAGCTCTGAACACACCCCATTTGATTTTCTTTGTCTACCCCCTCATAAAGCTGCTCTGAAGGCAGACAGATAATGCCTCCTCTGCATGATTTCACTCCAGGAGTCTCTCTAAACCGGGCTGAGCTGTCAGGTCATAAAGGACATTCTGTTCCATCCACTAAATTTAGACATGTCTGATATCATCCCAGCTTCAATATAATCAATCTATGATGTGTTACTCCACATTTGTAAATGTGTTCTTGCCATCCAAGTGCATAGAATTTTATTATTTTTAGCAGTATGTAAAACCTTTTGTTTGTGTGATGAGATGTAGTTGTGTATGGTGTGGCCTGGTGTCTTCATCCATCCCATCCATAAAGGTTTGGTGAGTGCAGGTGCAGGTTGTGTGGTAGAAAATGCTCACAGACCGAGTTGTGGAGCGATGCCGCTCTGTCACGCTTCGCAAGTCTGTCCACTAGATCGCCTGAGGGGGACACCACACGCAACTGACTACTGTGTCAAAGAGAGGAGTAGGGGGAGGGTAGTGTGCGGGGAAGGGGGGGCTGCTGAGTGGAAATTCCCATGTTCAGGCTGTGCTTTACCATCAAGGGGATGAAGGAGGAGAGATAGAGAAGATAAAGGGAACTGGAGTGATGTTGAGTTTAGAAGGCAAGTGGGACCATTTGATCTGGGCCACTTGATTTGGTCGTGAAGGCTGGTGGAGCCAGTGACCGAGCTGGAGGCTGTAAAGGTGGAGGGACAGGAAATGAGGCACTGAGGCAGGAAGCCATAATGCCTTTTCCAATGAGTCACCTTGAAGAGCATCCAGGGAAGGATGGAGGGATGCAGCAACAGGTGTTGGAATGATTCCGTCGTGATGAAGCAGGAACTCTATGTGCAAAATAAAGAGTGCATAGTTATTCTGTGACATAACTCAAATTCACGGGAATTAATGAATGCATGTGCTGGTAATCCAAAAAGGATTTGATTAGAAACCTCAAACCTAAAAGCTCACGGTGAATGAGGCGTACATTTACTTACTGATGGGGTAGTGTTGGTTCTTTGACACAGTTTATGTTTTTAGCTTTCATCAGGATTCCACTTTCAAGGAGCCTCAAGGAAACATTTTGCTGTGGAGAATATGGCTTTAGTAACACTCCAAAAAAATCCAGAAGCAAACTTTTTCCCAAAACTAAAAGGGACTTTTCTTGGTCAGAGTAAGAAGAAAAATAGCAAGCTGTGAACGTCATGATGTTGGCAGTTTGAAAGTTAGTGTATTTGTGACGTAGAAAATACCCTAGGTGTGCTACAAGCTCCCTGCTCCGCTCCATTCTCATGCGTCCACTTGTAGATGACTAGATCCATGCACGTCTTTGATTTGCTTGTCTGAGCTGGAATCTGGATCTAAACTGGACGGTTGGATAGCTCTGACATTGATTGCCATTTTTTTTCCTCCAGTAATGTGAGGTTTGGGTTGTGATTAAATGAACAGTAATCTATAAATGTGATGAATATACTTATAGTTAAGGGCTACTGTCGTGCTACATATTCTATTCTTTGACAAATTTGAAGATGAATGGTTATGCAACTGACCTTTTGTTTATGGGATTCGACGACATGTTAATCTCTTCTTATTTGAAGCATTTCCACCTAAATATAGTCCAAAGGTGCTAATTACATACCATTTAATTTACCATAACTGGAGCCTTAGCTGCAACAACTGCATCAGAAATGTAAGGATATCCAATGTCATCTTGAAGTCTGTATTTGGATTTGTCTTAGATATGCAGGAAGGTTCTAGATCAGGCCATTTAGGATCATCTAAAGATAAAGGTGTCTTCATTAGAAGTGGAAAATTCACATGTATATTTTGTGTTTGTTAATGTATGTATTTTTTACACACATGAAACATATTTACAAGTATTGATCCAAAGTACATTTACTGACAAATAGTACAAAAGTAAATTATGACACAAGCTAAATGTGGGAGCTACAGACTTTTTTATATGAAGAAAGTTTGGATTTAACTGCATTATCACAGACATGATTTTTTATTATTCTTTATAGATATGAACACTTACATCCCAAGCAAAGTAAGAATAAAAACGGACACTGTGGTTTTAGTGCTGTACTATTTCAACTTTTTTGTTCTTCACGTACTCGTTCTTGTGCTTCTGATCTTGTTTCGAAAAGTGCTAAAAATATTCCTTAAAAACAAGACGTCCTTACAGTCCTGTCACTTCCATCTTTCACAGTTTTCACAGCTCACAAGATTTTTCTTTTACTTTACAAAACATTGCAAGCTGACAGATATTGTGTAGATATAATCAAATATTACTGGTAAACACCTAATAGTGTCAAACGCTCACCAAATAAACTGTCAGAAACTTAAGGCTATAGGATGCATGCAACAAAGAAGGGTTATGTCATGCTTTTACTACTTTGTTTTCTGTGGATAAAAAAACTATATAGAATATTTATGTGTTTGATGGGGTGCAGGTCTAATTATTAGGTCTCAGACCTCATGGTCTCGAATTAGCATCCTAGCGTTTGCTGTAGTTCTTCAAAGAACCCAGATACTTTCTCTTTACCTCTGTGTTAGTCTGCTTGATGCAAAGCCTGTAAAGTGTCCGATTCACTTCATTCCCATTCATCACCTCTTCTCCCTGCGGGCACTGTAAAGAACTGAGTGAGGGACCAACTGTTTCCTCTCATCAGATGAATGGATTCAGCTTTGCAAAAGTAGATGCTGTATATCATGGTGTTCTGTTCTGTTATCGACATCAGTTGTCGTTTATAAATGTTTTTAGGAGATTGTTAGTTATGCATCCTGCACAGTCCTCCCACAAAGTCTAATGTCTTGACTAAGTTTAGCTCACAAAAGGCCTGCACAATAAATTGCAAATTTATCGTTATTGCTATATCAAGTTGTGCAATACGCATTTCGCAAAAGACAGTAAAAATTGTAATAAATGGCCGTCTTAAATAAGCTAAAACAATCTTATGGCAGCTTGAAGTATTAAACAAATCAAATAAATCCCTTTATGCATTTGACCAATCAAATGGACGCCTTCACGTTATGTAGATGCTTGCCTCCTGTGTAGGCAAGGGCCATTTAGAGTATAATTTATGTTAAGGCGACTCTTATTTAAATTAAAGTGTTGCAGTGAAATGGAAATGATTCTTTTTGTTGTTTAGCTATTTGTTCATGTATCGCAAGTTATATCGTCATCACAATATTGATCACTAATATCGCACATCGTGAGATTTCCTCATATCGTGCAGCCCTAGCTCACAAATAAATGAAAGATAATTTATTACTGGAAAATCCCAATCTGCAGCATCAGTACCGTATCTGTGATGGTATAAACTACTTTTTAAATCCATCTCTTCTGTTCAGATTTGTAGCAACACAGTGAAAGTCCAATTTCATAAAAATAGCTTATTTCCTCTCCAGCCTGCTCTGTTTCTTGTTCTTTTCAAAGACAGCTTCAGATAATTAATACAATGTGAATAATAACAAATTTTACTCTAAGAAATGATGCAAGCGTAAAACAAAACCTGAATGAACCTGTTCCTGTCCTTCTCAGACAGGTTTGTATTCAAAGATCCCAGCATAGAATAGAGTTTATGACTTCCTTCTTGCATAACAGAGTTTCAGTTTACAATTCGTGTTGCAGGAGTTTACTGCATGGAGTGACAACGATTTTCCAAACTACTCCAAAGCCCATGTGGCTGCATCGATCCTCTCTGCAGTGCTGACCTTAGGGCTTAGTTTGGCTTCATCCAACTGTTGGTTTTATTCACTGAAGTTTGCTCTGGTTTTATTTATGGAAAAGTGAAATAAAGAGACACAATCTTGAATGCTGGTTATAGTAACCGTTATTTTTCTGTGCATTGAAGGTACAAACGTTTCTATTTTTTGTAGAAAGATTTTAACCTGGTTTTAAATCAAGTGACAATCTTATTATGGCCCTTTTGTAGCATGTTGTCCACAGGGTAATTCAGGCTGCTTGGATGCATTTGATTACTTTAGTTCATTTGGTGACACGTCATTAAGAAGTTAAACAGTTCCAGCTGGGTGTCAATAAAAGTCGTTGCATGAAGTCATTATGGATTGTTGTTTCTTCGGGTGGTTACTATCTCCTGTACCATTCACGGCTGTAATGATATGACTTTTTCCAGTGCAGGCTGGGTTTAACCGTTGTGCTATCCTATGGGGTTAAGATGACCATTGACATGTTATTCCTACCATGACAAAGGTGGATAAAGGTGAAGATCAGAAATCATTGAAGAAAAAAGGTTCAGAGCACTGTCTAGTGGGTCTAGATGACCCAACTCCCAACGTTAAAGTGCCTAGGATAGCACAAGGGTTACAAAGCTAATTTTATGGTGTTGAATTGATCTTTGCCGTCAGGATTTGGTGTGAAATCACAAAATCCAATGACTGATTTTGTTACAATGTCTTTTCTTGGAGTAAGTTTTTTTATAGCAAGCATTTCGTTATTGGAAGTTTATCTTTGTTTATTTTATATTACTAGTTATGTAAAGAAAAAATCCAATTGTAAAAAAACAAAATGGCTTTTGGAATAAAAAAAACAAAACATCTTTATTTCCATTAGATTGTATCATAGATAAAAATGTGGTTCTGTCTTGAATTCTAAATTCAAAGCACATTTGTCGCCAACACAACCTGGTTTTTGGATGTGTTTGTTTGGATTTGGAGCAGTTGTATAAAAGCTCAATTCTATTTTCAAAAACATGTCTAACCTGAACAATAACAGGGGAGGACAAGAAAGTGAAGATGTGATCTGACAATGAGGAACTAAAGCCAATAAGTCCCAGGTTCTGCAGCTCTGTCAGCTTAAACATAACGCAGAAAACATTGAACAACTTTGTTCTTCACAGCGTACAGCTTGTCTGGTCGTGCAGCAGTTTCAGCAGATCAATATTTCATTAATACTGACTCCCAACCTCTGACCTCATTTTAGTGAGGGTGTAAGAAAAAGCACTGACCTGCCATGACAGGGCGCTGATCACCAATTTTATATTCTCCGCCCTGCGATCAATGTGGTTACTGTGACATCACTTCCTGTTATGTGGAGTTTGCGAGTTGTGACTCTGGTTTTTTTATGCTTTACACACGTGGGGAGAAAATACACATTTTTGTCTATGAAACCAACAATTAACAGACAATGAAGGCCTTCAGTCTACCCTGTTGACAAAATGTGGACTTTCAAAAAAGGACATGCACGAAACAAATCCTATTTTTGTTTTTAGTAATTTTTTTATCATAAAAAAATGCACAAATGATCCAAAAGCTATCAATAGGCAGCCTGTAGGTGACCCAGACTTGATATTAAACCTTAGTGCAATAAGAAGGGGAGAAGCAGGGAAGCAGATGGGCAGCCTGGAGGGAGGAGAATGTAAACAAAGTGGGAGGGAGAAGGGAGGCACCAATGATGGAGGATCCCTCTAACTCTGTGTGTGCGTGCTGCTCTGTACTTGCATGTTCACATCAGGATTTTGTAGGTCGGTCAGTCCACTGATCTGCGTGATAATCCATTGCTGTGTGTGTGTGCGGATGATTCACCCTCTGTGCCAGCACCAGAGCTGCCGCCCTTCACTGGAATGATAACACCAGCAAAATCCTCCATTTAAAAATCTCAGCTCAAAGTGGGGCTGTTTGCTGACTGGAGCATCATCAGATTTAGTTGGAAAACAGGCAAAATAAAACACTTGGACCGGAGTATATATTAAATCACTCTGATGTCACATGTGACAGTGATTCTTTATCTCCTGTCCGAGCTTCATATAAGCCGCTAGATTTATGTTCATGACTTGGTTAGGGTTGTGTGCCAGACATTTCCCTTCCTGTAACTTCCAAAAGGGAATCAACCAGCTAACTGTGCACTTCACTATCAAATTCTATGAATTTCTCTTTTCTTTTTAGTTCCTTTTTCTTACTTTTATAATATTTGCTCTGATGTTAACATGCAAAGTTCATTTTGTGAATCGGTGATGCAACACAGTCGCAATCCATGCAGCACAGTTACTTAAAATAAACTTTTATTTCTGCATTTCAATTATTTCCTGCTAAACACAAATTCTCACACAAAAAAATTAATAGAAATAACTTTTTTGTTAGTTTCCTTAAGTTTATTGCACATGTGAAGGAATAATATGCATCACATGATGGTAAGAATACTTTCAGCCTGACAAAATAAATATGCTAAATATGTGCAATAATTTGTGATTTTAAAGCATCAATGTGCATGTGAGTAGATATGAGGGGGACTTGCAGAGAGAGACTTAAAACAAATGACAGAAGCAAAGAGGAAGAGAATTATGCAGAGGGATTACTGTTGTTCACTGGGTTAATCCGTTTGTGTAGTAAACAGCTGGAAACGGAGGCTTCGCTGGACGCTACTGTCCAGGGAACACCACTCCACTACTCCTGACAGATGGCAGAAACACACAATCACTCACTCAAACAACCAGGAAGCACATTCGTGTTTACTATCACACGAAACAACATTAACGATACACTTTCCTCTTTATTTGAAGGTTATTTCCTTGTTTTTTATGCACTTGTGTGTCACAGGAATGCTGAATATTTCAATGTAATGCTATTAAATATAAACATTTGAAATAACGTGTTGTTTTGGAATAGGTTTTTTATTAAATAAGCGACTCGTCGCATTTCGGGCAGACACTCGGCAGAATTGCAGGTTACTCCCCTAGGGCGGGTCTGTTAATTAACCCACCTGCTTAGCGTCCTATTTAAGTCAGGTGTACAATTGTTCATTCTCTCTTACCTTCAGCGCTCATTCTTTGCCCCTCCCTCCTCCCCGGCTTCCACCTGTGGGCTCCGTTACGGGGGTTGTTACCCGAAAGTGTATGGAAAAATAATTGTCTCAAGGAATTGAACGGAGCCTTATGCCAAAACGAAGTTGTGAATCAAATTGTGAATGTCATCCTAAAGATGTTGTGAAAACCTAAAGATGTCGTGAAATAAATGTTCTTCTGCAAGAGTTGTCTGACTGAAATGATATACAAGTGTAGAACACAACATAACAGCAAACTAAAAAACATTGTTTCCATACTGATCACAGCAATAAAAAATAATTTTTAGTATTTGTCATTTCTAGATTCAAGACCATAGTTTTCCAACATTTATTTATATAAAAGATTCCAAATTCTTATTTATATTTTAGTGATGTATTGATTTATAATAGGATTTATATTCCTTTTAGTGGAATTCACACAAAAAATGTTTATGAAAATAGTATTAAAAAATATGAATAAAAACTAAACACCAAGTGCTGAAGCTATAGATGTAGTGTTTCAAATGAAAAATGCTGCATGTTCCCCAGTGTTGACTTTCTCTTCCTCTTTTAGGAAACTCTTTCTTTTGGTTTTTACCTAACAATATGATTAGCCAATGCTACGTTTTTAAAGCGGTGTTGTATGGCCCTCGGATGCTACCCGCCCTATCCTCGCCGCTCCCCTTTGACCAAGCGTCACTCTCATAGCAGCTGCCTTTTTCTGCCCCTCTTCTCCAGCCCCTTTGGTTGGGGCTGCACCTGTACATGACAAACTGATGAAAAAAATACTTTTTGGTTGGTTTTAGCTCCATAATAACCATTGAGGTTTTTGGTTGCCTGGGTTGGATCAACATGTCTACGTAATTTTTAAAAGAACTGACAACAGAGATTTTTTGTTAACTACACCTACATTCCTAATATGTTTATACTGCATGTCCTTCAGTTTAGCCAGGGATTCATGTATTACATTTCACAATAATCCAGTAAAAAATTGTGCGAGCAACAGGGAAACAACCCTTTTAGCCACGCTTACGGCGTTCACAATTCCAGCTTTTTTTTCCCAAATAGCTTCCCAATGATGCTCAAGGAGTTAGGAGTCAATAGGTCAAAAGCCCCAGGAGGACTTTTTAATTTTGTAACGGGGCCTTAAGGTGTTTTTTTCTTTTAGTTAAGATGGCAACCTCTTCCCAAGGTCAAAGGTTAAAGAAACTCCGGTTTTGAAACATGTCAAACTTGTGAGATGTATGTGAAATTTCATTGCCCAAAAAAAAGTTTTCTTTTCCCATATTGTGCGAAAATGTGAAAATCGCCAAATTTCACAGTTTGCCACAAAAAAGCCCACAAAGCCGTAGGTCCGAGGAGCATCCGATAATAATTTTGAAACGTTAGATATCCCTGACATGAGTCTTAGTTTCATTAGTAAATTTTTTATTTTTTTATTCGGCTGCATAAGAGATTTTAGCACCATTCATCTTTTTGCCCGCTGAGATGTGATCCTTCACACCCAACAGTCATTTTCATTGGGTACTAGGTGTGTGTACATTTTGGTGAGTTTTTGGCAGGGGCAAGTTTTTCGTTTAAAGACACAAAAGAAAGAAGAATTGCGAAAACAATCTGGTTCTTGTCGTTCAGGACTGCTGAAGCTAAATACAGCTCTCTGTGTTACAGTATGGACGGTCGGACAGCTACCGTGTGGCCACCACGCAGGACAAGGATGAGAAAGAGTCACCTAAGAAGAAGGGAGGAAAGGATCTGGATGACCTGAAGAAGGAAGTTCCTATAGTATGTAAACACTTCCTATTTCCTCATGACTCTGAAAGCAACAAACCTCCTTATATTAGGCATTTTTAAATGCTTTTATAGTTGAGGTTGAAGAAGTTATATGCATAAATACCTATAAATCAGATGTTGAAACATAGATTACATTGGTTTTTTTATAGACGGAACACAAAATGTCAGTGGAGGAGGTTTGCCGGAAGTACAACACTGATATCGTACAAGTAAGTTCTTTACTTTAAACCAACTTAACAACTGCAAAGAAATCTGTTTACATTCTTTCTTTTTACATACTTTTGTCCCCTGCCTTCATTTTCTTCTCAACTTGTTGAGCTGCTTTCTGTCTGTTCCTCTTCAGGGGCTGACCAACGCTCTGGCAGCAGAGTACCTGGCCAGAGACGGCCCCAACGCCTTGACTCCACCCCCTACCACTCCCGAATGGGTGAAGTTCTGCCGTCAGCTGTTTGGTGGATTCTCCATTCTGCTCTGGATTGGTGCCATTCTCTGCTTCCTCGCCTACGCCATTCAGGCGGCGACTGAGGATGAGCCCGCCGGAGATAATGTAAGTGTAGGATGTATTGCACTGCTTGACAGATGGAATATTCTGACATGCAAAATTTGTGTCTACTATTTAAAGACAAAAAAAACCTTAAGCTATAAATTTTGTTCAGTGTCGAATAGATCTTTTAATGTTTTCAAAGCAACGGCACCTTCTGAATGCAGAAGCTCCCTGTGTTTTGTGTGGAGCAGCCCACAGGGATGAGTCTGTGTCAGTGATGGGACTGCTGTCAGCTGTTTATCCAAATCAACCAGTCCAGCTGTACAGTGACACCCTCCATGCTGCTCCCATCCTCGTATGACACACTGAGAAGGATCGCCTGACTCCTGGCGTTGGCAGTGGTGGGCACAGAGAGGAGCGTTCATGGGTCAGCACGGTCAAAGCACATCTAAACGGCTCTGACTCATGCAGCATGTGGGGACAAAATGCTCAGGACCACAGGCGGGACTCACACTTGGACAGTTGAGTCAGGGAGTTACCAACTGAATGGACCACAACCAGCGGCTACACTTGTGTCCAATGCCACAGGATCTGGACGGGACATCTGCAGAAGAGATTAGTTAAAAGATTGGATTGAGACCTTCTTATGATGATCCAATAAAACACGAGATGAGACAGACTGTCGCTGTCATAAGAGGACGGACAGAGCAGACAGGAAAAAGGCTTTCACATTCAAATTAAAAAGCCTAAAGAATATTCATCTCGGTTAAATTAAGATCTTCAACTGTGAAATCAATCCTGTTTTTTGATCATGGTGCTTTTCTTTGTCAAAATAAAGCTTCTCTTTCTATCGCTTTTTTTTTAAACTCCTTTACTTTCATTTGAGACACTTTTAGATTAAAGTAGCTGCACTAAAAAGGAACTTTGACTGTATTTAATTGTCCCCTCTCTGTCTGTTCTGTAGTTGTATTTGGGCATCGTGCTGTCTGCGGTCGTCATCATCACAGGCTGCTTCTCCTATTTCCAAGAAGCTAAGAGCTCCAAGATCATGGAATCCTTCAAGAACATGGTCCCACAGGTACAGAGACCTCAAGGTCATAATCTCTTGATAAAAAATAAAAAAAAAACACATTAATTGTCTTACCAAATGAAAGGTTATATATTTTTGTACTACATTAACTGAAAAATGTTTGAAATTATTTCAGCTTGTAGAACCGTCCTGTTTTTGACATTTCTAGAATAATATAAACTGGAAAAACTGCACAAGAGTATTTTGAATCTATTTTGAATCATGGCTGTTGTTTATTTTTTTAATTGTTCTCAACACAGTTTTGAGAAATTATAACTTTCTAATGCAGGGAATAAACTGCTGTCACAAACAATCAGGACATCATCACAAGTCCAGGTCTTTGAAGACCCAGTCAAATGAAAATGGTGTTTCTGGAGTTTTAACATGTTCTTCTGGCTTTTTTTCTCACAATGGAGGACTTTTTTTTTTTTCTTTCCCGTATACTTTATTTATCCCTCAATGGGGAAATTCTTCTCCGCATTTGACCCATCCCCTGGGGGAGCGGTGAGTTGCAACTGAACTGCGCTCGGGAGGCGGTACTCGGGAGGCGGTAGCGTTAAGGGCCTTGCCTAAGGACCCTCACTGAGTGATGTTAACTGCTCGTCATTGATATGGTAATTGCCCCCAGTACCATTGTTTCTTCCCCTCTGGGAATCGAACCCTGGATTCCTGCATGGTAGCTGCTCACCTTACCAACCGAGCTACTCAGCCGCAAAGTATATAAAGTATATAAAGGCGTTAAGATTAAAAGATGAAAACTATGTTTCTGAGTAATACTTTATTGTTGTGAATCAGGAGTTGACAAAAAATGCCATTTGAAAAGCCTGTAGCACTTCTGTAGGTGCTACAATCAGCAGGCCACCAGCTCGCTGCCTCTTTCCATTCTGATGCATCCACTTGCAGACAATCAGATCCATGTACGTCTTTGTTTTCCTAGTCTGAACTAGAATCTGACTTATAACTGTAGCTCCTATATTGTTCGTCGTTTTTGTTGCACCGATAATGTTGGGTTGGGGTTTTGAGGGACTGGAAGCTAGCAGGAGAGAGTGTAAACAAAGGAATGATGGGAAATGAGTGAAGGCTTACTCTGTGCCAACAGTCTTGCCCACGATTCAGAGGCAATTTTCTGTTGAACTCCAACCGCTCTGCAGAAATTATGTCCTAGAAATGACAGGTTTTTTGATTTTGGTATAAAATAACAAAAAATGGCATAATCATAATTAAAGGACCACTGGGGACGCTTTTACAATAGACCAAAAGATGATTGGAGTGAGATTTAAAAAACGTTTTCATCCCATCAAGTGTATGCTGTTCTGTTTTATAATCACTTCAGCTTTAGGCTTATTCTCCGTCTGCTTTTTTCAGTCTTAAAACATTTGTCTTTATAGAAAGTATTTTCATCTTTGGCATGAATGATCTCCCTGTTTGCAGCAAGCCTTGGTGATTCGGGAGGGCGAGAAGATGCAGATCAATGCTGAGCAGGTCGTGGCAGGAGACCTGGTGGAGGTGAAGGGCGGAGACAGGATCCCAGCTGATCTTCGTGTCATCTCCTCTCATGGCTGTAAGGTGAGCTGCAGACGCAGAGAACGTCATAAGCTTGAAGAGTTTTTAAAATCACAAAATCTGTGTGAGTAAATGTCAATTTTCATCTGTTTAACTCCAATCCATAATAATTTCTTTCCCTTCATGATTTTCTGACTCCCTCCGTCAGATTTTACTTTAAGTTGTCTGCCTCCCATGTTTGGTTTTACACGTTGTTGTTTTTTCTCAGGTGGACAACTCATCTCTGACTGGCGAATCAGAGCCTCAGACCAGGTCACCTGACTGCACCCATGACAATCCCCTGGAAACCCGCAACATCGCCTTCTTCTCCACCAACTGCGTCGAGGGTAAGTTCACCATCCCAGCATTTCAAATGAAACATTGTCATAATTCTTCTTGGAATAGGAAATGTTTCCTGTTTAATTTACTTTAAAGTTGTTTATGTTTCACCTGTATTATGTTCAGATATTTCTTAGTTAGCACTTAATGCTTTCTAGAAGAAATATAGAATCACCGTACTTACGTAGCAAAAAGTTGGTTACTTCTCTTAAAAATGGTGAATGGTTGAATGAACAACAGTTTTAATAGCCGAAAACGACATGTTGGACTACTTTGATCCTCTTTATCGTAGAGTTTTGCCTATACTGAAGCTTTATAAAACCCTTTAAGAGATGTGAAGTTAACTTCCCACACTATTCCATCCCAACACAGATGGGAGACTTTTAAAACTCTCCCCAAAATCTATGAAACAATCTCATCATTAAATTATAAGCAACAAAAATATTAACATTTTATTTTAGGTTGATGTACCTTGATGTACCTGTAATATTTTTGTAAAACATCCTCCCAGCAATAAGGAATAAATACAGGAATCAATATCAGACAAGACAATCTCTGCTTCTCATTATTTTAATCTCATTAATGATTTCAAGTTAAATTTCTTTTGGTCTTTAGAAAAAATATTAATTCCAGGCTATTGTATTACTGAGTTTATTGGTATTCCACATAACCTTTTTGATTATTTTAATACACACAAATTACAGTCATTTAAAAATATAAAAATATTATCAATCAACTGTGTAATATGGAAAACTGTTGTGATTTATGCCATTTTTGTAGGTTATTAAACAACTGATTGAAATTTAAAACCACAAAACAGTTAAACATAATCGCAGATGTTTAAGATTATATCAAATAAAATCTTTATCTTACAAAATATCTCACAAAAATATTAATTAGAGGAGCAAACATTTTGGATCAGGTGGCTAGCCCTCACAGACTGTTAAAATAGGTTTATATGGCGCCCTCTGGTGGGTATTTATGGTCACTGCAAGTCACTCCAAATCTATCCGTTTGCTCATGTCCGTCTCAGAAAATTTCCTGCCCTATGTTCCTGTTTTTAATGTATTCCTGCTTTAAAGTGTCTGTATTTTGCAGTGAATCTCAGCTCAGAATGGACCAATGATAAAAAACCCTCTGGTGCTCTGCAGGAACTGCACGTGGTATTGTTGTCTGCACTGGGGATCGCACAGTTATGGGCCGCATCGCCACGCTCACCTCCGGCCTGGAGACCGGCAAGGTAATCTGATCATTATCAATGCTCGCTGCTCTGGAGCA
Organism: Oryzias latipes; assembly: GCF_053564925.1. Taxonomy (NCBI): domain Eukaryota; kingdom Metazoa; phylum Chordata; class Actinopteri; order Beloniformes; family Adrianichthyidae; genus Oryzias; species Oryzias latipes. The sequence goes on along the minus strand of NC_136247.1, from coordinate 12,871,818 downwards.
AGTTAGGCTATCTTTAGATATGTACAGACTTTATGTCTTTCTTGAAAGTAAACCAGATCTTGTGTAATTGGTTTGTTGTTGTTGTTTTTCTTTTGTCTTTTAGACACATTTTCTTATTTGGTTGTTTTTAGATCAACAGGTTGTAAAGTAAAGGACTGACTAATCTTTCACGAGCTTCAATCAGCTGCACTTCTTATGTTGGAATTTGATCTCTTCAAGTTGCCATTGTTCTTACAAAAACAGACACATCAGGTCCCGTTTCTTGTTTTTCAGACCCCCATTGCCAAAGAGATCGAGCACTTCATCCAGATCATCACGGGCGTGGCCGTCTTTCTCGGTGTCACCTTCTTCATCCTCTCTATCGTCCTGGGTTACTCCTGGCTGGAAGCCGTCATCTTCCTCATCGGTATCATTGTGGCAAATGTGCCCGAGGGGCTGCTGGCCACAGTCACTGTGAGTGGACCGGCGATGAGAGTCAGAGTGTAGCTGATCAGTTGTGTGCCTTTTGTGTTGTGTTCATGTAAGAAACACTGACATGTGATGCAGGTTCTGGACTTTTTTTGTGTTTTTTGTCAAATCTTGTTCTCTGATTCACAAAGTAAAAAAAAAAAAAAACTTTGTTTCACTAAAAGTGTTTCATTAATTCATTTATAACACTGAGGAAAGCCGTTTGAATAAAAAAGAAGCTATTCTGAAATGTAAACCTCCAAACCGGTGAATCTGATGGTCAGATATCAGATTCAGAGCGTCACCCACTGTGAGCTTTTCCTTTCTGTTTGTACCGGAGTCTGCTGTTCTTTAACAATGTTGTTTTCTTGTCTTGTGTGTTTGATCTAGCAGTGCTTGTTACATCTGCGTTTGTGGTTCTGTGCATCCTTGTGGGTAATCATTGTGTCCATTGGTGGTGATGTTGATGTGTTGTCTCTTCACCCTCCTGCCTCTCACAGCTACTCCATAAGTGTTTCTATTTCTCTCCATCCTCCTCCCCGTTTGTGTCTCCTTTCTTTTCTCCAGGCCAGTGCCAGTGCTCGCTGAATTGACAAGGACTAGCTAATGTAATGACATTTGGCCAGTTGCTGGTTATAAACTGACTTTGGCCTCCTCTGCTTGGCCTGGCTCTGTTTGGCCCTTTGAACTTGCCGTATTTGGAATGAAAACATAGTGCTCTGCTGCTTCATTACGCCTCTTTCATGCCTGATGTCTTCTCTGCATTTTTGTTTGGCTTTTTTAATATCTGAGAAGTTTGAACTGCTGTGCAGCTTGCTGAGTAAATGGTCACTTTAACAATCAGGGTGAATGTCTCCAGGGTAGCATGGATTCCTCTCTGGAATAGATGTTTTTGCTCCTGCATTTCTTTACTGCCTGCAAATGCTCGTCTGTACTGACAGCTTTGTCCAGACTGTGACGTTTCCTGCTGCCCTCCCCAGGTGTGTCTGACACTGACTGCCAAGCGAATGGCTCGTAAGAACTGCCTGGTAAAGAACCTCGAGGCTGTGGAAACTCTAGGCTCCACCTCCACCATCTGCTCTGACAAGACCGGCACGCTGACCCAGAACAGGATGACCGTGGCCCACATGTGGTTCGACAATCAGATCCATGAAGCTGACACGACTGAGGATCAGTCCGGTGAGTAAGGCCTTTGGGGAAGTCTGTGTTGTCATTCAGGGCTTTGAAACTTACATCCTTTTTTATTTTGTAACGTGATCTGTCTGTCAGGGGCTTCTGCCTGTCAGATAACAAGAAACAGTCATTTCAAACAGATTCCAGTGCGTGCACTAGAGCTGGGGGATGTGGCCTAAAATATAAAATCTACCAGGTTTTGTCACACCAAATATGATATCCAATTGTGTTTAATGTGTTTCTTTCTCCCCTTACCTTTGTAGTATAGTCAATGTTCCTGAATTATCGTGAGACAGACACAGAGAGAGGGAGAGAGAAGGAGAAGAACAGCAGACGAGCTAGCTGGAAGATTGAAGTAAATGTGTGTCAAACAAAGAAAGACGAAAATGAACTGAAAGACAAAACAATGTTCTTAAAAATGACAAATGGCAGAATATATTTAAGAAAAATTATTTTATGTTAACCTTTCCTTTTCTGACTTGACCTGAATTCAAAATGCAATTAAATACAAGCTGTAAAAATACCGGTACTTGTAAAACCATGTCTTCCATGAGCTGCTGCTTGCATGAGCATCTCGTAGGGAGCAGCATTTCTACCACTCGATAGACTGCCTCTGTTTCAGTCATTTAACAAATCCCTTGTACTCCCACTTTAGGTAGCAACAGCCTTCAAACAGAATTTTTAGCGTGCAGTTTGGGACATCCTTTTAAGTCTGACGTCAGAAAAGCAAAACTATTCCATAGATCGGAGGAAACTGTTCTTTTTTGTGGAAAAAGCTCCTCTTTAGTGGAGTGCTGGGGGGAAAAAAATCTTGATTTTTTTTTCCAAATCAAAATAATTTCAAATCAAAAATCAAATTAATCGTAAAATGGATGTATCGCCCAGCCCTTCAATGCACTAATGTGGAACCAGTAACTACTGCAAGTTTAGCTGAGGGCCAAAGCTTTGGTGTCACCGTCTCCTTTTTACCTGCCCAGGTTCCTCTTTCGACAAGAGCTCGACAACATGGGTGTCGCTGGCCCGCATCGCTGCTCTCTGCAACCGCGCCGTCTTCAAGGCAGGACAGGATGCTTTGCCTATCCTGAAGCGGGAAGTTGCCGGCGACGCCTCCGAATCCGCTCTGCTCAAGTGCATCGAGCTGTCCTGCGGTCCTATCAAAGTTATCAGGGACAAAAACAAGAAGGTGGCTGAGATCCCGTTCAACTCCACCAACAAGTATCAGGTGAGGGCCAAATAAACATTCACAGAAAAAAGTCCACTGTCAGTGCAACACTATGTCGGTCATTGTGGTGACCTCATACTGTCAGATTTGGAATAAATTTCTGTTTCCATCCAGCTTTCAATTCATGAAAATGAGGATGAAAACGACAACCGGTACCTGCTGGTGATGAAGGGAGCTCCAGAGAGGATCCTGGACCGCTGCTCTACCATCATGATTCAGGGTAAAGAGCAGCCCATGGATGATGAGATGAGGGAGGCCTTCCAAAACGCTTACCTGGAACTGGGAGGGCTGGGAGAGAGAGTTCTGGGTGAGGATGGCAGGATTGTTTCAAGAATTTTTTTTTCCTGCAGCTTAGATTTTTCCGTGTAAGACGACGTTTGTCTCCCTTCCCTAATTCCTGCAGGATTCTGCCACCTGTTCATGCCAGAGGACAAATATCCAAAAGGTTTCGCTTTTGACACAGATGATGTCAACTTCAGTACAGAAAACCTTTGCTTTGTGGGCCTCATATCCATGATTGACCCCCCACGCGCCGCTGTGCCTGACGCTGTGGGCAAATGTCGCTCTGCTGGCATCAAGGTGGGCGCAGCTCAGCTGTCACATTTGAAAATGCCATTGGGTTTTTTTTCATTGGGTTTTTAGTCTCCTTCCCTTGCATCCAAGATAATTGTGCCCTCTCCCTGGGCTTTGTAGGTTATTATGGTGACTGGCGATCACCCAATCACAGCCAAGGCCATTGCTAAAGGCGTCGGCATCATCTCTGAGGGGAATGAGACGGTGGAGGACATCGCTGCTCGTCTTAACATTCCCGTGAGTCAGGTCAACCCCAGGTAAGACCAAAGCAAGGAAAAACATAAAACCCAAACTGAAGACATTTGTCACATTGGGTCATTTTTCTGTAAAGGGATGCCAAGGCCTGTGTGATTCATGGTACCGACCTGAAGGACCTCACTCAGGAGCAGATGGATGATATTCTGAGAAACCACACAGAGATTGTCTTTGCCAGAACTTCCCCTCAGCAGAAGCTCATCATCGTGGAGGGCTGTCAGAGACAGGTAAGCTGCACACAAATCCACGTACAGATCATGTCAGTCAACTTCTTACTGCTGCTGCTCTAATGTTTGTCTGCTGGTTTGTGTCAGGGTGCCATCGTCGCGGTGACAGGTGACGGTGTAAATGATTCGCCTGCCCTGAAAAAGGCTGATATTGGTGTCGCCATGGGAATCTCTGGCTCTGACGTCTCCAAACAAGCTGCAGATATGATCCTGCTTGATGACAATTTTGCCTCCATTGTCACAGGAGTAGAAGAAGGTGAGAGAAAAACAAAAGAAAAGAATGTAAACGATGAGGAGGAGGTGGAAAAAGGCTGCAAAAATTGAGTCAAAAGGTTTTGAAATCCAGTAAAAAGGATTCTTCATCTAAACATTTTACCAGTTCAACCCCAAATCTTTGTAATTATTTCATTGATCCTCATTCAAACAGGGCGTCTCATCTTTGACAACTTGAAGAAGTCCATCGCGTACACTTTAACCAGCAACATCCCAGAGATCACCCCCTTCCTCTTTTTTATTTTGGTCAACATCCCACTGCCTCTGGGCACCATCACCATCCTCTGCATCGACCTGGGAACCGACATGGTGAGTCCACAGACAAACCCGCGTCCAGAACTGCTCATTCATTTACTGAACTGCAGCAGCTCAAACCTTTAATCCATAACGTTAAAGACTTTAAATGACTTATAGGAAGGAAAACCAGACCAACCATTTGAGTAAAGTCCACATAGCACATATGAACTTTAAATATCATATATCATAAGTGAACATAGAAAAGAAAGTACCGGTAACTTTATCTAAAATGCAGAAAAATGATTCAAACAGTGATTAAAAAAATGAAAAGTTCTCTGTATGTAAGGGCTTTTTATTGTTTTAGGTTCCAGCCATTTCTCTTGCTTATGAAGCAGCAGAAAGTGACATCATGAAGCGTCAGCCCAGGAACCCTCTGAGAGACAAGCTGGTCAATGAGAGGCTCATCAGTATCGCCTACGGACAAATAGGTACATTTTCCACTTTTACTTTATCCCAACACTGTGAACTGTGTCTGAAACGCCACATGAACACTGCACAGTCAGATAAGAAGCTGCAGAAATGGCAGAAATAGATGGATAAAGAACTGCAGCATCAGCGAGGCTTGTTCCAACTCATTTCTGCAGGTATGATCCAGGCTCTCGGCGGATTTTTCGCTTACTTCGTCATCATGGCTGAAAATGGCTTCCTGCCATCCCTGCTTGTCGGTATCAGGCTGAACTGGGACGATCGCTCAAACAACGACCTGGAAGACAGCTATGGCCAGCAATGGGTATGAGTGACCTGCTGCACTGTCCCACTCTTCTCAGCCAATCCCATTCAACATGAGCTCAATTATTACACAGTCTCATATGATGCGTTCTTTCTCTGTATAGACCTATGAACAACGTAAAATTGTGGAGTTTACATGCCATACAGCCTTCTTTGTCAGTATTGTGGTGGTGCAGTGGGCAGATGTCATCATTTGCAAGACCAGGCGCAATTCAGTGTTCCAGCAGGGCATGAAGTGAGTGAAAACCTGGTTCTTTAAATAATCCTGATAATCTGTTTTGCTAAAGGTTAAACTGAAATATTTTTGATACATTTGTTTTGCAAAGTTTTCTTTAACTGATGATCATCTAAGTTTATTTGTTGTCTTTTTTTGAAACGCCAGTGTGGAGACTATAAAATGGTGGTTGTAGATCAATTAGTGACTCTGACTGATGCAGTTACCTCCTTTTTCCACCAGATGTCACCAAAGAACCACATTTGCTCACATCCTTTAGAGCAGCAGTTTTTCATTTAGCCTTTTCCCATCTTCCTCCACTGCAGCATTTGTCATTCCCAAACTGACAGCGATGCAGCTGCACATCACTTCATTCCCTTTCTCACAGTCTAATATTTGTGAAAGATATTTTATAATAGCTGCAGCGACAGCTTTTAGCTCCTCTAACAGCTAATCTTTGTTCTACTTAAATGTTCATGCAGGAATAAAATTCTGATATTTGGCCTGTTTGAGGAAACGGCTCTGGCTGCTTTCTTGTCCTACTGCCCTGGCATGGACGTGGCATTAAGGATGTACCCACTGAAGTAAGTGAATGTAAACCTTCCACGATAATGCTGAGACAGTTTTTGACTCTCCTGTCCAGATTTGTGTTTAAATAAATAATTAACAACAAAAATTTCCTGGTCAAATACTGAAATCGCCAAGAACAAGGGGTGTAACAATTCATTTTAACATAGATTCTATTCATATCATAATTTGTGATTGCCGATCTGATCCATAGTGGATTTTGGTTCATTTTGAACGATCCGATTGACTATCCTGAAAATGGATCCAGGACATCTGTAGCCAAAAATTCCACCAGTGTGAATTAGAGAGGATACCTGGATGCTGAACAGTGCAAGTGATATTTTCCATATTTTTTGTATTTCTTGCAGGATAAACAAGTGTAAATTTAATATGTGTACAAACAAACAGTAAACAAGAATGAATGACAAATTAATTCACATTTTAGTCTAAATAAAGTTCACCTACTATTGTTTTTCCACATCAAAATAATACAAACAGAACACTATTAGAACATTCTACCACACTGTTTGGTCACATGTCATTGCCAAATTCAAAGTGTTTCCACACATTGGACTGAAATGACAGTTGATGGTTTTTTGCTGCCATCACATGTGTGTTGTCTGCTGTGATGCACTTGGTTGTTTTTACTTTATAATAATTTAAACCTGCCGTGTCTCAATCTAAATGGTATTTTCCAAGATCAATTTTATAATGGTATATGTCGATTCAATTAACAACTTGCCTCTGACAGATCAATCTGGTGGATCGTAGGAATATAAGACGATTCATTGATTAATCGTTACAACACTACCGAGAACAAAACACATCTTGGAGGCCGACTGACTGATCTGGTTCTTCGCTCCCACTCTTTTTCTCTCAGGCCCAGCTGGTGGTTCTGTGCGTTCCCGTATAGTTTCCTCATCTTTGTTTACGACGAGATCCGAAAAGTCATCCTCCGCCGGAGCCCTGGAGGTACTGTGGTTGAACCTCAACGTCTCGCTATTTGATCTTGTTTACAAGTGTATGGTTTAAGAAGAGCAGCCAGATGAAGGAAGAGGTTCCTTCATCTGGCTGTAGAATCAGGGAAATCGAAAATTCCTCAATCATGTTAAAGCCAGAAAATCTGTAACTTCTTCTTCTTCTTCTTCTTTTCTTTGTTCCTCTCTTCTCTGCAGGCTGGGTGGAAAAAGAGACATACTATTAACCTATCAAATCATCATTCTCATTCTCTTTCCCTTCTCTCTTTCTATCCTCCTTCCCTCCATCATTCTCCTCCTTACATACTCAAAATGTACAAGAAAACAATGTTTACTCCTCTTCTTTCTCCTCTTCATTCCCTCATCCTCATTTCCTAAAAACTAAAAGCATAAAGCTGATGAGAGGACCAACGGCAGAGGATGTCAGGGTCGGGGAGGAGCTCCTCCCCCATCCTGTCTGTCCCTATGTCCACTTTTTTTATCCAAAGTCTTTACAGCACTAATCTGCCAGTAACACTGTTTGTGCCGATGCTTGTTACACCGATGGCCGCAGCCGCTCTCCATGTGTGTACTTCCGTGACACAAGTGTGTCGGAGATGAGGTAACAGCCCAACGATCCTGACTGTTCCACTGCCGACACGGGCAGAGTGACAGCACTCCCATCCGGGCGATCCGAGCAGCCGTGTGGCAACGTTCCCACGCCACGTGATGGCCTGTTTCCTGCCAGAGCCAAGCCGCCCAGGTCCAGCTCAACTATCACTGCCATTTCCTCCTCCCACCACAAGAACACCTGTCCCACCTCTCCTCACTACCAATCTTCCGCTCCTCCTCCTCCTCTGTCACTGTTAAACCGAACCTGTCACTCCCTGGCGCCCCCAACAGAGAGAAAAAAGATCCTCACCTCCTCTCTCCTTCCTTTCTCCCTCCATTCTTCTTTCCCTCGTGTTTTTCTGCATGTGGAACCCTGTTTTCTAACAGAAAACTGATGTTTTTTAATGAAAAAAAAACAGTTGAGCTTTTTTTGTGTGTTAGTATTTTTTTTTCAGAGTTTGGATTGGGTCTGAGAGCTGCTTGTTTTTATTCAGACATGACAAAGCACACTGCCTCTCCCTGTTCCTCCTCTCCTCCTCTTCCTCCTTCACACCGCCGACTTACCCCAAACCTTCCCCGCCTCCCCGTCTGTCCCCGTTTGTCTGTTTGTGAACACTGTGCAGAGCCTCCGTCCTTGTAAACTTCCGCCTAGTTCCACCTCTTGCCTCCCTCTATTCCACCACCCCTCTTACCCCAACCATCTCCCTTCCTCGCCCTCGCTAAAGAAAAAGAAAACAAACCTTTCCGTGTCCTTGGAAAAAGAGATTTCTCTCCAGTTTCATTATTTAAATCTGTGGAATGATGGAATAAGGCTTTGTACCTTAACTTTTTGAAATAGCAGCAAAATGGAGAATGAAATCAAACAGAAGGATCTCTCTTTTTCAGCTTGGTTTCAAGTTTGTTCCAATGTGGAGTTTTGGAGGAAAAACAAATAAAATCTATGACCATCTCGTCTTTGTGGCGTTTGCTTCAGTTTTTCCTGCTCAAAAGTCTCCATCTTTTTGTGACATCAGTGTTTTTTAGAAACTATGAAGCTAAAAATCGCCTCACAGCAGAAAGGTTGCTGTTTGAATTATAGTAACTCCTATGTGTGGAGTTACATATTCTCCCGGTGAGTACCTGCAGCAAAGAGGGGTTTTCTGCCTGTGTGCGGCTCTGTAGAAAATTGGTCTTTCCAGGTCAGGACAGGCTCCAACAACCCCCCTAACCTGACTCTGAATTTAGTGTCTGTAGATAATAGTGGCATCATTATTTCGTAGATTATCAAAGACAAAAAGCAATAAATCCAAATTAGCTAAAAGCAGTGTCAGAAACATTGTCTTCAGATGCTTTTAGAAATGAATAATCATCAGTAACAGTTAAAGAAGGGAGGGGGGTTTGACCTGGAAGGAGAGGTCCCCTGCAGTGCAGCCAAATGAGTACAGACAGCCTGAGATCCCTGTGACTAAAACAGACTAAGTTTGAGTGGAAGCCAGCATTGGAAAGATAACAGCTGAAAGGTTGTTGGCAGCATTTCACACTATTTAAAGCCTCACTCCAAACATCCTTTGATCTATTGTTAAAGCGTTCCCCATGATCTTTTAAATAGGATTATGCCCTTGTAGCCAAAATTAGAAAAAACTTTGTTTTCTATGACAGTTTCTGCAGAGCAGCAGGAGTTCCACTGAGTTGTGGGTGGGACTGCTGGCGCAGAGCAACCCCACAACCACTTATCATCACCCGTCTGTTTTCACGCTCTCCTGCTAGCGTTCAGTCCTCACACCCCCAACCTCACTTTACCAGTGCAACAAAAATGGCAAGCAAAATTGGAGCTATGTGTCTGCAAGTGCATGCATCAGAATGGAGCAGAGCCGAATGCTCTAAGTCACAAAAATGTTCTATTTCAAAAGACAGTTTTTCGTCTGCTCCTTATTTACAACAGTTTAAATACAAAAATATGCAATTTGAAGCTTAATTTTCTTAAATGTCTTTCATTATCAGAAAATGCTACAAGAACACCAAAAATGCAGTTTTCAGCTGAGTGGGTCTTTAAGGTGAGTCAAAGGGGATTTGAGAAAAGCTGTGTCATTTGGAGAAATAGTAAGAATAGTTTATAACCAGTTATCTTGAACTGCAGCTTAAAGACTTGTTTATCCAAACAAGGTTTCTGAAGAGCCAGAGACACCAGGATGTTTCAATTCATGATCAAAGTCTTCACTGAATTAAACTGCTTTTAGGACAACTCATTCGAGTCTTAATTCTATAATCTGTTCTCCATCAGTTCATCTGGATGTTATCCACATTTAAACAGCAAGACACTTTGAAAAAGCTAATAGCAGAACTAAGCTAAGGAACACCAAACGTAAGAGGACCTAGAACTTGTCCATGAGGAACCCCACATGGTCAAACATTGAAAAAAAAAATGATGAAGAAACATTCAGAAAATACAATTTCCTTTTGAATCTGATGTAAGAAAGAAATCATATCCTAAAAACATTATTTCAAACTTCATATAAATTATTTTACCGCTGCTTTTACCACAATCCTATTTGTATGCTTTGATATCTATAATTGTTTCAGTATTGTTCGGATTTATGATAATTGATGTGAAAAGAAATCCTTAACTGGATTTCATATTGAAACAGTGCTGATAAGAGAACTGATCTGGAGGCTTTTGGAAAATCTAACCTATAAAAACTGGAGGCAGAAGGACAGAAAACGTAAACAAACTACAAAAACCTGAGAAAATTCCATTTCTCAAAGAATAAAATATCAACAAGTCAAATGCACTTATATCTTTATATCTTGTATATCATATTATAAAGGTAAATGTGTGTTTATTTCTCCTCTTAACAGCGTGTTTTATTAGTTTGACACCTTCATTAGTTCTTTTAAGCTTAATACGAATGAATGAATGGAAATCAGCTGAGCAGATATGAGAGCCACAAACCTGAACCACATGGGAAGGATAACACTTTCTGAAGGACTAATAAATACATAAGGAGTCAAACATAATAAAATCTTTAGAGAAAATGCCTTAAAAGGAGCAGGCTGTAATATTTTAAATGACTTAATGGATACAAAATTTACTTATTTTTAAAAGGTTATAATTATGGAGGAAATTATAGCAATTTAAAAAATGTCAAAAGTTTTGAGGCATTGAAAAAAAAATCTCAAACTAAGAATTCTGGGAAATGGAAAAGTATATTCTGGGAAGAGATAAAGAAAGAACACATAATAAGGAGCAATCAGTTTGACAAGAAGGTGAAGATGGAGAGTACCTTTTATCTTAAAAACCCCTCAGATCACAAAGAACAGAACATGCTGTCTGTGGGATGTTGGGAGATTATTTCATTTGTTTCAGCCAGATCATAAAAGAAAAAAGGACCAAAGGGGAACATTCTAGAAACATATTTGAATGTAAATGTTCCAGTTTGTGTTATTTACACACAAGAATCTCCTGCAGCGGCAGAAAGTCCAGATCTTATTAAATCAAAATAAAAAATACGCTCTGCTGCATTTTCTTCTGGGTCAAACCAGCAATTCTATATTTCACTTACTAACTTAGACATCCCAGAATACAGCAATTATTGTGGCTGCTGATCATCTTACTGTAGTTCCAAACCTTTCAGATGTTGCCAGAAATGGCTCCCTGTTTCACCCTCTAAAATGATGATTGACATGAAAAAGGGAGGAAAAAACAAAGTGGAACACCCATGTTTAAGAAAAGGCAAAAAAAGCCACTGGGGAAGCTTCTATCCTAAGTGTGCGCCCATTTTTGTTTTTTTAGAAACAGGGGACACATATCTCATGTAATTTTCTAACATTTTTTGGTGATTTTTCTTTCTAAAAATGAGCAGTAATTTAATGTCAACATGTTAGATTTTCCTATATTGTAAGAACGGAGTTTGATTTCCATACACTTCAGACAGACAGTGAGTGAGTTTGATGGCTGTGTCTCTTTTCGACTTTGTTCTGGTTTAGAGGCAGAAACAGTGTGAGTCCGTCTCATGCTGCTTGTGTACTTCTGATCAGACAACCCTTTTTGTGGTTTGCCTGCACACAAACCTACACACACAAAGTGAGTGTTCACCTTCCATGAATACTATTACAAGGCTCACAGAGCAAATGAGCGCTCCTGCCCACTTGACACACACCCCTGTAACCCAGAGATATAGGTCAGCTCCTTTGTTGCTTTGCTTCTCTCACTTCTGCTGCCCTTTTCAATTAAAACCTTCCTTATGGTGCGTTGTCCAAGGTTAAGCACTCATTTTTCCATAGTTAGGAACATTTTTTTAAATTGAAACAAAAATGAACAACTGCAGTTTGTCTGGAGGGCTCACCCTGCCTGGTACCCCGGCATCAGCAGCACTTCCCAGGAAAAGATGATGGAGCAGAGATAATGGAGGAATGGATGTCTTATTAAGCACATTTACCATCCAGAGGAGGACAGAAGGTCACCTGTGAGGAGGAAACTTTCCCTCTGATAGCAATCTGAGTTTTAAGCTTTTGCTGAAAATGTCTTCCCAACATCCGACTCTGTTGGAAATGACAGATAAGTGCAGATCCCATCTGTCATTGTCATCCCAGCCTTCCTGTGGCTCTCAAGCTGAGTTACACCAAAAACAGAAATATTTATTGGAAACAGAAAGTTTTGTATTTTATTAATAAAGTTCTTTAGAAGACTCAAATAGAGCAAAAGAAAAAACATAAACAGTAATAAATTAAATCTTTAAAAAAAAATCAGGAGAACAGAAACAGACCTGACTAAGCTACTTCCATTTGATGAATAGAATTAAACGGAAGGAGAAAAATAAAAACATGACAAAAATTTGAAATAACATAGTCAAAGTTTCTGTTTTTATCATCCTCTGCTGTTTCTGTTTTAATTACTGGCCCCCAGCTCACTCACTTCCTGTCAGATCCTTTTGTCCGCACCCTTTAGGTTCTCTGTGACCGTTCAGCTTCTAAACATCACCTCAAATAAAAAGACATTTTTGAGTGAATTATTACAACAGCAAAAACGTTTAGTGCTTTTACTACACTGTGGTTTGACTGTTCCAGTACCACAGGAAGGGGTTCACATAAATCTTTTCTCTCCCAAGAGCAAACTCTTCTTCGTTTTTTTTTTATTTTCAGCCTTTTTGTAACTGCGCCTACACATTTTAGAATAAAGAGGATGTTTTTCACCTCTGTGACACCTGCAGGAGCTCCCGCCTCTCTGTCTGCAGGCCTGCTCGCGGTTGTCGAAGGGTCGATCGTGTGTCTGGAAACACATTGCTGATACCTTTGGTCATTTAAGAATGATTGAAACTCCTTTAGCAGTCATAGAATAAAGTAAAAGCTTCCTGTCGAATTTAGGAATGTTCTGCTTTACTGCTTCATATTGTAATCTGTGTGCATAGAATTTCTCCAGCTTTTGAAAAAAGTAACATTCAAGGTTTTTATATTTAATGCTTTTTCACCCATTTTCAGACAACTTTTTTAAGGATCTTCTTTAAATTGTCCATTTTTACTCATTTTAGTTTGTCTCCTATTTAAGCTAGAATCATTCAAAGGTCAATAAAAACCAAAGAGCTAGAAGTTGGTCTACTTAAAAAGGAAAATTTAAAACATTTAGGAATTCTCTAAACACTTTTTTGTCATTGGTTTCCAATGTTCTTTAAAATTCTGCCACATTCGTGAAATATTTTTATGTTCCTCCCCTTTAAATGATTAATATTATCCCCCCTAGACTGTAAATATATATTAGTTTTTATAAATATTGTTTGATTGTTTGAAACCTGGATTAAACAAATATTACAGATCAGAACAATCCTGATATTTTCTTTTGAAAATCTCAGTTAAATTCTAACATTTATCCTCTTTTTTTACATTTTACAAAGAATGGAGATAAAATAAAATCCTTGCACACATGCTTTTATTTTGCTTATCGTATTTTAATGAGATTTATAATTATTTGTGCAAAACAAAATTAAAAAAGGCAAACAAATAAAGAGAAAAAAAACAATAAACACAGCTTTCTGGGCTAAAACAAATGAAATTAAAATAAAGGATAGTCCGTGGGCAAGTAGTATAAATTGACAGTGTTCACATATAGACAATCTCTTCTACATACACATGAGTAGATCACGCATTTTTTTAGTTCTGTACATTTCTGATTTGTAATCCAGACTGTGTTTCTAACAAAGTGCAGAGGAGCCGCAGACGCTTGCTAATGGGTTTGGTCGTGTTTGGCTGCATCTGAAACATTTGCCTAATTCAATTTTTTCACACCTGTTGTGTTTTTAGATAAATCCTCTTTATATTAACTAACATAAAAGTATATAAAGTTTCATCTCGGATGATGCTCTTCATCTGGATCCAGATGATTTGTCTTCAGCTTTCATGTGGATCCAAAAACTCATGGCGGAAAGCTGCTTCACTTCTCAGCACCGACGTGTGAAGCTGCTCCATCCTGACTTTTGTAAATCTGTTGTCGAGTTTTTGTGTTAAGTTAGATGCTCACGTGTGTGCTGTGCCCCCCCCCCCCCCCCCCATAAAAGTATTTAATCAAACATCTTTGAGAAAATCAAGGAGAAGAAAAGGAGAGGCCTCACAGCATCTCAGCTCCACTCCAGTCATTATCATGACCCGCACAGCCACACATCCCTTCCTTATCCTCCATAACAGCCATCCAACACCACCTTTCCTCTAACACACACTCCCTCAATCCTCCACCCACATCGGCTCACACACTTCTTTCCGACAAAACACACACACACACGTCATCTCTCAATCTCCTACCCGATTACACCGGTTCGCTAAAACCCCCTTTTTGCACACCTCTCCTACCTTCCCTAAAACCTTTTTCGCTTCCTCTCACTCCAACACACACACACAGGCTCTCTTTTTGTCAACCCCCTCCCCACCCCCCACCCCTCTACTCGCAGTAATCTGGCTGGCCCGTGGCCTCCTCTCTCTCGCTCCACTGTTCTGTGTGATAGAATATCGATCGGTTTGCCTCGGCTCGGCGTGGAGCGGGAGGAGGGGGCGGCTGTAGGGCTATAGGGGGAGTGTGTGCAAGTGCATGCACACATGTGTCAATGTGTGTGTGTGTGCGCGCGCATGGGGGAGTGTATTGGTCAGACCTGCTCCAAGGTTGTTACCACAGCAACAGCAGGATGGGTCAGAGGGTTGCCATGGCGTTCAGGTCGCGGGGTCAGGGGGAGGGTCCTGCAGGGCTCCCTGCATGCGTGTGTGTTTGTGTTAATAGGTAGAGTGGGTGTGTGTGCGTGTGTGAGATGTCCAGTCCAGCTATATTGGCTGTGTTAATAATGAATGGGGTTTTATGTGGTCTCCTCCGTCTCTCCTCCTCCATCTGTGCATCTCCTCCTCCTCCGTCCGTGGGTGTTTTTTTGTCGCAACAGCAGCTCACTTCATTTAGTTCAGAAACTTCACAGCAAACAGCTTTTCAGAGCAGCGGCGTGTGCACAAATCTGGCTTCAAAGCCCAACAACACATGCACAGTCAGTCCCTCAACTTTCATCGCACTATTGAATCAGACAAACGACACAAACACACATTTAAAATCAGATTTAAGATGGTTCCAGTTACAAGACCTGTGACTGAAAACATTTCCTTAAATTCCCACTCTGATCATCTTTTGATCTATTGTAAAAGCGTTCCTGGTGGTCTTCTAATCATGTTTATGTAGTTTTTAGCCTTATTTAAAAAATCTGTGTCGTTTTCTAGGACATAGTTTCTGCAGAGTGGCACAAGTTCGTCAAAAATTCACCTCTGAGTTGGTGCAAAGTTAACACACACCCACATCCCAGCATGCATCTGTTTTCATGGTCAGCTTACAGCCCCTCACAACCCCAGCCAAACATAAGTAGTACAACAAAGTACTTTAGTTCCAACATTTCCCTCTTTTTTTCCAGATTCTAAGCCAGTGGTCAAAAGGATCTAATGTCCAAAAGCGTGGATGACAAACTCTAAGCACAGCAGGCCCCCCCAGCAGCCTTCATCTCCAGCATCATCACTGCAGGACCACGTCGACGCTTCTTTCAGGAAAACTTTGTTGTTACATTCCGGCTCTGCCACATCCTGTGGATAAGGCAGAGCCGGAATGCCAGTGTTTGCTCAGACATGTATGCTGAAAGGAGGACAGGAAGCAGGAAGCATTTGCCATCATTAAACGCTGAAATCCAGGAGGATAGCTTAGTGTTTTTTTTATTGAATATATGTTAATAAAAAATCTTAAATTGTAATTGTCTTTACTTTGTATTTATCATTTGAAATTGAAATATAAAATAAAGTCTGTAAGCAAAAAATAAATTGGTTTTAAATTCGCAGTTTGGACTGTTGAAAGTGAAAATTACGTATTTTAAATAAAAAAACATTACTTAGAATTAATCTGAATAGATTTAGAAATAAACAGATGCAGTGAAACTACAAATCAGTGCATGTTTGGTGTCATTTTTTCAATTCTCAATTTGACACAATTTCTGATATTATTGAATACATGTGGCTACCCTTCACCTGGTTTCTTCATAGCTAAGGAAGAAGAGGAAGAGCTTGGGGGATCCGGATGCACCTTCAACGAGATGCCACTGTAGTTCCAGCATGTGACCACAGGGTGTCGCTGCAGGCCGATTAGCTTCTACAAACTCGCCGTTCAGAACGATAAGAAAGCACCTAATTAGCTTTTAATGAATTACTTTTTTACTTAAGCTCTGTATTATTAGAAAAATAAGCTATTTGGATGAACATAAAAGCAGATAGTTGACATTTGATGTCTCGTAGCTCTCTCTGGGTTTATAGAAATATCCATCTTCTTTCTGAGTTTCTTTACTTTTGTTTTTTAGTTTTCCAGTTGCAGAAGAAGACGGAACATAATAGAGATATTTAATAGTCTGTGTTTGTAATTATAGTGGTGGACTTTGTTTTATTTTTCTAAACTTCCTCTTGTGGGTAAAAACAAAATCATTTCTTTATTAATATTTTCTGCTTGTAAAAACAGTTTAAATAAAATGTTCAGTTTAAGCTAAATTATTAAAATGTCTGTTAAATTGAGCAAATGTAACAAAAGTATTTTTACTTCTTTAAACAACATTTTAATATTTTACAACCTTTTTGTTTTTTCCATGTTCCAGGTCCTGTTTGATCCTTTTTATTATTAATAAGAAAGCATTTAGCAGACAGCTTTGATCCAGAATGACTTATGTGTTCTTACTATTAGGGGCTATTTGTCTTGTTCAAGGACACAAAGCTATAAAGCAGAGAAGAGAGCCAGACCAGCTGACTGGAAGCAGCAAGACCTTTAGAAGAAAACCTTTTAGTGTTTTTAATGCATAGCATGAACACAAATATATCTGTTGAATGTTTTGTCTTTATTATAAAACTGCTATTACTTTATCTATTTCAGCTCTTATTAACTTGGAGACCAAGGTGTTTGCATATGTATGCATTTCCTCCTGCCAGCAGTAATAATCTCAAAACCTGAATATTTCCTAGACACTGCTTTCTACTGAATAACTCCTGAATAACTCAGAGGACATGTGGAGCTTTACAATTATACCAAATGTGAAGGGTGGGGCTCTGGAAATGGATGTTTTTGATGGATTTAAATTCATTTTGATTGGACTTTTTTTCTCTCTGGTAGTCAGATAGATAGTTGACTTCAATTTTGGTCCTGCAGCTTCAAACAAGGTCCCATTGTTTCTCATGCAGGCTCTTCGTCACACCGACACAGGTCATTGGAATCTGATGCATCAAACATCTGCCGAAACCTCAGGCTGCAGAGGACGAAAGCAGAGTCACTTTAAGCTGTGGCCTCATGCTGCACATCATTCCTCTTCCTTCATTCTCTAACGTATCTGAAAGGACAAAAAACTGAAAGAACATTTTATATTTCCAAAAATCTTTACACAATTTGAAGGTTTTAAAGCAGAGGAAATTTTTCCTAAAAAATGCTGCTCATCTGGATGAATAATCAACATTTTCTTTAACTCTACAAACAGATTTTAATTGTTATCACACGGACACACTGAAATGTTCAAACTGATCTACATTCATTCAACCTTACCCGCAGATGTGGGTTCGCTTGTGCTGCCTGAAGTCTGTTTTCTCCTTTAATGATGTCTGAGGTTTTATTTTTTCCTCTATGACCTTAATATAAGTTTTATTAGACTGGAGAGAAATCACTTTTCCAGATGCTGAAGCTCACTGCTGGCCATAAGGAGAGCTGCAACACCTGCTGCTGCGGACAGGCTCACAAAACCACACAACACGCGCAAACACACATGTGCAACACCTCCTCCTTTCAGGTTGCATTTTCAACTCTGTCGCCATGGAAACAGCAAGATGCTGAGTGCAGGGTAGGTCTGAAATGCGTGTGTGTGGGTGTGTGTGTAGAGAGACTGTGAAGGTAAAGAAAAATCTTCTGAAGGCCACATATAGATTGAAGACAGGTGTGTTTTATTGACACTGCTCATGAATACACACACAATTTGCTGCCTTCAGAGGTCAAACTTTGAATGGTCCCTAAGCATGCCCTCCAGCGCACACTCACACACACACACACACAATCAGATTTCATTACTTCCTTTTTTGCGCCTCACCTGACCAAACACAAACCTTTAAGTCTGCATTGTTACGGCAGGTGACCCCTTCTCTCAGCTAACACCCCATGTCCCAAACTTGTAGCTGTATCAACGTTGGTCCATCGAGCAGTACAAGACTGCGTCCCCTGGCCTCCCCCCTCTCCATCTTCTCCCCTTTTCTTTTAGTCTCTTCAAAGCCAGATGGGCCAGCAGCTCCTCTTTTATTGTTGGGGGCCCCGTGCACGTGCCGAAGACACGGGGCCTCACAGCGTTTAATTCACAAGCTCTAAACGCCTCCTTCTTTTAACCCCTTGTGACCAGCACCAACACTAAGCACCATCCGTCCTCCCTCCCTCCCTCCCTCCCTCTAGCTTCTCTTTCTCTTTTCTTCTCCTCCTGGCTCCCTCTGTGCTGCTTCGCTCTTTTATCGCCTCTTCGGTCTTTCGGAGGAGCTCATCTCTGCTGCTTTCGACAAGTTTCACTCTGTACTCTGCCGCTGATCAAAGCTTTAGAAAAAACTCCAACAAAAACTGGCTGTTTGGGCTTTTTTGTAGCTTTTTTAAATGCGTTTGCTGTCTTTGTCTGTGCCTTGTTCAGTTAAAAGCTCCAGAATCTATTTATCTAGCTTCTGTTGACATGTTTTTGCCCGTCAATAACTAACCGCTCTGAATTCTGTCACAGGCTGCTGTCAATAATCCTTGCTGATGTGGTATAACAGCTCATGCACATAAATGCTTCTATAAATGTGCACAGAAATCTTAAAAGTTTTTTTCCAGGTTAAATAGCTGTACAAAAATGACAAAAGTGATTACATGACAGTTTTCTTCAATTCCTTAAGAAACATGAGTGAAGCTGCTGCATAATCAGCAGATTCTGTTTAGGAACCTGCAGTCACACCTGATGATTTGAACTGAGTAAGAACTGTTTCACTTTGGTCCATAATTATGCAAATTCAATCTTAATTTCTCAATTTAACTTGTTGATTGGCTGATACTGAAGTATTCATAATAACTTAGAAAAATTAGGAAAAGGGTTCAAAGAGGGGGGTGTGAGGTGCCCCGAGCCATGGAATGGATAACTTCGCCCCTGGTGTTTTAGTTGTTTGCAGATCAAATCCTGCAAGTTGCAGGGGAACAAATGCATGAATCAGAGAGTGTGGCATTGATCCTGGGTATCGTGCACTCCAGCAACGCTGCTTATGTTTTCCTCCTCATCCTCTGTCTCTCACGAGGCCACTGAACCTTACCGAAAGACCGCGCAGCCCTCACGTACTTCTCAACAGAAGGACAGGCGTGCATATTAATTGGCTGTGCCCTGCAGCGGGGATTTATTTGGTTAATTACAAATGAATGTAGCAGACCCCCACGGGACCCAAAAAGTCTCTGTGCTCCCGTTAAAACAGAACTGAATGCTGGGTTTATTTAAATAATCATTGATGAGTTTTATAGAACATCTCCGGCTTTCATTTTTTGCATTCGTTTTTAATGAAGACTTAAAATGGTTTAAACCAGCGAGGTTATTTATAACCATCAGCCTCTAAGTGTTGTTGAATGTGCGTAGCATTTACTCAGGATTATTCAGACTAATGTGGAAATAATGAGGCAGCTGAGCTGATCAAGAGATCGATGAGCACTGAGTTAATTAAAGTAAATCAATCGAAAAGGCTTCATAGGTGGGAGATCTGCTGTTTGGGAAATGTTTTTACTTTTTTATAATTTATTTTCTGCTAAACGACGAAAAGCCACCTCTCTGTTGCCTGGCCTTCCTCGTTGCGCGGTGCTTTCAAGCAAACTTACGCACAACTGCTGTGACAGCATGTCGCATGAACGCGCTGTGTGTTTTCTGGCGCTTTGGTCCTTCAAACGATCGCGCACGTGATTTTGTTTCATTTGAAAAGTCCAACACTGCAGATGAACAAATAAAAACCTTGTCTGAATCCTGCAATTGGGACCAGGAACGCTTTTCCGCGAGCCACTCATCTTCCAGATCGATGGATGCGCATTTACGCGTTAGAGCGCACACACCGGAACACCCGAAACACGCATTAACGCATTTTAGTCAAATAAGTCTAAGAATATTTAATTTGCTCACAAACATTTCCTACAGTTTACTCTTCTTCATTTTTACATGTGACAGTTTCTCGGCCTTCTGTGCAGCTGCGCACTACTGTGTGAAAAAGTAATTTATTAACATAAATAAAATTACGTTATTTAAATAAACATTTTAGTGACAAAAACTGATTAAAATATTTACCAATCCTCGTTTTTTTTCCAATCATCAATTTCTAAATGTCAGCAGCAATGAGAAGTTTTTAAATTATGTAGAAAAGGTAGATTCGTTTGAAAAATTCCAGATGTGCATGCGTGCGCATCTGTAAAATATTTTCCCTCCTAAATATTTTAAGAAAAAAAACATGTCCTTTTCTTTCGCCTAGTCTTCTTAGACGTATCTTTGCATATTTAAATTTCATTTAAAGATGCAAATCAGAAAGAACAATACTTTTCTTTTCGTTTTTGCACAAAGAAACATAATATTTTGTAGACATGTGAGGATCAAAAAAGCACATTTTAATTTATCTTAAAACACATTTAAATGTATGCAAACAAGGCTCACTTTTAGAATCCCAATTTGCGCGATATGGTAATAAAGATCTACAGGAAAAAACAAGCTACATAAAAATTATTTGATGAGAATCGCGTGGTTTTAACAGTGTTACTTATGCACAGGATGTAAATGGAAAAAAAAACAGTTATCGATGGAATTTTGCGAGAACATGACAGAAAATAATTATCTCTATAGTTTTAAAGCCGTCGATTTAATCAAAACGAAATTTTAATTGTGAATCCATTACCTGGAAAATAAAAAATCTAGAGTGAATGAGCCTCAAAGCTGAAGCCTTAGGAGCCTTTTTGAGCAGACGGACATGCAGTGACTGACCCCCCCGGAAGGGAGACTCCCTCACCGGGTCTGAAAAAAATGTCAAATTTGTCATCGATCGATTTTCTGTCCAAACTACTTGTGAATTTTTGAATTTTAATTTTAAATCAGGAGTGCAGCTTGTCCGCAGCTGACGAGGCTAGTGGATTTAACAAGCCAAAAACTTTATTAACAAATTACAAAACAAATGTGCTGATTCTATTAACGTTTTTGTGAACATAAAAAAATCATTTTAAGATTCATTTTAAACGCTTCACGGGGTTTGCCAGTGGATTACAATTGGATTACATTCTCCTGTCGTTCCGTTTTTTATTTTTGATTAGCAGATTCTGTTCAAATATTTTACCTCAGTATCTGTGCTGATACATTTTGCTTTTATGACCTTTTTCATATTTTTTTGGAAGCAGAGTCAGTCTGGTTTTGGGGGTCACAGCCCTCCTCCTGACCGCAGGGTGAGAGGTCAGACGGCCTCTGCGGAGGCCGCTTCACTCCCAACGTCACCGGAGTTTAAATCCTTTGAAGGGATCCGTCCACCTTAAGCAGTGTAGTTCCGGGTCAGAGAGGCAGAATCTCAGGTGAGTTTTAACATATAGCTCTGTAAGCTTAAGTTTAAACGTTAAATTTATTAGAGGTCATTTGTTAAAGACTGTATTTTTCCTCTTAAACCCAGAAGTTAGTCGATGAAAATGCGAAAGTAGCTCCGGTCGGCCTTCTCGACTCTTTCACCTGTAGTGTATCGTGATTTTCTTTTTATTATTGTTCATTTTATTGCAAAAACATCAAAATATAAACACTTAGTCATTCCGGAAATATCATAGCATAAACGTCAGAATGTAAAAACTTCACAGTTTGTGTGCTTAAATGTTTGAGCCTAAAATGTTCCATCAGTGCATTTAAGACCGGGAACCATGTTGAACCATCATGGCGGTCCAGTTGTGTGGCTAAGCTTCAGCCACAGCCTCTTCCATAATATTTCCTCATTGCAGCGTGGAAAATAAGGATCAGGACTGTTCAGTGGCTGATAAGAAAGAGAAGTCCCTCACATCAAGGGCCCCTGTGCCCCCTGTGGATCCCCCTCATCTGCGGGACACTCAGGAATTAAAAGAATTCATTTCAAAGTGGCCAATAATACCTCTTTGATATATAGACTTATTTCTTTTTAAAGCTTTTTACCTGAAGATTTACTTCAGTGAGTCTATATTATCAGAGCTGTGCACCTTAACCAAAGTCGTCACACGCCTGTACTGACTAATCATTGCATGTATTGACATCTGTGTAAACCTCATCCAGACGCCATGTGACCGGCGTTCCTCAGTAAATATGGAAGTGAGTCTTGCAGGTCAGGGAAACAGTAACTCCTCTGGATTGATTTCCAATAATCTGGTCATTGCTTGTCTGATCTGCAGCGCGCAGGCTTCTGGGAATTGTCAGCTGACGTCTGAATGGATGTTGCCGTGGCGACTGGTGTAAAGATAACAGGAGGTAATGAGATATTAACCCAAGTGAGGGAGAAGCCAGGCGGCTGCGAGTGTTTGCAGGACTGGCTGAAGGGCAGAATTTGAGTATGGATGACCCCAGCCTGCTCGGTATTTATTCGGCGGTGCTAACCACCAGCACGACCCTTTGAGATGAGGTAAATCCCATTGCTTTACACTGAAATAGACATTAGAGTAAACACAAGCCAGTAAACCCCCCCCACCCCCAGAGCAGGCGTTTTACTGCCCGCTCATTGTCCAGCTGGTTAGGATGCGAGCCGACGATCGTGCCCTGCAGGTCACAGGTCAACTTCATCCCAGACGCCTGACCTCATCCACCAAATGTCGACCTCTCCGGATCAGGAGTGTGTGTTTGTGTGCACGAACGCTGGCCCAGCAGGATGTCAACCTAGGAAGAAACATGCCGTTTACCAAGAGTTTTGCAGGAAAAGAAGACATTTTTGTGACTTTAGTTTTTAAAGCAGCGTCTGCATTTAGTAAAACACAAAAATGTTAACCAGAAAAAGGTAAAAATAAAAATAAACAAGCTCAAGGGAGAGAAATGGATCTTTAGCTTCAACTTTATTTTTGCTAGCCCACCATGCTATCAATATGCCCTTTTTTATTTTACTCTCTTTTTTTTAGCTTTTGTTTCATTTTGCTGCAGCTTAATGTCATGTAATTAGCTGACCGTGAATCCTTATGCACTTTAACTCCCCAACACACACACCACACACTCACACACACATACACACATAAAAAACCTGTTTAAAAGCAAAACCACTTCAGATTTGTCAATCACCAGTTTGCCGACTCTTAAAGACCCCCTTTGCATCATTTCTGATCAGATATTTAACATTCTGCATTAAGGTAACACTTGAACAATAAGTGAAAGTTTCCACAATTGACTTTTAATCATTTCTTTTAGAGATTTCATCTGTTTTATGCTGGATAATCAAGCACAGATGTGTGATTCACAGCAGAATATTTCTAAATATCAGTTTCAATGAGTATTTCTTGAAAAAAGATATTAGATGATTTTGAAGTTCTACATTGTTTGTTGATGCAACAGACACATAAAAAGAAAAACTGAAATATCTTAACCGATTCCCTTCTGTCATATAAACCAAACTCTGAATACCTGCATTTTTGTGAATCACATGAGATTACCTTCTAAATTTGTATTTCAACTCTGCTGCCTAAAACTGCCTTTCAGAATGATGGATTGGAGGTGGTGCTGTCACATAAATGAAGGTGGACAGCATTGGATGGGAATGCTGCGTCTTCACACCTGTGGGTCCGATGTTCTCCACCTTCCCTGGGGTCCAGCACTCGAGTGGGTCAGCCGGAGGGTCAGAAAATTTTGACGTGGAAGACATCAGAGAAAGGACAGACCATGCCTTCCCAAAAATCTGGGCTTCTGCTCAGGATTTATTCATTTTTTCAGAGGCGCCACCAGTGAACAAAGGGTAGTCCTACTATTAGAAGCTGAAGTATTTGTTTTCTAAATCTTTTTAGAAAAAAAATTTTTGGGGGCAATTTATGCATTTTGTCATTTCCTGAGTGATTTTAGACTTTTCATTTATTTAAACATTTAAGGTTTTAGATCCATGCAAAGGCATGTTGTTGGTGTTAGCAAGAAACAACATCCTTTGTCACAAAAAACTTTTTCCTTAAAAGGAGTTATTTTTTTGTGGAAACTTACAGAAATCATGTAGGATTTATCTATTTATCCAAGATTTATTCGGATTGTTTTCTGACCTGTGTCTTTTATTTACAGCAAATAAACCACCGGAGGGACGATCCAACGGCCTCCGCCCATCCCTCCCTCCAGCTCCTGGTACACCAATCATCCGCGACGTGCAAAGAGGAAGGTGAGTGGGTGCTGGGGGTGGGGGGTAAAAATAAAAGCGGGGTGGAAATACGCCTGACCAAGTACTTGTTCCTTTCCGTCCCTTCCTGCACCCCTCCTCTCATCCCAAAAAAAGCATTCTTCTCCTTCTTCCAGTTCTAATCCCTCACTACTCCACTGCATATGTTTTCTAATCTCTTGCCCCCCCCCCCCCCCCCCCCCTTTTCTACCCGCATCTACCCCAGCCTTTCTCTTGATGGCTGCAATGTGGTGACCTGCCTTTTTTCCTCTTTCTTTTAGCCCCGGACTCACTCTGTCTTTCTTTCTGCAGCTCTTATCATTAGACAGCAGCACGTCCCCCCCCCCCCACACACACACACCAATCCTCTGATTCCGCAGTCTTTCTTCCCCCCCCCCTTTCTTTTTTGTTTTCTGTTCATTTCGTGCACTCTCACCTCTTATCAGTCTGCTTTATTTTCTCCCTCTTTTCTAAAATGATAAATTGATTCATTTCAAGCGGTTCTAAAACACAGAAACCTACATCATCTACATGTGCTGATGAATTCCCTTTGGATGCTTTAAAAGGGTGTTAAACCAGGGTTTCCTCTCCACCTAGCCTGTTTTCTGTTCGTCTCCGTAGCCTAATCATCTATTTTTTTCTTTTCCTCTCACTGTCAATCTTTCGCAGGTGATTTCCTGTTTTCCTCCTCGCCTTTATTTCAGCTTTGCACTTGCACACGTGCTTTTTGTCTGACTTGTTCTCTTCCTTTATCCTCATCGCTGAATGGTGCTCCTGCAGGCCCTTTGTGCAGCCTTGTATGGGCACATGCCAAGTCAAGTTATTTTGGAGCGTTTTCAATGGAATTACTCTCCAAAATGATCTCCTTTCTGCCTTAACCCCCCAGAAAAGTGGGAAAAAACTCCAGAAGAATGAAGGAGAATAATATAGAGTGAAGCAGCAGCTCTGACACAGACTAACTTACTAACTAGAAGATCACAAGAAGACTTTACTCTACTAAGGGCGATAAAAAATTGAAATAAAAGCATACATTTAGACATTTAGACAGATTTAAAAAAATCATTGCATTGAGTCAAGACTTTTAATCCTTATAGAAAATATTTAATATTTACCTTCACAGAAAGTAGTTGTGTAGAGGTTAGAGGTCAGAATGACCCCATTCAGGAAAAAAAAAACATTTAGTGAAACTGATGTTAGAGGGTCTATTACTCTGAAGTATCTGTAGAGTGTGTGTCCTTTGGTAGAGTGTGTGTTCTGGTAGAGAGTGTGTTCTAGTAGAGTGTGTGTGTTCTGGC
This sequence comes from Oryzias latipes, assembly GCF_053564925.1. Classification (NCBI taxonomy): domain Eukaryota; kingdom Metazoa; phylum Chordata; class Actinopteri; order Beloniformes; family Adrianichthyidae; genus Oryzias; species Oryzias latipes. The sequence continues at coordinate 12,846,130 of NC_136247.1, read as the reverse complement.
AAAGTGTTTGGTAGAGTCTGTGCTGTGGTAGACTGTTTATGGTAGTGTGTAACCTGGTAGAGTGTGTGTCTTCCTGGTAGAGTAGTCCCAGTGGATTGTGTGTTGTAGTGGACTGTGTATTCTGGTAAAGTGTGTGTCCGGTGTGTCACCTGGTAAAAGTTGCACACTTTATGTGATTTACTCCCTTTCAATCTGTTTAGTTCCACTGTTGTTTAAACGCAAAATAAAAGTCCAAATCCAATCAAAGTTCAAATAAGATAGAAATTGCAAACAATAATAGTGTTACATTAATTGTAAAGGGTGTGAAGTCCCTTAACTTTTAACTAAATACAATTACATTTTCATTTTCCTCCTTTGTTTCTGAAAACCCAACAATAAATCTGTACTTTCTTACTATGTGACATTTTTAACATTTTGCACCTTTTATTAATTCTGCAGAGTTTTTGCTTTGTTTATCCATTATTCGAAGCAATTTATGACTTAAGCGATGTGGTTTGGATGTCACGTGTGCACACAGGATCTACACAAGTTCACAAACATCCCCACGCATGCAGCTAATACATGGGAACCACCTTTAGGTGTGTGTGTGTGTGTATCTGTGTGCCTTCATCAATACACATATATCTCTGTGAGTGTGTGTCGGTGCCAAGTGTCATATCAATAGGTTAATAGCTGTGGTGTCAGATTCAGGAACTCTCTGATTAGTTGACAGTTCACTAATCCACACACCATCCAGAGTTATTGGGGCGGCCCATTGATTTCCAGCCTGCCAGCCAAGCCAGGAGGAACTCAGGGGTCGTAAGAGAGCCTGCTGCTATTGATTGGCCCAAGATCAACCCCACCACCACCACCACCACCTTCCTTTCATACACACTAAACATTCAGCCATGGTCCTACTGCATGCACACCGACCACTTGCTTTCTCTGCATCCCAGATCTGATGACTCTGATTTGTGGATTTTCTTTCATTTTATTAATTTCTACCTTTTTGTTTTTCAATACTATTTTTTTTTTACCCTCAACTTATAAGAGGAATTCCACCGAACCAAATCCTCTCGCCCCTACCACCTGCTCCTCCCCTCACAATACTTCCACACGCGTTCATCTCCATCACCACCTTTAAACAGAGCTGCTCTCGAAATCTTGAGTATCACAAGAGTCGATCTGAAAAGTGGCTTTAAAATTGACTCTGTAAAGGGAAATTACATTCTTGTAATAACTGGAATCTTTCAACGACATTTTCTAGGGGTGGAAGCTGCAGACATTTTACCTGCAGTTTTTCAGGCCTAAACACAAAAACAAGCATTTAGGTTAGGATTGCATTTAGCGGTTCATCTGAGGGAAATAGGATTTCAAGCAGGTGTAATAAATAGATTTATTCCTGTGATGCAGAATTCTAAATTAAGCATTGCAACTCCTTTTTTTTTAATAATGGCAGTTTTGGTTAAGATATTTGTGTCTCTGACAAAACTTATGCAGGAAAACCTGAAAGGCTGAGTACTGCAACGTTAAGATGTAGAATGTACCATTTAGATTTTTTAAGTCACATTATGGTCTGCCTGGGAACACAAACTCCTCAAATCTCTTCTCTGTGAAGACTTTAAAATTGTTGTCAAAAAAGTTAATCACATCAGTTAACCACAAACAGAACAACTGAAGCGTGCTAAGTCGGACATTTTTTGAGACGCCATTAGAAACTCTCCTCTTCACAGCTCCAATCAGTTCATGAAGTTTCCTAAACTGAGCGACTAAATGGCAGTCTAGGATTGATATGAATGTGTTTTTAAAGCAAAAACAAAAATCCCACAGAAATGTTGCACATGGAAACAAGCTGCATCCATAATGTGACTGGGTCAAGTTTGAGTTTTTGTTTGTTTGGTAAATATACTTCTTGTATAGTAAAGATCTATTTTAGACCAGAAATGCCTCCAAACTTACCAAAAACAGACTCGCAAAAATAACCGAAGCTTCTCCTCCTTCATTTCTCATCGAGTCTTTAGAGTCAGTTTGTGGAGTTTTTTTCATATGATCGCTTTGACGCTAGCGACAATCGCAATAAAGTGGAACTACAGATTTTGGATTCTGCCTTTCTGTATATTCTATGTATCCATTTAAAACTTTCCAACTTATCAAGTTTAGTCAACAAACACTTGATTCGAGCTATAATCCAATTTTGTTTAACACGTGATAGCAGAAGAAGTCACAATTGTGCTAAATCTGTATTTTTATTGGCAGCAAATGATTATATCGTCATTGTTCTCTAAATCATTGCATAAGAAGTGTAAAATCAAATTAAGCTCTTTTGAAGAATAAGATCAGGACCTTTTGCAGTGTTTAAGTTCTCTTTCATTCATGTTCCTTCGTTCTTCTACAGTCCAGAAAATTGGAAAAACAGCTCATTGTTGGCGTGATTGTAGGTAAGTGGGTGGGTGTGACCAGGGAGCCGCTATACAACTGGTGAACACGAAATGACTTCTACTCACAGAAACAGCGTTTTCTTCATCTAACGGATCCATAAGCTCGTCATCCAACCACTTTAAAGTCTCATTAACTTGGTCTCAGTCTTGCTGTGTGTGTGGCTCCTGGATGTGGGATTCAGACCTGCACCATCACAGGTGGTTTTAGCAGCAAACGCATTGAACCCAGTGGCTCTGCGGTCACATTCTCTGTTATCCTCCTCTCCACGTTCTCAGCATCCCTCGTAGTTCTTCATCCTCTCCGCAGCCCTTGTGTAAGCATCGGCGTTGGTTGGGGCTGAGGGGGTCGTTAAACATTTTTCTTCCCTCTTAATTGTTTTGACTTGTGCCATTGGCATCCCGATTAGGCCCCATTGATTTCCCACCGCTAAGTGCATTGATTTCTACATTTCTCATTGATCCACACTTCTAAATCTACCCACGCGCGCGCAGACACACTCTGTCTGTCTCGCCTCCTCTCCGTGAGCATCACGGAGGCTGTGTGTGAGCGTCCGATCCCCCCGTGAACGAGTGAGGCGAAGGGAACTTTGGGATAATTTCGCCAGAGAAGCACAGAAAAAAGTTGCTGGATGTGAAATCTCAAAGGAGACGGCAGGAAAAGAATAAGATGCGTTTGCTTTAATGCCTCGATGGTGAAACTTGCTGTTTTAAAAAGATTTATTTTCCTTTAATTTCTTTAAAGCTGCTTTGCTTTAAGTCCACACACACAGACACACATTTTCCCTCTTGATCGTATTCCATGGTGTTCAGGAGAGCTGGGTCTGATCCTCTCTGTTTAAGGCTCCTATCTATCCCCACCTTCCCACATACACACACACACACACTCAGCTGCATGAGTTGGAAATCTCCATCCATGTCATTGGCATTACCTCAAGCCTTGATGCTGCATTTGTGCTAAGCTAAGCTGTTTGGGCTGAAAAACCAGAAGCCTTTCTCTCATTTTGCCTGAACCTGTCTCATGCTTCCCAGCTTTGTTGCACATGTTTGCATGTCTGTGCTGCAAACACTAGCGATTCCTCAAAGCCCATGTGCAGATTATCTGCCAATTTGAACAAGAAGTGCACTTGACTGTTCTCCAAAACCGTGTTTTACACCTTAAATCCATTACGACTAGTCCAGCATGAGCAACGATGCAGAACATGCGTGAAACACGTCCGTTTAGCAAAGGGAAAGTAACTCCACAGGCAGAAATGAAATGATGTGTGCAATGAAAGAGAATATGCTTGAAGAGACTTTAGTCTGTGAAGATAAGGGCACAGAAATGAGGGAGCTGATTTTCACACTCCCTGTGAGTTCCAGCGCAGACTAGGTGGAGGCGAGCTCATGAGCTGTAAGCAAGAGGATCGATCTGTCTCGATGATTGTATCAAGGTGGCGTATCGACGGCGTCGTGTTTCACTCTTTTGTTTGTCCTCTGCGGCCTGAGAGGAATAATGGATATGTGGGAGAGTTATTGGCAGGGCCAGTGACTGGCCTATTGAGAATCTGTCAGGATTGATTACTTAGTCAGGCTGCAAGTGAAAAAGAACAGAGATGTGTTGGAAAAAAATGCACAAAAAGAAAAATAAAGTGGGGGATATTTGTTAAGTAACACACAGAGTGATGCTGTGTTTGTGCACCTGTCATTGTTCACCTTTATAATATCCAAGTAATGGCAATGCAGCTTTCCTGCAGAGTGTGAATATTTTATAGTTTTATTAAGCTTTGTTGTGTGTGTGTGTGTGTTTGTGTGTGTGTGTGTGTGGGTGTGTGTGTGTGTGTGGCTACAGCAAAGGTGTGTGAGGTGATATAATTGTAAGCTGGTATTGATTGCCCCCCCCCCCCCCCCCTTGTTATTGATGAGGGAGAATTTAATTCAACCAACTCGTTTGTCAACATGACACTGCCATTTAACAATGAACTCTCTCTCGTGCACACATGCACACACACATACACACCCACAGGCTTACAGACAAACAACACACACAACACAATGTGTTCCGGCTGCAGACGGAAGAATTTGCTCTGCTTTATTTGTGTTTTTACAGTGATTGGTTAATTTTTTTTTTTTTTTTTTTGTGAAAAGGCCAAAGTTTTCTTTTCAAAGGTTGTGTTGCTGTGATGTTTGCGCGGATCATCTTCATGTTGGGTCTGGACTCAGAGTTTGTGTTTGCTCTTCCACTGCTGTCTCTTTGTGTGCAGCTGATCAAAAGTCCACTTCGGCCCCTAATGTCAGACGAGACATCTCCCGCAGCAGGTTGCAGAGCCGTTCTGAAGGCATGGATATTACAGAAGGTGGGGGGGGGGGCATATGGCTATTGATGAGGCCCGCCGTGTGCCTTATATTTCTCCTTTCCCTCAAATCCACACACACTCCTACCTCCCCTCCATGCGATGGACGCACAAAACACACTATATTCTGCGAGAAATAATTGCTTTTGTCTGGAAGGAGTTTGGTTCGGGGCTCCTCTGCACTTGGCCTCTTCCAGAGAGGGGGGCTCCTGAGGGACAACCGGTCGTTTCTTTATTCGGCCTCTCCCTCCTCCTCCTTCCTTTTCTTTTTGCTCCCTTGTCGGGCGCAGGGATGTCATCTGTCAATAGGGAGTGAGCTTATTTTTGTTTGTTTTTTAATGTCATACCTTTTTGCTTAGTGTGTTATTTAAAAAATGCTCAAAATTAGCAACATTTGAAGATTTATTAAACTGAAGTCATAAACATTTATGAAAGAGAACTATCACAGTGTGTCTTAATGAGACAAAACTCATCTCAAAGTGATAGTGGCAATCTGTAATAACCCCATGGCCCCCACAATGCAATGAACCTGCCCCCAACCAAAAAAGAAAAAGATGCAAAGTGCGCGCAGGAAGCTGGTGGAGTGCGTCCGTGTAGCAGGTGTTTGATGGGCTTATCTTCCTCTCCCTTCCTGGACATTAGCATTGGCACAGAGCCCGAGGCCGTTCTAACGACGAGGCCCGTAATTGATCGATAACTTATTAACAGCTCAGTCTCACCTCAGAGCGCGTGCGGGAGAAGAAGGGGGGGGGGGGGGTGGAGAGGTGTGCGCGCGCTCCGCTCGGCTTTCCACTATCGACTGCGATGTTTAGCGCATGGATTTTTCTATTTAAAAAAATCCATGTCGGTGATCATCTTGAGTGTACGCGCGCGGCGCGGAGTGGAGAGAGGATGTGCACTTTTCCCGGGACGCACACACAGCCCGTGAGCCTGAATGGGGGGGGGGGGGGGGGGGAGCTGCGCCCTGAGCTGACATTTTACGCGCACGCAGCCCTAAAATAATTACTAATTTAGCACCCGCGGGTGAGTCCACGGGTTTTCCGTGGAAGGGAAATGCAGCAGTTGAGGGCTGCAGGTGACCTTGTGGAGGCCGGAGCCACGTAAATCTGTATGAGGGAGAAGGAAAGATCCACCTGCTGAAATATGCATCAAAGGTTCCCCCCTTTGAATTCATGCCCGCATATTGTGTGGAGGCAATCGATTTCTGGGGGGGCAGGGATGATGTGATTATTGGCTACATTATAATGAAATAATCAGAAGATCAATGGGCTGGATCTCTGCTCGCCGTGTACGGGATTAAAAAACGTGTTTGTACCAAAGCAGTTAGGATGGGCTCGTGCATGAAATGTAATTTGGACATAATCTTTGCGAACACGGGTATTGTTTTTATTATAGGGGGTCACGTGGATAAACTGAAACATGCTTGACAGACAGAATGAAAGAGAAGTATTTATCAAGGGATGGGGTGTTGAGTTTGTGTGGATCTGCGTGCATATTTGAGTGTGCGCTATAGGGGTGAAAGGGGCTCGAGGCAAGAAGGGGAGGGAAGAGGGGGTAAAAGAGAGAAGGAGGTGGGGTGGGGTGTATCTCGCAGTCTGTCTCCCGGTCAGAGCGCTTCACCGTGCCAGAGTGCGTTCCCGGCTGCGCGGCGTCGGACAGAAACCACCGGAGTTCTCCGATCAGCCTGTTCTTGTCGGCGCGTGGGGGATTCTCACGCGGGAGGGAGTCGGGAGGCAGCGATACGCACCGGCCGATGGAGCAGCGGCGCCAAAGAAAAGACGGCCCAGCCTGAGACTGACTGAGGAACCGAGGTTTCTCCGCTCCGCTTCCTCCTCAACTGAAGCGAGGAGGAGAAAGCCGAGGACTGCCGAGCTGATTGATATGGATTCCCACGTTTATTTTTCCATCGATTCCTGTTTAATTAGTGACCCCTGCTAGAGAAAGAGAGAGAAAGACGCGACGAGAGGAGGAGAGGGAGGAGCGAAAGTCAGATAAGGGGTGCCTGCGTAAAGCCTTACTTTAGAATTCCACTCATTTAACCAAATAATCCTTTTGCTTTTTTCTTCTTAAACCGTATTGTTCAGCAGACCAGCCAGCTACAAACCAAATCTTTAGGAGAACCAAAAAATAAAGAAGCACTCCAGTTTGACAGTTTTTTCCATTTTTACTTACGGAGAGGATCCACGCTGGACGGGGTTTGGACATTTGAATGAGCGCACAGGAGCTTCAATCCCTCTTCAGCAAAGTCAAACCAAAGCTGATCAGCAGATCCCGGCGCACATCTGTCGGGACACAATAAACTGAGTCTAAGTGCACCAGGAGCTGCCATAGGTTTGCATGGCTGATGTGATAGCAGATCCCATCCAGCGGCCAGTCACCCTGCGAGCTGCAGCATCCTGCGTGGAGAAACTGTTATAGCTTTATTTATTCTCCTGAAGAAACAGAAATAGGGACGCAGCACCCACCCAAGACCCTCCAACTATAAGGAGATGTGAATCGTTTGAGGCGCAGAAGAAAAAAAAGCCAAATACTCCAAATACTTTCTTCTCCTGCGTCCATCTTCTCCAGCGGCTGCGCACACCGGGAAAAAACAAACAAACAAAAAACACGCAGAGACAGGCCAAAGAACCACGGCAGGACGACAGACCGGAGGAGAGGAGAAAGTGAGACTCAAATAAAAGACAAAAAAAAGCAACGGCCACCAGGTCGACAGAGGACCATGTTTGTCCCCCTGCCGGTGCCCTTCGTCTTTCAGAGAACAGCGTCCGACTTCAGCGCCTGGAGACTCAAGTCCTCGCTGGCTCCGCGGTCCAGCCCCGGTAAGAGGGCTCCCCACGGCCCCACAGCACGCGGCACTTCCACCGACTCCCACTCTGCACGACACACGTTCCCCAGGACCAATCCTTCTTTAACAAATACACACAAACCTTACATTTAAAGTTCAAATGAATCAAATGCATCCAATCATATCCTTAATAAATAAATTAGCTAGAAAGTTCATCTAAGCTTATTAGTGTTTCATTTTTATACAATTTAGATGAGATTGCCTGAAATATTGGTCAAATGCAGCTTCATTTCAAGTGTTTAATAGAAAAAAGCACAAAATGTAAAGAATGTTTATCACACCTGCTTTTTTATCCTTTCCATCAAGATATCCTTCGGAAAAAAAACTGTTAATTATTCATAAAAAGTAATGATAAAACATCTAACCTGCCAGTCACACCCCAAATGTGGGTCATTTTTATCCATTCATCCCACAGAGGCACAACTCTGACTTCTCATCCTCCTCTTTCATTCATGCCATGCATTCCTCCATCACATCCTGCATTTGTCTCTCCTCCTGCTCTCCTGCAGGCTTCTTGCTCAGGTCTGGGGTTGATATTCATGGTCATCTATTGATCAGGATGTATTGATCCCTGTCGGGGGCCACGATGGGAAAACCTGTGTGAGGCTGAGATTGAAGGGAGAAAGTTTACTGGTCTAGGAATAATGCAAGATGGTGGGAGAGGACTCTTTTTCAAGAGATTTTCAAATTAAATCTCTGTTTAAAAATGTTCTATACGTTTTATTTTACTTTAGAAAGACCGAACTGCTGTCAGATTTGTGCCACCATGATATTCCTTAAGGGTAAAAAACTAAATATTATCTAAAACTTTTAAAAGGGAAATATATATATTTTTATGTAATGTTCTGTTTTTTGTCACTGCTTAAGTTTAAATATCTGCAAAAATGTGTGTTGAGTTTCTGCATGTCTGAGGTGGACAGGGCCGACAGCTGCTCCGTCTCCACCAGCTCCATCCACTCTGGCAGAAATCCTGAAGGGCACATTTCTGTGTGTCTTTATGCAGAGCTGTGTCAAACACGCCGCAGTAGTACATGGCATTGCCTGAAGTCAGTGTCCAAAGTAGAAAGCTGCAGAGATTTTAACAAGAGCTGCTTCTGTTGGTTTTGACAAGCAACTTGACTCTGTGTTTTCTGAAGTGGAAGTTCAATTCTGCTGGAAAATTAAAGACAAAGAGTTGATGGATGAATGAGGGGGAGATATGGACACAAGAAGATAATGAATGACAGAATAAGTGGATGCATAAATGAACAAAAAGGAGTGACAAAAGGAATTCGGACAAAAAAACCAAGTGATGGATGAGTGTGAAAGAATATGAAAACAAGCAAATGGAATTATTGTCTACAGAAAGACTGAGGAGAAATCGGTTAGAAATTGTGATATACAATGATAATAATAATAATGCTAATTTAAGGATGGAGAAGAGGGTTGTCTTTGAGGAGTATATTGCGCTGTGAGTTTTTCCATCTTTTGTTCTCCGTCTAGTTTTCTCATTTCTGTAAAGTCTTCCCTCAAAGCAAAGACTAATTGCACCGTTCCATCCCTGTTCCCCCTCCTTCTCCTCTCAGCTCACATAGGGAGGCTGTTGAATTGGATTTGCCCAGTGTGTTTTGGCTGGGCCATCTAAGCCAGTTTAGCTAACCCTGTTACCCATGATTCCCTGCCTCCCCCAGATGCGAACGTTGGCCGGCGTCATTTTGAGCGCGCACACATCTGGAGGTGCTTGCGTTAGGGGGAGCACAGACGGGGTGTCAGAAGTCGGAGATGAGGGGAGTGGGGTTCAGTGGCCGAGCGGGTGGGTTTGGGGGGAGGGAGGGGGGGCAGACCTGAACAGCAGACGCCAGCAGACAGCAGCTCTGCAGTGGATCTAAACTGAGAGCTTATAGGTTTATTGTTGGCTCGACTCCTAAACACTGCAGCGTTGAAACCACTGACCTCAGCTCGCCGTAGACACAGCTACACGCTCTGATAAGAGAATAAAAACACGTCTTTAGATTTAATATTTCATCATGAGAAAAATAGCATAATAAAATCCTAGTTTAATCATTTTTGTTTGTGAGCATTCCAAATTATGGCCTACGAGGAGGTAACGAGAGTTAACACCTTTCAGCGCCAACCAAAATTATAATCTCCTGTTTTTGTGGCATGAGAGAAATATTTAAAGGGAGGTGGGTTAATATGAGGCTGTTGCTGTTTCAGCGTGAGCAGAGTAGATGCTTTCATTCTTGATGTGTGCCGTCAATCCACAGAGTTTAACTCAAATACAGCAGCAGCAGGATTTCATCAATCCATCTTTGCATTCACATTTGAAATTCTTAATTTCCCCAGATTTACTTTAATTTGTTTTTCTTGATTTAAAAAAGTTTGAGAATTTTGCGGGGTCTTGTACAAGAGTCGCAGCAGAGGGAACACACAAGGTGAAGATCCACCCTGACATCTCTTACATGTTGACCTGTCAGAAAGCAGCAGGAACACATAACTTGCATTGCAGGGTTCCTGTTATTTGTGCAATTGTTGTTAAACGTTAAGGCTTTAGGGGGGGGGGGGTTGTTGGAGTTCTAAGCATTGTCCCATTTTTTTTGCAGCTTGCCGATCTGATGAAAGTGTGTGTGGGTTGTTTTTTTTGCTGTGGTTTTTAAGAGCCCAGAGGGTGGAGGCCAGCATGAGGCTGCCTGTGGTCTGTCTTTGCTCTGCACCACAACAAAGAAAATCTAAATGCTCTTTTATTTTATGTACGCTTCTGTAAAATCCTCCAGGGCCCAAGTGGCCTCTATAAAACTAAGAGCTGTCCAATTCTGGGGATGCTTTATTTATGTTGGTTTCTCCGAGAGGCCTCTTATTGGAGCTGCTGTTCTTCGGCCAAATGTTCATTTCGACCCTCTGGTCCAGCCTGCTCTCCTCAGCCTGCCGCCTGTCTTCTGGGATCGTTCTTCCAGGAAAAATGATAAAAGAAATTGTTGATTGTAGGTAATGAAAAAAGGCCAATCACTGCAGTGTCAAAGACTCAGGAATGTAATTAAAACTGGCAGAGGATGGGAAAAATGGCACTGTTTAGACAACATGGCGGAGGTGCTCTTTCCACAATACTGCAGAGTTGAAGCACAGACCTCCTTCCCACACACACACACCAGCATATCACACACAAACAGGGTTCAGTGCTGCTGCCCCCCCCCCCCCCCACCCACCCACCCAGATTTGCACCTTGCAAAGCCTGGGATCTTGTTGTGGTGTCACGGTTACAACAAACTGAGCCCAGCAGAGGCCGGCATAATTATTCGTCAGTGTGTGTGTTAACACACTTTCTGTGTTTGTGGTGAAAGTGTGTGTCGGTTAAACATTGTGTATTTGGTCTGAAGATGTTGCTTTGCTGTTGTCAGAACTTTGCAAACATTTGTGATTTTTTTGGGGAGAATTCATGCAGACTGGAATGTGGTGTTTGTGAATGTGTGTGTGTGTGTGTGTGTGCGCGCACAAACAGTTAGACAATTCAATAATTGCACATTGAGGTCAGTTATGGATCTTTCCAGCATGTGTGGTAAACCACAAGGAGCTCATAGCTGCACATTGTGTGAGTGGTTTTAACCTTCCACCAGTATTGATTAGGAGGCATTGACTTCTCTCCCGCCACTCTACGTGTGCGTGAGTGTGTGGATCGCTGATGTGTGGGCTTGAGAATTTGTGGTTGCGCATGGCTTGTGAATATGTGAATGTGTGTGGCGGTCTCAACGCTTGCCGTGAATGTGAAGGAACGGGAGAAGGTGCGTGCGCGCCAGGACACCTGACTTTGTATGCATGTGTGTGCACGTGGATGTGTATGGATCAGGCTTTAAACGCCGCGGCATAGTTGGTAAGTCCCGGTGTTAACGTGATTGCGAATGACAAAGCGTCCAGGCGGGTTTGTTAACTCCATAATGGGGAATCAATAGACACAACACAGATGTCAATACAACATGCTTTATTGCGTTAAACCGCCATACTCCCACCCTGGGCGGGTGGAAGACTCACACACACACACACACACACACACACACACACGTAGAAATGCACTGCGTCTGAGAATGCATCTGCCACTTAAAATTCCTGCACACATTATAACACAAAACATTTGTTTTATAGTATTTGTGCACATTGAGATTTTAATTAAAAAAGTTGAAGCAAAAACAGAACTGTCTTTCCTCATTCTTTTCTATTATTTAAGACCGTAAAGGATCTATATTTCATCGGATGTTTCCAGACACAAATAATCACTCAGAAAAATGCCCAAAAAGTTTCGACTTTTATTTGGTTTCACTCTGCAGTCTTGAGCAGATTTAACTGCCTGGAAGTCTTGCAGCTGCTTATCCAAACTGAGTTCTAACGGAGAAGAAAAGTACGTTTGTTCTATTAGCATTCTATTAACCATTTTCCACCCATTTTACCCCCAAGTGACTATCCAGGGAATTCCTGATTACTTCTTTTTTAGAACTGTACCACACCTTGTTTTTTTTCTATGTAAATCAAAATCCACTTTATTCCCCCTGGATCATTTGTGCACAAACCACAACAGGGTTCACTTGCAAGTGAACTAAGGTCAATGTTTTTTAGTGGGCTTAGTTTATTTGTTTAGTCTGCTCCTAGAGTTATATAAGTTGGGTCAAATTGGTTTAAATGTGCCCACAACTATTCTAAATTACTGCTATCCTCCAGTTTTTCAGAAGAATAACTTACATGGGAAAGATTTTATGGCACTTGACATCAAAAGAATCTATATGTGCATTTGCTTTTAATTCAAACTTGTCTTAAAAAGCATTACAGCACAGAGTTATTATATGTTTTCTTTTACATAGTTTTCTTATGCTTGTCCATCTTTTTTTGTTGTTGTTATCTTTTTAATTTTAAACAGGCTGGTCATGTACTTGCATAGCACATGTTTTTGTCCATTCTTGGTGCTTTAGATTTACCAGGCATTTGCCTTTTGCTGCTGATTTAACTGGATTAAGTGTTCAGACGATTATTACCTGGAATCATGTTATCCTGGAGGAAAGGGGCTGGGAAGCACTGCAATTAAACGTCTGCTGAGAGAACTGCCACAGCTCTTAACATTACAAAGGCTGGCTTTCAGACTTTCATCTAAAACTGGATGTTTTTCTTTAGTATGGCCCAAAGCTCATTACATTCACACAAAAAAGGATTTTTTTTATTTACTTGGTTACCAGCTATAAACTGCCCACTTTTAAGTTTTTGGGGATATTTTGAAGGAAAACAATAATGTGAACTTTACAGAACAGAAATACAACTGAATCATAATATTTGCAGTTATGTTTATTTTGAAAAAACTTGTGTTTTGACATTTTTGTGCCATTCAGTCTTTTTGTTTGTGTTTTCGTTCATTAGAAGTGCTAAATAAAGTAACTGTCAGCAACGGCAATTATCCTTATACTTGCCAACTTAATATTCTTTTAAATGTATGTCTTTAGGACTTAATTAGGTGAAAACAAAACAATACGTCACTAAAACAGGAAGCTGGCGGAACTCTCTTTTGGATTTCTTAGCTATCTTCACCTCTTTGTGTTCTTGGATTAGTGTTTATTCAAGTTTGTGGAAGCTTAAGGACATTTTTGTTTAAAAATTTCATTGGAATATTGTGCTAGAAAAGGGAATTCGACTTGAATAAAATCAAAGCAAACGGCATGTAAAATAAAAGAAATCTTATTAATGTTCCTTAGACTCTTACAAACCTGTGTGTTCAGCCTTGAACACACTCCTGCACTTTTACACACAAACACAAATACACACTCAGATGTTTTTATTTTAGTTAGACAATAAAGAGCACTTTGCTTTCTGCTACCTGCTGTGCAGATATGAAGTAAAAGTCTCCCTGTTATCAAAACACGGTCAGTTGAACCCGCCCCCCTTTTTCCCTATGTGTCAGCCTGTCCGACTACAAACTCCTTTTGTTACCGTGGAAACATTCACAGACCATTAGACACACTCATAAGAGAAAAAGAGTTCAGGTAAACGTTGTCGTCTGCACATAAAGCACATGCGTGCTGCACTGGGCGGTCAACTTGGTTGGCCTTAATGGTCCCAAAGACCATTAAGGGCTAAATTGGCTGTACTCAAGCTATGTGAGACTGCCCCATGTGTCCTGGCCTGTGTATGCATTCAGGAGTCATACATCACTGTGTTTTCACTATGTATGACCATGGAAACACAAGTAGGATGTGTACTTAAGTACTTATAGTTTGTGTAAAATGGCTGTTCCCTATTGGCTTGTGTCAAAGCTGTGGATGATGGTGTGTGTGGCTTTTCTCGTCCGTTTTACACTTTCGCTAAATAATGCATCTTGGACACAGCAAGGGACTTTTCTTGGTTTAACTGCAGTACGGACCCCTAATCGAACGCACTCTGGGTGCTCGGTCCCATTGTCCAACAAGATGTCTGTAGATGGGATTTTCTCCTCGCACACATAAAGAACTCTTTGCCTGTTCACTCCCCTCACAGCTCATAAGGCCTTCTCATGCTTTTCTACCTCTCACTTTTACATCACCCTCTTCTCCTGCCTCGGTCCACACTGCAGCCTGTTGTGTTCAGCCAGAAGACGTGACAGCAGAAAGAAAAGAGAAAAAATGAAGGAAGGAGACCGGTGGGAAGGCCACTCTACACTTTAATGGCTCATAGACGGACCGCCACTTTCCATCTAATGATTAGGTGTGTCTGTGAGGTTAGACCTGTGTTTAACAACCAGTCCTAATCGAACTTATTCCCCGTGTCACCAAATCAAAGAAAAGAGGATATTTTTCATTAGCCGCGGTTACATGGGCAGAATATATTGATCGGATCAATGGTCGGGTTAAAATTCACCCGTGCACATGGGCACAGAAAACCTTTTTCCGATTAGAACAAACGTTCCCATGGCTCACACTCTCGTTCGGAATGAATCATTTGGGCATGCGCAGTAGTGTAAAAATCACCCGGATGCGGATATAGGTCCCGTTGTAAACAAACCGCTTCCACAGACATTTATGCAGCAGCTCGGTAACATACGAGACGATCTTCCAAACGTGCTTTTATTAATGTCATGAATATTATGAATTGCCTGTTCGCTCATCGTTATATTTAATCTGTGTGGTCAGTGCTTTTTTTGTGGAAGAATTAAGCTGGACGAAAGCTTAGGACAGACTAACACGGGCTAACATCATTAGCCTGATGGATGGACACAAAATCCAGGACCGTGCAAGAAACGCAGCAATCTGCAGCTTTCTAAGGACTGAGCGACATTTATTTCTGCTCTGAAAGTTCACACAGACCGCCCCAAAGCCACTCTGTGAGCTAGCGGCCCGAGCTCTGTTCGAACACGGTTCCTCCTGAGTCCTGCAGCCGCTAACCCAGAGCGGCGGGACGGCTCGCAGTCTGAATTCTCCCACACATAAGAAAACAACAAAACGCACACGTAAAAAAGCCCCCCCCCCCGACACAAAATTATTAATCCAGCTGCTCTGCTCACTCGGGTGCCAGTGGACCGAGTGAGCGTCAGGGGGCACGAAGCGCTCCTCCTCCGAATCTCCCCCGTGAGGGGTGTAAGAGAGGGGAGAGCCAGCGGGGCGAGAGCGGAGCGGCGCTTTTCACGGGGCGTCCGCAGAGCAGCTGGTCGGTCCCGTATGAGCTCCAAAGCTTTCTCACAGCGAAACACCTTCTGTGCATGACGTAAACCAGAGCAGCAGTGACACACGATCGGAATGACCGTTTACATGCTCCACGATCGGATAAACGATCGGTATAACCCACCTATCTCGATCGGAAAGAAATTCTGATCCGAATGAGTCTGATCGGGGCAGAGTATTCCGAACGGCGCGTTTACATGACGCATTTTCTTTCCGATCAGGCGTTCATTCCGATTACTTTTGCCCATGTAAACGCGGCTAGTGACATAACCTCAACATTAGGCGTCGCTACTATATATGGCTCTGAGAGAGTATAAAGCTGGATTTTTATAAATAAAACTTAAAAATAACCTTATCCCATTCAGGATTGAGATCTTTGTCTTGCTCAAAGACTTGGTGTTGATCTGCAGTCAGGCTAGAAGCAGGTTTCATCTTAGTGAGTCCAAAAATTCAATATTTCTTTGGTTCTAACGATAGCCTGCATCAACCATGAGGTGGAAAAACAGCTCCTGTACATCATCCTCCCACCAGGTTACACTGTAACGCCTGATTTACACTGGTCCGTCTGCGTTGTGTCTCCATTGGGTCTCCATTACGTTAACACAAAAAATAGAGCTTTCATTAATTAATTGGAAATATATATTGCCTCCATCATGTCTGTGTCTGACGTTCATCCCTCCGCAGCACAGCGCAAGCTTTACTTCCAGTCCGTCCATGTGTTGATTTTCCGGCAAAAAGCCGGGGGACAGGTTTGGGTTTCAAAATTAAAACTTCCGTTGTGCTTTCAAAATAAAACTTAAATTTTATTAAACTTAAATAAATTTTTATTTTATATTTAAGGTAATGTGTCCCGGGGAAGACCCAGGACACGCTGGAGAGACTACGTCTCTCGGCTGGCCTGGGAACGCCTCGGGGTTCCCCCAGAGGAGCTGGAGGAAGTGGCTGGGCTGAGGGAAGTCTGGGCATCTCTGCTCAGTCTGCTGCCCCCGCGACCCGGTCCCGGATAAGCGGAGGAAGATGGATGGATGGATGGATGGATGGATGGATGGTGTCCACACAATAAAGCATCTTAACACAAAAGATAACACGTGTCCATGTTTGCCATGGACAACCAAAGTTTAATTATGGAAGCACAAAAACACGAGATTATTTATGAGACAAAATAAAGTTCTATACACCCTCTTGTGCTACACATTATGTTAGCTAAATGTGAAAGAAATATTTAGCTTGAGTTGGGCTGCACGTGTGGCGCAGTGGTTGGCACTCTTGCCTCACAGCAAGAAGGTCCCCGGTTCAAGTCCCGTTTGCATGTTCTCCCTGTGGATGCGTGGGTTTTCTCCGGCTTCCTCCCATCGTCCAAAAACATGCTTCATGGGTTACTTGGTTACTCTATATTGTGAATGTGAGTGCGCAGGGGTGTGTGATTTGTGGCCCTGCGACAGACTGACGACCTGTCCAGGGTGTCACCAACCTTCGCCCACAAGTGGGCGGGATAGAGTCCGGAGATAAAACGAGGACAAAGGGACAAAATGGCTTAGATATGAATTTAGCCTGAGTTCAGTTCGATTCTCTTCACCTCAGTGGACTCTGGTGTAAAACGAACACCATGTGTTTCCTAAAGAAGTTAGTGCCAAATTCACCAAATCCAAAATGTCTTTTTTTATTTTTTTATGCCCAGTGTTTTGGTCTTCCACTAGGCCCCTTTCTTTGCAGCTCCAACCTTTGTGTCCTTTTACAAATGTTTTCACTGTCCCTCCACTTAACGTGTCCAAACCATCTCTCTCTGGCGTCCCCAAATTTATCTCAAAAATATCTAACATGAGCTGTTAACTGGATAAAATAACTCTTCATGAATTCTCAACATAAACCAAACTACAAACCACTCTATAAAACGGAACATACTGAAAACAGCTCTTAGAGAATTTCTTTTTTCTTTTTCATTCTTTGTTTGATGATAAACCAATGAAAAGAGAACATACTGCCCCCTACTGTAAGGGAGATAAACAGTGGCATCTCGCTCAAATCCTGAGTGAAATGGGCAAATTGAGCGGGAAGAAAATAGTATGGATCACCTGGTGTCAGTAGGTCCTCATAAACAATGCAACTGGAAATGGTAGAGCACTGTCACCAGCATAGCCCACAACAATAAATTATTTAAAGTAAAGGACTAAAATGCTGGTTTGACACCTGATTAATGCATCAATTCTGTTTTAAACCTGAAAAAAATCATGTGCATTACTTGTCTTAGCCTACAGCTGACTTTTTTAAATTCGCCTTGAATTTTTATATCTTCTCACTTTCACTGAAGCTGAAATTGTTCTCTCTAGTTTAGAAAACATCAAGATATAAAACAAATCTTTCACCACATGTGCTCACTTTAGTTCTCCATAGTATCCAGTGGACTTTGACATTAGTCCATCCTGTAAACACAAATGGGGTGCAGGCCTTGACAGAGAAATCCTTAAATGGACTGTTGACATAGAAACCAATCTGGAAACAAAACAGAAAAAAAGTAAATGTTCTTTAGGGGGCAGTATGTTCTTTTTGCCAATAAATCACAGAGCCTTCTGCATTATTTTTGGTGCAAAGCCTGTCTGCTCCATCTTTCAGTTTTACTGGCTGTAGAATTAAAAAATGGGCATTTGATTTTAAGAATTCTTCAACCCAATTAAAAAAGAAATTGAACTTTGATGTTACGAGGTGCATGCAGTTTTAAAAGTCTGCTGTTCTGTAAGTTTGGCTGTAATGTCCATCAGTGTTTGCCGCTGGTGTGTGTAATACAGACGTGCTGGTCTTTTGTGCCAACCTGAAGGAAGGGATCTTGTTCCTCAGCTTGCATGAATAGCGAGAAGAGGGCTTAGGAAAGGCTCCTGTCCTCCTCCACAGCTTTCTGACATAATGAAGCCAGTGTGTGATCTCACACAAAGCCTTCCTGTGGAAGTGTGAGTAAGCTTGTCTTGATGTACGCTCTAGCCGTCTCAAAGGTGCAGGACTTTTATAGAGATTAAAATGACAGAGCCGTGGATAAGAAGAGCGATGTGTGTGTTTCTGTGCTTGTGTGTGTTGGAGCCAACCCTTGTGAGTGTTTGCATGTTTATGTGTGCCTCAGTAATGCAGTCTCCTCCTTTGCAGCACCACAGAGACGTTTAATGCTCACCAACTTAGCTTGTACCAAGTACACCACACACAGTGAGCTTACACGTGTCCTTTGTGTGGCACTTTTCTATGCCTGTAATTGTGATTGACTAGGTGTGTGTGTGTGTAACCAGGCAGCATAAATCTTTGTGCGCAACAATGTCATTCTTTCCACCGCTGATACATTTAGCTAATAAAGTTGGTTACGAAAAGTGAGGTTGGTTAGATTGGATCCCACGTCTTTTGTCTCCTACCCCCCCCCCCGCCCACACTCACATCCACCAACTGCAGGTCAGTGCTGTTTTGGGCTTGAAGGAAGATTTAGACCCCCAATTTAATTTAGCAGACAAGAGTTATGGTAATGAACTTTGGGGCAAGAAGGTGGCTTTAGATGAAAGAGGAGGATGGATAGGAAGTGGGGGCAGGGGTTCCCCACATTTACCTCAGGAACACCTCGTCCTTCCTGTCCTTCTACCCCTGGCTCCCTTAAGCCTGTATTATTGAGGGGCAAGCAGTGACTATGAAGGGTTTTTAGTGAAACGAGAATATCATGCTGGGGGGGGGGGGGGGGGGGTGCAGCATGTATGCACAAAGACAGAAGTAAAGTGACAACAATAGACGGTGGAGAGTGAAAGGAATGGTGGGAGGGTGGGAGGTGGACAGGCGGTGGGTCCAGCCCTTTTTAATAAATCTGAGTGCTCTGGTTAGTGCCTCAATCTCCTCTACCCAGCTAAACCCCCTTTTCCACGAAGCATACAAACACATACAGACGTGCACACGCTCCCAATTCATGCACTTACTCTGTGACTCATTTTCACCCACATATATTTTCACTGGACAACAATCTCAAGGGCTTTTACAAGGTGTTTTTGCCAGATTGTACAGCTGATGCTGCTCATAACTGAACTGTCCTCCAGATGTGGGCACAAAGTCTGAAAAACTCAAGTGTTGTTTTTTTTTTTTGTATTTTTGGTGGTTTCATGCTAATTTGGCTTTCTTTTTTTTCCACCTTGGGAACATTTGTTTTGTTGGCAATCCTCCTGTCCACACTCCTGTCAATACTGCTGAAAAGTACAAAGTGGTGGAAAGATGTGCAATTTCAACAAGCGTAAAGACAGAGTGAAAGCAGTGCTGGACAGTGAGCCACTCCCCTTCAAGTGCCTGTGAGGACTGTGTATGATGCAGGTAATGCACACCCTGAGTCCTGCTTGGAAGCTTTTTGAGTGCCGTTTAAATTAAAGCAGGAAAAAAACAGAAATAGTGGCCATATGCTCCATGTGCTTGTTTTTTAACGTGTCATTTTCTTATTCGTCACAGATAACTGGTCTTTGAGAAAGTAATATTTGGTGGACGTAAATCTTTACCTGTCAGAGGCATCAAAGGTAAACATCAGGTTGAGGTCCCAGCCACTCAAGTGGAAAGAGCAAAAACCCTTTTTCCACCTTTCATTCTCTACCAACATTTAACTCCCATCAGAAGTGAGTTTAGAAAACCACAGCATTGTGTGCATAAAGAAGTCGTCCTTAGTTTCGTACATAATGATCATGTGTCCTTGGTATGGCTGTCGCAGCTTCCATTGACTCACATCAGCCTTTCTAAACCGTGCCAGTTCAGGGCCACTCTGTTAGTCAAAAGGCGCCAAAATACATGAAGGAAATGACAAAGATAAGTAGTGTTCAGGAGAAGCTAAGTGTAGGTTATAAACCACTTCATCATCAAACACCTCTCTTGATGCTAAACAGACTAAAATGTTATTGAGAATGGAGTGCAGCTAAAGTACCTCATATTGAGACCTGAACAAAGTGTCTGTTCTGAATGAACATTAGTTTATTCATTTTCAGCTGTTAAAGGTAAATGAAAATTTGAGTAAAATATCGAACTGACCAGACTTGGCTTTGAAGCTCAGGAAAATAACTGGTTATCCAGCTCTTTTGTGAGGTTTGAGCCTGTTTTTCTTGTGTGCAATGTAGAATAGAGTCCACAACTGAGATTCAAACTTTCCAAGAAGGCATTAAAAATGTAGAGGTGCTTTCCTGTGGGTTCCACAAGTGTTGTCATTTTTCATTCTGCCAAAATAGAAAAAAAAAGAGTTCAGGATCAGAACTGATAAAAAAAGCACACAAACAGTCTCTTTTGTGTCCTCATTTTTGAAACTTAAATCAAAAATGTTTCCTCCAGTGAGTGTAACAACCTCCAAGTCAAATTGATTGATTTCTAAATGTTTTACTTCAATAGGGTTTTATCCGTTATTGCAGGGGCCTTCTCCCAACCCTACAACTCAAGAACTTTTCACTAATGGTTCAGGAAAGGAGGAGAAGGCTTGACAATCATGCTGCCAATGTTTCACAATGACATGCATTCAGGGCAGGCACTCTGGCAATTGTACCCAAAATGCACAGAGCGTATATCATTGTTAATACTTTATTTTCTGTGTTTTGCTGTAGAGTGGATCTGCATTTACAGTGTTACTGATACCAAAAGCAAGCAAAAAGAGGTCAATGTTGAAAGGCATGCCCAGTAATTTGAGCATCACAGTTAAGACAAAACTTCATGTTTGAGTTAAAGCCCTGCTCTGATTATCATTTGATCTGTTCTTAAAGCTTTTCCAGTGGTCTTTTTATTATGATTATGCTGTTTTTAGACTTAATCCAAACACATGTGTTGTTTTCTAGGACAATTTCTGCAGAGCGGCAGTAGTTCGTTAGAAATTTGCCTCTGAGTTGTGGGAGGGACTGTTGGCGTGGAGTAAGCCTGCCCCTACTTCCCATCATCCATCTGTTTAGACTCTCTCCCACTAGCTTACAGCCCCACAGACCCCCAACCTAACATTACTGATGCAACAGAAATGGTGAGCAATATTGTCGCTATCAAGCCTTACAGTATAGATCCAGTTTCCATTTTTTTCCTGATAGTTGGAGGACAGGATTTTTGAAATGTCATGAATGACTTAAAAATGCCTTTTATTGGTCATTAACCCTGGAGAAGTCGCTGGTGACTCCTAAATAGCACCCGCTCTTTGACAGACCGTAACTCTTTGATCGTTTTACGTGAAGAAAAGCAGCTTCTTCTTGACTAACACATTAGAAACGTAAAGTTTTTCATTGCAGCTAAAAGCCACTTTTCTCCTAGACCAAATCATCAAATTAACGTGGATTGCGTAAGCACTTCATAACTATTGAGTGTTGCATCTCACTGGAGGTTGAGTTTAATGATGCTAATTATTCCTTCATTCATTCATCTTCCATTCCGTTTTGTCCCTTTCTGGGTCACGGAGCCTATCCCAGCCACTTGTGGGTGAAGGCAAGGGACATCCTGGACATGTCGCCAGTCTGTCACAGCGTCTGATGCTAATTAATCATCATTAATTTAGGCAAACTCTAACTTAACCTGATTTCAAGGTTAAACCTTTAGATGAATGAATATAAAAGTGTAAGTACAACGCTCCCATCTTTGACTGATTTCCAGCGCTTCCCTCGAACAAACACCATCAGAGGAAACATCAATGTTTACTGAATGAGTCTTCAGACATGTAGACCTTGTTTATGTATCGACAGTGTAGCTCGGAGTGACTCTTTTCTTTTTCTCTTTTTTAGAAAAGATCTTCCGTTTCAGGGAATTTTTGGGCTTTGCATAATTTAAAGCAGCTTTTGTGGGCTGTGAAGTTGCAGGTTACAGTTTGCCTGCTCAGAGGCCAGACTCACTTAATCGCAGATTTGAACACATAATCGTCTTCACACACCGTGGATCCAATCTCTCCGCATACAGTACACACACATTTACTAGATCAGATAAAAAAAAATGGGAAATTCCTTTTTTTTTCTTCAACCTTTTTCTTACCCTCCATTCTCACCTTCTTATCATCGCACCTCTCATCTTTTCTTCTTCATCCTCTTTTATTATCCTGCACTTTTTTTTCCGTCTGCGGAGGAGTGCGCTGTCCAGAAATGAAATTAATCTGTTGTACGACACTCCTCCCTCCCTGCTTTCCCTCCTCCTCCTCCTGCATCTCAATCTCAATCCTTCTTTGCTCTCCAGGGAAGATCTGACTCGTCACTTCAACCTCTTCATATTGGATATGCATCTGTTAGCCCACTCTGCCTTCTCCCTAACACTTCCCAGCTCAAAGTTCACACACACAAAGGTGCTTTCACAGACTTGCATGCTCCAACATGGAAACAGCACGCTTACACACTTCCTACCACATCCGAACAAATCTTTCCACAAACCCCAATCCTGCACCCACACAAACACACACAGATGTTGACATCTCTGACAAACCGTCCACTGGCGGGTTTCTCCCAGTGCTTCAATCAAAGCCATTGATATGAATCTTAGCTGTTTTCTCCACACTATAGGAAGCAGCAGCAGCAATATAGCAGCTGTACTTTTTAGCACTGACACATCTTTCATCATGGCCTGTGCCTGGAAAATAGCTGCTTACAGCTGCGCCCCTGCGTTTTATTTCCAGCCACTTCTAAGTAGAGAAAGACGATATTGCAGGACTTTAGCTTTGGCCTTGGCTGAACTCCTCTACCTTATTAGCGGGGATATGGAAAAAATGAGAGAGACCTCGTACTTTATATGAGAAAGGAAGGCAGGAAGATGTGGAGGATGAAGATGAGAGATGTGAGGAGTGAGCGAGGTTCTCCTTAATGGTTCCCTCTAGGGGTTTTAGCAGCCATCCCGGCCCTTGTACCCACATACAGTCATAGCAGGGAAATGGTAAAGATGTCTCCCTCCTCCCTTCTAGAGCTGTATGAATATGGTAAATCCACTATCCGCTCGGCAGCACGATTCTCTCCCACAAAATGGCCCTGTGTCTGCGTCCCTCGGGGGTATAAGCTAAGGAGATCTGCATTTAGGCCCAGCACTCACTCCCTTTCCACTCTCTTGGGGTTTGAAAGAGCCTTGACCAGCCTCAATCCTCCTATCTATCTAACCGCAACAGCAACCATGATGGCACACAACACAGCGGCGTGGCTTAAACGTGGTGGCTGGAGCCGCACAGCCCATCGCTATCTAGCCGCTCGGGTTTTACACTCCCACAGACACAGAGCTCTCTGTCCGTGTCAGTGTCTCACTGACTGGGTGAGGTCCATTTCGCCAGTGTGTGCCTCAGGCGGGGAGGCATCACTGACGAGCCCGCTCATGTTCTCCTACACAGACACACACCGATGCGCACATACACAGGGTTGGTTCGTGTAACCAGCTCTGCAACTGAAGCCTTGTCAGGGTCAGAGAACATGGTTGGATGGCAGCTCACTCTCACAGTCTGTCAGTCATCCATTACTGCAGTAGACAAAGCATTCATTTTATTTGCACCTTGTTGGCCTTAGTCATTCAGCTGGGAAATACTGACGCATCAAACAGTATAACATTTCTGACGCAATGCTTCAATGTCAGGAACGTGACAAGCTCGCCGGCATGATTATGGCCTTTTCACAGCATCTGCTGCCTGTTTTTCAGGGTTCACCTGGACAAACATCTGCAGTTTGCCGTCATAAATTCCTAGTTGGAAAGATTATAACCTAAGTTTGTAAGATTGATTTGGGTGTCAGAGAGCTTCTGCAATAATGAACAATACTCATGTTTAATTGTCCGATATCCTAAACGCCTATGATTTAGATTGGAGGATGCAGTTTACAAAACACTTGAACAAACCAAGAGCCTTTAGCATAATGTTTAATGCAGAAATAAAACCAAAGAGGACCTGTCTTACCTTCATCCACCTTGCTTGGTGAAAACCAAACACAATGTTGCAACAAAAAAGCATATCGGAAAATTAAGAAGTCATCTGTCCAGCCCACTAGTAAACCACAAACGCACGGAAGTCAGTCGTTCAGTGACCTCGTATTTGAGAGGAAAATGTGAGCTTCTCTGATGCCTGGTAGAAGCAGTGTGAGGCAACAGGGCAACAGTCTGAAACACTGCAGAAAATATTTAGAAATGTTTGTCTAAGCGTCAAGGTTTAAGACTGTCCGGTCAAGGTGAGACCTCGGCAAGACAGAAATGTTTGCTTGTTTGGGACTTGAAGACAGAGCAGTTGGAATACAGCGGCCCTGCAAACCTTAATGGACTGATGCAACGTGGCACGGAAGACTTTGCCAAGTGATGACCTTAGATTACATCAAGAAGCTGATATTTTCATAATGATGCCACTTTTTTTAGTCAGAAACAACTTATAGAAGAAATAATGTTTTTTAATAATGCCTCGTATTTATTTCCTTATGGATAAAATACAATGATATCTCAGCTTTTGTGGTTGTTTCTTACATGATTGATAAAAAGCTATCAAAATTATAAAAGAGTAAAAAAAATAAAGAAGTATCATATCTGTACAATTATATGGTACAACAATATGTATTTGGAATGAAGAGATTTCTCAACCAGATTGTTTTGAATGATCACTTCCCTGTGGGTCTAAATCTGCATTGAGCATTCATAATTGTGATGGAAATTAAGCTAATGCTTGTTAAAGATGGTAAACTTATATTCACTCACATTTTTTTTTCAAGAAAATGAAAGTCAGTCATCAAAGGAAATGATAAATCATCTTCATCCATTTTTTTGTGCTATAATTAATCTCAAAGGACAGCACATAAGGACAAAATCATTCATATATTCACCATATATTTCCATATGTTGTTTCTGGACACTTTTCAAAACAGTAAAAGTTCAATATTTTTTTAATAAAACCACACAATAACTACTTAATTTATCACTCATCTTAACATTCCATCTCAAGACAACAAAGCGTAATCTGTTTATGTTTTATAGATATAGTCTTTCAGTTGTAAACTAGGGTGGACCCTCTTTACGCTGAGGAGCAGAACAGACGCTGTAACACAGAACCGGGTAAAAGAGACTATGTGACATGAGATGGGACGGAGGATGTTTGAGACAGCCTAAAGGATGGAAGGTCATTTAAGACTTTGCAGAAACTGAAGTTAGGCTAAACAGGTAATGTGTATTACAACTTCATGCTTCTCTTCCTCCTCTGGTGCTTTTTAAAGTTTTTTTCTGTATTATATGCAGCCTGTTAGACATTCATTTATTTGTTTAATCATAAACGGCAAGATTGACAGATTAGTTATCACTTGATTATTATGGATTATGCTACTGGGTCATTATTTTTGTTTATTTACTTTTTTGTGTCTGAAAGAGTTCTCCCAGCAGGCTGTTTCTCCTAAACAGAAAGCTAAAATGTTTGTTTTTGAAGGACAAAGGTGAAATGATGGCTTCAGAGCCCCTGGCTGTGTCTACGTGTGTGTTTTGAAAAAATTGTAAGGCTGTTTGAAGGCGTCTCTGTGTCCACGTGTGCTCATGAATTAGTGCTTTTGTCCTTCAGCTGCGGCACATGTGAGCCCAACAGTCTTCGGCTCTCCCTCCTTCAGCTGTGGCTCCCTCCCCTCCTCCTCCTTCTCGTCCCCTTTGTCTGCTCGTCAGTTAGGGAGCAGTCCATGCGGGATTCTGGGATGCAGGGGGTTAACCTTTGACCTCTAACCCCAACCTCCACCCCCGTTCCTTTGCCCCCCTATGATCCATATGCAAGCGACCCCCGTCACCCACTCATTCTTCTTTCATCTGTCTGTGCCTGGCCAGGCTGTTGTGTCAAGTCTCAAGTTCAAGTCCCGGGACAGCCCAGGCCATGCGGGGTCAGGAGGACCACAACGGACCAGATCTGGCTGGCAGAGAGCACCAGAGGAAGGGAAGGGGGTGGGACAACCTGTGTTTGGTTGTTTTGGTTTTTTTTTCTTTTGGAGGGTCAGTGGGAGGCTTTTGGTTTGGGGATGGGCAGTAGAATAGGGGAGTAAGGAATAAAAATTGTGCATTGACAGAAATTTGCTTTCAGGCTACAAAAAAAAAAGTTTATGGGATGTTGTTATAGAGAGAGAAAACAATGACACTACATTTATGTTAAGCTTGATGGTTTAATTTTATATCAAAACTAAAAGTACATGTGAGGCATCCTCCAAACATTGTTACCTTTACTCTCTAGAAGTCCTGTTTCTGTCCACTGGCTCCATTGTCCTTCATAGACGGGCCTGCTGTGGGGGTTGCTGCTCCAGGGTCATGGTCAGGGTCAAGGTGGGTGGGGCTTGGGTCAGCTAGCCAGACGGACGCACAGACGGTGGACTTGACATTGAGTGGATGAGTGGATTAACAAGATTGGGAGGCTTCTGTGTTTAAGTGCATTGTCAGTGACAGAGACTCGAAAGTGATGTTTTTTAGAAGCTTCTTATTTTATTCATGTGCACTGACAGAACACCACAGAGGACGCATCATGTCAGCATTTAGCTGCTGCTGAGGTGGTTGAATCATCTGAGCATTCCCAACGAAATCTTAAAGTCTTTTCCAAAACAGCTCTATTCCTCGTGAGAAAATAAACCCACATTATGCACTAAAACAATGTTTTTTTTTAATGAAATCAGGCATTCACAAACATCTGCACAAATGCACATTGTCCTTCAGGTTTGAGATTCAACACTGGATGAATTCAGTGAATGCAGAGTTTACTGAAAATAACTAAGCTTTCAATAAACAGAGAAATACATCCATTGTCCCGGAGCATCGCTGTTCGTCGGCAGAGGACATGAGAAGAACAAATACCCAGTCTTTGTGAAGTAATGGAAATAAATAAATAGATGAAAAATCTCTGTATTGTGCTTTGTGCATTCCACACAGATTATCCTCACAAAAGATACAAATATTTTTATTTTGTTTTTTTTCTTCTTCTTTTTTTTGTGGAAAAGCTTTAAGTGACATTCCTTGAAGAGATGCAGAGCTTCACAAAGTCCAAGGATGCACTAAGTGGGAAAACAATTTCTTCAGGAATCTGACATTTAACCCACTGCTTGTGTTTGTGGACATTCTTGCTGATAATGGGCTGGAGTTTGTTTTGAAAGTGTCCCAATTGACAGCTGATTGAGCTGGCCTGAAGGTTATCCAGCAAATGGAGCCTGACATCTGGCCTCTCTGAACCAAAGCTAGCCGGCTGCTAATGGCTGTTCTCAGATGCATGCCGTGAGTGCTCAGAAAAAGCCTGTGCCTTCATTTTCCACATGAACCTGCTTTACGCTGAGGACACAAAATGACTGTGAATGTTAGAGACAAAAGAAAGGGAGGAACTGGTCTGTTTTCTGCACAGGTTTGTTTTTGTGTGTGGGAGGGATGGACAACTGTTGGTCTCTTTTTATCTCTGTATCTGGGTGCAGAAGAAAACATTCGAGGTTGTTAGAAGTATAAAGGTATCAATCAGATAAAAGAAATTAACCTTTTTTTAATAGATGTTAAAAGTTTAAAAGTCCTCATTTTCAAAGAATTAAAAGACATTCATACCATCTGGGAATGGTATTCTGATAAAATGCTGAACAGGTTTAACCTTGTGAAGAAACAAAATGCTTTTTTTTTTAAATCAAGATGTTTGTTTTTTAACATTTGATAAAATTCAGAAAAAAAGCAATATCATTTTAATGAGATATACATACATGTTTATGTTTTTGCTCACAACAATGTAAGTTTAAGATGCAAAAATATTGACATGAGTGTTCAGGAAAAAAGCACCTCATTTACCTGATGTCTTAAATTTGATCCACACATTTTTACCATCACTTCATTATAAAGAATTATCTGCAAATGATGCAGTTTCTAATACACCAAGTAGTTATTTAAAAAAGAGAATAACAACAGATGAGATATTTTCACCATAAATTTTTGAAAATTTGCAAAGCATTTTCTGCCAAACGTGTTTGGAAGTAGAAATTTTGAAATAACAAGAAAAAGCCCGCCTGCTAGATGAATGATGATGAACTACAAGGCACAAAACACAAAAAGTTATGTACAAGAGGTTTTGAGGGAAGGTTTGGGCCATGGAAATGAAATAGAGGTCAAAAAGGCCAGTATCAAATATGATATATTTGGTTATAAAGGGTTAAACTTAAACTGAACTGAATTTGATTCTGTATCTTAAAGATCTTCACTTCAAACAACATCTTCTCAACAGGTTAACTTAAGAAAAAATGATCTTTTTATACAAGAAATCTTAAGGTTTTTAACTTGAATATGAGGGAAGAGAAAAAAAAGGAACTGGGTAACTTTGCGAGACTTGAAGGACACTTTGTGTAAAATACACAAAGGATGTAAAGAATCTGCACGCGTACACAGACGCAGACCCATACAAAATGTGATTGAAAAAAGTTAGCGTTTCATTCAGTGGAGGCTTTTGCTGGAACTGACTGACTACAGATGTCCAGATTAAATGTTGAATGCGTGCTTATTATACTACAGTGTGAGCAAACCACAATACAATTCAATAGCAGCTGTAAGTACAGGTTATTTAGTCTTTATATTTATGTTCTAAGAAGAACTTTATTTAAGATTATTGCTAGTAGTATCAATTGATAGTTGTGTAAAATTCATTTTGAGCCTGTTTTTCAGAAAATTGTCCAACACAAACTGCAGCGTTCACAATATACTTCCCAGTTCTCTTTGCTTTAATATATTAATAAATAGCTTTTCCTCAAAGCAATTCATCACAATCATTGCAGCTAACAGCTGACATTTAAACTTCACAAATATCCTTCATGATTCCTGAAAATTGATCATTTTTCTGCAAACTGTTTGGACCTGCCATCAATGATATGCAGTCTGTGCTGGCAGATGCATACAACCCTATCATTGATGGCAATTGACACCTTCTTCTTCTCCTTCTGAGTGGTGAAATCACTATACTTCAACTTGTCAGCCCCCCCACCTTCTTCCAAGTGCTGTGTTTTCCCTTCATGTTGATACAATTACACAGAATATATGTATTATTTCCTTTAAAATAAGGGGGGCTAAAATATGAGTTCATGACTCCTGAAAGGATAAATTTACTTTTTGTTTTGTTTTTGTCTTTTCACTTTTTTGGTTTTGCTGTGAAAGGGAAGATCTTGTAAAACTGTTTACTGCCTTTAAATCCAGACCTTCTGATCCAGCAAGAGTTAGAAATTATTTACAACTGCCAAAAATTATTTACAAATGTCAAACAAAACTAGGGGAGTAATGATGAATCAATTTATATTCCTACAATCCATCCATATTGATCTGTCTGAGGAAAGCTGTTAATCAAATTGACCTGTACCATTATAAAATCCTTTCAAAATAAAATAAACAGATTATATTGATATCGGAAAATTGAGGCACACTAGGTTTACATTACTATAAAGTAAAAATGACCATGTGCATTACAGCGTACAACTCACGTGTGATGACATCAAAAAATGATCAGCCATCATTGCAGTCCAATCTGTGGAAACGCTTTGAATTTAACAAAGACGTGACCATATAGTGTTTTAGAATGTTCAAATAATGTTCCCTTTGGATTAATTTAATGTGGAAAAACAACAGTGGGCTGAACTTTAGGAAACTAAAATGTGAATAGATTTGTTGTTAATTCTTGTTTACTTCTTTGTAGACATATTTAATTTATACTTGTTTATCTTGCAAGAAATACAAGGAATGTGGAAAACTTCCCCTGCACTGTTCAGTATCCAGGTATTTATCTCTGATTCCCACTGGTTACATTTCTGACTAAAGATGTCCTGGATGGACATTAAGTCAGTGAATGAGATTGTTCAAAATGAAACAATATCAACTATGAATCATATCAGCAACCACTAATTCCCATTTGAATCGATTCGTTGATAAAAGGAATTATTACATCCCTAAAATTTCTTCTCTGTCTAAATTCTTCTTCTTTTGCCCGCATCCTTCCTTGGAGAAGGAATTTTTAAAGAGAAAAATCCAGCACCAGGATGGCGGGTTTGGTCAAGAGAAGAAAAGGAGGGGAATCACTGCTCAGAGAAGAAAAGAAGTCGGAGGGAAAGGGACGGACAGAGAGACATCAGAGGAGCCGAGAGAAAGAACGGGTTCTTTGAATAAAAGCAGAGGAGGTAAAGACGAGTACTAAGAGAGCAGGAGGCCGACAGACAGACAGACAGACAGTGAGGCATTAAAATTCATGGCCTTTTTTATTTTCTGTGCTGAAAATCAATACTGTCTACTATGGATGAGGTGAGATGTGGACAACAGCGGCTGCCAGCCAAAGCGGCGGAAGGGAGGGAGGGCAGGGAGGCAGTCGAGGGGGTGTCGTCAATATTAGCAGTGACACGGCGACTGCAGGCCAAGGTGGAGCTGGAGAGCAAAGAGTGGGACTGTGGGGGGGATGGGTGGTGGTGTGCATATATGTGTGTGTGTGTGTTAGAGATGGAGTTGGGGGGTGGGGTAAGGTTCATTAAGTCTGACCAGCAGAGCTTTTGGTCAGCGTATACCGGCAGCAGGCCCTTTGTCCGACGGTCTGGACACGCACGCGCACACACAGATGGATGGACTGATGGATGCTGCCCCTCGTTCTTATTGTAATTTACAATCCCCTCAGAAGCTCCATCATTTAGGCGATGGTGTGCTTGACTAATGTCTGGCAGATGTTCCAACGCCGCACACCAACAATTGTCACCGGGCCAGGGCCAGCTCTCTTCTAATTCAGGAAATGGAGATTCTTGTGCGCTCACAAACTATAAATCTTCCACCATGAAAAGGCTCATCCTTTCTAGGCTCTGCAGTTATTACATTAGTTTCATTTTACAATTTAACTGCACGCCGGCCCGCTATGGCTATGCTGCACATGTCAGCCTTTTGAGTTCTGCAGAGTCCAGCCAGGCCTGAACTTAAAACACCACTCAGATGAAAATTGGGTTTTAGGTGGTTTTAACATAGTCTTGTAGCATTTTTCTGATGATGGGGGACATATGTAAAGAAAATTAATCTTAAATTTGTATATCTGTGTACTTGATTATTCAAATCGTTATGAGTCAGGAGCAGACAAAAAACATGCTGTTCGAAAAAGCTTGTAGTTGTGACATAGCTGCGGGCCAGAAGCTCCCTGCTCTGCTCCATTCTGATGCATCTAGTTATAAACAAATACATCCATGTACGCCTTTGTTTTCCTCGTCTGAGTTGGCATCTTGCACTGCTAATGTTAGGCTGGGGTTGTGAGGGGCTGTAAGCTAGCAGGAGAGCATGTATAGAAAGGGATGATGGTAAATGAGGGCAGGCTTACACCAATGGTCCCGCGCACAACTCCGAAACAAATTTCCAACAAATTCCTGCCGATCTGAAACTGTCCTAGAAAACAACACAGTTTTTTTTTTTTTTAATTTTGGCTAAATCATAATTAAAAGACCACTGGGAACACTTATAAAAAAGCTCAAATAATTAATAAAGTGAGACTTCAAAGTCTTTTTTTAACAGCAGTTGTTTGTCTGCTCCTGATTCACCCTGATATGAATACAGATTTACTTAGAAATGCAGTTTTAATCGCATTTGTCTTAATACATGTCCTGCAATATCAGAAAAAGGCTGCAAGAATATGTTAAAAACACAAAAATCCCAATTTTCATTGAAGTGAGTCTTTAAGTCTTGTGTTTTCTTATGCAGCCTCCTGGTATTTTTTGTGAAAATAATGATTGTATTGCAGTGTTGCTCTGAGGAGACCAAAGAGAAGATGAAGATCCTCAAGGGGACGGTGGATTTGACTCGGAGCTTATTTAAGAGTGTGGAGTGTGCTCCATTTCAGTTAGCATTATCTTAGTTGGGGGGGATTCCCAAAAGCACAAAATGGGCTCTTAAATTCAATAAATGAATGGCTATTAATTCTTCAAATATGAACACATTTAGTATGTGTTAAAGGCACTGCTGTTCCACAAATAGCTGTAAATGCACTGAAACAAGTTTGAAAGTATTAATATTTCTGCCTTATATTTTTTTCCAGTTAAAAAGTCATTTTTCATATAAGTTTAAATGCTGACCTTGAAAGTCTGAGTGATGACACTAACCCCAGTTAGCATTCTGCTATAAAAATCTGTCAAATTATTGTTACAAATTCTGGATTTTAACAGTAATATGTAATTTGTGTATGTGGGAAAAGTAACTTTCCTTTTACTGACAATAAAATAAACAAAGATAAATTCATTAATTTGATCTCTAATTTTCTTTTCTTCTCCCATCAGTTACGAAATGGGACGTTTCAGTCCAATCAAAAAAAAAAGATCCACCTCCCTAATTTTTTCTATGCCTTTTATTTTGACACAGTCCACAAACTAAAGAGTCAAAAGCAGAGGAGACGGAAGGAAAGGGGGAAAGACTATCTTTGCTTGTGATGTCACCAGTTTCTGGAACTGCATGAAAGACATCAGGGGATAAAAATCTCTTCAAGTTGAACAATGTACAAACAAATACATGCAAATGGCAACGTGTTGGTCAAAAGACACATTTATATCATTCTGAACTACAGAAAAGGATTCTATCAGGAAAGGTTAAAAAGCAAAGAACTTCTGAATTCTTAAGTAGGATCCGTTCAGGAGATTTAGCATTTCTATAAGTGTTTATGCAACATTTTATCTTCAGCGGCTGTCAAATTCATCCACATTTTTGGACTTTGACCTCAGCAGTACTGGTGGTGACAGTGTCTTTGATGCTTTACTCTGCTCAACTTTAATCATAAACAGTCAGTTAGTACTTCACAAACAATTCTGGGATTGCACCATCTCTTCTTTCAGAAAAGGATGGACCGGTCTATCTTTTACTAGATTTTTTTTGTATTGTTTTGTATTGTTTGTTCTTCAAATATATTGATGTGCTCTTTATGTTGCATAGTTTATACAGTGGCAGTGGCTGAGGCGGTTGAGCAGGTCAGCCAATGATCGAAGGGTCAGCGGTTCGATCCCTGGTCCCCCCCCAGTCAACTGTCGTTATGTCCTTGGGCACAAATTCCCTTTCTCTGCTCCCCTGCTGTATGAATGCTCCCAGTGATGGTCAGAAGGGCCATAGGCGCACACTGGCAGCCACGCCTCTGTCAGTCTGCCCCAGGGCAGCGGTGGCTACATCAGGAACTTAACATCACCAAATATGAATGAGGAGTGAATGAATAATGGACACATTGTAAGTGCTTTGAGTGTCTGGAAAAGAACAGATAAATCCAATGCATTATTATTGTTATTATTATTATCACAGTTAATATTTTGAAATCAAGAGAGCTTTGAAGTAGGATGCATTTTCTACATTATTACACATTAGATCCATGTTGCAGTTATCCTAGTCTTCATGGAAGAGGTTCTTTAAACTTAGCAGTTAGCATTTTTATACTTTTCTGTAAAGATCTTATCTGTGATGTAGTCACAAGCTCCCTAATCTGAGCTCTCAGCAACAGTATAATCATATCTAAAAGACCACTGGGAAAACTTTTAGAACAGATCAAACGATGAGCAAAAGATTTTAAGATGGGTATTTTAATAAAAAAAAATATCTGTTTGTCTTTTATCACAATAAATGTATTGGGTGTTTTTGACTGTAATGTCTAACTTGAAGAGATGGATAGCTTTTTTGTCCTTAGGGAGAATAAGAAGCCTTTTGGACGTGGAATAGGCATTTGTCGTCAGTGAGGTATCCCATAAACCACAAAATAAAGTTCAAAGAGGTGGCATGCAGCCTTTGTTTACTTACGTTTGTAAAATCAGCACAGAATCAAGCTAGTTTTGAACCTCCCATTTGTGGTTCATCAAATCCCTTCTGGTACCGAACCATCCCGCAGGCCGCTGTCAGGGGTGCTCCTGGAGACTGAGGGTTAGTGGTTACTATGGGGATAAGGTGGTGGAGAGAGTGAGGAAGGCTGTGGTTTTGAGGTGTAAAGCATCATAAATAATGGAGGCTGCCCCTCACATTGAAATGCAAAGGCTGAAGCTCTGGCCTGAGCAAAGGTAATGCTGGCTTTTTGAAATTTATTTTTCATAAGCATGATCTCTCCAACCCCTCGTCACACTTTGCTCTTTTTTGCACCCCACACTGGCCAAACAAATACCTTTTGCATTCCTAATTTAATCTTGTCTGGCAGAGGAAATTGTATTTTATTGAGTTCAGTCATTTATCAGACACAGATCTAGTTACCAAGATTTTTTTTTTCTTCTTTTTATGGCAGCACATTAAACTATTCCCTCTAGATACAAGTGCTAATGAGAAATCTGTTTATCACCAATAGGAGGCAGATGTTAAAAAGCTGCTTCTTTCTTGTTCTGACATCCCTCTGACTTTGGCTGCACCTTTGGACTGTTTGAGTGTGAAACTGAACATCCAGCCTCAATGTGGATGAGACTCCTAACTGAGACTGACTGTAGTTATTCACATGTCACCCTTCTGAATGTGTGTGTGTGTGTTTACAGAGTCTGAGAGGAAACATACTTATTTCCTTTAAACACTGTAGGTTTTGCACAATTGCTCAGCTTGTGTGTTGCAAACTGCAAAATACATAATTGAATTTAGCTTCCCCCAGTCTGTTATTTAGTAAATTATTTTCAGATAATGTGTGGATTGTTAAAACCAAAAAATCATGTGAAATACATTTATCATTTTTCAGTAAAACATTTTCAGAAATCAAGTTTCCTCTTTTTCCCTTCTGCCAGCAATTCATAAATGCTGCAATAAACAAAAACTTTTTAAATCAAATATCAGATTTATGATGCATATAGGATAGATTGATAAATAAATAGGTGTTACATTATAATAAAATTGTGATTTTGACCTTAAAGTCTGGTTTTGGTTCATCTGATTCTGCACCAGTAACTGAGCCCCTCCCACAGACAGCTAGTCAGGATTAACACTGTTAAGGTGCATAGATTTCTGCAGTTCAATTTGCAGCTCAAACTGGTTTATTATCACATAAATTATTACACCACATTTACTTTCAAGAACACATTTTTGTGCTTTCTTGAACCTGCGATCTGAAACCAGGCGTCAAATGACACGCCTCTTGTGTGAGGCTTTAGTGTTTCCCGTTATTTAGCTCCAGAGACTGAATATGCCAGAAGTGGGCACTGTGACCTTTACTTTGTAAATGCTTCAGTATCTCTTCCAAAACCTTCCCTGATGTGATTCAGTTTGCAGCTGGGAAGCACACATGAGAGCATCTTTAGAGTTCACAGCTCAGACGTCCCTGAATGAAACTAAACTTTTGGAAAACAGTATAAGCAGGTTCAAGACACAGAACATCCTATGTTCCATATGATGAGAGCAGAGCAGGTTGTGTTGCAGCGTGATTTATCGCTTTGGCTTGTTAAAACTGCGTTTCAGAGATGCTAAACACCAGCTCTGTTTAGTGATGCTTCACTCATGTATTTTTAAACTGTCTTCAGAGAGAGTCAGCTCAGATTTGTCTCCTCCGCCTTTTTCTGACTTGTCTCCTTGCACCGTCTGTGCTAAGAAGCTTTCGGAGGTGTCTGACTGCTCTGTATCATCAACATAGCAATCAGTGCCACTGTTCCCTCAACAGACAGACACACACACACACACACACAAAGCTATGTGGCCAACTGGCATCAGGCCAGCACATCAATAAAGCCAGTGTGAGATCTAGAGCCATTTAAGGACCATTTTACCTCAGACCTACAATCCTCCATACTGCTCACTACAGCACCTCGGTGACCATCAGGTTGGCCCTGTGGAAGGGAAGATAGATGAAGAAAGGAGTGAAGAGAGATGGAAAGAATATAGATGTGGAGACTTAAAAGAGAGACAAACTGTGCAGAAAAAGTGAACAAAAGTTGAAGAAGTAAGGCAGCCAATTTCAATTTACGAAAATGCACAAGTCAATTATTTTTTTGATTTATATTTAATTTTATCATTCAAATATGTACATAAAGACTTTAAAGTCCCACTTCAATCATCATTTGATCTATTTTAAAAGCGTTCCCAGTGGTCTTTTAATTATGATTTAGCTAAAATCCCCAAAAACTGCGTCATTCTCCAATACATAGTTTCTGTAGAGCAGCAGGACTTTATGAGATACTCGCCCCTGAGTTCTGGGTGGAACCATCCATGTGAAGTAACCCTACCTCTTACATCCCATCATCCATCTGTTTAGATGCTCTCCCGCTAGCGTACAGCCCCTCACAACCCCAACTTAACATTACCAGTGCAGTTTTGAGCCAGATGCCAGCTCAGACAAGGAAAACAGAGATGTTAATGGATCAAGTAGCATCTAGTTGATGCATGAGATTGAAGTGGAACAGGGAGCTTCTAGCTTGCCGTTGCAGGTTCTACATCACAGCTAAAAGCCTTTTCGAACAGCATTTTTTATTCTGCTCCTGATACACAGTGATTTGAATAAAGAAATACTTAGAAACGCTGTTTAACGCCTAATTTAATTTTTTTATTTACTGTATGTCCTCCATTATTAGAAATTTTCATTGGGGTGGGTCTGTTGTTGGATCTTATCAAACAGCTTAGATTGATGTAAAACGTGAACTACATTTCCATGGTAACTAACTTTACAGCCTGATGGCACCAGTGGCAGCAGTGAAACATTTACCGGTACATTTGTTTTATTTACATAGCTTGAATATCTTCTGCAGGATGTTTTGTAATCTTCATCACATCATCCATATCCTATTTGGCTTCTCCACAGCTTTCTCCTGTCATCATTTCCAACCATCTTCAGGTACAGTGGTTCTCATCGATCCGCTCACAACCTCTTCTTTTAGTAACTGCTGAGTCATCAAAACTCCGGCAATCATTTTCATTAACACTTTTCCTGCTTCCCTGTTAAAACTTTTCCTGCCTTAATTCATCTCCTCCTCGTAATAGTGTCTTTCTCCTCCTGCCTCTAAAGTCGTCTCTCTGTCACCGTCCCGTCCGTCTGCAGATATCCCTTCTTCTTGGCCCTCATGCTCCTTTTTTTTTTCCCTCCCTCCCTATTGATCCAGCCATAGTTTTCTGTCTTCTCCGTGCTGGCTGGCTGGCTTTAATCAATATAGATAATTGTCTGCTTTCTCTCCATGCCAAACACGCTGTTTTTTCTCAATGAATCCAAGTCTTTCCCCTGCGCTCCCTGCCAGCCCTTCCTCCACGCGGGTATCCCTCCATTAATGACAGGAGATAACCTGCTTTCCTTAACGATTTTTTCCTCTTCCAATCCCCTCCTCCCCCGTTCTCTCCCCTTGTTCATTGATTACCGTGAGATATCACCCGGTGTGCCCCCGTCAACAAATGTAAACAGAGCGGGCCACATGGCACGCCTCTGTGAGCACACACACACACTCTGCAAATATTCAGAAATACAAATCTACATCGACGCTGCGTAGAGTTTTCCGTTTTCATATTAGGTTCTCTTCCTAATAACTTAATCAAATTTTGTGTTTTCATATAACATTTTCAAAATTAGCTTTATTTTTACCTTTCAGTTACAGTTACAGAATAAATAATGGTGAAACAGCAATTTTTCTGTTCACTAATTTTCTTCTGGGTTTAGCAGAACCGTTCACATTCTTAATAGTAAAAAATATTTGCAAACTAGCTGCAGCTGCATGTCGGATGCATAAAGTAAACACTACCTCTTTATAGAACTCTGTCAATATGTACATTGTAGTGAGTCAGAGAAATAAAATGTGTATAAATAAACAGGGTGAAAAACATATCAGAGCGTCAGTTGTTCTGTAAAAGAAAAGGAGGATATTTTTCTTCTTTCTTTTCCATCACTGGTCTGATTCTTCAGTTTTTAGTTTTATTTGTACCTGTACTTTAAAGACCTGCATTGAAAATTGGGTTTTTAGCAAATTGTTGTGGCGCTTTATGGAGAACATATATAAAGAAAATGAAGCTTGAATTTACATTTCTGAGTATTTCTTCATTCAATTTGTTGTGAATCAGGACCAGACGAGTGTCGTAGAAGCTACTAAGGCAAGCTAGAAGCTCCCTGCTCCATTCTAATGCATCCGCTTGCAAACAAATAGATCCATGAACGTCTTCATTTGCCTCATCTGAGCTGACATCTAGCTCAGAACTGTACAACTGAATAGCGTCAATACCGTTCACCATTTTTGTTGCACCGCTAATGTGGTGGAAAAAAAATCTTTTGGACGTTTATTTTATTTATTTTTTGCTCTGACACAACGTGTCAGATGTTTTTTCTTTTTGTGAAACGGCACAAATGCTTCTCCTTTATCCTTTTTTTTGCATTTAGATGGCAGATCTTTACTCCTTTCATATAAACTAATTTGACAATGGCAGTACAGCACACATCAGGTTAAAGGATTGCACCAACACCACAGGAAAAATTATTTTAAAGTTAACAATACATAAGTGAAGGACGTGAATGGAAGCAGTGGATGAATTGTAAATACACATTACTTCATTTTTTGGAATACAAATCTTTCCATTTACTAAAATACGTTGATAGATTTCTTTTCTCCCTTTAATAGGGCTTTTTTATAATAGTCGCTGAACTCTGTATTGTAAAAAAAGAAAAGTGCCGAGCATGTGTCATTAAAAGGAAAAAATATTTTTAAAAAACTTTTCATATTTCTTAACTTCAAACTCAGCCAGCAACTGTTAAAGTATTTATTGAAAACTTAAAATAAGTAAGACGTCTTTTCAAAAACTAATAGTTGCATAGAGAACATATATGTATTGGGCTTTTTATTTCTGCCATTGAGCGGCTGACGTGGACATTTACGAACAAGGCCTGAACATAAAGGCAAACATCAGAGACGGAGGCTGAACGCGGTCCTCTGCACAATAAGGCGCGGTGGGGGGTACGGCAAGGCCATGCTGAACCACAGGGCTCTGTATGAAGCTGAATAGGGTGACAGGTGCCGGCGGGGGGCCCCTCCCATAAAAGCAAAGGTTAGCTTTCTGTATGTTCTGCACTGCAGAGGTGCTGAATATTGATCATTAGGGCAACAACAGATATGCAAGGTCATGTCGGTTAATAAGAGAGTGAAGTTCTAAAAAAAAAAAAACACACAAACTTGAAGGATCAAAAGAGATGTTGTGAAAGTCATGGACACACACACTGAAAATTAAATCAAATCTACAGAAAGCGTCTGTTTTTTCCTCCTCACTTTTATGGAAAAGTGTCTGGTGACTGTGAGGAGACGGGGAGGCCTTCCTTATCTCTAACGGAACTTTACACGCCGCAGAGCGGTTCTAACCGCAACATATCGGCCATTTTGAGCTTGTTGTGTGGTGTGTTTTGTGTGTGCGCGCGCGCTAGTCTGCGAGTGTGCCGGTGCAGAGAGAATGGACCCTTATCCAATTTGTACTGGTCAGTAGTGTGAAATGGTGCTAGGTCAGTCAGCCAGGCAGCGTGTGACAGTGTGTGTTTGTGTTGAGGTCCAAGTGTGTGGGTTCATCCACAGTGAACAAAGACCCGTGTCTTGCACACACAGAAAAAAGGCCGATTGTAGTGCAAATGATACGACATGTGATGTTTACGGTGTATTATTGCTGTGAAACGTAGGACGGCGTCATGCTGGTACCCCTGTGTTACCCACAAACTCATATTCCACACAGAAAAAGACAGACTTTTCCATTAAATTGGTCGTTATTGTATAGTCTACCCCCTATGGATCAGATCCATACTATGACACTGACTCGCACACCTATTTTCTGTGTTGTTATAATTATGTCCACCCTGGAAGCCTATAATTGCATCTGAGTGTGCAGGTTGCTTGCCTTAACTCTGCCAGTGTCATTATTGCGTTGCATTTCTTTCTTTATTTGTGTATTTTCCAGAGTTATGCCTATCATCATGTGTCTAACAATTTAGATTTTGCTTTTTCTCATGTAAAAACAGTTTTATTTCAAACTATTTCATTTAAATTAGTTCTTTTATTTTATTTTTTTTTAAAGGGGAAAAATAACTTTTATTTAAAAATCCCCTGAATGGAGCAGCCTTGATGCCGGGTGAGCTTTTATCATTCTCTGTCCTGTTTTTTTATTCCCAAAAGACTCACTCAAGCTTCAGTCAAATATAATACATACAAAGTGAAGCCCAGCATCGCAGAGAAGCATTTCTAAACCAGCGTTAATGCCAAAGAAAACGGCTTTTGATCAGACATGTGGTCAAACAGCACGGCAGCGTCTGTAAAAGGTTACAGCGAGCGCGCTCAGGCTCACGGAGCGCACATCAGAGGCACACTTGCTTAATGACTCTCAATGGCTCAGCAGCACCGCCGTCATTGTCTACATCTGTGATTTTGTGTATTTCTGTTATGTGTGTGTGTGTGTGTGTCATTTACTGAGTGAACATAAGTGGGTCTGGGGCAGTCTGTTGATGGAAAGAGTGTAAAAATAGAGAGATAACAGCCACTCTGGAGAGAAAGACTCGATGGGAGAGGGGTCAGAACGCTGCGGCCTTGAGCACCCGTTCTTCCCCGCAGCCGTCCACCCGTCCGTCTCTTTCTGTCCGTCCGTCTTTTTCTGCTGCTTCACTCAGCCTAAGTCAACAAAATGGAGTTGAATTGGGCGGTGGCGGCTGTGGTTTGAGACACGGGAGACGGATCCACAAGTTCACACATTAGTCTCAGATTAGAAATGTTTGAGGGTGTTTTTCTCTCAACTTACTTATGTGGCGCCGTTTATCCTCATCGCTGCAGATTGATTGAATCCATCAATCAGAGACGGACCATTGGCTGCCCTCTCTGTACATGTATTGGGGAAAATAATTGATCTAGAATGCTTTTGCGTGCCGGTCTAAACGCCAAGCAGCGTGCACTAATTTTTGTTTACACCTGTAACCCTGCAGAGCCGTGTCATCCGGGCCCTTGATTTTCCTGGAATCGTCCTACTTTCAGCCCCACTTGAAACTAAATACGTCATGGAAAAAAATTTTGGTGTCATTAGATGACGTACTGTGTTTTTCGATCTGCACACAGAGAAGGAGAAGTGTTAAAAATCGGAGGAGACGTCAATCGAAAACCACCTCCTTTTGGTCGAAGTTGAAGCCCGATTCTTTGTTTTGCACTGATTCCTTCTGCTCACTTTATTTCGGATCACAAAACTATCTGAAAATATTTCCAGCTTTTGGCTGAAAGGGTGTTTTAGTTTTGGGATTAGTATTACATTTTTGTTTACTGTTTTCTTAAACAAAAAATACTCTTTTCTATGTATATTTGTCTTTGTATGACTGTGAAAAAGACTCATCTGCCCACTTTTCTGGAGTATAATGTTGGATTCCTACAAAAAGGGCACAGGGGGTGGGGGGGGGGCAAATCATACTACTTGTCTTTCTCCCCCTCTATGCCCCCTTCCATCCCTGGATCCATCCCATTCCTCCTCAGGGGTGATTTTAGAACCTGCATCCCATCTTATCCCCAAATTCAGAGTCCGCCTGGAGCACCATGATCCCTGCCTGCTGGAACGGAGGACGGTCACGCTCCCAGATTAGGGATTTCTGATGCAGCTCCGGTCAGGACGGCAGCTCAGCCCCGCAGCCGTGGGTTGTGCTCTGGTGTGGGAGTGAGTTATGCAGGAGCATATTCATGTCTCACCTCTGATGCGTGTCTTCTGCAGGTGAGGCTGAGTTTGCAGGAAGCGGGGGCGGGCTCTCATTTGCACTCGGCTGCTGCTTTCAGGTGCACGCAGGTAAAAAGAAGCCGAGGCCACATTTCTTTTTTCGTTAAATGTCTCTTGACCTCGCAAAACTAGAAAAGGAGCCAGCAATTTTCAAAGAAATAGAAAGAAGAGAGGGGAAGGCAGGGTGTGAGGTGGGGGCTGCGAGCAGCTATCAGCGGCCTTTGCGAAAGGGCCTCAGTTGTGCACGGGTCTGGCTACCCCCTCTGTGGGGCCCCGATCGATACAAACTCAGAGCAATAAAGCTTTCCCCCTGTCATCTCCACAGAATACAAAGCAGAGAGGGGAAGGGATGGGGGGGGGGGGGTGAGGAGGCAGGGAGGGAGGGGTGCTGTTCCGCTAGCCACACCAATTTCCTAACCCCCCGTTTTCACCTCTCTTCTTCTTTTCTTTCCCCAATTTTCAACCCTAACTAGAAACCACCTCACCGTCCACCTTCTCCTTACCTCCCAGCGCACCCCCCTTCCTCATCTTCATCCTCCTCTCCATCTGCAGCTAGTTGGGCTGCTCATATTTTATAATTAATGCTGTTTGAATAAATATGTTTAATAATTCATCATTGTTATTTAAAGAACGATTGATGGATTGACTGCGAGACAGTGTGAAAGCCAAACAGAGCAAAGATCACCTTTCAGGGAAGGTGGAGAAAAGGACAGAGAGATGAAGCAAGTGCAGCTCTATATGATGAGACGGGGGTTTATATAGAAGGGGGTAGGTGCTGCTAACATAGAACGGGGATAGGGTGATGGCCACAGATGAGGGGGGGAAGGGAGGGGAGGTATTACGCTGAGCGAGAGATGGATGTGTTGATGGAGAGAGGCTCAGTGCGAGGGAAAAAAAGAGGGGATGAAGGCGAGGGGGGTATTTAAGGGGACAGGAAAGGTAAGGACAGGAAGGGGTAAAGAGGTCAAATAAGTGCTCTGTTTAATTGGGAGCCAATTTAAGTTGGGTCCAATCGATAACCCTGTAAACCCGGCCGTCTAATGGCTCACAGCACGCACCATAGATCAGCGGACGTCCGCGGCTGAAAGGCAGGACAGTGGGATCGACTCAGCGGATCCTGGCGTTCATTTGCCATTTTGTTTGCACTTGTAGAGCGAGCTGCCAGAGCCGACGTTGTCTCACACTCATGCACAGAAATGAGATCATAATCAGGTTAAAACCGTGAACTCGTCATCGTACTGACAAAACCAGCTATGAAAGGTTTCTGCAGGTTTACTGACTTTATTTTTTCTGACTCAGTCGTTGGATTTTCAGCCTGAATCCAATTAGTCTGAACATAAATATCCCTGCAGGTCACATGACAGCCTCATAACTCCAGATAGAAGGATAATACGATGCTCTGGAAGGGAAAACGCCGCCGTCCTTGGACTTATGGGATCTTCTGAGCCGTCGTTGAGAGATGGCGGCACTCAATCTGCAGGAGTTTGACTGTTTCAGGCTAATGAAGGGACATTTTAGTGCCTTTTCCTTGTATTGTTTTTCCTGTCTTTTGAGTCATCCCTAAAGCTTTACAAGTTTAAAGCATCACGACTGCTTAATGAAGGCTAAACCAAATAAAAAAGTCTTTGTTTTTTCATCCTTTTTTGACTTTTGTGGGGATTATGAGGAAGATTTGGTCCTTTAGTCCGTTCCTTTTGTAAGCACCCTTGAAGCGGCAGTCGCAGGTCTTTAGCGAGGCCTTTCATTCTCCTCTTTTTCGCAGCTCATCTCATTTTTTGGTCATCTTTCTGTCCACCCTGTCGTTTCATTTCGTCATTTACTCTGTTGCTCACAATCGGCCCCCCTCCTTTCTCATCCAATCACTCACACACAGACCATCAAGGCAAGGCTGTGTGTCTTTGTTAGTCCAATTGTCACCATTTTCTCCTTCCTGCTATTTCCTGCGAGGATCCTCGGTCATGCTGCTGCCCCCCTCCCCCTCCCTATCAACGCACCCAAACAGGACCATTTACTCGTTTTTCCTAATTGTGCTCCATTTCTCATTTATTTTCCTGCTTGTATGATCTTCCTTTACTGTTTTATGTTTGTTAATTTGTCTCCCAGCTCTGCCCTCTTCCTTCCCTCCATCCAGCTCTCTCCATCCTCCCTCCTCCTTTTCCAGGAGGCCTCATTATTTTCCCACTCTCAGCCACGATTCCCAGATTCGGTTTATTTGTTATCTGTTTATCGTATTATTTTTTTGATCTTCTTTTCTCATTGTTTTGCACCCTCTCCTCATGTGTCTTCCACACTGTCCCATCACCATTACCGCCTCTGTTCTCTCCATCACCCCTGCCGTTTTCTCCCCTTCTCCTCCCCTTGTTTTCTGTCTTTGAAACCATCTCTGTCATGTCTCCTTGCCTCCACCATTATCCCCAAATTTCACAGAATTCACAGCGTCCGCTTGTCGGCTCAATCCCTCTTGCTCATTTCTTTCCAGCATCCCTCCCCTTCTCACTTTTTTTGCACCTCCATCTTTGCAACATAAGGATTGTGGGTAGGGAAGTAGCATGTGGTGGTCATTTCCTCCTCCCTTTGCCCTCCATCCTCTTATTTCTCTGTTTTCATCCCTCCATCCCTGCGTTGTTCCCCTTGGGGAGGGCAGTAATAATGGTGGAGAGAAGGAGAGAGGGAGGGTGGTGCGATTATTGTCTTGTCGGGAGTCAGAAGAATCGATCGGCACAGAAATATGTGGTGCGAGAAAGAGGTACTGTATCGGATATAATAAACACTCCAGAGACATATTCGGAAAGCTCTCGCACTGTTGCACGCTTCCATGAACACACATGCGCCATACGCAGTATCACACGGATGCGGTACCTTCTCCGGTTGTGCATAAACTCAAAGAAAACACCCACATGACTCGCAAACAAATCCTCTCCTGCATGTAGCGTTCACTCGCAGGTAGAGCGCAGCTTCCTCCGTACGCAGCCAGAGATAAGTGCATGCAGAGGAGTTGTAAGAGGTCGATATTTATGTATACAAAAGTCCTCAAAAAGAACATTATCTGACAGGGGGGGGGGGTCAGTAGATTCTGAGTGGGTGTCTTGAAATTGAATTTTTTTG
The DNA here is from genome assembly GCF_053564925.1 of Oryzias latipes. Classification (NCBI taxonomy): domain Eukaryota; kingdom Metazoa; phylum Chordata; class Actinopteri; order Beloniformes; family Adrianichthyidae; genus Oryzias; species Oryzias latipes. The sequence goes on along the minus strand of NC_136247.1, from coordinate 12,801,276 downwards.
GGGGATGTGTTATTCAGACAGATCCTGCATGTATGGAGCTTATTTAAAGGGAAATGGAAGGCAGAAAGAAGCTGGAAATAGTTTTCCTCTTGCAGACAAAAGTAGATTTTTGACATCATCCAGCATGTCACTTTGATTAGAGTTTGGGTTTTAATTTCTTCACTTTCCTGTGGTCAGATGGTGAAGAGCACCTGAAAACGCCTGTGATCCACAGAGCTCAGGTGAGGCATTAGCATGCAGCGCTTTGTTTGCCTCACACTGACATCTCAGCTACAGGCAGGGAAACATGTTTATTCTTAATGATTAACACTCTCACAGGTACACACCAAACATGTGAGCAGGAGCTCACATACACAACAGATGAAGACACACACACACATGCACAGTGATCTTTCTTGCTGTTGCCTGGCAACCAAGCTGTGTGTCCTGTGTTAGCAGAGCGCTGTCCAGCGGTGCCCTGACCGCTGTGGCTGACCACTGCTGGAGGAGTGGAGGAGGAAGGGGGTGGCAGACAGAGATGTAGAGGGGATGGAGAGTGAAGAAGAGATTACAACACAAAGACGCATGTGGGGGGGGGGGGGGTGAAAAACTGTAGTTTTAATGATACAAATGTTACTCTGAGACAGAAATAATCTGGTTCCACTGGACACGGAGGCTTAATGGCAGCTAATCTGTCAAAGTAACACCATACTGAGACAGACGAAGACCAGCAGCAAGACAGGCAAGTGGGAATACTGGGAGGCAGGCTTGTGGAAAAACAACATCCCAGAAATTGCTTTAAATAAGACAAAATGCTGTCATGGCTGCAGAAAATGTGTTCAAGAAGAGAAGCGAAGAAAATCCCTTTAATTTGGTTTACAGCCTCCCATGAAGAAACTGAAAGACATTCAACTGCTCCTGTAGATTACAGTCTTTGTGTCATCAAAAAAAAGTTGTTTTTATTTTTGAATTTTACCTAATCAACTCACACCAGGGCACCGCTCCGAACAACTTGCTTCTCAAATTTTATCTTGAGAAGTCGACGTTTGTCACCATAAAAAAGAGAATGGACTAAAGGTCACACGTTTTATTTTCTGTCCCGACTCCTTGTGTGTCTCCTTTCATGTGCATGCGTGTAACTGTTCCCAATGGCTGCTTATGGTTGCCGCGATCATACCAACAGAACCGCACAGAAGCAGAACACCCGCTGCCACTTCTGCAGCCTCACTCCTTTGACATAGCAAGCAAGTTTATGGAGTCTAAGCTCCGATACTTAATCATCCTCATAGGAAACATCAAATTCAGCCTTTCCACATCTGCTTTCACATTTTTTTCTAGGTTTTTCTGCAGCACATTTATTAGTTTATTAGTTCAATTTATAGCTGGAAACTTTCTTTTTTTGTGTCTAATCTTGTTGTAAATCAAAGCGCTGAAGCTCATAGTCTTTGAAGGCTTTGAAAGTACAATAAAATGTATATAGTTTTGATTTAGATGTATGTTTTTTTCAGTCTGAATCTAGTTCCTGGGAGTCAGTTCAGAGGCTGCAGTGCCAACATAAAGCAGAATGTTCTCTCATTAAAGGCAACAATAGTTGGCGTGTCCACATCCTCTGAGCTCGTCTTTGTTTTCAGCTGTGTGAAGACCATTAAAATAAGTCATTTCTGCCTTTCTCAGACGTGTTGAATATAGTGCCGTCATCTATACATACTTTAACACAAAACATAAAAGCAGATGTGAAGTTTCAAAGTGACATAAATCAACCCTCAGCGTTGTTTTCCGTAATAGGATGCGTGGCATAAACATAATCAGTCCTCAGGTCAACATCATCTATAAATCTGCAGCAAAGCAGCAGCTGTTATTGAAAAAGCGAGGTCAGAAAGCATTAATGGTCTGCGCGCACAACTGAAGGAAGCAATTCCGCTTCTTCATTGATGAAAAACAAACGAGAACGAGAAGCCACAAAAGTTTTGACGATAAGACGGCTAAAAGCTCAGTGTGTTTCATGTCACAGAGGGAAGCTGACGGAGGACAGAAGGGGAGTCGTTTTTACACTGAAAAAACTGACATGCTGTTCAACCACAGCTGCATTTCTGGAGGTTCTTACCGAAGTGAGATAAAATAATTTGTGTTTTATTCTATAAAACTAAACGTTCAAATAACGTCTTAAGAGGAATGGAAAAGAATCTGATGAAGATTTAAAAATGTTGATGAAGTTGTTTACAACGTTTTACAGGAAGGTCGCGTTTTGAAATTCTTCAGGCAGTTTAGTCTTTTTTGTGATCGACTGGAATTAAGGTTTTCTTTTCTTTTTCTCAGAAAATTGTGGAAGTCAGGTCACTGTGGAGGAGTCTGAATGAGAAAAGAAGAAAGGAAAAAGAAATGTAAAATATCAAATTTAATAAAAACAATTTATTTAAAGGTTTTGATGTTAGAAACTGCTTAATATTGATGTTTTTATGGAAATGCAAGACAGTTTTAAAACACATTTTTGTAGTTTTCACAGCTTTATAATGAAATAATGGACAATAAAAAGAGTAAATTAAATGTTTTGTTAAAAGAAATGTTAGCTTTTCTTATTAGATAAGTTTGTGTCCTTTTGATCAAATGTCACATTTAACAATGTATTTTCCCTCGAGACATTGATGGCATGTTTGTTACTTTATTTTTATCTATTTATTAGTTTAATTAGGAAAATTAAAGCATGAGCAAATGGAGTTCCCAGCAAAAATATCCTATTAAAAGCTCATTTTGGCGACATGTGAAGCTGTGCGGTTTCTGCGATTGGCTCCTCGGCTCCTCTGTGCTGGGGTGCATTCGTTTGCTTCTTTGTGGGGCCTGGGGGGAGGCAGGTGGAAAACACAGGCAGCTTGCGTGTGTGAGCTTTAAGTGTGCAGCACGAGGCGGCAGAGACCATGTGTCTGACCTTTGACATCCACACGCCAAACAGCACCACCCCACCCCACCCTACTCAAACACGCGCACAAACCCACGCGCCGTCTGTCACCGGCCCCCGACAGGCATGACCGAGGCGGGGTGGGTGGGCAGGCAAAAGGAGGGAGAGTGCGGGAATGGGAAGGGTGGGGAGAATTTTGGAGTATTCCCTCTTGTTTCTCACTTACTCCACTTTTTGTAATTCGCTGACAGTGACCCTGTACACCACCACCACCACCTCCTCCGTCCTTTTCTTTGCTGCTTCACACCACCCCGCTGGCCCTGTCCGTGCTGTAGGACAGACGCATCATCTGCCCAGCGGCCTCTCGTGGCCTCTTATGGAGGGAGCTGAGCGTCTATGTTGAAGGTGGAGGAGTGTTTGCATCCAATTTCTCAGAAATATACTACAACTTCTGGTAACTACAATGGAAATGACCTCACAGAGATGGAAAGCATCTGAGGTGGAGGTGGACGGTGGTCGTGTTTTGCCCACACGGCTGCATGAGTGGAGGAGGTGGGCTTTAAAAGGCTCCATGGCCAGAGGGGGTTAGGGGCAGTTCAGGCATTATACGAAGGAGAGATGGAGGGGGAGGATGGTAACATGTTTTTATTGGGTCTCTCCCTTCGCATGCTGAGAAGATGAACGAGCTTTTCATAATAAAGGTCTTTTTAATACAGTTTAACTAAAACACTTTCACCATTTTGTGTTTGGTGCTGCTGGAGGATTGATTTGGTTTTTTGAGGACCTAACTGTGACGATGTTGATCAGCACCTTGTGTATTAATAGCATCAGTGAATATACCACATCCATCTGTGGAATGATAGGATTTTAATGAGACAATTTGGAATATTTCGCACAGATAACGCCTCATTACAAGCTACAAGTTTGTCTATTTTGCTGTGATCCTGTTTTTGATTTTTAAAACTATATTATTGAAGAAGACATCAATAAACGTGGAACCGGCTAATGATTTTAAATAGTTTTGATTTCACTGAATAGAAAAAAAGCATTTGATTGTGGGCTGCTCAAAGACACAAAAATAAACACTCCTACTGATTGTATCTAGGAGAGTGCTGCCACCCTCTGGTTCCTTTTTGCAACTGCAAACTCAGGTGACAGACAAAAATCACTAAATTGAACTGAAATCAATTTTGGTTTGCGGAAGAATTTTCAGCTCTGATGAATTTTTATGCATAATATTGATATTTAGACTGCGGTTAATTTTCATAAACTATATCATATCCAAAAATATTGAAAAAAGCAATATCATCAAATATCTTGTGCTTCTGTCTTAAATTTTTGTTTTTATATTTTTTTCATCCATTTCATTTTGTTCTACAGTATCTGTGGCATCTCTCCATCCATCCCCCACCCCCTCTCTATCTTCCCTCGCCACACCTTGAACCTCACTTTGACCCCCATGATGAGATTACCGCATGTACACACCACACTTGCGCAGGCTTTATATAGCATTTCCAAGAAACTCTTTTCTTTTGTTTACATTTTCCTGCTCAAACATGGTCTTTATTCCATCATCTTTTGGTATGAGCACATCGGGTTGTCAGAAAGCGGGGGGTCTGCAGGACATTTCTGCCACAAACAAGCAGCAGGACAGAAGACGTCAACTGTGGTTTTATGAGCTCTCCTTTGATTATTTTCACTCGTCTGCTTTTCTATAAGACGCGAAGCATGCGGTGAGTGTGCAATAAATCACACAGCCTCAAATATTAGGCTCCCTCTCACTGTGTCATCGCTGAACTTTGTCCTCTCTAGTTGAGCCGGCGTCACAACATAGATTAGCAATTTATTGGAAAAGTTGTAAGGAAAAATTCTTGGACCGAAGTTTAGGGGGAAGTGTGTGTGTGTGTGTTTGTGTGTGGACAGAGAGGAGTTTACTGGAGATGGTGGTACTGACTAATGTGCTCAGGTAAGCAGTTCCTGCAGTGCGGTTCTTCCTGGACCAATTACTGTTGCAGTCCCAGAGGCAAGCAGGGGAAACAGCCTGGACGGTTTGGAACTTATCTCCCATTCCTCATTCTTCCTCTACCTTTGGGGTCATTACAGTTGGAGCCCAAAGACTAAAGCAGAATTTCAGGTTTATAAGAAGCAGTGCAAACAAAAAACAATTTTTAATTCTTATGGTTTCATATTTAACCCATTGTAGTACAGGGCTTTTTTGAGCTTTTTCTACTTCTTAGCAATTTGCTCTTTTAATTTATCTTTAAATCAGCTTTTGTGCAACTCCAGATTTCTCTAATTATATTACATTATATTACACATTCATTTCATAATGAACTTGAAACTGTCCACTCTATTCTGATTAGTAATATGTTATTTTTTTTCCTGCAAAAATTGAAATCAAACTGTATTTTTATGCTATATAACAATGGTCAAATGTGTAGAGACAATATTAAAATGTATAAATCCAAAATAAAATGCAAAAGAAGTTTGTAAAAATGTATTAAATCAGGCAAAGCTCCACTAAACAATATACAATGTTTCAAAGATTTATTCTAAGCATCACAAATATGTGTCATAGCTCTTGTTATATGTGTTTTAAAACAAATATTTTCAAGCTCAAAACCTTTTTAACCTTAACATTAAACTTTGAAGAAAAACTATACAGATGGGGTCGGTCTCATTCTTTCGTCATTGTAAACAACCAATGTGATTGGCAAACACACCCGTGAGTTCAGAGACTACTGAGGACTAAAATGAGTATAAATCCATTTTAATAGAGAATCAGTTTTTAAAAAAAAAAGAAATCTGTAGTTTTACTCATGAAAGAACAGAGTTTTGATAATTTTGATGACAAAATATCAAAAAATTTAGAAAACCCTTCGGTTGCCAGGTTGCACTGCCCATCCTCATTACAGTCTGGGTTTTTTCAGATAATTAGAGTATTTGCATTTTAAAAATAGGAACCAAATAGTGTGTAAATAAGCTTTTCTTTACTTTGTTCATCTCAATCCAGATGACTCATACATAAACTCTATTTTCCATTTGAGCTTTCTGCTGGACCCTTTTTCATTCTTCTGTGACATTTTTGCATCCACATGCTACAAGAAGCAACCAGCACATCTGAATCAAGTTTCTGATTATTCCATATTTTCATTTTTTGAAATAATTGTTGTCTTTGTGGTATGTTTGTCACGCTGATGTAGCTCTTAAATTAAGATTTTGTTTGATTTACGTAATCTTTTTCTAAAAAATGACCCCCAGGAGATTTAGTTTCATGTTATTTCACATAAGTTTCTACTTATTTGCATTTAGTTTAATTTATTTGTGCTAAAGCACATCCTTTACTGTCTGGGCTTTTTTTTTGTTGTATTTCCTGCACTCCACTGATGTGCATCTGCTTGTGTTTCCTACAGATATCAAGATGGCCAAAGCATCAGGGGAGGAGAAGCCTGGAGTGGACTACCCAGGGGATAGTTCAGGTACAACCACATATCAACCCACTAGATATTTCACTGAGACATTAAGGAGTTCATTCATGAGAATATGCATGAATACAGGATTTTGTTATTCTGTGTATTTTTCCTCAGACTCTGACAGAAACAGCCCTGATGAGCAGGTTGGCATTTCCCTGTTTGTTATTAAAGTCAAGTTAAATCTTTAAATAAATTATGCTGATGCTCCTTAAGGCTTTCATGCAAGAAAAACATTTTGTTTTTTGTCTGACTTTTGAAGATTTTAACAAGTTCTAATTTGAAATTATTTAAATTTTTAGGTTCAGACGATAAAATCCAGCCCCTACAGCCTCTCGCCCTCAACTGGCACCAAGGTGAGCTACAGTCAAAACACATGGCAGTTAAAGTACTGCTTACTAACCAAGTGAAAGTTCTAGTAACTGTCACACATCAGGGTGTGTGAAATGTGTTCTCCCCATTTGACCCATGCCCTTTGGGAGCGGTGAGCTGGAGACACAGTTTGGGAACCATTTAACACCCCACCACCACCCCGCCCCGCCCCCACCCCTCTAACCCCTGAGTGTCAAGCAGGGAGGCTTTGGGTCCCATTTTCTACGTATGTCCATAGATTTGAACTCACAACCTTTCAGTCTTGGGGTGTACACTTTACCAAAAGGCCACATGGCTGGTAAACAGAAATATTTTGAACTAAACCAATCAGTCATGTGTTGGTGATAACCCAGCAGCAGCCTAGTTTTGTTTTTTCACCTTAAATTTGATTTTTTTTTCTAAAAAACTGGAGTTCTTGTATCTTTTTCCTGTGTTGGTCTTTGATGCGGATCCTCATGATGACTATTTATTTACTCTTTATAAATGTTATTACCATGTATCATTTTTTTATGTACTGGTAAATTATTGTTTTTGTAGATTTAAAAAAAAACAGTTTTGTCATAAATGAAGTGGTTTAACATGGAATAATGAGGATTCAAATTCAGTTTAATTCAAAGTTAAACTTTATTTATAAAGCACTTGTTAAACAGCAGTTAAAAAAAGTGGTTTTAGATGTTTAAAAATAAAATTATAAAACACAGAATGCCCTCAACCCTCCTGACCCCTCGTACCCGACAAAATGAAATATAAAATGACACATGAGTAAAACCCAAAGTGTAAATATAAATAAAAAACCAGAATGGAAACCTGGCTTGATGCTGATGTGAGGAAGTGATGATTTGTGGAACTGTCTATCCCAGAGACGGACCGATTCATGATCACAGAGGACATCACCATGAGATACCCCCTAATCAAAGCAAGCAGCCAGAAGTGGAATATCCCACTGCAGTGACCCGTACAACGAGAATAGCTGACCATTGTGTGGAGGATCCACCAATACTGGAGTTAAAACTACTCTAAAATGAGTAAAATACAGAAAAAGTCAAATAAAATAGAAATAAGTAGACCTTAAAGGAAATATAGACACAGTCACAAAATCAAATGATCATGAAAAAAGTATAAAGAGTTAACATTATTTAAATGTTAAAAATATATGTTTCTAAATTTCAGCTAAAAGCCAGATTATTATTTCTATTTTATTTGACTTTTTCTGTATTTTGCACTGTCCATGGAGTGGACCTGGGTTACATTTCACTACTAGTTGTATTTGCTAAATATAACTTTGTATGTGAAAAATAAAAGAATCTTGAATCTTGAGATTACAAAGGTTGGTCTTGAGCCTTCCTGTAAAAACATGAACAGTCCGGGAGGCTGTTCCACAGCCTCACCTTAAGTTTTGGTTCTAACTTTAGGAAGAATGAAGATGACGGTACCAGAGGACCTTAAGGTCTGCAAGGTGCTCATACTGTACTGTACTGTAAAACCATATCAGATAGGTACAACGGTCCAAGACCATGAAAACATTTATAAACCAATAAACAAACTTTAATATCAATCCTGAATCACACAGGGAGCCAATGCAGCAATTTTGAAATGGGTGTAAAGGAGGGCGCAGCTGGTTGTTTTAGAATGCTGAATTGTGAGTTTTAGGAAATGTTGGTGCAGGAGAATCTTCAGGAACTCTGGGTCTCCTGGTAGTTTCTTCAGGTCCACTGATGAGTACAGGGGAAGGGGTGGGGCTTCTTGTGTCCAGAGGGATGGTAAAGTTTTGGTTTTGAGTCTCCATCTATCTTGTAAAAGTTCACTTTGCTGCTTTTTTGTGATAATGGGACCCAGTCTGCTTGGTTTCTTTCATAGCAAAATCTGGAGGCTTCATGTTTGCATCTTTTTTCTTTTAAATCCTTTTGAGAGAAAAAAAAGGTTCCTTTAGTGGTGTCTTTGTTTAATTTTAAAATTATATGAACTCTTGAATTAAAAAATGTTGAATTTATTTGATTGTGTCCGTAACTGGTTTCAGCGACAAATGTAATAAAAACGGTATCCGGCATAAATGGATGTCTGATTCTTCCCCCTCCATCTGTCCTGTGTCACTTTGCTTGCTGCCAAAGTGAAACTGTTGTAGGCAGGATATCACACGGTTTTGTGCTCACCTGCTCTGCAGCGAAGAAAAGGAGCCCGCAGAGAAAAAAGCAGAAAGAAAAGAGGATGTGAATGAGGTGACACTGAGTGACTGACACACAAAGCTCAGAGCTGCTGTGATGGATGAGAAATGACAGGGATGTTTGCAGGTAATGACAGCTGGGGGGTCAGAGGTCAACGCCTGCTGGATTTTTCTGACACCATAAAAGCCAGAAAAATTGACTTGTCCTTTTGGAGAAAGGAAACAATCCAGGAGAGGGTGATAAGCAGCAAGTTCAACATGGATTTGTGAGGAAAATATTCCTCCTCTGAGTCTATTTCTGTGAATTAGAAAGACAAACCTTACACCTTCAACCCAACAGTTCAATTCTTTTGAATAAAGGAGGCAAACCTCAAGTTTTGTGCATCATTAGAACATGTATTTTCCTCCCGGATCCTCTTTAACATCCTCACCGAGGAGGAAGTTATCAAAGCAGTGATGGATGACGGCAGCTGAGTACATCAGCCCCCGAGATCTTAGTGTGTCAGTGTGGAAAGTGATGGAGCATGATCCAGGCATTAATACACTCTTAAAATGACTCTCTGTAAAGGTATATTTGTCTTCTCTCTCAGGGAAAGAGTGAAGAGAGATCTGAGATGACGCACAGCATCGCTCCTCCCGTGCCTCCCTCCCAGCAGCATCAGCAGCAGCAGCAGCACCAGCAGCAGCAGCAGCAGGCTCAGCACCACCACACCCAGCTGATGCTCGCTGGCAGTCAGCTAGCAGGGGTGAGAAATGACACCAAATAAATGCAATGCTATGTACTGTGAACACTGGAAGAACAGTAATCACATAAGAGGAAAGGCAAATTTTAGACTCTGAAAGGTGTGTTATACCCTGTGTGGTTCAGCACGCTGTCTGTTTCTGTTTGTCTGTTTTGTTTACTGGCTGCATGATTTTTTTCCCACTTAAAACACAGTTAATACATTCTAAAAAATTTTTTTACTGGCTATGATTAGATTTATAAATGAAAAAGGACTTTCAAACACAAGCAAGATGCATTTTTTATTTATTTATATGTCAAATCTATGGATTAATTCTGCAATTACCGCCATTTTTTCTTTTCTTTTAGTCAACGGATAAAGCAGTCAGCAGTCATTTGCTGTTTTTGGGCCAAAACCCTGCCTGCCTCCTTTAGGAAAATGGTTCTTCTTGTCGGAGTTTGCTAAATAAAAAAAAAATAACAATATTAGAGTTTTATTGTTTAAGTTGCACCTTTAGTCAGTTTAGTTGTTTAAATGGAAAGACCTGTTAAGAAAGGCAGCAGTCTTCTGTAAATAGAGTTAGGAAAGCGATAATAAAATAATGATGTAATGAATCTGAAATTAACAGGGGAATTTGGCAGTGAGACAAATGTGAAAAACAATTAATTATTTAGGACTGAGCTCAAAATATGACTTTACCTCTCTGTGTGATGTTATAAGGAATAAGTCGAGCCTTTTTGGTTTTCTGTCTTTTTTTTTGCTCATCACAAAGGGCGCTCTGTCCGAATTTCGTCCCTACATAGTGCACAACATAGTGCATACACCGTTTTGTAGTGCTGTCCGAATCTACAGCTCCAAAATCCAGTTACCTGGAAATTTCCCTGAAGTCTCTGCGAAAACGCAGTGTGCATCGATGCGAATATAAGCTACAATTCATTGCATTTGAACGATTTTTCATGTGACAGAAAAAATATTTAAATTTATTTTTTATTAAACATCCAAGTTTTCATGTTCAGAACTCAGCGGATTCATAAATAGTCTTTGTAAAAAGTTTTTTACTTCGGAAAATTTGTGACGTCATATTTGTTGTTTAAAAAACCAAAATGAAATAAACACCTGACTTGAATGTTTTAGGTCTTTATCACTTGAAATATTAAAACTGTTTGTTGACAGCCCCATAATCCATTTCAGATCGTTAGAAATGTCTAAGGAGCTTGGGAAGCTTTCAGATTTTCAGCACCTGCAGTTCACGCTTAAAAGCGAGGGCTAAAGTTGATTTTTATGCAAATAAACATCTTGATTTCAGATGCTTTGATAATAGTAAAAGCACAGATAGAAATTGGGTTTTCTATGAGCTTTTATTAATGTAATTTATCATTATCAAGTTTTTTTAAACCCATTAGGTTTCTTTTTTTTAACGGTTGACTTAGAAGATCAGCATTCAAAAAAGGAAATCTTGAAGACCAAACAAAAATTTAAAAACTTTTTTTCTTGTGACCTAACATACCCACAGAGTAATATGTTCCAACAGACAGAAAGGTTTTTCTCTTAAGTAATAAAAAAAAAAACTTTTTGTGGAAAAACTTCAATTTCCTTTATGTGACAGTGAACCATTGTTGCGTAAAGAAGGTGACGGTTCCTGCTTTCCTGCTCTGGCATGCTGTCTCTTTCTGCTAACAGATTCACAAACACCACTGTTCTGGGAATGCTCTGCTGATATGTTTCCCTTCTCCCCCATCACTCCTTCATCCATCCTTCGTTCTTCTGTCACTTGTGCTCTTCTGCCCATCCCCTGGCACCTGTTCCTCTCATCGCTGCATGTTTACATCCTCATCTCTCCTCCTCGCCTCCTCTTCCTCTGGCTCACTCCCAGCTTGCCGCTCTCCTTCCGGCCCAGCAGCAGCTGCTCCTTCAACAGGCTCAGGCTCAGCTTCTAGCAGCGGCCGTTCAGCAGTCCAACGCCGCCCATGCCGCTCATGCTGCCCAAGCCGCTGCACAGCAGCAAGCCAACCAGCAGCAGCAGAACCAAACGCAATCCCAGCAGCAGCAGCCGACCAAACAGGAACAAGCAGTGCAGGCCGCCCCTCCACAGCTGGCCCTCTCACAGCCGATCCAGCTCACAGCACAGGTACGATCAGCAGATATAAAGTTCCCGGAAGCGTTTTTTTTTTTTATCTATCTGTTCCTTAAATTATAAGCTCTTCATCGAGACTTTGTGTTGCAGGACATCCAGCAGCTGCTGCAGCTCCAGCAGCTGGTTTTGATGCCTGGTCATCCCCTCCAGTCTCCTGCCCAGTTCCTCCTGTCGCAGCCAACGCAGGCTCAGCAGCAACAGCAGGGTGAGGAAGCAGCCGCTGCAGCACAGCAACCTTAAAGTCCCACTCTGAAAAGTGTTCCCAGTGGTCTTTCAATTATGATTATGCTGTTTTTAGCCCCAAAAAAAAACCTGTGTCGTTTTCTTGACAGAGTTTCTGCAGAACGGCAGGAGATCATTAAAAAGTTGCCTCTGTTTGTGGGCAGGACAGTTGGCATGGAGAAACCCGCCCCCCCTTCCCCTCCCTGTTACGGAGAGCTCAGACTAAGGAGCTTTTAGCCGGCGGAGTATAGTTCAACGTCACCAATACGCTCAATTTATTCATCTGCTCCTGGTTCTCGACGATTTGAATAAAGAAATATAATTTTTGGCTTAATTTTTTTAATATTTTATCCAAGAACACTCTTTTTATCGGAGTGGGTCTTTAACTATATGCCTGCATTCTCTGTTCATGTCTGCAAAATTACAAAATGTGATTTCCAAATGAAAGCAAGAGAACATTCAATGATTCTTACATTCTATTATATTTTCTAATTTTCTCAAAAACTATTTAGTTTGTTAACAGAATATTTTTTAACCACAAATCAATAATTAAAGTGTCGGACAACTCAAAACAAGACACATAAATTAGACATTTCTAAACATCCTTGTACCTGAGCAAAAGTATTTAAAAAAGTATTGCATTGGTTTGAAAAAAGTACATCATGACATAAATGTTAATAAATGCAACAAACACTCGTGTGAAAATGTTGGTTTAAAATCAGTTTTACTAATGACAATCATTGAGAACGGTGAATGCTGGAATTTTAGAGCATTTTTAAGTTTATAAAATTTCTGCTTTCAGCAAAACTGTGATGTAGACGCTTTCATCTGCCTCCACTGAAATGAGCTGAACTTTTAACTTTTAACCAGTTGCTTTTCCTTTCCCAGGTTTGCTTTCAACTCCCAATCTGATCCAGCTACCTCAGCAAAGCGCCGGGGGACTGATAACAACCCCCCCTCGAATGGGACTCCAAGCACAGGTGGGAAATCTCCGCATGGGGAAAAAGAAGGGATAGGACTTGTAGAAAATCTATGCTATGTTTTTCTTCGTGTTTTTTTTTTTTTTGTTTCTATATAGCTGAGGGAGAAATTTAATTTTTGACCCGATAAATCTAGCTGATTGTATCAGTTGGAACCATATTAAGCATTCAGTTATTCATGTCTTTGACTACAATGCTTGAAATAAATCCATCAATCAAAAATCCCCCCTGCAAGCATCTGGGAACCACGTAAGCATACATGTAAATGTAAATAGTATAAGAATTCAGAAGGTCATTAATTTGTATGGTAAAGGATTTAATCCGGGTGGAGTTTAGGTTAAAGTGAATATTTTCTGCAGAGAGATAAGATCAGCGATGTGGGCAGCAGCGGCAGCAGCGGGAGCGCTGCACTTCCTGGCGGAAGCAGCAGCGTTGTGACATCTGCTGGAGCCACCTCTGCCTCCAGCAGTGCCATGGCCGCCTCCTTATCCTCCAGCCTGACCCCAGCAGGTCAGGGGGCCCACATGGGTGAAGAGCCCAGCGACCTAGAGGAGCTGGAGCAGTTCGCCCGGACCTTCAAACAACGACGCATAAAGCTGGGATTCACGCAGGTGGAGCACCGATGAGTGGAGAAGGAGGTTGGGGTGGGGGTTTGACCTTTGTTGTGATTACTCTAAATTTCTCTGCTCACCAGGGTGACGTTGGCGTGGCCATGGGGAAGCTGTATGGCAACGACTTCAGCCAGACCACCATCTCCCGTTTTGAAGCTCTCAACCTGAGCTTTAAGAACATGTGCAAGCTGAAGCCGCTGCTGGAGAAATGGCTGAGTGACGCAGGTGAGCTCCTGGCTGGAGGAGCAGAGGTTACACAGTGATCCTTTGATTTAAAGATGTCCTGATCCTTTTTAAAAGAGAGCAATACTGGGTTTAAATCCTAAAAAATACTTATATTTTTGATTTAAGTAAACCGGAACTCCTGGGTGGTTATGGGGTGCTCGTCTGGGGCTGTGGGCGTCGTTCTCCGGTGGGGCCCTGCGTTGGGCTCTCCCGGCGCAGCGGGGGGGCTGCTTTCCTGGTTGGGCTGGGGCAGCGCTCTCTTTCCCTCTGCGCCTCCCTGCTCTCTGGCTCTGGGGGCCTCGCGGCGGTCCTGCTGGCCCTGGCCTGGGTGGCGGTCTTGGTCGCCCGGGGGGCGGTTGTTCCCTGCCTGTTCCCGTGTGGCGTTGGGGGGATTCCGGCTGCCGCTGCTGCTGCGGCGGGGGTCTGGGTGTGGGGGTGGCTGGGCGCTCCTCCTCCTTCTTTTCACATTCCACCATCCATTTTAGAAAAACATAAACACTCACCTGAACACAGGCGTTAGCTCACCTTTGCACTAATAGTTTGCATGATTGAATGAATGAAAGATTTCACACTAGTTGGTTTAAAGGCATAGGTATGCGTTTGTGAACACTATCTGTTTTGTGTACATGTTGACATGTGGACATTTTTGCAGCTAGCAGGTGTGTTGATAACATTTGAGTGTGTGTGGACAGGCCCCGCCCTTTTTGTACTACATTTGAACTGTACCGTAATGATAAACAATCAGTAAACCTGTCTGCTCTATGCTGCTTCATGGTCTTACCCCCCCCTCTCACTATCACCCTCCCCTCTCTAACATCCCTCTCTCTTCTTCCCTCCTTTCCTTTTCCGTCCGGTCCAACACCAAAGATTTTCAAACATGGTTGAAATTAATAAAGTTTGGCCTCAATTACAAAAGGGGTTTATTCAGACATACCTTTGGTTTGTCTGAAGATTAATAACCCCTGTTGTTAAAGTAAAATATGTCCAACACAAGAGGCCCTCAGCTCTCATCTGCCTGCCTAGCTGTTGGACAGGACAAGTTAAAAAAGAGAGAAAAAAAAAAGTAAACTAAACATTAATTTACTTATTTCCACTAAGCAGTGAAATGGTCTTACTTGTATGCATCTTTTGAAAGCTCTATAAAAAATGATGCCTTCATGATCCTTTAAATCTACAAAACTTACCTGTACTTACATTTTTAGACCTTTTATTTATAAAATCAGTTTCAAATAATTCCTGCACAGTTAGAGATTTTCTTTTGTATTTCTGTCATGCAGAAACGGTGCCCATCTTACACCCCAGTCTAGGGGATTGTAAAAAGATGTAACATGAAGGCAACAAAATCAAATGAAATGCCCTAACGACTCACCCAGAGTCCCAAGAATGAGAGTAATCTGAGATTTATGTACAGAAAAAAAAAAGATTTACACAAAAATAACCCAATTATAAGTACCAAAACTTGTATAAACAGTGAAGAGAGTTTAGTTCTATTACTGGCAACTGGGGGGAGGGGGTTATCTTAAAGAAGATGTTCTGTATTTAAATGTTGCCCTGGTAATCCTCACTCAGTTAGGTGCTCTGGACAATTAGGCACAAATCTGCAAAGATGGCAGAAGAAAAGAAAAACAGAAAACCTCCAGCTCAGAAGATATATAAGAAAACAAAAACGGAAAATACAAACCAAAAGTAGAAAACAACAGAAATAGGGCAATGTAACAGCCCATGACTTTCTGATCACCCCTCATTTCTCCTCGGTCCTCCTCACTCCACCCGCCGGTTGTTTTTCTTCACATCTTTTCACTCCTCTACTTTTCTTGCAGAAACGATGGCCGTGGACAGCATGCTGCCAAGTCCCTCCTCCCTCTCCTCTCCCTTGATGGGCATGGAGGGTCTGCCAGGACGGCGCCGGAAGAAACGCACCAGCATCGAGACCAATGTCCGAGTGATCCTAGAGCGCAACTTCAGCACGGTACGCACTCTGAGAGGCCTGCCAGAAAAACAAAAGACTCACGTGGAAAAACTACATGGATGTTTTGGTCTTTCTAAAAAAGGCTTCAGCTTGATGAAGTCATAAGACAACAGTAAACGACTTTAAATACCAGCAATGGGTATGTTAGGGTGAACATTTACTGACTTTTTTTCCCTCAGAACCAGAAGCCCACGTCAGAGGAAATCCTGCTGATGGCTGAGCAGCTCAACATGGAGAAGGAGGTGATTCGCGTTTGGTTCTGCAACCGTAGACAGAAGGAAAAGCGCATCAACCCGTCCAGCAGCACCACCCCTCCTCTACCCAGCCAGACTTCACCTGTCGTGACGCACAAAGCCCCCTGCTACAGCCCACACATGGTACCACCCTCCAGCATGAATACCCTTCCACCGCTTTGAGTCTAAATTGTGTTATTTCAGACATTGACCTGATATTTTGTTTGATGCCAGATGGAATTTCTCTCTGTCCTCTTATTCCATGTCTAGATATCGAGTCAGGGTCTGTCCCAGGTCACCACCAGCCTCAGCACAACAGGTGAGCAGTAATTACTTTGTTTCTCAGTTTTGAACCCAAAGCTTGGTGAGGGAAAGATTGAACTGCTCCTGACATATTTACAAGACACCGATCTGTCCGTGTTGTTATTGACTTCTGTTGATTTGATGAAACACTGAGGAGTCATCACTTAAAAAATGATTTCTGCGACAGAAAGTGAGAAGTAGAAAACAATGAAGCTTTATTGACATCACGGTGGCAGTGCAGCAGCTGTTTGCCTCAATGACTCATCTTGGTGATATATAGACTGGGGCTACAGCCTGAGCTGTCCCAGACATCACAAACGTGACAAATGACCTGACAGGTAACAAACACAGCTGAAAATGTATTGGTCTGTTGGGTCAACGCCAAAGAAGCTACAACTTTCATGGAGTCGGATGCCGAGTGGATCCAGACGGCAGAGAAAGACCAGACTTGTTCACTAATGATGACTCTTTGGTCCCGGCGACAGCCCACTGACAAATCTTCATCCGTCTGCTTCTACTCTCAGGCGCCAGCCCCTCACCTTCAGCATCCTGCCCCATGACTCCGGTCAGCTCCGCCACCATCTCCTCTTCTGCAACTCCGCCTCCTCATAGCACAGCCAGCCCGGCCCCACCCAACTTTGGGAGCTCAGGGCTCAACACTGGGTGAGTCAGTAATGATACACAGAGAAGAAAAATTAAATCTAGGAGATTAATCATTTAAAGATCAAGTTAGGCTTTATAAAAATAAACGTATATTTAAAAACTAAAATGTAATTTCAAGTTTTTATTAAAGACCCCTTCCGATGACAATTGCGTTTTTGATGTTTTTAACGTGTTCTTATAGAATTTTTCTGATGATGGAGGAAATATATAAATAAAATTAAGATTAAAATTGCATTTCTGAGTATTTTTTTATTCAAAGTGTTGTAAATCTGGAACAGCTAAAATGCTGTTTGAAAAGACTTCTAGTTGTCACATAGAAAATACAATTGGAGTACCAGAAGCTCCCTGCTCCTCTTTTTTTTTATGCATCCACTTGCAGACAAATAAATCCATGTACGTCTTTGTTTTTCCTGTCTGAGCTGACATCTGGATCCAAACTGTACACCTGGATAGCTCTGATATTGCTCACCATTTTTGTTCCACCAATAATGTTAGGTTGGGGTTGTGAGAGGCCGTAGGCTAGAAGGAAAGCATATAAACCGATGGATAACGGTAAGTGGGGGCAGGTTTACTTCAGCCAATAGTCTTACCTACAACTCAGAAGCAAATTTTAAATGAACTTCTGCCGCTCTGTAGAAACTATATCCTGGAAAACAACACAACATAATCTTCATTAAAAGACCATGGATGAAAAGATGATTGAAGTGGGACATTAATCATTTTAAGGACATGTAAAAAGAATATCTTTTAAGGATATGTTCCGCATTAAATTATTTTGTTCCCTTTGCGTTTCTTTGTCTGACATTATTTGACCTGCAAACCGTCTCCCTTCATGTGTGAATGTCTGTGTGTGTTTGCGTTTGTGTGAATGTGTTGTCCATCCACATTTCAGGAACACAATGATGGGAGTAAGCACAGGGATGAACCAGGCCCTCATTGGCAGTAATCCCCTGGCTACCATGCAAGGTGTGTGTTCAATCTGGCCACCATCGGGTATTCGTGTCTCCATTTCTAAAGACCCCTCCCTGTTTCACCCTCTATCCCCTCTGTACCCCCACCCCCCTGCAAAGTCTTAGATGACTGGAGCACATAGCAAACCCTGGCCCTCCGTCAGCACAAACTTTTGGAATTGCTTAGAATGGTGAAAGATTTCAATTTCATTCTCATACAATGGCGTGCTATTATCACAGGCTGACAAGGGGCCCCCTTATGGCAAAGCTTAAGAGGCAAAGTCATCTTACCGTAAATTTGAGCAGACACAATCCCACCTTTCACAATATCAGGAGCTGCTGGCTAAAGAACTAGTTTTCACTGGAAACGGTCCTTTTTTGAGCGAGATGATGTGCTGCCAAATCAATTAAGCATCACAAGTGAGCTCCGCTTTGAATCCGTCATGTGTTTCCATCTGCCTATAGCGCCAATTCACATCTTTTCTGGCGCTCTGTTCAGCATTATTCAGAGGCGCCGTCCTCCAGGCCATGTGTTGATGAGAAGGATGCAGCCTGTTATGGAAACTGCAGTGCTGGCACTGTGGGCTCTCACACAACTTTTAGGCTGGAGGAGGGAAGAACGAGGAGCTTCAGTGAAAGAGGGAGTTGAAATGAAGTATTTACAAGAGAGGAGCCCAGGTTTGGCTCTCTCTGGGGCCACACACGAGCTGAATGCTTGCCCTCATGGCAGTGTAATGGATAAAAGTGTTTACCGTTACACTGAATTTAAAACCTCACAGGTGTCGCTCTGTTGGAGTAGAGTGTCAACCCACTGAGAGCTAATCTGATTTCTTAGAGTCATAGAAACAAGATTTTAAAAACAGTTATGGTATTTTTTTAAGTTATTGGGACCATACAACCTTAATAAAATATCACATTTATATCTATTTTTTTTCTTTTTGCCTTAATGTGAAACTGTTAAGCTTTTATATATTATGGATTAATTAGACAAAGATGGATGACTTTTCATTATTTGAATTTACTCCGAAAATAAGGATAAAATGAATGTTATTCGTAATGTCACATTACAGTCTGATATTTACTTTTAAACCCCAGTAAAGGTTTCCCTGGACTATAAACATTTTATTAGCCTTCACCAGTCCATCACATGACCATGGGGAAGACTAATAAAAAAAAAGTAAAAGACAGTCATTGACGACCTGATCAAGGAAGATAGAACAGATCATTGCTGAAGAAGCGGGCTGTTCACCGAGTGCTGCATCCAAACACATTACGGAATTTCCCTTAGAAGGTCTTGAAACAAAGCTCTTTGAGGACTTTGAGGAAGATTTAAAAGGAGGAGTATCCTAGAAATGCACTACAAATGTTACTTTCCTTGTACCAAATCACTCTTGAACCAAAGACAAAATCAGAGGGATCTTATCTGGACTAGGGACCAAAATAACTGCAATGATCTTCGATGATCCAAAGTCCTTCTGTCAGATGAAAGTCATTTTTTTTGCATTTCATTTGGAAAGTTGCTTGAAATCCAATGTGAAGTTTCCGCAGTTTGTGGTGGTTTGAGGAACAGTATCAGCTGCTGCATTTAGTACGAAATGCAATGTCAGGTTTAAAAATACAGCAAGCACCTGCTGGTTTAGGGGGAATTGCATTCCTCACCAGGACTACATCCCATAAGGAATCTGTTTAGAGGACAATGCCAGACAACAGACCCAACATGGCAGATGAGCTGAATGTCCCCATCAGAATAACCTGGGCTTCCATGAAACCTCAGGATCGACACAGACAAATTTCCTTCCTTCCTTCCTTCACACGGTCATACTTCTCAGTTGTAAACGTCTGTTTTTTTAGCTGCAGATTAGTTTGCTTGCAAGTTTTGGGTTTGTTCTTCATCTTTAGAGGAGTTAAAGGTCTACATTTAGACACTTGACCATCGTTGTCATTCTAAATCTTTAATCCTCTGCTCTTTCTCTGTTGTTGCTTCTTCATCTCCTCCACCTGACCAGCGCTGGCAGCCAGCGGCGGGCAGCTGTCTCTCTCCAGCCTTGAAGGGGGTCAAGGTCACATCCTTCTGGGAGGACCTGGGGGCCCCACTGTTTCCTCTTCTCTTCGTCCCTCTCTCTTCCTCAACCGCCCTGGCCTCCTGCCTATGGTCACCTCCATGGCGACAACCTCCACACCCACCATGGGGTTGGTCAGCAGCAGCGCCGGCAGTGGGTGTGGCCTGAGGCCCTCTTTTTGCCAGTCTCCGCCCACTGGCACCAGCAACCTCATGAGCCCCAGTTTGTGCCAAGAGGAGTCAGTGTCCCCTTGTTCAAGCCCCGCCTCTTTCTGTTCCTTCAGCGAAGCTTCGCCACCCACTTTGGGCGGGACCATGGCCGACTGATCGCTGAGTGGCACCCAAAGAGCCTTCTCCGAGCTGGATGAGGAGGAGGAGGAAGAAGAGCATCAATGACGCTTTAAGAATCTAAATCTACAACCTCGCCTTTTAACCAAAGCCATCTCTCTGTCTGCTTCTCCCTGGTTTCGCCTCTCTCTGTGCTCCTCACCACTGAAGTCTTCTGAAGCCAAAAATTGTACACAGACCGATGAGGGGGATGGAGAGGAGAGAGGAGAACTGGAGAAGATAGAGAGAACTGCTGGGCAAGGGGGACGGACGGACTTGAAAACCAAATAATTAACTACAGTTGGAGAAGCGGCACTGAAACGCATTTTTGCCTAACAGAAAAAAAACGGATGACTTGCTTTTAGAGGCTGCAGACAACAGAGGAAAAAAAACGATGAGGTCAGGGATGAAGACTGTGTGTGAGAAACAGGAGGCGAGGAAAAGACTGACGTGAGCCTGGATAGTCATATGATGCTTGAGAGGAGGATGCCTGATAGGAACACACACTTGTTTGATGTAAACCAAAATCTCCAAGATACCAAAAAACTAAAAACCAAAAAAAGACAACAAACGGAGAGAAAAGCTTTAGTTCCAAAAGACTTTTACTTGTGATCTGTCCAGCTTTCATTCATTGTCATTTCATCTAGGATTGATTTTTTCCATTTTTTTAGTCCAAGACTTGCATCTATTTTTCTATTGTTTTGTACTCATCTTTCATAGGACGCTTAGTCTGTTACACCTGAACCCAGGATATCTACCTCCCTGTCTTAGCCACTTGAGACTGATCGTCCAACTTTACAGCGGCGGATCAGTTGACCTCTATAATGACAGCCCACATTAAACAAAGTAACCTAAAAACTATCTCCTAGGGGGGTCGGTGTCATTAATCCCAGGTAAACATTTAAACATTTGGGGGTTTGTCGTTTTTTTGTTCAAATGAAGGAATTCTTAACCAAATATTCATCTTCAGCATTCATCTAATGTCTGGAAACCAAAGTATGGACTCACACCAAAGGCAAAGAATTATGCTTTCTTTTGCATTGTTTCCCGTCTTTGATTTGTTACCACTCAACATCACGCCATCTTCCAGACCGCTCATCTTCTCCCACCAGACAGTCACTCTCGGATACCAAAGCCTAACCTCTGGCAGCGTTGTCTCTGGATTCGCCTGGAGACGAGTGTCCAGACAAACCTCAGCAGTGTCAAAGGAGAAACATACACACACGTCTTGCAAGCTTAACAAAGACCAAAAAAAAAAAAAAAAAAAAAAAAAGAACAAAAGGAGGAGGTGAAACACTGACGTTCCCCAAACTGCCCCCAAACCCTGCCCTCCCTGCATTCCTCCCATCTGCCCCTCTCCTTTGTCTCCAAAGATCACATCAAAAGGCCAAAAGAGATGAGGAGGAGAAGGAGTAGCGGTCAGGAGCAGAGGAGCCAACGGTTGGAATAAGCCTCCGGGAGGGGGGGAAAGCAGGACAAAAGAAGGGGAGAGGCAGGAGCGCTTGAAGCAGCGGACCAAAAAAAACCAAAAAGTCACTCAAAACCAAAAGCTACTTTAACTGCTACTAGTTACTGTATGAATGATTAAACTGTAAGCAAACCAAATACAAACAAAGAGGGGGAGGGAGCTAGGGAGAAAAGGGGTGAGTAAAGCCCTGTCTGTCCGTATTTATCTGTGATTGCCGTCCTCGTGTCAACAGACAGAAACGCTCCCTCCTTCCCTCCCTCTGCCGACAGCTTTCCTCTCACTTTCCTTTCCTGGACAGATGGAGTAAGGAATAACCTCAACAAACTGACTTAAGAATATATAGATTTTGATTTTTTTTTTATTTCCATTGTGCGTCTGTTCCTGATGTCTGGGTTCGTCTCATTGGTTTTTGCTTTTAACGGAGAATGGGACGTTTTCCCATGGTGTCTCTTTGATTGTGCTCCAGGTTTTTAACTTTTGATTTGCGCTAACAAAATGTAAAAATGTAGCTTCCATGAGAGAAAAAGATTTTTTTTTAAACTCATCAGTTTGTTCAGAATGTTTAACATTACAAAGCCAAAACTTAAAACCAAAATCTTTTTTTTTTTTGGTACAAACCAAATACAGCAACCTGTTGACCAATGCACAAGCTGTGTGTCAGACTGCGTTCCTGCATGAGTGCCGAGATTAATCCTCCACAGACGAAGCCAACGGGACACAAAATCCCTGCTTTCACCATCACACTGATCTCTCCTCTGTTTGACCCCTTTAGCTCCCATCACTCTCATTTGGATCAGATCAGATAAAAAAAAGTTGGAACTTAAATCTAAAAATGGAAACACTTGCAATTCTTGGAACATCTTCAGCCGCCTGACTGACGATGAAAACCAGCGTGTTTTATCGCAAATGTCCCACTTCTAAAGTTAACTTTTGGGAGAGACGATCGGAGGGATTGGAAGAGACGTGAAAGCAAAACCAGCAACAAGCTTTAAGGCAAACTTTACACCATAAAACATGTTCATCCGCTCATGTTTTATCCGTTCATGATGGTTTGAGAACCCAAAGCTTTAAAACTCTTCACAGGCTCCTTGTTGGGTAAAAAACTTGTATTTATTGTGTGAGCAAGGTGTGTGCTTGATGTGGAATATTATGTCTATAATGTCTCTAACCTTATTTATTTATTGATTCTTATTTATGTATTTATGGATTCTATTTAAGTCCTCTTTGTACTAGCTTTTCAGGGGTAATAGTGAGGCAGGAAGGTGGTCTTGAGTTCAAGGCGAGAAGATCTCAGACGAATGTTGCAGAGCAAACCCAAACCTAACGACTGTTGAAACAGGAGACGGGGAGATAGGAGGTGGGAAAACCGCGGTGGAGGAACTTCTCATTATCAGGTTCAGGTTTCTTCAGACTTTCATGTCACCTTTACTCACCCCTCATGTAAAAACGGATCAATACTTCTGTTTCCATATAAAGAGTTTATAGTTTTCTCACCAGGTTATGGTTAAGGTTTCCAACCCCCAGCGGTCACCAAGTTAACAACAAAGAAAAGAAAAAAAATCACCAACTATTGAAGTTTTTGTTTTTTTAAACTTTCTTTAGTTCTTTTGAAATTAAACAAAGTCAAAAGAAGACTAGCTGTTATTTTAGCATGTTAGACTCAGTTTTACATGGCTTTTTGGCCAAGATGTAGTTGCCTGAAAAGTTTTATTGAAACCCAAAGCAAGTTATCTTTTCCAGATGTGTCATCAACATTGACTGTATGTGAGAACTGGACTGAGTGAGTGTGATGTCACCCTTAGAAAAGGACTTACTTACAGCTCCAATGAATCAAAGTCAATTCAGTCAGCATATTTTCATAACCTGAACGCCTGCATGTTGGAACCAGACAATGTCAGTAAGTAGTTATTGAGCGGAGTCGGCCTGAGTTAACATTTTAATGGCAACCATTCTCACCAATCAGGGGTGAGCTTGTTGGAAGTCCACACCCCTAGTAATTCAAAGCGGGCTCGGGAGAATCTGTCAATCAAATGCTTTGAACCTATTTTAATTGAGGCGTCTTGGTCATTTTAAAACTTTAATTTAAAAAAATTGGGATTAACGGGATTTTAAAAAGTTAGCAGATCGAGAATGGTTATTCTGAGAAGAAGAAGACTGTTTCCACAAAGAAGTCTATGGGATTTTGGCTTCTCAGAACCCGCAGGTATTTCCTGTTTGGAACACCATGGGGGAGGGGTCACTCAGTCCAGTTCGCATATACAGTCAATGGTTGTCACCTGTGTCATCGAGTCGAGCCTCGTTCACTCCATACAATAATGCATTTGATTTGATCTAAACTTTTCCTTTTCCTCCTCTGTAAGTTTTCCCCCTTTTCGTCTCCTCATTGCGCTTCATTCTCTCCGTCTTAATGGAGGGCCGGGGGGGGCTGGACACATACCTCTGATCCTCTGATGAAAAACCAAATAGAGTCTCAAGCTTTAATGAAGAAAGACAAAACACAGAATACATCATTTGTCTGAACTCAGGAGTGAGGGGTGTGAAGCTAGCCCTTGCAAGAATTTCATGAACCGCTTGTTCCAATGGCTTTAACCTCCATGTTTGGGGGTGTTGGGGGTGTTGCTCTTTTTGTGTACTCATCATTGCTGTTGAAGGGAGAAAAACAGAATCCTGTTTACCAGATTGGACGTGGTGTTTTCAGCGAGTCGCTCAGCACTCGGATGTGTTCCAGGTTCACTGTGGGGACTGAAAAAAACAAAAAAAAACAACGGAGCGGTGGTCAAATTAAACGCAACCTATATTTCCTGCGTTGGCGTTGTTTGCTCCCACTGCAGTGCAGCTCCGTCTGTATGTGTGCCTGTGCAGCCTGTGGTGGACCCCGATTGATACCAAAGCTAAACCTGCCACAGCGGGACGCTACACTACAAACACAACTCACACACTCAGTCATTCCATGTGTATATAAGCATTCAGGGTTCTTGTTCACACTGATAGTGACATCCAGCACCTGGGTTTAATGTAGATAAACGGCCACACATAACAGCACTTCAGACATTGGCAGCTTTTTAATGAAGTTCTTCTGTGGCTGTGAAATTTTCTGAACCTCTCATGTCACCTGGAAACATAAGAGACTTCTTTTGGCCTTGATGAAAACAAAAAAATTCCTGTTAGCAGAAAGAGGGGAAAAAATAAAGGAATAACTTCAGGCAGGATTGTTCGGCCCTCGTTGTCGTGGATTTATCAAGGAGAAAGTTTAAAAGAAAACCTTTTCCTTTCTATTTTTTCTACAATGCAGCTTAAATCCAAAGGTTAAAAGGACAAGATAGATTTTACTGCTAAAGAAGAAGAAAAAATAACCTCAACAGTGAAAAACCAAAGAGCTCCACTGTAGCTTCTCACGTTGATTTCTGCGCATCGAACAACCTCGACGATTTTATGATGTAAACTCCAGAAGTGTTCTTTAATATAACTTAACGAGGACAGAGATGAACAGAAGACCACTCCGTGAATTCAAGGATCTGCTTTAATGATTTGGGTTTTTTTTTAAAGAAAGGGGATGGGGGGGGCGGGATCTGTGTTCTGTTTTAAAGTATGCTTATGCTGTTTTCTGAGCTCAAGGCTTTTTCTGTCTGAGTTTTACCCGAAACTTGATTCTGTTGGAAACGTTTGGGTTTCGACTTGTCCTCTACTGTCCCCTTAAGTCATCGCTATCTGTGTGCCTGTTGTTTTTGTTGTTTTGTTTGACTTTTCTTTGGAAGGGTGTGGGGGGGGGGGGTGAGAAATGGGATGAAACAAACCTGTAAGTGTTAGAAATAAAGTGCAAATTTAGACCAAAGTCATTTCTGTGTTTTTGACTCTGTTTTTTGCCAAAATGAGGAGTAGAAATGTTAACCATAATGAAAACAATGGGGTCAAATCAGGGTCAGCCTAAAGATGTAAATTTGAGGAAAAAAATAGAAATTTTAAAACTTTTTTAAACTTGAAACTACTGAAAATTTGAAAAGTAAAATTCTGAAATTGAGGAGTGAGAGAAACAAAAACAAAACAGTAGTTGTTACAAATAAACAATACTTTTCATTTGGTCACAGCTTTATTTATATATATATATATATATATATATATATATATATATATATATATATATATATATATATATATATATATATATATATATATATATATATATATATAATTATTATTATATTATTATTATTTAATTCTTTTAGGTTTGAAGTTTTCTTTTCACATGTAAAATTTCATTTTTTTTTATTTTCAATATTTCCTTTACTATGTACTTTTGAATTTAAAACAGTTTTATAACTTTCTTTTTTTTCTTTTTCTTTTTTTCCAATTTACAGTCTGTTTTTTTATTCACTAGAAGGTGATTCTGATCCGACCCCATAGAAAAAGGCAGAACCAGAAAGCTTGTTTCATCTAAACTGAGGTTGTTTTTTTTCCAGGAGTAAATAAATGAGAAAATATCTTGTTATCTGATGCAGTGACTGTAACAATACAGCAGAGGGGACTAAAAACCTCACTTGTAAGTTAGGATATTAGAATCGTGATTTAATTTACAACCACTTTTCCTCTTTATCCATTGCATACTACACTGTGGATTAAATGTGTTTTATTTTTTATTTTTTCAAGTAACTTCATCCTCATGATTGAGTTCAAAGTGGTCTGAACATCAAGGATTAACAGTCAAAAGGAGACTCAATGGTCAACATAGACTGAAATGGTGTGAGGATGGTTGGATTTTCTCTTTTATTCACATTTAAATGTGAGTTTTGTTGGTGAAATGATCAGGAACGTGCTCATGTCTGCAGGTGAAGTCTGAACATCTACAGAACATATTTATTTAGCTGAGGAGAAGCTCTCTGGTTTGTGTGTCGAGTTAAGGGATAAATCGACAAAACTCCAGAACCATTTTTTTTATGTTTGTTGCTCATTTTAGGGGGCGGAGCCACAACCTTCGACTTCCCATTTTTCAGGGGCAGTCTGAAGTGAAGCTGTTTATTTGAGCTTTATAAACCACTTTGGTGGTAAAACCAGATATTTGTGGCACAAGGACAGAAACTTTTCTTTAAGCTGGATATCAAAGCTTAAAGTGGAGCTTTATGTGTAAAGAAAAGAAGGAGATGAGTTTTGTTGCTCATGCAACTAACAGGCTGAAATCTGTTCATTCTTATGTGCATCGCTTGAAATTACTCTGTAATTAACAGTCCAGCTCTGTCTTTCGATCTGTTATAAAAGCATTCCTAGTGGCCTTTCATTGTGATTTTGTCATTTTTAGCCAAAAGATTTTTTTTTTAAACTGCCATTTTCCATAACATAGTGTCACAAGAACACAGCTGGGTCCAAATGCTGCAGATTTATGAGCTGAGCTAAAAGTCCACAAAGCTAAATCAGGGTCAGGCAGGCAGGGGTCAATAGCAGGCATGAGATCACGAGGAAAAGACAGGGTAGTCAAAGTCCAGGCGAGAGTCAGGCCAGGCGGCAGGCAAATGGAGTCAGGGTCAGGAAACAGGTCCAGATACAGCGCTCAGTAAGGCAGGCAGAGTAGCACAAACAATGCTTCACGATGAGCTCAGCTTGGGGCAGAGCTTTAGCTGTGGTTGATTGAATGAATAAGAGTCAAGTTTGTTGCATCCTGAAAGTGTGGTTGGAACTCTGGGGACAGTTCCCGGTGGTGACCAGAGGGGAAGACGGAGCTCTGACTTCTGACACATAGTTTCTGCTCAGCGGTAGTAGTTCATTATAAATTCACCCCTGAGTTGTGGGCAGGAGCAATGGTTCAAAATAACCCCACCTTCCCCTCCCCATTGTGGAGCGAAGCAGGGAGCTTGTGGCGCTCTCAGGGTATTTTCAACGTCAAAATTAAGCCCTTTTTCAAACGGCATTATTAGTCCATGCACTGTAAGCGTAGAAGATGAGGCTTTTCATGTAATCTGTAAAGGTAATGAATAAAACTGTTGACCAAACCATGCTGGGTTTGGAATCAAAAGTTTCTTAAGCAGAGATTTACACTCGAACTTGAACTCATAGATTTGGTCACAGTCTGAGTCTTCTGGAGCAGAACTGAATTTTATCTTCGCAAACTGAGACTTTCTGGGTTTTTTTTTAGATTTGTGAACAGAAACTCCATATACATACCTGTTTCTCGCTCTCAGACGTCTAACCCATAAGGTCAATGCTGCTCTGTATGTTACATTCTCGACACATGTTTGGCATGTTACACCAGGGAGTAAGAACTAAATAATGAAAGGATCTCAGAGCAATGGATTCTCCAGCACTCACAACTTTCTGTTTGCTTGCTGTCGGTGGTGATGCTTTTCACAGCAGCTTAGAGGTGTTTTGTTGCTGTGGAGCGAACAAAGATGAAACGTCCTTTTCAAGGAAGCCTGTTCTTCTCAGCTGCCATGTTTCGGTTATCTTTTCATCAGATTTTCATGAGCTGGATCCAAGTTGTATGAGAGTTTAGAATGTCACAGATCAGCAGAACCACACTCCTGCTCTCATCAGTTCCTGGTGCTCTTCCCTAAAGAAAAACATTCTTCTGCAGCTAATTACTTCATAATTTGTATTAGTAATAATTTTTTTGTCTATTGATGTTAAGAACTCTTTTAGAAAGCTGCTTCTGTCGCTGTTAAAAAAATAAAAACACTCTGCAGATATGAGCCTTTAAAAACAAAGTTCTGGAACTCAGCCACCTCCTTCATGAAATTTGTTTTATTAAATAATGATTCTGCTATTGGTCCTGGGTGGTTCAGATCTGGGTGGCCCGGGTCTGTTTATGTGTTTCCAGTCAGCACCAGGTTCTCTTCTGGGAACTAACAAGTTGCAAACCACACAGGACCCTCAGGACCAACTTCACCTTCTGCGCCTCAAAAGAAGAAACCAACTCTGTCTTTTTCTCTCCTACCTTAATGCTCCATAAAACATGAATGAACCTCTATGTTTGCACCTTTACGCACTCTGCGTGCCAGATGTGAACGGGCCAAACGTGTGAAAACCCAAATAAAACGCCAGGTGTGAAACGGTCTTGGAATCAGTAGCCTGATGCTGCAGAGCGGAGGAGCAGGAACGTGTCATATGTTCATGCGGTCCAGCATTTAAATATTTGCCCGTGTGTTTTTCAAGGAAATGTTTTAAAGGAATTCACAATAAAAATGATACAACTCAATTTCCTAAAAAAAAAAGTCATGCTGGAAATTCAAAAGCAAGGACATTATTTCAAAATATTATTAAAAATAGGAAAATATTTTTAAGTAAATCATATTTATGCATAATGAAATACTGACACCAAATAAAGTGGGACAAAAAGTCACTGATTCTGCAAGTTGTCCCACTTAATCCTTAACTTAAATCTTGTACAGACAGAAAACAGCAGACTTCTGTTGTAGACAACCAGGACCACATTACAAACTTCTGTTATTGATCACTTATTAGTATAAAAATGAATTATATAAAAATCTGTGTGATGTCCTTTGTTTACATTCTGTCTCTGACAGCTGAAGTGTATCTATGATTAACATAAAGACCAAACCTGCTTTAAGTGACACAACTTGCAGAGTCTGATTGACTTTTTTTGCGCAACTTTGCGTTTTTACAGGAAAAATTATATTTTGAAGAATTTTATTTCCACAGGATAAACTCTAAACCATTTAAAATAACGATAGCAATGCTACATTAAAAGTGCTGAAGATTCTTTTGATTTTATTTTTTAACATCAGGTAGACGTTTATATAAATACTGTAAATGGTTCAATTTGGGTGTTTTAAAATTGACAGTAGGTGGCGCCATTCACTACAAAATAACACTGTTGACTGTCTCGGGTCTGGACATTCAAAAGAAATAACTGGGGGTTCAATATTTCTATTTATTTGAAAAATGATAAAGTAAAAATGTACCATACTATTTTTGTGGCATACAGTGATGACTTCATCACGTGTGTACAGATTTTTATGAAATCTGCTCATAAATGTGGTTTCACCTCAGCTTCTGGATTTCAATAACTAAGTGGAACATTTTCCAAAGTTTGACATAAGACAATGAAACAGATTCAAAGTAGATTTTAGATTCAAAAAATTTTTGTTAAAAAAAAGTCAAACATTTTGCATGTTAGAAATAAAAAATTGCGGAAGAACTTGGCTGCAGAAATCATCCAATTTGTTTGGAAAAATATGGAGAAATTGTTGATGTTTTTCTAAGCAACATTGAATTTGAGAGTCTTCCAATAAACTCACCGAGGCATGAGGCTGTGGTTGTGCCAAAGATCACATCATCTGAGTACACCGCTATTCGCACTTCAAAACACACATGTAGTGCTGGATTCACCCCTACAGACCTCGAGATGAGTCGTAATAAATACTGTTAATTGTCCATCAGTGGAGAAATAACCAGACGTGCATCAGCAAAACAATATAGAAAAAAAATGTTCAAAATGAGTAACTTTCAGCAAAAATAACATCTAAACAAACATAGATAAAAAAAAATATCTAGCAAATCAACAAATACGGTTAGATATGCAGATCTGAAGTTCACCGCATACTCATCAAAAATGATTCTCCCTGGGTGCCTGCCGGGCCGGACGGCAGGGTGGAGTTACTGTGCTACCTACTCTAACAGTGGGGTCAAGTACAAATCAGGAAACATAAGGTCCTTCAATTTGCATGCTCATTCCTTTTGGTTAAACACGGGCATATTATTTGTTTGACGAGGTGGTGCCGGTCAGAGTGATGTGTGGCAGAAATTCTTCTATAGATACTGTGAACTTGTATAGATGTGATTAAGACTTGTAAACAGTTGTGTGGACGCCACGTGATGGTGTGTGTACATGTGTGTATGAGCATCACCGCATGTAAAGTTATGACACCCCTTAGCTTTTCTTACCCCCCCCCCCCCCCCCCGTCCTAACACTCTCAAAGAGTAACAAACGACCCAGATTGTAAAAGCAAAACATGTCCACCACAAGAGGCTGCAATCTGTGTGTCAGAAGTCAGAGATGGGAACTGTCTCCAGAGTTCTGAATGCAATTCAATGCATCTCCCAGCAACCCCAGTACACAGTTTCTGGATGCCACACACCTTCAAACTTTCATTTGCAATCACTCTCAATCTACTTAAGCACTGTACTGAGCCTCACTCAGTGTAAAGTATCGTTTGTGCCATTCTGCCTGCATTACTGAGCGTTATGTTCTGACCTGATCTTCTGATTCCCTGACCCTGTTTTGACTTGTTTGCATGCCGCCTGTCCTGAATCTTGTCTGGATCCTGACTATTCTCGCTGTTTCTCTGATGATCTCATGCCTGTTATTGACCCCTGCCTGCCTGCCTGACCCTGATTTAGCTTTGTGGACTTTTAGCTGACCTAATAAACCTGCTGCATTTAGAACCAGCCATCTGCTTGTTTTGTGACACTGTGTGGACAGGGCAAAAATATTTATATTCTTCAAACAAAAAACATTCTTTGTGATAAAACAAGTAACTAAAAAAGACATTTAAATCTGCAGATACATGTGTGAGTGGTACAGAATTACCAAGAAAAATAAAGCATTTCTATTATGTCTGTTCACTACTTAAAGGCATCCATCCTAGTTGAGGTATAAACACATTTTCACCCACATGATATGCTGTCAGTGTTTGTGCCCCCCCAGCAGTCGACGTGCCCCCTACAGGCTGTTGTTTTGCTGTCACTCATCATTTGGATGAACTGTGTCAGTCTGAAAGAATTCTGGATGCTGTTCCTCACCTGAAGCTCTGTGCATACCAAAAAATGAATTCAATTTGGTAGAAGGATGAGTGCAAACACATCAGTTCTTTTAATTACTGGACTGATATTTCAGCCTAAAGTACAAGACAGAATCTGCCATTTTTTGTTTTTTTAATTCAGAATAGGGTAGTAAAGAGAAAACTCTCAACTTGAACAAAACAGTTTTTAAAAGATTATTTTAACTTTTTTGATTGCAATTGCAAACATTCTTTTTTTTAATGCTTGAAATAAAAGCTACTGCGCTTTATGCAGTTTATTCTGTCTTATCCCATTTCTTAATAAATTGATGGAATTGCATCCTTTCCTTCATCCTTCATTGCCTTTAAATGTGGGGTTTCACATACAAGGGCTCGAGATTACATTTTTGCATTGGTTGCAGCGGTGAATGTAACTTTTTTCATTAGTTGCAGCATCACAAACGTTTAGTGTAAGTACCTTTTCAACCACATTGTATTTAATGCAGCTTTTTGTTTTTTTTGTTTTTTGAACACCGTCAAAATCGACTTTAAGGACTTGAAAATTATTAACTTACAAACTGGTGAATTGAAACACAATTCTACAATATTGATAAATTAAATGAAAACGTTGATGTTTAAGTGCTTCACTGAGCTGTAAAAATACTTTTATGATTAGTACAGAGCCTCTCCAGAATCACTTCACAGGTATGATCTGAATTCAGATTTTCTTCGATAGCAGCAGCTATGATTAAGTCAGCAGTAACAGTCATGTTTTGGTTTAAGACGGTTCATGACATTTAAGTATTGTTTAAAACTTTGTGTCATTTTTAACTTTTTTTTGTTTGTTTCTGAAAATTACTTTTGTTTTCCGAAAAATTTCATTTTCAGTTTGTTTTTTTGTTTTGTTTTTTGGCTCTCCCACATTAGCACATATGACAACAGTACAGCTATGAAATTTTTTGACATCCTCCACTCAATCAATTTGAGTTTTCTTCACTATTCTTGTTTCAAAAAGCCCCAAATTGTAAAACTTGAATTTCCATGAACTTTTTCCCAAGTCAAAAAGGGACCATTTGCTCAATATCTTCACTCAATCTAAGACACTAAATCGTCCACCTTAACGGTTTCTGTAAGATTTTGCAGGATCAGCTCTGTCACATTTTCTGAACAGAGCAGAATCATTAACGAAGGGGAGCCCTGAAACAAGACTAGCTTAAAGAGTGGGACGGTCTGCTAGGCACATCAGAGGACGTTATTTCTAGAGCAAAAAGACATCTTTTATTTCTTGTAGACCCAACTTGTACGTTCTCACATTTTACACTGCAAAACAGGGCCCCTAGAAATAAGTAGAAAAATTATTCCAAAAAAATTATTTTTACATAAGCAACGAGGTAAGAAAAATGACTAATATTTTTTATTTTAGGAAGAGAAATCTAGTCACTAAGACACGTTTTCTTAAACTTAAAATATAAAGCTTTTTAAAAACCTATTTGATGAAATTGCTTCTCTTGCAGACTTAAAAAAAAGACACTTTTCTTTAAAATTGTTCAGCTATTGCAGTGTAAACTCTATAAATGACTCAGACAGAAGCTTTTCTTTATCTTTTTTTCAATAATTTTTTCCAGATAGTTTCAACATTTTTTTTAAGAAGTCGTCCAGCTACTACTGTTACAACTGTTGCATCCAACTCTTTTACCTCTGACAAATAAGATGTTTTACCATCCCCGAGTACTTTTAACCTCAAAATGTGGTTCATTTGGCTTTGAATGATCTTGGTTAGGATTAAGGAAACTGCATTGAGGCTGGTTTGCAGAGGCAAGCCAGAACATGGTTCAGTGAACTCTGGTGTGATCCCTAACCTCGCTGGGAAGTAAACCTTAAGGCTTAAATATCCCACGTTGGAAGAGACAGTGTTGTGTGTCGATCGCTCTCAAATCTTGCCAAAACACCACATGCAGTCAGTTGAGTGAACGGACATAGTTCTTTTCCATATTTTCTCTACAGTTTCATGTACGTCATCAAATCCTCATCCTTTTCCTCCATCAAATTGTAAAGGTTTGTCTTTTCCATTGCTTTCATGCACTTGTGTTGTTACAGTACTCAGGTAATGTGATGTCTGACCAAGAACAAAGCTCCCAATGGGACTTTCCTCCTTAAAACCGGTTTAAGAACTAAGTAACAAAGGCTGGATCAGTTTACCAGATAATTGTAAGGGCTTGTTGATCTAGGAGCCAGTTGCTATTCATTATTCCTGCTTTCACATTTAAGATTAGAACTAAGCTCAAGAGGGGGGTGTCAACTAATCAACCTGCTTTACCTTTTTTTCAGAAAAACCGAGACGTGCGGTTCACTGTAGTGAAACGTGCCGCGTCTGCCAGTCTAGAAATACTGTCTCCATCCTCGGCTAGAGGTTGCACAGGCAACCAACCACACCAACTGGAAAACACTTCATAGTTTCCACCTAAAATTGAAGCTTAACTACAGCAGCATCTCCTTACTACTTTTTGTTTGAATTGATTTTGTTGTTTTTCCATTAATCATCTTTTTTGAAGTTGCAGTGATTGATTTCATTTGTGCTCAGGTTTCTGGATGGGAGCACATGGCAACACGCCTGAAGTGTAAATACATGTGAAAGCATGGAACCACGTACACTTCTGACATTTGCCGGTCTCGCTGAGGTTCAGACACCTCCAGACACAGTGCTCTGGTAACCGCGGTGATACACACAGTCACTGTGTAGCCATAGAAACAAACTCTGTGCCTGGGGTGTGTGGTAGGTGGCCGGCTCTTGCGGTTGGCTGGATGACTGGTGTTGTCTGGCTGTCTGATCACCGCAGCCCTGGTGTGATGTCTGTTCCCGTCGTGCTCTCAACTTCAGCCAAAAAGCGCAGGACTCGAGCATACTGCGAGTCCTATAGGCTGCTTCCCGCTCTGCTAATCCAGCCAAACCTACACAAACACACCGCCAGCCAATCCCAACCCAAGTCAGACAAGCTCAGTCTCAATCCAAAGCCACCCGAGCGTAACTGTGTGCAGCCAAGCCCACCACTCCCCACCCTGCACTAACCGACACTTGATATTTTATATTCTCATTTAGCCAACTTTCACCTTCACAGCGACGCAGAACGTCAAGCAGACAGAAATCCTCCTAATTGTGGGTGGCAGCATCAACCTGTGGGCAGCGGAACTGTCTTATAGTCTACAGGTCAGGAACAGATCCTTTCTGTTGAAATTAGGGACATTTTAGCAGTTCAATACAAAACTAATGAATCATCTTTAGCTTTAGGAATGCCAGAGAACAGTAGAAACTGCAAATACTTTCTTTAATATGTAAACTTTGCCAAAAGAAATCCTTTCACAATGTTAAATAAGTCAATTAGGAAAAAGAAAAACAGCCAAACTTCTGCATAATCCTTCAGTTTCTGTTTCAGCATTTCAGTTTGAACAAAAGAAACGTTTCAGGATATTCAAAACAAACAGAAGTAAAAACAGGCAGTCAAAGTCAACTTCATCTGCCTGTAGAGTCTCTACGGATTCCGGACAACAGTCATGTACAGACAAGTGTCAACATTCAGCAGGACCTCACATGCCTGCAAAGCAGAAGACAGTAGACTATACATGTCAGGCAGAACATATACAGTTTGTTAAAACAATAAGAATGGGGAGGATGGAGAAAAGGGGCCAAAGCTGGCTGCTGAATCTCACATCTGTCAGCAATAAAAGAACGAGAGGAAGCAGGACAGAGAGACAAAGAACAGACCCAGAGGAGAAAAGCGGAGAGGAAGACAGAAGGAAAGGATGTGAAGGACTTCAGGAAAACAGAAGCGGTGCAAGGACAGTTCCAGCTTCTCCTGCAGATGAGAATGGCAGCAGGAATAACACACTCCTGAACCTGTCGCTTTGCATCCAAGCCACAGATTTTTAAATCAACACTGGAGCAAATCTAAAAGCTTCCTTGGTGTTTTTGTTGGCCTGTTGCGGTGTGAACCTTGTCAACTTTTACATACTTTTCTGTCTCTACTGTCAACAGACAGTAAAATCACATGAATGAACTACTGTCAAACAGGCGTCCACCCCGACAAAACTGCCACAGCTGCTGCCGAAAACTAGAACTGGCATTTAACTTTCTGACTCACAGTCAGTCCACACTATCCCAATCCAAAAGATTGGAGGCCACATCTAATCTATAAATAATTTCACATCAGATCTGTGTTTTTTAGGCTCCCTTTGCTTTGATTTAGCAACATGTTTTTTGGATTTTTATATTGAATTGCCCCAAAAAATAAACACACGTTATAGGATATTTGTCCTACAGTCCGTTAACATCGACAGGGTGCAATGCAGCAAACAGCAGACCTCATGCCATTAAGATGCTTTCATGTGGGGGTGGAAAAACAGGAAAAATGCACGCCTCCACAGGTTGGAGCTTTATAAGTCTGTCATAATGTATACAGTAGTGTTTTAGAGTGTGAAGGTAGTGTTTGACTGATGGAATAGTTGGACTTGTGCATTTTTCATCATCTGGAAAATACTTTTTAAGAAGCTAAAAATGCATGCAGCTAAAAACACACTAAAAAAACCCCACTAAAATCACCATAATTCTGCAAAAAATACCATATTTCCGGTACTTCCTTGCCTATATGTAGGAGTTTTTTAAAAAGTTGTAGTTTTAGTACAAACTGAATGGATGCAAATACTGTTATTTAGGAAATTTCACCTAAATGTGTAATGCTGTCATATAGATAGATTTTGATCTTTTCAAGCCTTATATATTTGATCAAAATTGTTGCAAAAAACGTTTTTTTAATGAAAGTTTGGTACAATTTGCTTCGATGTTTGATGCTTAAATACTGGGTTTCAGGTTTGCCAACTGTCCTAACCTATTGCAGAGCAACAAATGAGTAAATAAAAAATGTTAACATGTAGACTTTTGATTTTTTTTTGTTTGTTTTATAAAGCTAAACAGGAAATAAACATTTGAACATTTTCTCAGGTAAACCCAGAGCTGACTGACCCACACTGATTCAGACTGCTGGGATTCACTCAGGAGTCAGCTTTAGGATCTAAACCTGCATTTTCTTGGGGGCATTGTGCTCCGTTTGACCCTCATAAAACCTGTGGTTTGTGTCTAATTCACCTTTTTGACATTTGTGCCACATCAGCCCCACACTGTGCACCCAATTGCCCTTTTTCAGCCGAGATCACAGCCTTTGGAAAACGTCTGTCATGCTTAAGGTTGCCAACTGAGCAATGAAGGTTAATTTCCATGAAACAGTTGTTAAAATCTCATCTCTGCTCAGCTGGATTATGATCACTTTCTTTTTCAGCAGAGCACAGGATACAGGTTGATCATTCAGTGGCTTTTGTTTCAGTGATGAGGAAGGAGCAGAACCACTCATGGCTTCAAGCAGCAAAATGAAACATTACCTGAAAGCACAAAGGAGTTATGGAGCAGCACTGAACTAAAGATGAGAGGATGCTGGCTGCTAGGAGACCTATGAGCAAGACAAAGCAACACAGCTTTAATATAGCCCCATTGCAAGTTGAAGCAGAAACATAAGAAATAAAAGCAAACTAAAAAATATGAGCAGAAAAACAACCCAAGTTTAATTGTGAGAGTCCAAGTAGTCCAGGAAGTCAAAACCGCTAGTAAATGGGCCAAATTTGGGTTTAAGTTTAAATGTAGATACATAAGGAGTAAGTTAAAAAAGTCTCACTCCCATCATTTTTTGATCTATTGTAAAAGCTTTCCCAGTTGTCTTTTAATTAAGATAATCCGTTTTTAGCCAAAATTTAAAGAGCTGTGTAATTTTCTAGGACATAGTTTCTGCAGAGCGGCAGGAGTTCATCAGAAATTCACATCTGAGTTGTGGGCAGGACTGTTGATGGGAGCTGCCCCTTTCCTGTCACATATAAATGAGAGCTGCTTATGTGCTTTCCTGCTTGCTTATAGCTCTTTACACCCCAACCTAGCATTACTGGAGCAACCAAAATGGCGAGCAATATTGGAGCTATCCAGTCGTACAGTTTTGATCCAGATTCCAGTTCCGATGAGGAGAACATAGACGAACATGGATCTATTTGTTCACAAGTGCGTGCTTCAGAATGGAACAGAGCAGAGAGCCTGTGGCCCGCATGGCGTATTTTTGACGTCACTAATATGATCTCTAACAATTTCTTTGTTGTTGCATTTTTTCCATTTGCTCCTGATTCACAACCATTTGAATAAAAAATACTTACAAATACAATTGTACGTTTCATTGGATCTGAAATTTTAGTTATCGGTCCTGAAGCTAAGAGAGAGAGAAACAGTTTCTGAAGTTTAAAGAACTTTCTTTAAGCCATTTAGAAACAGTCAGAAACCTGGGCGTTATTTTCGACTCTAAGCTGACTTTTATCCCACATATAAAACAGGTGGTTAAAACTGATTTTTATCATCTTAAAAATCACCCACTACTCTCTCTTGCTAATATGGAGATGCTAAGGCATGCTTTTACCAAGGGTAAAATTGATTATTGTAAAGCCCTGCTTGCTGGTCTTCCAAAAACTAACATTAGGAACCTTCAGCTTCTCCAAAATTCTGCTGCACGAGTTCTTACAAAAACCAGGGGGCGGGCTCACATCACCCCAATTTTAAAATCTCTGCATTGGCTCCCCATATGCTTCAGGATTGATTTCAAGATACTTCTAACAGTTTGTAACCCTTGTGCTATCCTAGGCACTTTAACGTTGGGAGTTGGGTCATCTAGACCCACCAGACAGTGCGCTGAACCTTTTTTCTTCAATGATTTGTGATCTTCACTGGTGTCCATGGATTACATGAAATCTTTCCACCTTTATCCACCTTTGTCCTGGTAGGGAGAACACTTCAAAGTAAGGGTGGGGTCATCTAAGATAGCACAAGGGTTAAATGTCTTAACAGTCTTGCGCCTTCTTATTTATCAGTCTGCCGGAGGACCTGAAGCTCTACAGCAGCTGTGTTCTGTCAGTATTACTGTATGGAGCAGAGTGCTGGAGAATGACACAGCGGGACTTGACAAAACTTTCCACACCAAAAATTTAAGGAGGATATGAAGAATTTTCTGGCCCCAAAAGATCTCCAATGAAGATCTATTCTTCTGCAGCAATCAAGAAGACATTTCATCAATTATCCTCAAAAGACGCTGGACATGGATTGGACATGTACTCAGGAGTGAAGACAACACAATAATAAAGACAGCACTACATTGGACACCAGATGGAAAAAGAAAAAAAGGACGGCCATAGATCACCTGGCGCCGAACAGTAGAAGCCGAGCTGAGAGAATTTGGACACACCTGGGGAACCATCATCACCCTGGCCCGCGACCGTCAGAAGTGGAAAGATTTTGTTGCTGCCCTAAGCGTCTCAAGGCGTAAAAGGCAGTAAGAAGAAGAGGACCTGAGAGCCGCAGAGAGCATTAAACTTTTTCAGAAAAGGCTAAAGACCCATCTTTTTAACCTGGCTTTCAGCTAATTTTTAATACCTTTATTTATTTATTTATTTATTTATTTATTTATTTGTCCATCCATTTTATCTTGTTTTATGAACTCACACTAGATTTTTAATGTGTTATTTTAATTTACCTTATTTCAATGTTTTATTGTTTATTGCTTTTATCAATATGTTTACATTTTCATTCTCATTTTATTTTCATTTTTATTTCCAGTGCTTCCTCAGTTGGAGAACCTCTCCCTCTGGGTCGGATGCTGTTAGGCCACTGCAGCTCTAGATGGGGACCTGCATCCCCTCTTAGCTGTGGTGGAGCGGTCCCCGCCTGTGATGCTGCATTTGGCTGGTTATGCGGCTGTTCACAGAGAGGGAGGTTCCAATTATTAGCGTTTCCAACATTTTGTTTTTTGTGCTCAGCCTATCTTATTCTCTTTTCCCATCAGTTAGGGGGTGGGACGTGTGAAAGAAGTGGGGGGGTTGTGTACGGGGAGGAGGGGCCTTATTTTTTTAATTTTGTGCATGTTTATTTTAATTTTCATTCTTGATTTTACATTACGTATTGTGTTTTGTTTTAATGTAAAGCACTTTGTGTTATAGTTTAATATGAAAAGTGCTTTATAAATAAAGTTTGATTTGATTTGATCTGATTTTCTTTATATGTGTCCTCCATCATCAGAAAAATGCCACAATAACATGTTGAAAACACCATTCTCATCAAAGTGGATCTTTAAGCTCTGAGGAAGTTGGTTGTATCCGTGTCTATAACAGTCATGACATGAAGTTCTATCAACAGAGTGGTTCCTACAGATCCCAAAGCCCTGTTTATGAAGCACACAAAATCAGGATGACAAATTTATGAACAAGCCTTTTAAAATCAATTATTTGTTTAAGTGGTGCCACTGTTGGGACTTAATACAAGGAGAGGTGTGATTGGTTCTCCTGGTTATGGTTAAATCTCTCGCAGCACATTAAGTAGAGTTGAGATTTAAAGCCATCCAGCAAATTTTGGGCTCCTCAGTCCCAATGTGACTTTTGATTTGTGTTTGAAACAACCACAGCATTATTAGGACTTCTACTTTTATAGAGACTGAATCAAAGACACATTTGAAAATACAATAATAACTC
This sequence comes from Oryzias latipes, assembly GCF_053564925.1. Lineage (NCBI taxonomy): Eukaryota > Metazoa > Chordata > Actinopteri > Beloniformes > Adrianichthyidae > Oryzias > Oryzias latipes. The sequence continues at coordinate 12,761,215 of NC_136247.1, read as the reverse complement.
AAAAGTATTTTGGTCAGTTTTTTCTGTTTGTTCATACGTAGTTAGGTTTTTTTTTTAACTGCAATAGATTTTCGTAGCATCAACAATCCAGGGTAGTGACTTGCTTTATACACACATGGATCACCACAACAGAGCTTAACAAGTACAAGCAAGTCCTCGAGGAACAGCTGAGAGAAATTCTAGGAAATACTGTAAATCAATACCAAAGCAGAACTGGGAGATCCAGTCCTGGATTAAATGTGAGCTTAGTGTTTCCTGCAGCGCTTGGAGTCTCTCTATATTGACACATGACGGAGTAGTCTGGATATTTCTGGAGTGTGTCACGGGAGGAAGTGGCACTGGGTGCCAACAGTAATAGGAAGAGGGAGATCCTTCAGAGATAGTCAGAGGAGCCTGTTAACACATGCTGGCTGAGCTGGATATAGACTAACACCATTTCATACGTACCTCTCTATTTCCATCATTCCAAATCAGTCCTGACTGCTCCTCTTCATCATCCCTGCTTCCACTCTTTCACTTACCATCCAGCTTCCACTTTTCTCCCCTTACTGCTGTTGTCGCCCCGCTGTCTGCTCTGCATCTCAGGTTTCTCTTACTCATGTTCGTCTTGTCTCTCTTGGTTGCAGGCTTGCCACGGAAACAGCAGAAAGTTCAAATATGACTTGTGTGTTCATCGCCAAAGGCCTCGCCTCTCCACCAAACCTCACTGTGGTCTTGTCTTTCATTTTCAGATTAGAGGCAGCGACTGGGACTCGAGAACCGAGTAACTTTCAAGGCTTTCAGCAAGTGTTTTTGTCAATGTTCTGTGACTTTATCCCTGTTTTTCTAAATCCAAACTCTCTAGTAGTAAATTGGCAAGAGATGCAGAAAATTTTCAACTAAAGTCTGTTATCAAAGGCGACAACACCAATTGTATTGTTAGGGGCTTAACAAACAGAAGGTATTTTACTCCTGTAAAAGTATCTTCTACAATGGATTTTGCTGAAAGCTGTTTTCTTCGACAGCTTTGTTTTGCTCCAATCATCTTTTGATCTAATGTCAACGTGTTCCCAGTGGTCTTTTAATTATCATTATGCCGTTTTTAGCCAAAATTAAAAAAACCTGTGTCATTTTCTAGGCCATAGTTTCTGCAGAATTGCAGTATTTTGTTAGACACTCGCCTCTGAGTTGTGGCGCAGAGTAAGCCTGCCCCCAGTTTCTGTCATCCATATGCTCAAAGTCTCTCCCACCAGCTTACAGCCCCTCACAAACCCAACCAGCATCATGGATGCAACAATAGTAAACAATACCGGAGCTAACCAGCTGTACAGTTTGAAGCCAGACGGCAGCTCGGACAAGGAAAACAAAGACATACATTGATCTATTTGTCTGCAAGTGGATGCATGGAGCGGAGCAGGGAGGTTGTGGGTTGCCGTAGTAGCTTCCTTGTCAAAACTACAAGCTTTTTCCTACAGCATTTTTTTGATTTGCTCCTGATTTACTATGATCTGAATATAGAAATACTCAGAAATGCTATTTTAAGCTTAATTTTCTTTATATATGTCCTCTATCATGAGATAAATACTACAAGAATATGTAAAAACACTAAAAAATAGATTTTCTTGGAAGTGGGTCTTTAATGTGAGTAAGTTGCATATTAAGTGTTAATGTTTTTCAGAAAGGATTCAGCTGCAGCCCTCCTTCTTTCTTTCTTGATGATTTTGTTTATGGTTATTTAATGGTACTTTTTCTGTAAATTACTGCTCTGTCTGAATGTAAAGGGAGTCCAAATGGTTCCTGAATTGTCCCTTGTGACTTCTTGTAGTTTAAGATCAAGCTAATGGACGAAGGTTTGACACCCCGCTTTCTTTCCACTGTACATTCTTTTCAGAGGCTCCCTCTTTCCTCTCGCTTGGCTTTCCCCCTTTTTTTGCCCCCTCTTACTCCCCCCTCTATTTCTTCCATGGCTTCATCCTCTACTCTTTTGCCCATTTCTGTCGTTCTTCTCCGCCTGACGCAGTAGCGTGTTAATCCCATTAAACATGTGTGAATACCAGCTGGGGGGAGAGGGGGGAGAGAGACCCAGACAGAAAACAGAAAGAGAGCAGGGGGAGAGAGGGAGAGGGGGTCAGCGGGGGAGACGGGAACAGAGAGCATTTGTGTGGGAGTGTGACTGACTGCATACAACTGTGTCGGGCCCTGGATGATGTGGTGAAGTTCCCCTTCATTTCGTGTAAAACATCCTCACAAGCCGCAGCAATCTGTAGGTTAGAGGACGACTTCAGCACTCAGGTCAGAGATGCTCTACAGCTCTCTCTGTACTCTACTGTTTAGAGGCATGCTCTCGTTGGGTCTACATTTCATCAGACCTGCTGTGGTTTGAACAGGTGAGTTGCAGGGATGGAAGTGTCAAATAACACTTTTAAAATGGAGTGGTGGAGCTTGTCTGAAACTTGCTCCATTGAAGAAATTCTTTTTCGATCCAGATCTTCTGAAGATGTTGACTCTGACTGCATCATGCCCTGCTACTGTTTTCTCAGTAAGAAGGTTGTGGTTTGAAAAACTCAACTGTCCACAACAAAAATAGGTAGTCTTAAAAAAAAGGAAAAGAAAACTGCTCGTATGTAGTTCAATGATCTGTCCATACTGCAAATTGTAGTTGAACAATCATTCTAAGTGCTTTTTGGTCTTTTTAATGTGTCCGTATACTATTTTCTCACATTGGAGGACATGTATTAAGGAAAATTCAGCTTAAAATAAAATTTCTGAGTATTTTTTTATTCAAATTGTGGTACATCATGAGCAGACGAAATGGCGTCTGAAAAAGCTTTTAGTTGCTACGTACAAACTACAATCAGCAGGCCTTAAGCTCCCTGCTCTGCTCCATTCAGATGCATCCAATTGCAGAAAAATAGATCCATGGTTGTCTTTGTTTTCCTCATCAAAGCTGGTATCTGGCTCAAATCTGGATGGCTAGATAGCAGTGATATTGCTCGCCATTTTAGTTGCAACGCTAATGTTAGGTTGGTGCTGCAAGCAGGAGAGCATTTAGATAGCTGATGGGAAGTGGAGGCAGGCTCATCCATCCCAATAGTTCTGCCAGAGCTGAATTCCTGACGAACTCCTGCCGCTCTGCAGAAACAATGTCCTATAAACTGACACCGTTTTTTTTAATTTGCCTAAAAACTGTATATTCATAATTAAAAGAATCACTTTAATTTGAATAGTATACAACCAACACGTGTGGGTTTTTTTTGCCAGTTCCATGCAAATGGTTTGTTCTTTTTTATTATTTTTAACCCTTGTGCTATCCTAGGCACTTTAACATTGGGAGTTGGGTCATCTAGACCCACTAGACAGTGAGTTAAACCTTTTTTCTTCAATCTTTTGTTATCTTCACTGGTGTCCACGGATTACATGAAATCTTTCCACCTTTATCCACCTTTGTCATGGTAGGAAGAACACGACAATGTAAGGGTGGGGTCATCTAAGATAGCACACGGGTTAATGTACCTCATTGTAGGTCATTTTTAATGAGTTACTAAAAACTAGTGTAATTTTAAAAACAAAATTAGAAATTGATCTTAGTGCAAGTTTAATAAATCCTCTTGAAATCTAAAACTAGCACTTACTCTTAGAACTAAATTTTCGTTTCCAAAATAATGACATTGATCGCCAGTCTTCTTTTCAATTAAACTTTAAAATAACTTCCTTCTAATTGAACCAAAAACTACTGCTAATTAATTTTTTTGAGTCTTAATCGAGTTTTTTTATCAATAATATGAAGCAAGAGGATTTTGACTCATTTTAATAATAATTTTCTTCTTTTTAGATCCTAGCTTTTAGTGAGACAAAGAATTCTCCACTGTGCTGATTTTGATAAAAAGCTTGGAAAGGTGTAGATAAAAGAGAAGTTAAAACAACTAAAAAACCTGTCAAAATATCTTGAACGTCTTAAAACAAGGTTTGAAGTGTGTGCAGTTTGCACGGTACCCCATGTCTGAAGACATGAATGTTTGACTAGTTAGTGTATAGTTTGTCCAGATTACAAAAAAGATTGCTTCATGGGTCAGATGCTAGAGCTAGGATGGAGCTGCATTAGCTGAGATCCCGTTTAATTACAGTAGAATTGAAGTTTCCGGCATGTTCTTTTACAAAAAGAGCACACTTGTATTTTTGTGATTCTTTTTGTTGGAATTCCTCAAAAGCATAAAAGTGAACAATTAAAAGCACTCAAAATAACAACCCAGACTGAGGATAAATAGGCAATATCAATGAAAGCTTCATGATCCAAGTGTGGTTTACAATAACATGAGCCTTAAAGTAAAAGTCTTTTCAGTTCAGAGTCAATAGGGGGAAAATAAGCCTAGAAACACTCAGCACTTGCACACAGAAAAACAACAAAAAGAAAAAACTCAACTGTTCCTCTGCTTAGGATGTTTTTGCACGGAGAGCCTTTGAATGGTTCAGCTGTTTAAAACTCCTTTTCCCTGCTTGATGGGATTGTTGTGGTTTCAAGCTGACCCGGCTTCTGTTGGCCAGTTGCTGGGATTTGGGGCGGGCAATGAGGACAGCTAGACGGCGCAGACAGACCCAATGTGGCTCCTAAAGAGTTCAAGCGCCAAAAAAATAAACAAGTCTTTTGATCACAAAGAGGCCATTCACCATCCGCCTTGCTGTTTTGCTCTCTCCAGGTCTCCGTTTTCCTTCACAGTATCCCTCCAGCTCTGTTTTCTTTTCTTTTTTTCTAGAACCTCTTTCTTCATGTTACTTCTCTACATTTGTTTCTTTTGTGTTTTCTGCAAATCCAAGAGTGCTTAGGCTAAAGCGCGAGAGCTGCAGAGAAACTGACAGGCGTCATCTGACTGCCCCTTGAGGTGGACGGACAGACAGACAGAAACACAGACAAGGGCCTCTTTATTCCCCAAACATACTGTCATGGTGCAAAGGAACACGACATGGAAAATGTCTTCATCACCCCAACTCAGGCTGAAAAACACAGACAGAGGCAAACTTTCCCCTCCGGCCTTTTCTAGCACAGTCTGGTGTCACGAACCTTCTCCTTTTGACTCTTCTCCGCTGTGTGAGTGTGTGTGTGGGTAAAGAAGGGAGACAAAAAGGTGTTTTCTTGTGCATGCAGATGGGCTGGTGTCAACAGGCCTCTCCCCTTACAGTTCTGTTGTCAGCAGTCACTGCCGCTCACTCTGGGTGTGGCCCTGCTGCCATTTGGGCCCATTCAGGCCCATTTCCCAGTTTCCGAGCTTATCTGATTCCCGCTTTCTCTAAATAAAACACTTGTTTTAAATCACATAAAATAGGAAAAACTAGAACAAAAAAGAAGTACATTTGGTGTACCGCTTTTTAAAGACCCATGATTAAAATTGTGTTTTTGGCATGTTTTTGTGGCATTTTTCCCATGATGGAGGACATATAAAGGAAAATTCAGCTTAAAATTTCATTTTTTTGAGGATTTCTTTATTCGTATTGTTGTGAATCAGAATGTCATTGGAAAAAGTTTGTTGGTGTGACAAAAGCTCACAGCAAGCCACAAGCTCCCTGCTCCACTCCATCCAATAGATTTGTGTACGTCTTTATTAGTCTGGCTTAGTATGTCAGTCATTTTAATCTATTTATTCCTGATATAAATTATATTTTTCTATGTGGAACAGGTTTTTATTCAAGGATTCAAGTAGTTTTACTGCCATTGTCAGTGAACAAAGCAGTTTCACAGACTAGGAATTTGCTGTGGTGCCAATGTTCCACATAAAACACTTAAGAATAAAAAATAAAAAAAGTAAGCCAAAAAAATAACACAATGGTCAGAACAATAAATAGAAGGATAAAAGTGCAAACATCATCAAGAATTATGAAGAATTTGTGATTTGTTTTGCAAATTTTGTTGTCTAGTCGGTTTTAAAATGTTTGAATGTTTTTTTTTCAATTTTTTAAATCTAAACAGACATATGGCTTAGAACTCCTGTTTATGAATAAAAAAAGTCACTTTCTAACATTTGTTTTTCATTTTCATATTTTTTCTCAAGTAAAAACTTTGATGTTTTCCTCAAATATTTTTCTCAACAAAAATGATTCAAAATGCTTTTTTTTGTATTGATTGATTTTAATAAGTACAGTATGACACTGATATTAGGGGAGGCATACTCCATTCTCCCTCTGTTTTTCGCCTACAAAAAGCTGACATTAGGAACCCAGATGTTCTTTTTGATGTAACTTTTTGTCATTTATGAGTCAGAGCTCATTGAGAGCTCTCGTTTACTGATTGGGCTCCTTTACACTTCAGCAAAGCGCTGTGAGTGTCCCTGGTGATCAGCCAGCCACACTCACTTGACCAACTCCCTCCTACGTGAGCATGACGTCTCCCACTGAGCTTTTGTTGATGATGCTTTCACATGCAGCCCCGGTTCACATCCCCCGACCAGGCCAACGCCTCCCCAGCACTGTTGCATCATCAGAAAATGACTTCCGATAGTCCTCGCTGCTGCTTACTTCCAGCACTTCAGTGCCACTGATGCTGAGTGCCTTCATTTTCTTTTTTGCATAATATCAAGATTGATTCCTTCTTTTTCATTTATAAGCATAAGATAGAAACAATAGAGATTCTTTCTGTGAGGAGTTTGCATGTTCTTCCCGTGAATGTGTGGGTTTTCTCCAGGGACTCCGGCTTCCTCCCACCATTCCCAAAAACATGCTTCATAGGTTAATTGGTAACTCTAAATTGTCCCTCGGTGTGAGTGTGAGTGTGCATGGGTGTGTGATTTGTGGGCCTGCGAAAGACTGGCAACCTGTCCAGGATGTCCCCTGCCTTCACCCAACAGTGTTTGGATTAGGCTCCAGCAGCCCTGTGACCCCGAAAGAGACAAAACAGCTTTCTTGATCCCGCTCAATCCCTTTTGGAGTCACAGGGTTGCTGGAGCCTATCCCAGACACTGTTGGGCGAAGGTGATGGTCTCCTGGATGGTTGGAGGCATTTGATTTAATTTTGTTTAAACGTTAGATTTGTAAATGTACAGATGTAAAGCCATTTAGGGCCTGGTTGTAAAATGCTTTATAAATAATTATGCATTAGATTGTGTCACGGTTTTAGGTCTGTCTGCTTTTGTTTTCCAGTTGTTTTTTGTTCTGTGATGTTTTGAGTTTAACTTCCTGTTTTATTTTGTAGGGTTTCCTGTTTCGTTGTGAGTTTTACTTTGAGTCCCCATCAGTCCTGAGGGTTTCCACCTGTGTCTTGTTGTCTGCATGTATTTAAGTCTGGTCATTTCCTTCCTCCTGTGCTCGTCCATAGTTTGTAGTTTTTATGTTCCCTGTTTCTGTGCCTTTCTAGTGCCATCCATCCATCTTCCTCTGCTTATCCGGGACCGGGTCGCGGGGGCAGCAGACTGAGCAGAGATGCCCAGACTTCCCTCACCCCAGCCACTTCCTCCAGCTCCGCTTTGATGGTCCCTGTTTCTGTGCCTTTCTAGTGTCAAGTCTGTAGTGTTTCTAGCCTGCTCAGCAGTGGTTTTTGTTTTGTGTAGTTTTAGTTATTAAAGATCCTGTTCTCCTGAAACTCTTGCCTCCTCTCCTCTCTGCGCCTGGGTACATCCGTCAACCCCCCCCCAACGTAACATTATGGACGAGCCTTACCAGTACCCAGCAGAGAGGAACATGCTGCATTTTGGAGCATTCTGCCAGGAGGCAGACGAAAACCAGCCGGACGAGTTCCTCTACCCGGGGATGAGGGACATGCGGTTCCTGGAGGCCTACTGCCTGCAGGACGAGAGGACCAGGATCCATGGGTCTTCTGACTGGGTCCAGTTCCACAGCGTTGGGTTGGAACAAGGACATCTGGCTTCAGGAGGGGGCCACCGTCGCCGCCGACGCCCTCATCGTCCTTCCTCCCCTGTTCCTGGGGTGGAGCCGGAGGATCACCAGGGGGCCTCCTTCCTGGCCACTCTCGACCAGGATATGTGGTTATGGGAGGCCTACTGCTGAGAGTAGGAGAGGGTTGATTCTACTGACTGGTTTGAGCTCCCCGCCTCAGCGTTTAATAGCAGTCGCCTGGCTATGAGGGGGGGCCACCACCACCATCATCGTCGTCGTCGCCGCCACCGCCCTTCTCGGCGTCCCGCCTCTTCTCCAGGGGTGTTCTTCAACGCGCCCCCACTCACCCCTACTACCGGGAGGGTGCTGGCTGCACCCCAGCCCTCTTCAGTTCCAGAGGTGGTCCTGGACAAACCCCACCCCGTCCCTGCTCCCAGGAGGGTGGAGCTGGTCTGGAGGGTGCCAGATGCACCACGACCTGTCCCCGCTCCCAGGAAGGTCCTGGACAGGGGGGTGGCGGACAGGAAGGTGCTGCATGCACCCCAACCCCTCCCTGCTCCAGACGCCTGGCCCGAGCCCCCTGCTCCAGACGCCTGGCCCGAGCCCCCTGCTCCAGACGCCTGGCCCGAGCCCCCTGCCGCTGACCCTGAGCCCGAGCCCCCAGCACCAGACACCTGGCCCGAGCCCCCTGCAGGCCGGACTGGCCCCATTTGCTGGCCGGACACTCCATCCCGGCCCTCCCTCGGGGTCTGCTGCCCGTGGCAGTTCGTTCTCCGGACCCCCTCCTCATGGGCTCTTTTGTGGAACATCGGTGCGGTTCCTTGAGGGGAGGGGGGGTTATGTCACGGTTTTAGGTCTTTCTGCTTTTGTGTTCCAGTTGTTTTTTGTTCTGTGATGTTTTGAGTTTAACTTCCTGTTTTATTTTGTAGGGTTTCCTGTTTCGTTGTGAGTTTTACTTTGAGTCCCCATCAGTCCTGAGTGTTTCCACCTGTGTCTTGTTGTCTGCATGTATTTAAGTCTGGTCATTCCTTTCCTCCTGTGCTCGTCCATAGTTTGTAGTTTTGATGGTCCCTGTTTCTGTGCCTTTCTAGTGTCAAGTTTTTGAGTGTTTCTAGCCTGCTCAGCAGTGGTTTTTGTTTTGTTTAGTTTTAGTTATTAAAGATCCTGTTCTCCTGAAACTCCTGCCTCCTCTCCTCTCTGCGCCTGGGTACATCCCTCAACCCCCCCCGTCGTAACAGATTGGAAACAGTTTTTTTTAGTTCCTACCTCGGCACGTTTTATTTGTAGCTATGAGAGTTATCTGAAACTATTATTCAAGTATTTTTTAACTATATTATGAAAATATGTATATAAATATTGAGGGAAACACATTTTGTCACAAAACTATAATGCACTTCGAGTTTTGAACAAGCATCCAAACGTGGTTTTGGGTTTCTGATCATGCAAAATGTTCAGGTCACATGCCGCAAAGCTATGGCAGGACGTGCAAGGTGGAATAATCACACACTGGTGTATAGGACTTGTCTACATTGAGGAAGAAACTGTTCAATTTTAATGAATAGGTGGTGGGAAGTTGCTTTTTGGTTTGTGAAGCAAATTTCCTGCTGATTGGCGGCATCTCCCCACCTACACGGCTACATACATCTGCTGTTGAAGAAAAATCTCCATTCTCATTAACAAGCTGAAGAGAATCTCACTATACACTGTCACTTGTGCTTTTCCAGTAAGGGCAGGTGTTTCTTGTAAATAAAGCTGTTCTCTAGGCAGTGCACAGAGGAAGAAAATGTCTTTAAAAAATATATTTTTACCCTTCTCAAAAGAAATCTCACAGAGGAACTAGAACATATCTTGTCAAACAAATGGAACCTGAGTTTTATTCTGGCTTTAGGTGTTCATCCTCACACATTCTCAGGTTGAGCGAGAGTTCAGCAGTGAAAGACGTGTAACAATCTGTTGCATTGCCTCACCCAGAGTCTTTTTTTCACACGTCCTGCAGCGCTGAACTTTTCAAGGTAAGTCGCAGAGGAAGAGTGAGTGAAAAGAGGCTTTTTCCAGACTTCTATCTACGTTTTGTGCACATCAAACAAACCCATGAAGTATGTTGAGAATGACAGCCTGTAAGATCCTCATCACTCCAAGTATTAGTGATTTTAGCATGTCAACTGCCATCGTGTTAATTAGTCGAGGGGTGTTTTTCCATTCTTCTGGCATTCCTGCCTGGGGTATGTTTCTTGCAAGTGTCCCTCAGGAGTTTTTGTGAAAATGAACAGCAACAGAGAGTCAGTCATCCTTGAAGTTCATGGCCTTTTTGGGGTCGCAGGGCTGCTGGAGCCTATCCAGGCCAATCGTGGGTGAAGGCAGGGTACGCCCAGGACAGGCCGCTACAATCACACACACATACACACTCGCATTAACGCACGGGGCAATTTAGAGTAACCAATTAACCCATGAATCGTGTTTTTGGACGGTGGGAAGGAGCCGGAGTCCCCGGAGATATCCCTCACTAGCACGTGGAGAACATGCAAAGTCCACACAGAAAAAAATCTTTAAAGTGCTAACGAAAATAAGCAGCTTCCTGCAAGAGGTTTTGACGAAGTATAAAATGCACCAAAAAACATTATTTGTTTTTTTCTTCTTAAGATCAAGTGAAATTTTTAAGAATAAGGTATTTCCGTCTCCACCTTTAACGGTGCTTCAAACTGGTTCGTTTGAAGCTGCGTTCACACTGCCCTCGGCAACGCATGTTGCATGTGAACACTCGTTGAGTGTAAACTGGAGAGACTACGTCTCTCTGCTGGTCTGGGAACGCCTCTGGGTCCCCCTAGAGGACCTGGAGTGCTTTGACTGCCCCCACGACCCGGTCCCAGATGAGTTGAAGAAGATGGATGGATGGATGGATGGATGGATGGATGGATGGATGGATGGATGGATGGATGGATGGATGGATGGATGGACGGATGGATGGATGGATGGATGGATGGACCAATGGATGGATGGATGGATGGATGGATGGATGGATGGATGGATGGATGGATGGATGGATGGACGGATGGATGGATGGACCAATGGATGGATGGATGGATGGATGGATGGATGGATAGATGGATGGATGGATGGATGGATGGATGGACGGATGGATGGATGGATGGATGGATGGACCAATGGATGGATGGACCAATGGATGGATGGACCGATGGATGGATGGATGGATGGATGGATGGATGGATGGATGGATGGATGGATGGATGGATGGATGGATGGATGGATGGATGGACCAATGGATGGATGGACCAATGGATGGATGGACCAATGGATGGATGGACCAATGGATGGATGGATGGATGGATGGATGGATGGATGGATGGACGGATGGATGGACGGATGGATGGATGGATGGATGGATGGATGGATGGATGGACCAATGGATGGATGGACCAATGGATGGATGGACCAATGGATGGATGGATGGATGGATGGATGGATGGATGGATGGATGGATGGATGGATGGACCAATGGATGGATGGACCAATGGATGGATGGACCAATGGATGGATGGATGGATGGACGGATGGATGGAATAATTCAAATCACATGATTTTGGCCTGTCCTTTAAATTTCCTGAAATCTATAGAAGTTTGGGAGAACATCATCAAAAAAACAAAGAAACAATAGATGTACTCCAGAGAGAGAAAATATTGTTTCATGTTATCTCTCTGCCCCAAATACTTGAAGAAAACAGAATGTAGAATAGATGACTAGTGTCTAAACTCCATCTATTGTGTTCTGGCATTATGAAGAAACTTATTAGTGGGATGAAGAAGAGGAGCTGAACACTAGAGGAGGAGAAAACAATGTGGGTTAAAAGAAAAAAAACTGTGAAGGATGGGAGGAGGTGGCAAAGCAGTTTTTCTGTCTTCTTGGGACATCAGTTTCCATGGTGTGTGTGTCGGTTTTGATGCTTCGCCCACTGACTAATTTCCCACACTTTAAGAGATTGATAAGTGATGAATGGGTTTGGGACACGAGATTGGGCCCTCCATTTACGCGCTCCCACTCTAGTACTTCTCCCTCTTGTGTCTCCAGGAGCTGATGGAAACGCTAAAGGGCTCTTGAGCGGAGGAAGTGAGGAGAATGGTTACAGTCGTGGGTGTGTGTTATGTGAGCACATGAAACTCCATTAACCCGCCGAGCCCGAGGAGCTACAGGCGACCCTTTTTTTAAATGACAGTCTATGTAAATGTCTGATGATGCGGTCATCAGGGCAGAAGAACCAGACTTTCCTTTCCTTCAACGAGTTTTTAAACGGCGAGTGGCGGCGGTTTGGCTGCCTCGCTGTCGCAGTTTACAGGTAAACACGGCGCCTATTGTCACCCGCGGCGATGATGGGTCTCCACAGCAACGCCGTGACGCGCCAAACGGGAGCGAGGCGGCATCTCCAGGAGCGAGCGGCGTCTCCTTTTACAAAGATCGTTTATCAATGTGAAGATGACGTCTGCGACTGAAACCACACATTTTTCCAATTATGATTCCAGGAACAATTTTTCGGTGCAATTGAAATCTTTCAGAACAAACACAGCCATATACGCCAATATTATCCTTTATAGAATAGAACATAATTTAACGTGTAGCTACAGAAAGTAAAATAATACTGGAAAATGTGACTGCCAAATGCAATTTTAAACACTTGATAAAGTAGATATGTAGAGATTTGCAGCATTAAAATAAATAAAATTACAAGACACTGAACCCCAGATGGCTCATTTTATTTAGGTTGGCGTTAGTGTTAGGCAGGGGAGCCACCATCAGTGTATATCCACGAGTGTCTGTAAAGTGCTTTGGCCTTCTAAAATGTATTAAGGCACTATATGAGTATATGCCATTTGTATTCAAAAATTGTGTAAAGTTGACAAAAATCATAATGTACAATAAACAAAAAAAGATGCAATGCTGTAAGCCCCCAAACTTAAAACGGTTCTACATTTATACAATAGTCACACTTGATCCTAAAGAGTTTTTGGCCTAATACTCACTTGTTCGTTTTTACTCGGTTTACAGTTTAGGTTGAAGACCCACTCCAATAAAAATAGTGTTTTTGGCATTTTAACATGTTTTTGTGGCAATTGTTGTTATGGTGGAGAACATATATAAAGAACATTAATCTTAAAATTGCCTTTCTGAGTATTTTCTGAGTATTCACATTGTTGTGAATCAGGATCAGACAAACAAATACTGTTGGGAAAAGCTTGAAGGCTTGGTGTGAGTTCAAATCTACGGCAAGCCAGAAGCTCCTTGTTCCGCTCCATTCGGATGCATCCATTCACTAGACACAGGTTGTTGTTGTTGTTGTTGTTGTTTTTGGCCAAAAACGGCATTATCATAATTTAAATACCATTGGGATTCCCTCTACAGTAGTTTCAAAGATGATTGGAGTGAGACTTTAATATTTTTGATGTGTTTCTTTTATTTTGTTTTGTGCTATATTTTTTTAATTAATAGTAATAAACAATATGTTAAGTTTCAGTATTGACTACAATTAATGATTATTAAACAAAAAGTTTTTTTTAAACTATGTGGTCGCTTTTCTACTAAGATTATAACGTCCTATGCCGCTTAAGCTATGTATGAAATATATATGACATAAAAGGAATATTTAAGTAAAACAAAAGAGTCAAAATGTTCATGAATGCGATAGATAAGTCTTGAATTATAGACGATCTTTGTCATGAGGTGGGCGTTCGGTTCTTCACTCTCTTCCTCCTCTCCCGCCCTCCATGGGTCGGCGTGGGCGGCCCCGTGTGGCAGGAGGAGAGAGAAACACGACACCCCGGCGGAGGAAGGGGGGATGAGAGAACAAGAAGTGACTGAGTGAGTGGAAAAAGAAAAACTCCGAGCCGGAGGAAGAGGGGGCAGACAAGAGGAGCGACTTGGTCTTCGGTACTTTTATTCCTCCTGATGCGTCGCTGCCGCGGGGACGATGGCGCGAAGGAGCGCTTGAACCATGGCACATCGCTGCAGCAACTACATTATTTTTTCCCCTCAACTGCACGCATTCCGTCGCTTCAACACCTTCCAACGCCAGCGTGACTCCACCAATCTTTGACCTGCGCTATTCAGACCCGCTCGACTGGATTTCCCCCCAAGAGGACTCCGGGCAACTTATAGTATACAAGTCACGAAGTTCATTTCTTTGGGAGAAACTTTTTAAAACAAACTTTGGTCATAAAAACTAATCTCAAATCACAACCTAGCGGCTAGTTTTCTTTGTTGTTTTTTTACTTTCCGACCGAGCTGCTCTCGATCGAGTCAGGTTCCTCCGAACGAGCCGCTCGTCAGAACAACATCGGAGGGAGGAGTGGGGTGCCTCTTTGCTAGCGGGGCTAAAGGCTAACCAACATCTAAAGTTACCAGTCGACGTGAAAAGTGAGCCAAGCGGCTCTTCGAAGACGCCAACAGAGATGAAAACGCCGGTAGAAACGGGTGAGTCAATTGTTGCACCTTTAAAGTTGACTTGTGGAATTTAATTCGTGTTGTTAAAAATAAAAATAACGACGGCTAGCCGCTTAGCATGCTAACAAACTCCTGGCTCGCGGAAAGTGTGACAAATGCATGGCGCTTTAGCGAATCCATGCTTGCGGCTGGTCTTTTGGTCGCTTACAGTTAGTTTTACAAACTACAACCCAGTTTTACAATTAAAATACGCTATCTTTTTTACTTTTAAGGGAGAAAGCGTTTACAATAGACAGTAAAAAATAAGTTATTATAGAACAAGTTGCAGTACAGAGTAAGGACAACTGTAAAGTGGATTTCCCGGAGCTTGTCCTGAGCTCTCTGATTGCAAATTTTAAATAATATATATTTTTTAAAAGTTTCTGTTTATTGCCACCAGTTATCACATTTCCCCATATTCTAAGCAAAACAGGAATTTGAACTCAACTGATTTGAATTAGGAATCTTGCAAAGATAATCGTTTGAAAGATCAGATAGGACTTTTTTTATTGTTTGGCTTTCATCCATGCGCAATTAAAACATTTTTTAGACGTAATTATTGCTATTCTCATGATAAAATCCTCTGAGAAATAAAAAGTGATCTCAAGTTTTATTTGGCGAGTAGAATGTCATGTAAGGTCCTTTTTTTGTCTTAGATCACATGCTGGTTGATCTTATAATGTTTAAAAATGTTTTCCTTGTGGACAAAAACTAGTTTTCTTTTCCACTGTATTTCCTCTACTTTCCGCTTTCTTTTTTTAGTTTGCTTAAACCTGACACGCAACTTGAGAAGGTTCCTCAAAACTTGTGGGATTTACAGTTAAAAACTTTCCAAAAACATTTCCTTGACTGTCATTTTCATTAAAATGATCACAGTTTTCCTCTTTTGTGTGCTTTCAAAAGTTTGTCTGGTTTGTAGTGTTTTGTAGTAATCAGAGACAGGCACAGATCCAACAACCATAATGGATGTTTAAAGAAGGGAATGCCACACCACAACCTTATAATTTATAATATAACCTCTGAAACCTTTTATGGTCCAAACTATTATAGATAACCTGAACACCATTTTTTTTATACAGGGGTGTGTATTCTGTAGCTCTACACTCCGTGGGCGTTTTATCTGTGTAGATCCAAGGTAACAATGTGCACAGTTTGTTTAGATGGCCATGGTCAGATCTCCATGATCTAGAAAACAGCGTTTTGGAGCTAATAATCAGAACAACCTAGATAACTCTTTCTCTCTCTTTTTCATCTCTAGTTGAACTGTGTTAACACCTTCTGTGAAACTTAAAATGTAAGTCTAAGACTGACTACATTTCAACCTAAGATCAGTTTGTTTTTTATATCAGAATCAGAAGGACTTTATTGATCCCACACGCAGGAGATTTGTGCATTACCGTAGCAAGTAAACATAAGAGAAAATAGAATAATATAAAAAACAAAAATGTAGCATTAATGTAAACAAATAAGGTGTTATAATTTAAAGACTATTTACAAATGGGTAACAATGTGCAAAAATGTGCAAAAGTCATCTGTTACACTGTGAATTATTGAACAGTGTTATATTTATGTGGTTCCAAACTTCTTATGTTATAGGACAAATAGGATAAAAGTTAGCAGCGTTTTGTCAAACTAGATCAATCTTTTAGTTGTGACAGAATGTAGCAGGATAACTGTCTGGATAACTGTCTGATTTATTTATATATTTCTCTGCTATCTTAGCTCATGCAAGTCTTGCACGACTTAACACGGACAACAGTTACGCTTTTAAGTGAAAGCCACTCTCAGTGGTTCCTGTTTTTCTGCATTCACATTACGTTTCAGATCAACTTTTTGTTCCTAGGGATTAAAAAAAAGCTGGCGAGAAAGGACTGACGTGAAATGGCACCTGTACCGTTTTAACAGATGGAAATTTGCTTGATTTTCTTTTTGTGGTTTGTTTTTATTTCTGTTCTATGCAAATGTGGCTTTACATTGACAGTAAAAAGTTTGGTTAAACTCCACTTTGTTCCCATGAGGAAGTTAGAAGTCTGGCATCATCAGCACAAGCTCCCGATTTTCCGCTTGTGTTCTTCCTTATACAACAACGCGCCACATGTGAGACGTCACGGCTGCAGGCAGGCAGGACTGGCGAGTTAGCTGGCTTTGTTGCGTTTTTGCCTGGATGGAGTGAAAGGAGCCATACATGAGCAATTAGCTGGTGTTAAGGGCAGGGCTCCCGTTTATTACTGGGGCTGCATTGTGCCTCAGTGTGTCTGCATGCCTGCACACTTCCAGCCACGTGCGTGTCCATATATCTTTTAGTGTGGTTTCACCTGACAGCTGATGTGGTTGCAGCAAAGTGAGCGTTTCACTGGCGTTTCAATGACCTCGATGACGACCGTTTGCTTGAGAAGGAGCTGGGTGTAACAGACCTGATCATGCTGGATCTTGAAGACCAAAGCTGATGACCCCCATGCCGTAAACATGAATACTCCCATTGTCAGCTTGCATTGGCATTGTCTCTTCTTTCTGTGTCACAGAGAAATTGAATAACGCTGTTGTTGGCAGCAGAACAGACAGCACAATTACACAAGTCGGGCCAAGTTGTTTTAGTCAAAGAAAGTTTAAGAAGAGGTGCTGGTGACAGATGTACATTGATGTGGTTTTGCAGTCTGTTTTTTGGGATGCAGTGTCTATATGATTTGATGTCACCATGAAAAAGGGAAAGAATTACAGGCTTTATTCTTTCTTTTTTGGAGGTTCTGGTGGATTTGTGGGTCCCCATGGCTTTTAACTCAAACAGGCAAAACTGAACTAGTTTGATCTTGTGTTTTCTACTGTTCAAAGAACCAGCTGTGTGGTAAACACATGACTTTTGAACCTTTGCTGCTCAGCAGCATCAGCCTGTTGAATAAAAAAAACAACAAATCCCCCTTTAGGGGGAAAAATGTGCACCTCCCCCAAAGTCTCTCCCAAAAGGAGAGAGAAGAACAATTAAAGCGCTAAAACTATTTACAGGATGTACTTTCCCCCAGGTTTTCCTATCATTATGTGGTTAGTGTGAGTGATCAGATTGACCCAGAGCCTGACCTGATCACATTCCTGATTACTGTTGAGCCAAGCCCAGGCAAGCAGAGCCTGGAAAATCTGCAGCGGCATGACGTCAGTATTCCTCTGGTGTGCTGTCGAGCAGCAGCACAGGTCAGCGCCGCAGTGATCATCTCTTGATGTTACAGGAGGCCTCTTTTCCTGGAAGTGTGCATGTACGATGGCTTTGGTGACCCGTGCAAAGCTTAGACACTAGGCAACAGGTTGTTGGATGTGGGCCGTGCTGGCAAAACAAATACCAAAAGTCTCGCACATTGGAAAGACTAATGGTCGCTTTGGAAATCTGCAGTTATAAACTTCCACACCGATGGATTAGTTTAAAAAAACAGGTTACAGGTTATGTTGACAGATGATCTTGCAGAAGAAATGTATATATTTTAGTAAAACTGTAAACCAGCATCTATCCTCTGATACCAGAATTCCATTAGAAAGAGGGATTTAGTGATGTTACATTGCAGGTGTCTGTTTGGGTAGATTGGGGATAATAAAATCCCTTCAACATGTTTTATAGTTATTTTAGTCTAAGTCAGGGTCTGCAACCTGAGGCTCCACAGCTTCATGTAGAGCTGTGACTGTGTGGGATTTTTGATCATCGCTGTGATGAACCAGCAGGGGGCACTGTGTCGCAGTTATCAGCAAAAATGAATGTGTTTAATGTGTTTATTATGGTTCCAATCACGCACCATATGCAGAACTTTTAACAACAAAAACGATATAAACAACAACAACGTGGTGATGACCTCATCATTTCCTATTGTTGAAATAATCAAGAATTTAAAGTGTGGTTCATTGTCTGAAAATACGTTAAGGCTAACTTAGTTTTGATTTACAAATTTTTGGCTGAGACTCACCAACTATAGTAAAACAAATTGCATTTTTTTTTGCTGACACTACACTATCTACTTCTACATGTACTGCATTGAGATAATCCTATACGGCAGTGGTCTCCAACCTTTTTCGGGCCACAGACCAGTTTAAAGTCAAGCGATATTTTCACGGACCGGTCCAAACGGGGCTGGAGTTTGCGGTTCATATTTTTAAGCTTCTGGTTTGGGGACCAATTTTATACAGTACAGGGAATTTTTTATTTTGAAAGGAAGTAATTTGAACCACTGTTAAGTTATAAACCTGTTCATATTTATAAAAAAAGAGGCTATTTTCTCTTTAAAGGTATTTATTTTTTTCCTGCAAAAAGGCAATCTTTGATTTATACTTATTATATTAGTAACAATACATAAAAACAAAGCAGTGTCTTATTTTTGTAAAGGGTAAAGTCAGATGTTGTGGATCCTACTGGGTTGTAGTCAGGAAGACAGACTCGAATGGCTCTTGAAATGTTGA